>NW_017728993.1:28328974-28333532 GCF_001723915.1 Gavialis gangeticus | reverse complement strand
ACTACAGTAAATGTCATGGAAAGCCCCCAGATGTTGTCCCAAAGCCCAGCCAGAAGGCGTATAGATGTTTAAAAAAAACTCTGGATCAAAAGAAACCCTTCCAATCCCAAAGCCTGACTTTACCCTGTGTGCCCTCTATCTGAGTGCCCTCTACCCTGTGTGCCCACCCCAATTTGCTGCATGCTATACATGCAGGTTGCTCGTGCCACTTGTGGCACCCATGGTGCAGGTTGGCCACCCCTGCTCTAGACTATGATGGGTTTAAGCCGACTTTGTTGAAATTCTGTATCCAAAGGATTGGCTGAAATCAGTTACTGACTTGAGTGACCTGAATCCCTCACTGAGTACTGTTACAGCATCCATATCAGTGAGATTTTTAACCACAGTTTCCTGGGCTAAGTACAGACAGTCAAAAAGCCCAAGGCTGAATCAATTCAGTCTTTGCAGGCTAGTCTAAACTGAAGAGATCAAACTGAGAAACACCTGGACATTCATTTACTTTTGATTCGGGAAATGCAGCCACGTGCCTGCAGTGGCTCAGGCCAGAAGCTGGAGGGGAGCTAGAGCAGCTCTCTGGCATGTAGCCAGCATGGGCTGTGTTCATTTCCTCTTTCTGCTGCCCCCCAGGTCTCTGGGATTTGCAGTCCAGACTCACAGCAGGATTCTTCAGGGTTGCTCATCACTTCCTCTCCTTGCTTCCAGGCATAGGCAGGGGCTGCTTCCAGGTGCCTCTGGGATTTGTAGTCCACAGTTGCAGCCAACAGTAAGTTTGAGTCGGGAAAGGGGTGTTTAAAACCCCTCCCTGGACCCAGACTCCAGCCAGGGTTTGCTGGGGGGTTGGGGGAGGAGCAGTCTGTGTCCTCTCCCTCCCCCCCGCAACCCTTCCCTGCTGGAGCAGACAGCCCAGCCCAGGGCTGCAAAACATGCTGGGAGACTGATTTAACTTGAATAAGGAAGGGGTCTGGCCCAGAAGTTTCATACATTGGTTTGACCCAAATCAGTTAAGTCTGATACTACATTCAACCAGGTTTTTCTTAAACCAGTTTCAGCCATTTTGAAACTGAACTTCTGTTCTGTTACATGTTTAAACCAGTTTCTGATGACTTAAACTGATTTATGTGTAACTTCTGTCCCTAGTCCTGAAGAACAAATGCTTTGCTTTGAAATATACCAGATGCCAGGTATTTTGAAAGCATATTTGCAGGGAAGATTCTTCACAGCTCTCCATGTTCCCATATCAAACAAAATAAATAACATGCCAGTGTCCCCAAAACAGAGTTTGGAAACAAAAGCATAAACCCTGCCAGCAAAGTGCACATAACATAAGCTTATTTGCCACTGCTGTTGCTTTTCTCCTGGATTATGAGAAAATGCTTTTTTAAACAGGGAAAAAAATGAATTGATTTTTCAGTGTCTCACCCCTCCTTTCTGCATCACTTGAGTTTTACATCACAGGGTAATGGAGAACATTTTTGTAGGAATCCATTGTCGAAATTCTGGCAGCACATCATCATCCTTGTGATGAGCAGCTATAGAATTAGAATGATACCCAAGTCTACCCCACGCTCTGGTCTCTCAAGTTGATAGAGCAATTATCTGTAGATGCTCTACTGGACTATCTAAGTTTTATTAGATGCAGTTTTATGAATATTTTATTTTATAGCTGTATCTTCTACTGTTCTGTTCAGGCAACCATAACCCACTGTATATCAGATAATTGTTTTTCCCCTTACTAGCATTTTTCAAAAGAGTGTCTGTAAGAGGAACTTTAATGTTCCTGAAGACAGTAACTCTTTCCATCGATTATGGCAGATTATAGGAGCTATATCCTTCCATCCCTATTTTGGAGCCCAAATTTTTTTCCTGGGCCCTCATCTGAGGGAATGGGCAAACATCCATGTTAGCATGGACCCTTCCTTTTTTCAAAGAGATGTGCCCAGACCATTTCTAATAGATTGGGCTGTCTGCCAAGACACCAAGGTCAATGACCAAAAGTTTCCTTTGCATAGGAATGACTATCACTGTGGTGAAGTTTTAAATTTAAGGCTATCTAAATATCATACCTGGCACAGAGTCCATGGTCATCATCCTTAAAGATGATACATTTTATAAGCAGTTCCATTCAAGTAAGAAGAGTGGCAAGACAAGGCGTTTATTTTTTATTGATGATAACATGGGTGTCTGATGGAAGGCCAAGAGCTTAAATAAAAAACCTCCTTGAAGTGAAGGTCAGTACAATCAGATACTTAACTCAATACTCAAGGTTTAACTTGCCAAACAAAGGTTACTTGCTAAAGAAAACCATCAAATGCTACATGCTGCAGTGTACTAACACAGGAAAGTTCACACAAAGTTGCAACTGGAAATTTTTATGATGCTGCTGTAACATTCAGAATGACAACATAGCATTGCAGTAGTGTAACTGTCCAATGTTCATCCAGTTATAAACAGGAATCTTTAGCCAGATGACTTGCTAATTCAGAGTTAACACAAAATGTAACTATCATGTTCAAGCATATTTTTTCAAGTTATAACAAGAATAGGCAGTTAAGAAGAGGTCCGTTAAAAATAAGACCAAAACTTGCCAAGAATACATAAAATAAACATGCTTTAAATTAAATCATTATAATATACAACAAATGTATGAGGTCAACAGTCACTAGAGTAATATCTTGGCAAATAGCTCATTGAAAGAATAAAACTTTGAATATTTTACAATTTTTCTAATCAAAGGAAAGTAAAACACTCTGCTCTGAAAATATTCTAAAATCATCTTCATCTGTATGCAAGCCAAATAGATTTCAACAACCTCAAATTAGTGTTGTATATAACCAGTGGACCTTAGTTGGGAATAGCAAAGATAAATAATAATGCAGCATTTTAAATGTCCTAGGACTTGGTTACAAATTAAATAATACATCACCTTCTTCAAGGAGAAATCAAGTAGCTAGAATTCCAGAAGTGCACAACCTAGCAACAGTGCGTGACTGCTGACAGATCCCTCCATAGCATTAGTGTTATTGACAAAACTTTTGTAATAGACACACAAACTAATAAAACTGCCACTACTCCCCCGCCACCAAATTTCCCAGCCCCACCCAGTGGGCTGAACAAGCCTCACACACTGGATCTGACCCATGGACCAACCAGGCACTGGTCATCTGGCCTGTGGGGCAAAAAGATTGAGCACTAACCACCCAGTTACACAATCTGCTGTGAAACTTGAACATTCAAACAGCAGAGTCTAAAGATGCTAAAGACTTCTCCCAGCAGGCCCAGGGCTCAGCAAAGTATCTTAAACATGCTCTGGTTCTTCTAAACTCACAGTAAGTACCTTTAAGAGATCCCCAAAAAATTAAGACTTGTATATCATCTTCATCCCTCCATAATAGATAATTTAATCCCATTACAAGGGCCATAGGCATCTTGAACATAACTTCAGGGTATATCCTCAAATTATATCAATTAACTCTTTGTTCTCGAGGTACTTCTGGCATCACAAACAAACTAAAATAGATTAGACAAACTGCAAAATTCACCTAGCTCATTGGCAACTAATCTGATAATTTATCTGAAACTGGACAACATAAAAAAGAATACAGAGTCCCTTACATGGATTGAACTATTCCCCCATCCATATGAAGTACTATAGTAGGTTAACTAAGACAGAAAGTTGACAACTCACACCTGACTATGGCAAAGACTGATGTGAGCAATTACAACTTCAGTAACTCTGTTTCTGATTTTTCTTAGACTCAAATGCTGGGCCAAACAGCAGACCCTTTATGGTGCCCTCCTAGCTTTTCTTTTCATGGAACTAACTTACAGGAAAAGAAACGTATTTGGGGGATGGGGGGAGGAATGGCAAATTAACTTTTACAAGAAAACCTTAAATAAGGATCAAAGAACCAACATCCCAAGTAATACTTAATACAAATGGGGAGACCTAGTGATGTAACTAGCAGGCTTGAAATACCTCTGCTCCCCGGAATTATGGGCTCAAATCCCATCAGGGTTGAGGTCCATGGAAAATTAACTGAACTTCTTGCAATTTGTGATGAGGAAGAGCTTTCAATCAACACTTGAAAAGAGGAGGTGGGTAGGAAGGTAGGCAGGGAAATTCAAACACCTCTTAGACCTGTGTATAAAAGAATTAGTTTAAAAAAAAAATATATCGATCGTCTTCCTGAAAGTGACAGTGCCTAAGTATATGTTAATGGTGCAATTTAAAGACCAAGACCAAAAACACTAGTGTAAACCTATAGCGATATATAAAGAGTAATTACAGAACTACTGGATGGAAAACAATCATGGTATTTTAGTTAAAGGAGATGAGACTAAGTAGTATAATGAATTCATCTGTTGTCTGTCATAATGAAGGCAGTAATTTGTTCGAATACCATTTAAATATCTTAAATCATTCAGAGCACACGGTAAACTTTAATGACATTTCAAACATTTAGAAAGCTATACATTTGTTAAGAATTGGAGTACCAAGCTAGAATGACAACAAGAGGATTCAGTGGAAGTGGCACCTTTTTTTTTTTTTTTTTTAAAA
>NW_017728993.1:28324447-28328854 GCF_001723915.1 Gavialis gangeticus | reverse complement strand
TTTTTTTTTTTTTTTTTTTAAACTGGCAGAACTTCCAGGAAGACTTTGCAAGGGGTAGGGAGAATATTCTGTTCCCTTGGGTATGGATCTGTGTGTATTATCACAACATATAATAAGGATTAACAATCATTATTTATGTGAAGCAATAACAGCTAGTATGCTTAGAACTAGACAACAATTATGTGGGATGTAAAAATTATCATCTCCAGAAAATTCTTTTGAGAACTGTAAAGGCTGCTCCTACAGTGGAGGTAAAGCTGTAAACCATAAACCCAGAATTGCTCGGCAAAGAAGGTCATTACAGCAAAGGGGGAAAAAAGCAATTGTACAGACAGACTGTATTTTAACTGTACAGTCACCAAACATCTAGGGCTTCAATCCTGCCAACATTTGCACACGACTATGAGAAGACACACTGACCTCAGTGAGCTGACTGTGCTAGTAAAAGTAATCCCCTCACACAAGTGTTTTTGCAGGGTCAGGATCCTCAGTTGCATCTCCATCTCACCAAACATTGCAAAATTTCTTGCATAACCATTCAAGTGGGTATAACATAACCACCCAAGTCTAGTCTACAGAATAGATTTGACTTTTGCTGGATTCAGCTATAAAACTTGCAATGCAGTGCATTATAATTGCAATGCAGCATGCAGTACAATGAAAAGAAGATTCAATAAACAAGATATCATTTGCGATGCTAAATACTTTTAAAAGACAATTACAGCTATATTGCACATCGAGGAAAAACTGCTAAATAATAAGTCAACTTATTTTGGTTTTAAATCAGACATACTTGAAAAAGTTTCCCCGATACAAAAACCCCTCTTCAGATCAATCCTGGATAAATAAATTAGCTTCCAGATGTAAGAGGTAAAAAAATCCAATAGAACATTGATCTGCAAAAATAGATTTGTGAACGAATACACTGTCTGTTTACTAAACACCTAAATCTCTCTCAGCCTTCCTAAACAACTCTTTATTGAGGCCTAACTATATTGGGAGAACAACATACAGGTGGTAAAGTTTATCCATTTAACAGGTTACTTTATTCCAACTATCCACCTGCCCTTTCTTATGAAAGGCTGTTACTCAGTAAAATGAACAAATATGAGCAAATAATTCTATTTTTTCACATTCAAATATAAACGTAATGTCCACGGTATCCCTTTAGTGTTTGCCCTTTGTGAACAGTATGGCCCTACCACTATATGAGTGCTAGAATAGAAACCCCCCCAAAAAAGAACTGTTTATTAGACAGTAGATTTCCCAGCTCACATTGTTATATAAATCTTCCAATCACAACATGATTTGAATTGGGAATACTCACAAACGACAATTAATGAACAAACTAAAATGTTTGACTGGAGACACTTGTAAAGTTTCACAAATAGATTTGAGAATTTGGCAATGCAAAAAGATACTGTTAGTCTAATGAATGAGTCCTTTCAAATTACTGGGTCATCTGTAACCATAAAAACGTCACTTAAAATTCAAACTGCTAGAACACAAACACATCAAACGCTAATGAGAGTTAAATGGGACTAGTATACTAAGTGAACCATATACAAGAAATTACAACTTGAGTCATACTTAAAAAAAAACTTTATCATGATATATAGTAGTTCACTTCAAATAGCCACAACAACAGCAAATCTCTACCAGAACTATATTTTATCAAAATATATTAGGGGTTATTGCCCTATGTGAGTTATTGTCCAGTTTATTTATCATATATGACATAGGATGACACAGTGATTATCCCAAGTATACTGGAGTTGTGTCACACTTCAAAAGACTACTACAATTTACAAATACCACATATCTGTACTTTTTACTGTCATCTAGGACAAAGTATTACCAAAAGATAGCCCTTAAAAATAGATTTTTAGATGTTACAAGAAGTCCAAAAAAGTCCAATGACATAAAATTCATTTTACTAGGCAGCACTGAGTAAGGAGTTCTAAAAGTCAGTCGGACTAAGCTTGTCATTCAGAGACAAGATTTATCATCTTATGAAATCTTTATGCAGTCTAAAAGGGGTTAAACAGCCAACTATAATGTTCCTGTAAAAATACTAAAGTTGAAGATGTCCTGAACCAAACCAGAATTACCTTCTTGCTCACTGCTTATTTGCATGTTCTTTCCCTTCATTTACGCTGATGCTCCCCAAGTAGTCCCCATTTTTATTTCCCCTTTGAGACTAGATAGGTTAAAGCAGAGTACTTACTTGAAGCTGCATATCTAAAAACCTACTCAATTATATGTCAGTAACCAAGGTGGTTAAATTCAACCTCCAATGTAACAATGACTGACATTTCAGCTGCTATTATAACAGCAGTGTTTATGTAGCACTTTGTTTAGAACACTGCATAAAGTTCAACTAATTAAACTTGCAACAGCAATCTAAAGTATGCTAAGCTTTTTTTTTAACAATAAAAACACACACAGATGACAAAATTATAGATAATAAAGGAAGTGACTTAGTCAAGTCTCTATGGTAAATTAATGCTAGAACCAGGCCTGTGCATTTTGTAACCATGAAGATTCCTTTTAGGGTCATAACTCAACACAGTAACTCCTTTCAGTCTAATTTTTTTTATTATTATTTCACACCTAGTAAATGGAAACAGAACTTACCTAGGACAAAAAACTGTTAATAGACAGAATGTAACAGGCTAGTACTAAATCCTTTAGATTTGGGTCCCGGCTCTGGCTTTCAGGTCCCAGCTCTGGAGAGAGACGGGTGGATGAAAGCCCACTGCGCCCCTGTGAGCCCAGGGACCCCAAGAGAGACCTCAGAACCTCCCCAGGACCCCGGACAACCCCCAGCCTGCCTGCAGGTAAGCAAGGGCCCATGGTGGGAGGGACGTAGACAGCTAGGAGGTGGCTGAGTGGGCCGAGGAGGGTCATGCCCCACCCTGGCTCCTACTTGGCCCAGCCCCCCAGGGAGCCACGTGACCAGGCTGCCGGCACACGAGCCAAGTTGGGGGGGTATTTACCTGTCCCCTCCTTTGGTGAGGGGGGGAGGGACCCACCTTAGCCTCCTGAGAGCAGCACAGCACTGTCCGGACCTTCTGTGCATGCGTGCAGTTTAAAAAGGGCCTGGCAATAGCAGAAGCCATATTTGGGTCCCAGCTCTGGAGAGAGATGTGCGGGTGAAAGCCTGCTGTGACCCCGTGAGTCTAGGGACCCCAGAAGAGACCTCAGGACCCTCCAGAGCCCCCAACAAGTTCCAGCCTGCCCACAAGTAAGCAGGGACCCATGGTGGGAGCTGGGAGGCAGCTGAATGGGCTGAGGGTCACGCCCCCCCAGTTCCTACTTCGCCCAGGCCCCCAGGGAGCCATGTGACCAGAGCCTCACGAACAGGTTGGGCAAACAGGCGTGCTCCTGGGCCCGGCGCACAAGTTAGCACGGGAGTTTGTGCAGGAGGGTGAGTGGGAGGGCCCTGCCTGTAGGCCCCCTAGGGTAGACAGTCCCAGCCACAGCCGGCCTACCAGTGGCATGATGCGGATGGGCACACACTGCACCCCGAGCATTCCCTTGGGGTCTGCAGCCTCCCCCTCTGGGACCTCAAAGACCTCCACGCAGATGGAGCCCATGGTTCCAGGCTCCACACAGGCGGAAACTCTAGCTCTCGGCTGTGGGGGCTGCCTGTCACTTTTCAGGCTCAGGGCTCTGGGAGCATAGCCACCTCCCCTTGTGAGATCTGCTACCTTTTGGGGTCTCTAGCACGCCAGCTGGAGGGGTTCCAGGCTGCATTCCAGAAACTGCATGCCATCAGGGATGGTGAGTGGGAGATAGGCTCCTACTGCCAGGCCTTTCTCCCCCTGGAGGCAGAGGGTAGACCACAGTCCCCTTCCAGGACAAGGGAGGACTTGAGGACCTCCCATGCTGTCCAGGCACAGGGTTGGACCAAGGTGGCCAAGGGCCCCAAGGCCCGCCACACTAAGGTCCCCACCGCACTGGAGCTTTGCAACAGGTATGAACCTCTTGCAGCCCCAGCAGAGCCTGCTAAGTTGCCAGCTCCTACAGGCAACACAGGCTGTAGCTACCGCCTCCACTCTCCAAGACAAAATGCAAAGTGTGTGTCATGGGAGACTTCATCCTGAGGGGAACCGAGGGGGCAATCTGCCATCCCGATCCCTTAGCTCAGGAAGTCTGCTGCTTCCCAGAAGCCCAAATCTGAGACATTGCGGAGAAGATTCCTGAGCTCCTCCAGCCCACTGACCACTACCCTATGCTCCTTATCCATTTGGGCACGAAAGACACGGCTTGGAGTGCTCCTAGCTGAGTCATGAAGCACTACAAGAACTTGGGAGCAGGGCTTAAAAGGTTGGGGGCACAGGTGGTGTTTTCATCGATCCTCCCAGTTTCAGGCTATGGGCTGAGAAGGGAGAGGAGGATCAA
>NW_017728993.1:28318020-28319447 GCF_001723915.1 Gavialis gangeticus | reverse complement strand
GCTTGTGTCATTGGGAAGGCTTTGGCTTCCATGACCACAGTCCACTCTTTGGTGAGAGAAGCAGTGAGCTGCTGCGAAGGGACAGCCTCCACCTCTCTTTGCTGGGGAGGAGGCTCTTCTCAGCCAGACTGGCTGACCTGCTACCAGACTTTAAACTAAGCCTGCCGGACAATCTTGCAAAGCCAGCAGGCCAAGGCAGTCTAGGAAGCCCACCCCTCACCCAGCCCTGGAACGAGCTGTAGGCAAGGCAAGGGCCACCAAAGGAACACTTGCGTGCCTGTACACAAAAGCCAGGAACTTGGGGAATAAACAGGAGGAACTTGTCCTCCTGATAAACACAAATAGTTATGATGTCATCAGGGTAACCGAGACCTGGTGGGACTGCACTCATGACTGGGCCACAAGTATAGATGGCTGTACAGGAGAGATCGAGTGGACAAAAGGGGCGGGGGAAACTACACATCCCTGCAAGCTGACATTGGCACCCAGGGTGGATGACTGGAGACCTTCTGGGTTAAAATCCATGGGGAACACAGCACAGGGGACACAATGGTGGGTGTCTACTACAGACCCCCTACCCAGGATCAAGAGCTTGACCAGGAGTTCACCAGGGAATTGGCTGAGGCAGCATGCTCCCCGTGCATGGTTGTCATGGGAGACTTTAACTACCCAGACATCTCGTGGGAAGAGCACTTGACCAAATTTGAGTGGACGCAAAGCTTTCTCTCGTGCGTGGATGAGCTCTATCTGATGCAAGAAGTCGACGGGCCAATGGGAGGTAAAGCACTGCTCAACCCAGTACTGCCAATGGGGGACGACTTAAATCAGCAACCTAACAATCGAAGGGAAGCAGGTTGACAGTGACCATGAGCTGATCACCTTCACCATCTGCAGTAAAGTTGTCAAGTCAAGTCAGCAATACAGAAGTCCTTGACTTCAGGAAAGCTAAGGAGGCTTGTCAGTGAGGCCCTAAAGGGCCACAACCCAAAGAGAAGGGGAGTTCAGGATGAGCGGTTGCTCCTCAAAGGAGCAATCCTGGATGCGCAAGCAAAGTCTATCCCATCTCGGAGGAAAGGCAGCAAAAAGGCACAGCAGCCCCCTTCGCTCTCCAGGGAAGTAGCTGACCACCTGCATCTAAAAAGAAAGGCCTACAAAGGATGGAGGATTGGATCCACCTCCAAGAAGGAATACTCTGCACTGGTCAGGACCTGCACGGAGCTAACCAGGAAAGTCAAGGTTTCAACAGAACTCCAAATAGCTACAAATATCAAAGACAATAAAAAGTCCTTTTTTTTTTAGATACGTGGGGAGCTGAAGGAAAAGCAAAGGCAACATTGGAACCCTGCTAAACCAGATGGGACAACTGATGCCCAGGAAAAAGCCAACTTGCTAAATGGGTACTTTGCATTGGTTTTTCACCAGTCCCA
>NW_017728993.1:28310941-28313020 GCF_001723915.1 Gavialis gangeticus | reverse complement strand
GCCCATTACGGGACAGGGAGGCCCAGGTGAGGAAGATTCCTTACCCTCCATCAGTGCTGACCTCATGAAGGAACACCTTGAGAGGCTGGATACCTTCAAGTCAACTGGCCCTGACAATCTACACCACAGGGTACTCAAGGAACTGGTAAGCATCATAGCCCAGCCCCTGGCACATATCTTTGAGAACTCCTGGTGCTCTGGTGAAGTGCCTAAAGATTGAAAGAAGGCCAATGTGGTGCCTATCTTCAAGAAAGGGAGGAAAGTGGATCCGGCAAACTATAGGCCCATCAGCCTGACCTCTATCCTGGGTAAGGTCTTGGAAAAGATTATCAAAGAGGCCATTCTTAACCGACTGGCCAATGGTAACATCCTGAGGGATAGCCAGCATGGGTTTGTTGTGGGTAGTTCTTGCTTGACCAATCTTATTTCCTTTTATGTTCAGGTGACCTATCATCTGAACAAGGGAGAAAAGATTGATGTTGTCCCGGGAGAGATGGGGGGAAGGACCCCAAATAAGAAAAGGAACTTACAGGAGGCAGGTGGGACAGGCAAAAGAGAAAAAAAATGAACATAGAAGCTAAAACAAGGAAAAACTCCTTACCCTCAGCCAGAACTGCAACACCACTGGAGTGGGGAGAGAAACCCATGCAGCTCTTTAGCCACGTCTTTATTCAGCTGATGCCAGCCGATGACATCATCGGCAGATGCCGGCTGGCAGCAATAAAGATGGCCGGTGGAAGAGAGAGAAGAGAGGAGAGTGCGGATCCGGGGAGTGTGGGGACGCCAGACCCACACCGGGACTCTCCCAAGGAAAGACAAGCAGTGGAGGAGGAGAAGACAGAAGAGGCTCCAAACGCCAGCAGTGGAAGCAGCAGCAAGGAGCAATCAGCCAATGCCAGAGGCGAGCCAAAAGCATCCCCTGTGACCTACAAGAGCGGCAGCACCAGGCAAGACAGCAAAGGGTGAGCGAAGACATGCATCACTACAGGTGGGAGTAGTGGGAACTGTGGGGAGGAGGAACTCTCCCCGCTGGAAGGTTCCCGACAGCAGCAACAAGAGCAGCCTCAGAAAGGCAAGACAGCCGGATTGGGATGCCCCAGAAGGGAGAGGGGGCAACGCCAGGCTCGCCAAGAAAGTGGAAAGAAAGGGAAGGGACGACCTGAATAGGAGGCCATGAGGATGTGACCCCAAATGGAGCTTGGCATTTAGCTAGACCATGGGGAACTCAGTACATGGTGCCCTGGTGCAAGGAACCAAGGGAGGGAGTTGCCCTAAGTCCTAGCAATAGCGGACGTCTCGTTGTGTGTTTTTCTTTCATGTTTTTCTTTTGCATTTCCCCGGTGGAGGGGTTGAGAGTCAGGAGCAGCTCTTAGAAGCAGAACAGATAGATGGAGGCCCATAGGGCCTCCCATCAGATTAAGGCCTTAGGGTGAGAGTATACCCGAGGCGAATACAGGTTCCAGGAGCAAGACCCCGAGTCTAGACCGCTGACGTGGAGTAAGGAAAATCGGCCTCGGGGCTGACATCCTGGATGGGAAGGAATTCAAGAGGCTCCTCCAGGATATAAGAAGAGGTACATGGTCACGAAGATCAAGCAATCCATTGAGGTGGTGTGAGGATGGGGTGTAGGGGTGGCGGAGTCCTGTGGGTGACCGGCGGGTAGACCGTGTGCCACAGAAGATCCCCAGGTAGCCAACCATCCCACTGAGGAACATTCAAAGTCATGGCAGGTGAGATAGGGGAAGACTACCTGAGGAAGGAACATCTACTCAGTGATTTGCAGAAATTTACAAGGTGTACACTTTGAATGTTCCTCAGTGGGATGGTTGGCTACCAGGGCTGCATGGGATCGAGTGTTTGAGGCCTGACAGTCACAGATGTCATATATCTTGACTTTAAAAAAGCCTTCGATCTGGCATCCCACGATCACCTCTTGGCAAAACTGGCTAACTGTGGCCTCGGCCTCACCACGATCCGTTGGCTGGGGAATTGGCTCCGTGGTAGGACCCAGGGGGTGGTGGCTGATGAAAGTCAATTGTCATGGTGTACTGTGACCAGTGGGGTCCCTCAAGGCTCTGT
>NW_017728993.1:28294723-28310666 GCF_001723915.1 Gavialis gangeticus | reverse complement strand
CCCCTGGGGCAGGGGGCTGGACTCGATCTTCCGAGGTCCATTCCAGCCCTAGTGTCTATGAATAAACAGATACATATTAATCAATACTATCTACAATTCCTGACATTCTTTAAAAAATCTTCTAGCTATATAAGCAGATATTAAAGCTGATCAGAACCTTTTGATTCATCTTTCAAAGCTTCAAAAATATTTTCCCAATTTGATCACTTTTCTCACAAAACTGACTAGAATAGAACTTCATATAATTTTGCAAATATCTAGTCAAAGACTTTGCAACTTTTACATCGTTTTTATAGGAGAAAAAAAAATCACAGTGGTGATATTTATGCACTGAAGTATGCACTGAATATAACTGAGAGAGAACCTGGGGCGCTTTGTTACTTTAAGAGATAAAGAGCCTAGGGAGACTCCTGCAGGGGAGACCGGGCAGAGCTGCAAGTAGGTTGCCATGGAGACCAGTTAATGAGATTAAGCAGAGGGCACCTGCAAGCAACCCTGGGGAGTCACCTAACCAGAAAGGGGGCGGGACCTGAGAGAGAGAAGCCAAGGCCAGAGCAGGGTAAGCAGTCTGGCCTGGGAGGCTGAACAGCAAAGAGCTCTGCAGAAGTGCGTGTGGCTGCAAGCCAGGCAGCGAGTGTGTTGTGCCCAGAGACAGCAAAGAGAAGAAGCTGAGGGCTAGCCAAGGATTAAGACCCATGGTTGTGTAGGAGTTTGTGTTATAGCCAGAAGGGCTTAGGTTTTGGTCGCAGTTTGGTCCGATGCCTGGGGGGAAGCAGGAGGGTCTAGTGCTCATCAGGGACTAGGTACTCAGGTAGAGTCTGGTGGTTTGGGTGGGACTGTCAGGGGTGGTTTGGAGGTCCCACAGCACCCGGGGAGGGTGCACAGAGATCCCACAGCACCCAGGGAGGGTGCACCAAGTGTGCCCAGAGGGGTGATTACATAGATCCTAGGGTGCATCAATGCCATTTATGCCTAAAAGGCACACAACCACCTTGAGCCCTGCCCAGGACAGGCTCAAGGCACAGACTGGGGTCCAGAGGGCCCAGAGTCTAAGCAGGGCAAAGGCTGGGGCCAGGAGCCTAGTAGCCTGAGTGGGGGCAGTGATAAAGACCTGGGAGGGCCAGACAGGAATCTGAGGACCTAGAGGCTCTCTCCAGTATAGTGGACTGGAGCTAGAGGGTGGAGGCTGAGAAGACCGAGGTCCAACACTGGAGAATGACTGCAGGCTCGCTCTAGATCCCTTAGGCAGCCTCCCTCCCAATAAAACATTAGCATCAAAAAGCATGGTGGGCAAGTACAGGAGGTGAAGGTCCCTAGGGTTAGAGCCAGGGGAATAATTGTGTGGCCACCAGGGGGCATCACAGCTGCCCCTGGAACCTGTCACAATAATATATGTCAATATGCATAAAAAATAAATAAATAAATAAATAAAATCAACAGGCACAAGTTTTGCTCTCCAGATAGGCTTGTTACTTCCAGAGGTGTTTATGAGCTTATCCAATCATGAGACTGAAACAAACATATGATTACTTATCTGACTAATTATAATGAAATAACACACCTCAAACAGCAGTGCTAGATGCTTACTGAGAACTATTCACAATCAGAGTTCACAGATTCACAAAAGTTTAGGGCTGGAAGGGACCTTGTGAGATCATCAGGTCCAACCCCCCCTGCTCTGGGCAGGAAAGACATCTGGGGTCAAATAACCCCAGCAAGGTGCGTGTCCAGTCTCCTTTTGAAGATCTCCAGGGCAGGTGCCTGCACCACCCCTGCTGGAAGTCTTTTCCAGCGTCTGGTCACATAAGCTCTGAAGAAGTTTTTCCTTCAATCCAGTCTGAAGCCTTCTGGGAGTTTATGACTGTTGATCCTGGTTTTCCTCTGGGGCGATTTGGTGAATAGCTGTTTGCCTAGCCCCCAATGCTCACCCCTAATATAGTGGTGATAGTGCAACCTGCTATGGAGTTAAGTCAGGAGCACTCAAAGTCAGGTGTTCAAAGAGCCCCTGTAAGCTGCCACCAGATCCTTTGAAGTCTTCTCTTTTCTAGGCTGAACAGTCCCATATCTCTCAGCCTTTCCTCATACGGCCTGCTGTTCAGGCCTCTAATCATAAAAGTTGCTCTTCTCTGGACTATCTCAAGTTTGTCCACATCCTTCTTGAAAGATGGCTCCCAGAACTGGACACAGTACTCCAGCCATGAGTTTGAAATACACACCAAATATTGTCAAACTGAGAAAAACCAGGAGCTACTGAAATTAATATTCCATGGATAGGATGAAAGGAAGGACAGACTAAAATTCACCTAATAGGTGTTTATTCACAAATTAGGTATTCAGCTGTTAGTCAAATACTTCTCCATGGGTACCACAGACAGTGAGACCTGGAGAGCATGATTCTTAAGTACTGCAATGAAAAATAAGTGATTTTTTTCATAATTGCAAAAAAAAGGGGGGGGGGTATTATGTTAGGTTCAAGTGTTTAAGTAGTGAAAAAGTGATTCTAAATAGGAAAATGTCAAAATGATTCATTAAAAAAAGCCTGAATAAAACATTCTGAAACCCAGGTAAGCCGAGGTAGCAATGCAGTAGATGAACACAGGCAACAATACAGGTAAGTTCAGATAATAGGCAGTAAACATATATAGGTAACGTATATAAACCCCCTTAGGGAGAACCCATAACTATATTAATATCTACAGTACAAAGCAAATATCAATCATGAAATATGGGGTGCACTCAGCACCCCAGGGGGTGTTCCCTGGAGCCCCGCCCCTTTAGGGCCCTGGGATGTGGACATGCCCCCCACAATGGGGGAGGGTGGAGGCTGCAGACCGCAGACCTTCCCCTCCCACGGCCGCCTCCCCTGCGGGACCCGCTTCCACCGCAACTCCTGCTTCTACTCTAAAGCAGACAAGACTCGTCCCATGGTGGCCAGTCCCACAAGGGCCTCTCTCCAGTGACGCCTCTGGCTCCTCTCGATGGCCTGGTGCCCCGCACTGGGCACCCAAAGTGCTCCTATGGGGACCAAGCCCTTACTGGCTCCAGTTTCCCGATCTCACACTGGGGGTCTTTCCCCTTCCCAGGCCTTGCTGTGGGCACTGGGGCTCTTTGTTTAATGCTGAGCCACACTACAGGGCTCCAGTTATCTGGCCTAGAGCTGGGGCTAACTTGAGTAACCTTGAGCTGCTCTCGAGGTCAACTCTCCCTGCACCAATCTGTGCCTCGCGTGGGGCCCGAGCAGCCTTATGCTGCTCCCAGGGCCGGTTCTCCGTGTGCCAACCCATGCACCACCCACCCAGCCGCTTGCCAGTTTCACAGGCTTGAGCTGCCTTGAGCGGCTCCCAGAGCCTGAGTTCCATGTGCTGATCCGTGCCCCGTCAAAGCTCAGGCAGGGTCCCGATAACAGTCTTCTCCGGAGATCCTCTCTCCTTGCTGTCCCTTGCCGCATCTGCCCCAGCGTGCTAAGCACACTCTCCTTTTATATGCCTCAGAGGCTCTGCCCCTGAAGTCTGGCAAACCTGCCGTGCTGCAGTCCACAATCCTCTCCCTCTCCCTTTGGGAAAGGGGCAGTGCCCACTTTCCCCAGCTTGTTCCTGATAGGTGGACTAGCTCTATCAATTGGAATGAAGGATTCCTGGGCCCCTGGACATGTTGGAGCTCAATAAGGGAAGTCTGTCACACTAGATACATCTGCTATTATAAGCTAGTTTATAATACATGCTCACATATCCAATCCCCTCCCCAACAGGTCCAACTCCCACCTTCCTCTCTCTGCCCTAAAAGAGAAAAATAAAAACAAATCATTTGATTTTATATTGCAGAAGTTTAGCACACTCAAAGTTTTATATTGGGTTTTGCAAATAGCATAGGATCAGAATTCATAGAAACTTCTGAAAATAGTGTCAGATGAGTTCAGATTTTCAAGGGACAATACAGCAGTTAACACAGATATCACTTTGCTTGCTTATGACCTGGAATGAAGGAGGATGAAGGGCCTGATGCTACAAACCTTTCTGGTACGAGCGATTCTTATTCACAAGTCATTGTGTTGACTTTCATGGACTATTCTAATAAGCACACATGAATAGAGTATAGTACATGTGGCATTAAGTTTTCCTGGTTCAATCTCATATTCTGTACTGATGATCCAGTGTCTCTTTTAAGCCATAACTTTACAGCCTAGATAGTGGTTCTTAACATTTTTAGACTTGAGATAGTCCTGGATAGACTTGAGGCACCCCCTGGAAAGTGCCAGCTCTTAATTTTCACTCTTTCGTTTGCCTACAGAAAAATAAGAGTGGTTCTTGTCTTGCAGAGAATTCGGACCACAACTATTTCTACTTGAAATCTCTGGGTTGATCTTGTCAATCATGTTTGAAAACACAACTGTGCCAACATTTTGTGGCACCCTGCAGCACCCTTGAAAGGATATCAACGCAACCTAGGACTAGCCTGGATAGATTCTTAACAGATTCTTTGCTAAAAATACTTGCACTGGATGGAGCCAGTGTTGATGTATTTCAGTCCAGAGATGCTTCTTTTTCTCTATATACTTTTTTGGCCTACCCTCCTTCCTCTTGGGAGCTGTCCCAGTGAAGCTCTACGTTGTAAACTCTTTGGCCTGGGGACCATGTTTCTTTTTTTGACAACTCCTAATACAGCAGTCCTTTGGGACAGAAACAATACAATAAATTAATAAGTAAAAAGAAAGCTTATTGTGCTAAAATTAAATCAGGCTTTGAAGGGAAAAAGGGGAGACTATGACTCAAAGGAGTACAAAGACAGCATGATACATTATACTAAATTTATTTGTGTACAGATGGAACACGCGCACAAAACCTTACTGAAGTGAAAACACTTCAACAGGCAAGTTAAGTGTATTGTTTCTGTGGTATCTGAGAGTTAAAAGGCAAATTACAATCAGTCCCTCAGTAAAATTGAATTTGACACCTCTTTTCTATTGAGATTAGGAATTATCATCTTGCAAACCTGCACCTTGTAGCATCAGTGTCAACCTGTCTGGAATGTAATTTGGATTTTTCAATAACATAAAATGCCTTCTCTTGTGTAGTCATTAGTGGTGGCATAAACAGTCTGACAATATTATAAATGAAGGCCCAGACACTTTGCAACACTAACCCAACCTTCTGTTAGTAGCTTTAAAGTTCTCTGAAGAAAGGAAATAAATGCAACTCTCTAATCAAGTCTCTATATTTTTTTTATTCTGATAGACAAAAGTTAAATCTTTTCATGATTTAAATCTGCTGGAAAACCTGCTATGGAGTGAAGTCAGGAGCACTAACACAAAGATTAAGTGCTCTGATCATGAAAAAGGATGAGCAACAACAGATTAGCTATTCTCATTCCCCTATCATAGTCCTGGAAATGTGTTAACTGTTTTCTTTCATTTGATTTATGAAACAATACTGGGCTCTACCATACCGCCACATTTTAAGCTGAATTTCCCCAATGAAACCAATGGGGAGTTCTGCTTAAAACTAATGGCACAGTATGACCCATACTTATCTTGGGAAGATGCCTCCTGAGCGAGGAGAGAAATGAAGGTCATTCTCTAGGAGAAGAGCACTGGAACAGGACTTAAAGTAATTTAAAATTACATTAACATTTTGATTGTTTTTCATGTGTTGTGGCTGTCAGGGCCACAGATCAGACAATGTAACAGGAACTAAGAGACCAGAAATCTCAGGGAATTGGAGCCATTTATGGTGAAAGCTGGTGTTGTGTTGGACAACGATGAAGAAAAACAAACTACTTTTTAATAGAATCACATCTCATCTGGCAGGCATCAAGAACTGCGCGGGCTTCAAGACAAGGAGGTTCACAGAACTGCACCAATTGCAATGTTTAAAATCCTAGCATAAGGAGAAGAGTGCGAGTTTTAAGCAGTCAATGAGGACAGTCGCAACACTTGGAATTTTTACAATAAAAATTTTCTGTAGGTTAGTCAGGATCAGAGAAGATGGTGAGGCATTTCAGAAGCTCCTGCCTAAGCACTGGACTGCACGGCATGACTGCAGATGAACCTGAATAACAACGATATGTATTACTTGCTTTCAAATTTACTGTGACCTCTCAAGAAAGAAAGATGGGTCACGGCAGCCAGTTCAATGTGGACCACTGGTAAAGAGTAAATTAATAAAATGTTAGATTTGTCCAAAGAATGGAAAATACTGAAAGCATCGTGCTGCCATTATATAAATCTGTATTATGTTTAGTTCTGGTCACCCCACCTCAAAACAGGCCTAGAGATCACAGAAAAGTCAGAAGTGAACAACAAATGACATGAAAAGGCTTACTTACGTATGCAAAGAGACTGAAAAGACGGGGATCAGTTGATTTACACAGAAAGAATGAGTCACAACTGAGGTATTCAGTACAACAGATGGGGAAGATAAATTGGAACTTTCTATAGAACTAGATCAAGGGGCCAGCTTATGAATTGGAAAGGTAAAAAGGAAAAAAAACAAAGCATACGCACATATGTTCTGTTATACCTTTAAGTGATTAGCCTGTGGAAATCAGCACCACAAAATGTCAGAGGCTAGAAACAGAACAGATCCATTTCTATAGATACCAAGAGCTTCCTATGTTCTACAGACCACTAGCATTACCAGTAGGGCTGTGCGAAGCTTCGGGTGCTGATTCAATTCGGAGGAGATTCAGCCGGATTCAAATGTGGCCAAATCTCCAAATCCAAATCAAATCAGGGGACCAATTAAAAGGCCCGAATTGATTCAAAGCTCTCCGAATCTTCAGAGCTGCAGCTGGACTCCGAGCTGGTAAGGGGGTGGGGGAGGGGACCATGGGGAGACCCCTGCCAGCCCCCAACCCCCACCCACTCCCACAGCCTCCACATGGGTGCTGCCACCCACCCCAGCTCCTGGCGTTTTAAAAGAAAGCCCCACTCACCGGGTGCTGCCAGGTGGGGGAGCTATCCCTGCTGTCCCCCAATGCTGCACGTTGCATGGGGGACTCTTCATGAGTCTCCCTGACCCTCCCCCTTGCTCCTCCAGTGCTGGGTGTAGCAGGCAGCAGGGATCCCCCCCCCCCGCCCCAGCAGCACCTGGTGAGTCAGGCCTTTTTTCTTTTTTTTAAGAAGTGCCGGGAGCTGGGGCAGGCAGAGCAGCCATTGGCGGGTGGGGGAGGCCTGACTAATTCAGAGATTCGGCAGCAGTCAAATCTCTGAATCAGATTCAGCCGAATTGATTTGGGACAGCGATTCAAATCACCAAATTGAATCGCTGTCCCCCAAATCGGCCAAATCCAAAGCAAATATTAGCTGCTTTGCACAGGCCCAATTACCAGCTCTTGCAGTGCTATCACAAGCAAAGTGACTTCAGCTTCTGCTGTAGGAAGTTTCATGATGACAAAAATCTCAGTCAGGAACAGCATGGAGTGAGGTGGCAAAGCCAGAGGGATTTCTTCCACAGTATCCTGCAGTGCAGGAGCTACGGGTTAATAAGAGCTATTCCAAGGTTAGACTGAGTGCATCCGAGACAGAGAAGTGTATGAGATTTTGCTTAGGATATGCACTTGAGTGAACTCCAAAAAAGCCAGGATTGCACCAATAAATTTATATTTCAAGAAAGCAAGCATTACTGTCCAAAATGTAACATCAGTGATGATTACAGGGCATTAGATGCCTCCACATGACGTTTATCAGATAAAGAGCATTTCACCTGTGGGCCACCAATTGAAGTCCTACCCAGATCAGCAGTAATTAAAAACTTATCTCAGCTAAAGTAATCTGGTAGCCCTTTTAGGAGATGAGTTTCTTGAGTTCAAGTTCCATCTCCCAGGACACAAACCACGTATAAAATTGTAAATACTTCAGAAAAGGCAACTGTCCTTTACCATGAGTTCATATAGTGCCAATACACAATGATCTTGGTTGTGTGCATTAGCAAACATTCCCATAATCCACTCACAGTATAGGGAGGGCAAAAAAACAACAACAAAAAACCCCCCAGAAGATTGATATTGAACAAAACCTCATTTTCTTGGTTTGAATTACAAATTTTAAGCTTTTGGACTTGACAATACAGGGTGTTTATAGAGTCCTTGTGCAATTTTTAACTTTAATAACTTTGGATGTACATACGATAGAAGCAAACTGTAAATGGCAATTGAAAGCATAATTCATTAAGTTTAACACAATACAACTCAAATTTCTAGACTTCAACCTAACCGCCATCTTTTGTGATACATCATTCAATCTGATTTCCAACTCATAGAAAACATTTTCCAGTTTCTGTTGAGTGATTTCATGAAATTGCCTTTGTGATCCTTACCCTATGCATAGCTTATACTATGCTAAACAAAACTTAATGAATTATGCTTTCAATCACCATTTACAATTTGCTTCTATCATGTGTATATCCAAAGTTATTAAAGTTTAAGGTTGCACAAGGACTTTATAAACACCCTGTACTGTAGGTGACTTTCTACAAATGCAAGATGCTCCTCCCAGCAGCAGCTAACTCCATTGTCACTCTACAAAATGACAATTCCCAGAATGTCTTGCACTCCATTGTACACGTTGTTTGCCCCGGCTGGTAGATCATGGGACAGGAGGTCCCATCCTTCCAACAGCCCTCTCCTTAGGCAGTGCCCAGAACAGGACACTGCCCCACTCGCCCATCCCACATTAAGCTACTGCTTGTAGGCATCTAGTCCTAGTCACTGATTCAAATTACTGGATGAGATATACTACTTTTGTCTGATTTGACATATCCTCCTATGCTTTTATTAAACATACTTTGAAACTTAAGAAAAGAACAAACTATAGATCAGTTTGCATCAGCATACCCCTGCAGATTTGTGGCTTTGTATCATATACCAGTGGAAAAAAGTTAGGCCCAGTTCATGATTGATACTATTTTGGTATTACATGTAGTTGATAACCCATCATTTACACAGTATTATTCAGGCATGTAGAACCAGCTCCTTCAAAACAGTTGGCAACTGGCCATTCTTAGTAAAAGGACAGAGTGATTAAAAATTGCATTTTGAAAACATAGTTGCATTAAATAGTGTGAAACTGCAAGAATGATACATTAACACATAGCTTCAAATGAGACATAGTAAAGACACTGCACAGGTTTTTTTTATAAAATTAAGACAGATGCTCTTTTCCTATTATTCCTTTTAAAATTCCAAGAGCGCCCTCTTGTGTAAAAACTGTTACTTATTACATTACGCAAAGCAATAAACCATGTAAAGGTGATGTGGGTCACTATATAAAGTGCATAACAACCTAATTGCATTCTATTATATCACCTCTTCTTTGACTACATTTGACATCTTATTCTGTCACTGGATTTTTATTCCCCTCTCCCCCCAGATATGATTGGGAACTGGGAAAAGTCACAAGCAAATTAATGCAGAAGACCACGCTCCGTATCTTCTTTTTTGAGACAAAACAAGTCGCCCTGGTGTTCATTGTCTCTGTAGAGCTCTTTGGGAGTCATTGTTCTTGCAGACAAAGTATGACACATAGTAGGTCCTAATAAAAATCAGCCAAACCCTTTTAAGCTAATAGGAAATACACTAAAGAGCAAAACCAAACTATAAAAGCAGCTTGGCTCTTTGCTGTCCACTTTCAAATCAGACAGTTTGCAGTGGGAGATTTCCAGACGTTAATGGTTTATTTACTCTGGACTGTCAGCAGAACATCACTTGGCACAGAGGAAAATGAGAACTGAAAGGCATCAGAGACACTCGCCCTGCGGTAACATATTGACTGACGCCACAGATTTCAAATTGCCAGGTGCTCATTAAAAGCCACAAATGATAACCAGCCGGAGCAAAGCCAAATTTACTGAAGGAAAATGCACACATTGCTAGTTTAAGCATCCATATTTACCAGAGTAAGTAAAGCAGACAGTCAGAACTACTGGGGAGGGAAGGACTAATTTAGGCAAGAATTTCAGCTAGAAAAAGGGGTGAGGGGAAGGGATTTACTGATTCAGTCAAGGCAGCGTATTAAACTCCCTCTAATAAGAAGAGTTACTTATTCTTTTAATTGTGTGCCTGCCTGGAGCTTTCCTTCCTGTAGCAATTAAGCTGAATGTCCTTGACAGTCTGTGCTCTACAACGACACGCATGCTGAAACTAGTCCTGTGTGATCCCCATAATACTTTAATTTTCTAAATCGGAGATTTATGGAAATGTTGACATTCATCTCTCTCTGCTAAAATGCTAGCATGTTGCTTACAAACACGGGCTCTCACTTTTTTTTCTTTTCTTATAGCTCAAAGGTTGACAGGGAGGGCTTAGCCTTCCTCTTATCATTATGCTGCACAGGATGGGCTGTGAATTTTATGAGCTTTATCATCTCGATACTTGCATCTTTAAAAGCTGCCAGACCACTGATATGCTTCCCCCCCTTCTCTGTTTCATAGGCAACAGGGGTAGCAATTAGCAACTGTTAAACAGCCTGACTCCTGTGACTGGAGAAAAGAATTGATGTTGAAGAAAACAACGAAACTGGAAGCTCAAGTAAAGTTGTAAGTGCTCAGTATAGCAGAACCCCAAGTAAAACGTGTCAGAGGAAAGGAGAGCGTGGGGGGTGTTCTTCATTCATAATACAACATTATAGTTCCTTACAGTTTAAGAAATACACTTAATTTTTGTCAGCAAAACTTTACAAGTGAAGATTTCATTTCTGACAGATGGCATTTGGAGACAGAAGGCAAAAGGTGCCCTAGCAGGAACACTTGTAGGAACAATCCTGACCAGCTTATCTTCATAAGGAAGGTCTCTAGCACTATCCACTCTCTTAACCCGAAGTGAAATCTTCCCTAATGACCAAGAATCAAGTCTTAGTAGGGTGGGGAAATTGTTGCAGCTGCGATAATCCAAGTGTACAAGAGGCAAGGGTTTTGTGTTATATTTTTAATTGGGCCAACTCTATATTTGGGAGAGCTGTGGACAAGCTTTCAGGCACAAAAGCTGGTCCCAAGAACTTTTGAAGAAGGAAACTTTGTGCCCCAAAGCTTGTCCATCATTTCTCCCAACTGCACAGTTGGTCCGATAAAAGATACCACAAAAAATCCTTCCATTTGTTTTAAATAGTTATTTCCCAAGAAAAGAGAAGAACAGGGGGAAAACCCATGAGTCATTTCTTGTCTCCAAAATAAAGCAAGCAGTTCCACAGAATGCTACCCAGCTGTATTTGTACTCTGTGCTTCAAGCAGTCTCAATTGCAAAGAAGTACAGAAGAGCAAAACTGTTCATTAAGCAACATCAAACATCTCAATAGAGGAAGATGCAATGTCATGTTGTGGAAGACCACTAGGGAAGAAGTGGAAAATACCATGATCATTTGCACTTATTGTAACAAATATTTGTAAAAAGAGAATGAAGTCAAACCAAGAAGCAAAGTTATCAGCCAACAAAGCTGTCGGTAAGATGGTAACCAGAAAAACTGAGGGAAAACCATTTGAAACTGAATATAAAGACTCTTCCTCACAACAGGAAACATGATATAACGGCCACATATGGCTGAGGTTGTTTGCTGAAACTAAGACAAAAAACATTAAACTGGGTTTAACAGAATACACACGTGAACTTGAGAACATGATGTGAAACTGGCACAGAAGTCATTGTGAAAATGATTCCTGTTTATAGTATTTAAACTCAGTATTTGTAATGTTCTAGTTAGAGGTCCTATTTTTAAACAAAAGATTCTACTTTTGTGCACACGATCTATTTTAAAAGTGCTTTGGCATGCTTTTTTGTGTGTTTACAGTTAAATCGCTATTTTCATCATGCAGTACTCCAAAAAGATGACAAGAACCAGTGAACAATTTAATCAAAATTTATTGAAGTAGTTTACGGATGACCCACTTCCTTCTACAAAGGAACTTATATTCAGGGGCCTGCCTATGATGAGTACTCCACAACCACCCACCTCTGTTTAGGTTCTTTATTTCTTGCCATCTCTCTCATACTTATTATTATCCCCTACCCCCCAACACATACCTCATTCTTTCCAACTCAAAGTTCCTTTTGTGAGAACAGTGCTGCAAGTATTAGTATACTTAATCTATTAAAATTACCAGACTGAAACTTCATTGTTGTAAAAAAGGCTATCTTCTGTACAACTATTTATCTGAATCTACAACTTTACACTTGATCCATAGAGAGATTTAGCTAGCTAGGAGTCACTATTGTTACTCAGTCTGCTAGTAAAAATGTGCTCTTGCTTAAAACTTGAAGAAGAAAAAAAGAAATGCCATTGGTTTCTACATAAGGCATCCAATTAATTTGTGCAGGTTTCAGCAGCTACAGAAGTTTCTCTTTTTCCCCTAAATCCCCAACAAAAGAGGTATGGTGGGAATCAAATCAGAAGGAGGGTAGATTTCCACCTCACAGACTGACTAAATCAGACATGTATAGCATGGTTTTTCATGATCCTGAGCTGAGCTAAACTGAACTCCGACTCTGAAAGCTCAAGCTATAAATCTCTGATTTAGTCAGTCTATGAGGTGCAAATCTATCTTGCCTTCTGCCTGACTTCAGACTAATGTGGCTAACTATTTCTCTCTGCTCATGGGAATCAACCAATCACTCCTCAAGGCTAGGGATAGACATGACACATACACTGGTTTAAGTGATCAGAAACTTGTTTAAAAGTGTAAAAAGAACAGAAATTCAGTGCTCATAAATCAGTTTCAAAATGGCCAAAAATGGTTTAAGATAAGTCTGGTTGAAAGCAGTATCAGATTTAACTGACTTAGGTCAAACCCATTTATGAAACTTCTGTCCCAGGCCACTTCCTGGTTCAAGTTAAATCACAGCCCCCAGCATCCCACCATGCTTTTCAGCCCGGGCTGGGCTGTGCTGTCTGCTCCAGAGAGCAGGGCTGGACCTGCCCCTCTGCTCCGTAGCTGGAACAGTAAAGGCTGGCTCACTGGCCTTACTGGCTAGATCACTGCCCCCCTCCCCAGGCAAATCCCAGCTGGGGTCTGGGGCCAGGGAGGGGGCGTTAAACTCACCTTCCCCTGAGTAAAGAGCTGCTCTGCCCTGCTAAAACTTAGTGCTGGCTGTGACTGTGGACTATAAATCCCAGAGGCATCTGGAAGCAGGAAGAGGAAGTGAGGAGTAACCCTAAGAGTCCCTACTGCTGTGATTGTGGACTGCAATTCCCAGAGACCTTGGGGGCAGTAGGAAGAGTAAGCCAACACACAGCCCAGGCTGCATTTATAGCTCTTCATTCTATAGTTTTTCAGAGAAAGAACTATTCTTGTTCAAGCTTTTATGAATTCAGCGGTACTACCTTTCTGTGCCCCCCCCCCCGACAGAGCACATGCTGGAGTCAGACCATGCCCCCTCTGCACCAGCAGGCTTTCTTATCTTCCCTCTGCCTTGGCAGTCTGGCAGGCATGCTTTAGAGCCCCCGATTTCTGGCCTGAGCCACTGCAGGCATGTGGCTGCATTTCCTGGATCACAAGTGAATGTCTGCCCATTTGCTTATTAGTTCAATCTTTGCATCGTAGACTAACCTGCAAAGACTGAATCAATTCAGCCTCAGGCTTTTTGACTATACTCAGGCAAACAGCACTCCTGAGTCATCTCCTAAGGCTACACAGATACTGCTCCAGGGCTCAGGAGATCAAGATCCAGTGCACAGCAAAAACCACCTGTCGCTTTCTCCTCAACATTTTTAATGCCCAGCAGCAGCACCACTAGTCACTCATTACCACCAGTAGGCTGAAGAACAATTCCTATAGCCTCAAGTCTGTTGCACCACAATGCACAGAGCTGTCACAGTTCTTGGAGGCTTGCTGTCTCACCAAATTCAATTTGCACTTTTATTTATTTTTGTAGTAGATAAAAAGTTGGGTCACCTCCCAGGAAAGTAAAACTAATGCTAAAGTTGCCTAAATCTGTCGCTTCTGGCAATACTGTAAACAAGGAGTTAAGAAATAATCTTCCCTTCAAAAAAATAAAAGGAGAGACTTTAGGGCTTTAATAGACAACAGCTTAGATCATTCCAGCCATCAGCCTCAACAGGCAAAATCTAGGTCACTGAAACTGAATCTAAAGGATCCACAGAATAAGACATTTGCTTGTTAAAACTTAAGATCAGATAAAGACAAAGGTCATATTAATGCTACTAAATGGAACCACACACAGCACAAACCACAGTGCTGGTTCTCTGTAAAACAATAAAAGCAAAAGATTGCAGATAGCAAATAAAAATGTGCCTGGCTTGTCACTACAACTATAAATGTACTGCAGGGACCAGAAGCTTCTATGAGGCCATCACAATATTAATAGTTAAGTAATGTTTAGAAATCCCTGTTTGTAAAATAGAAAATCTGATGCTGTTGAGCTAGACTTATTACATATAACATTTTTACCTTAACATACATTACAGTAGGTAGAAATGGGCTGAGATATTTTCTGTTCTTTTCTGATGTTACAGAAATGGAAAATCAGCCTGGATCTCCTCTATGTAAAAGAAAAATGCTGCACAGATCTGTTACAACTCTTGCTCTCTCTCAGGATTTAACTCAAACAGCCAGTATTCTACCCAGAAATTGCATATGTTAGTAGATAAAACTGGGAAATGGTGTCCTAAGAAGAAAGCTGACAGATTTGCAACTGGAGGAGTTACAGGGAACGCTAGGATCAGCAAGATTTCTCTGCTCTGGGAGGTGAAGAGGGAGTGAAGAAATTAAAATCAAAAGCATTTCCAGCAAAAACACAGTACTTGGTACCTATAATGCTTCAATGGATCCACCATGCTGCATATATACAAAAACAAAAAAAAACAAACAAACCTAGGACGAGTTGCTTAGCCATGTTTTGAGATACCCCAATTATTTTATTAACTTCCTTTCCAACTTTCCACTTTACTAGCGTGAGCACAAAACCACACATGCATGCTTCTTTCACACCTCATTTATAGCACCCTGTGAATTTATCCAGGCTTTCACAGGCAACTCCTTGGCCATAAAGAAAGGACAGTGATTTACAAGAAAAAGTTTGGGCTTCAAGAGTGAACCACACAAAGACTCTTGGCTTGTCAGCGTGGTCTGTACTATCAAGTTCTTTATCTTTTTCTACCAGGTGTAAACAAACAACAAAGCACATTGTGCTACCTGCATTACTATAGAAGTATAAAGCAATATCCTGCTGACCACTTCTAATGGCACAGAACATGGCACCTACAGAGCTCCTTACAAAGAGATATGCGCTAAGCCCAGCATTTCTTGGAAATCTTATTGTCAGTTGCAAGGGAGAACAACTGTAGGTCATTCCTTGCAAGACAGATCAGAGATACGCATGTGACAGAAAAACCTTTGATCTTTGCAGGGGATAAGAGGGAGGGAGTTGTGCTTATATTTTTGTATTACCAGTTTTATTTTTTAAACTAGACTCAGACATTCAGTGTACTTCTACAGTTTCCATATACATCCAAACAAAAAGTATACTTGCACTATTTTCAGTCTGGCTGGTGAACAGGCATTGCTTTGCATGCATCTACCACCATTATCAGAGAGTCTCCAAATATTTTTTTTTTATAGCGTAACAAATTAAGTCTTTTAACAACACTGTCTATTTGTGAGGAGGAAGATGGGAATGTTGAGGTTCAGACAAGTCAAATTAGTTCTCTGCCTCCATAAAGGAGCAACAGCCTCTGCTGGAGACACAAATAAAAGCATGTGTCATAGTTCTAATACTGGCCTACTTATTAAGTTGGGCATCTTCCAGGGTCTGGTAAATAATACGTGTAGCTGTAGAAATACATCTCTTGGAAAACAAGAATGTTTGTATTACAATGCTTCCCCTCCTCCCAACCCCCCAAAAAAAACAAAAAAAAAAGAAAGAAAAAGAAACAAGCAAGTGTAGCGAAAATAGATACTTTTCTCTATGTTTCTTTGTTCCTTGTTTTAGTATTAACTCCTGC
>NW_017728993.1:28270020-28289723 GCF_001723915.1 Gavialis gangeticus | reverse complement strand
CTTTGTTCCTTGTTTTAGTATTAACCCCTGCATTCTGTAACTTTCCACCCACATGGTACAGGATGGCCCACTACGCATGTCTTACATGTTGCCCAGGTTTTGTTTTGTAATGACCAATCAAAATGTAACACGCCAACTAAAAATTGCTAGCTCAATAAAAGCAGCGTGTGCGCTTTGTTTAGGGTCGACACTGATTTGAGCAACAAGCTCCTCTGTCGGCCTGCTTGCAAGCAATAAAATAGAGTTGGATCCAGCCTAAAAGTGTGACTCTCTTCTAGAGGTGAATTGGACTAGCCTCCAGGGGATAAAATCAGCTGTTTATGTAACACAAGTCACAGACCTCCTAGCTGTTGACCATACTGGTTAACTGAAATCTCAGTACATTACTTTGGAGGTGTCTGTCCCCTATGGAACTGGACTATATTCTTTCACAACAAACCTCTTCTGCAGAGACACAAGTACAGCAAGCAGGACCAGATACAGCAGTGAAAGCTGATTTCACAGCAGAATAGTTCCATTTTTCTGATATGCCCAATGTCATCTCATTTGCTTTCTGGAAAACTTCAGTTACCGGGTTCACTGGAACACTGGGACTTGCATCCCTCCAGTCGAAACAGAACTCGATGGGACCATGTGAAGTATGCGAATACTGCTCTTTAAAACGGTACACTACTGTTGGATGATATAAAATTTCCCTTGACATTTAAGCCTAATATTCTGTCTTTGCAGTGTTTATAGCATTTTTTTTAAAAGGTTACACATGCATTTTAATAAATAGTATTTGTAAAAAACACTTTATTGGTAGCTACACAAGTTACTTTCACACAGTCCCCTCATGTTTGTAAATGCTGTCTAGTTGATCCTTACAACATCCCTTTGGATATCATCTACATTTTACAAATTAGAAAAAAAGTTGAGGCACTGTAGAAGCTATTTGCTTAAAGCCAAAGAGCTGCTATTGGCTAAGCCGGGATTAGAACATAAACTCCAGATCCCCAACCTGGCTGTCAAACCCAGAGCAACTGCCTGGTACTCCGGGCCATGGGGGATGCTCCTCCGCACTAATACAGAGCAAGTCATCTATTGTGTGGAAGGAAAGAAACCTACACTTTAGGGCATGTGTAGACATTCCTGAGACCCGATCTATAAATACATGGCTTACTTGGTGTAGCTGAAGTACTTTGAATAAGCCATGCAAACATAGATTGCATCTTGGTTGTGCACAAGTTCACCGATGCTGAAAACCATTCAGGAAATGCAGTCTTGGAGTGGGGGAGGGATAGGCAGGATTGAGAAGGTAGAGGGCAAAAAAATCACTCAGTTGGGGGCTAGAAAAAGCATAGCCCCAGGGTTGGGGGTGAAGAGCTGGCTCCAAATGTGTATACACATTAGATCAGGCACCGGTTAGCCTGACCAACTTAGTGCACCTCCTTAGGTTAGATTGAGCCAGCCATTTTTTTTTCCCGATCTAAACTCCCAAAACGTATCTACAGTTCAGCACTTAAATCAACCCAACTAGGGTTAGACTGATTGAAATGTAATGTCCGCACATGCCATTAGTGTCTGCTTGAGGCCCCCGCAAGTTTACTATCAGCTCTGCTCAAACTGTTTGAGCACAGATACCACAGTAACAAGTGGAGAATAAACAGTGTCCAAATTTCTTTTTTGAAGGCGCAATAGGTAAGGATCTCTGTAAATTGTGGAAGAAGCATCCCACGCAACAGCTCCTTTCATTTTTTTCTTTTTGCTACTTGCCCGCTCAACCCTAACTGTTGGAGGGGCTGGGCCATTTGCAGCTGATCACCAGGGAAGCAAAAACCACAGTTTTAAATACGCTGCAGTTTTTGCCTCCCCACCGCTGATTGGCAGAAGGTAGCCCTGTTGTTAGGACTGAGCAGCAGGGAGGCAAAAAACCACAGCATATTTAAAACTGTGGTTTTTGCTTCCTTGGCGATCAGGGGCAAATGGCTGGGTCAGCAGGGCCCCTCTGCCAATCAGAGCCGGGGGTGGGGGAAGAGAGGCAAGGTGCAAAATGAAAAATATTGAAGGAGCTGCTGCAGGTTAAGATCAGTTAGAATCAAAAGCTCCATTGCACGAGATGCAGCTTCCACTTAAAACCAGAACAACTTTAAACATGAACAAGGACAGGACTAGCAGGTTAGTTTAATATTATTGTGACTTAGAGCATATTATTGTGACGTACAATATTATTTTTGTTTCTTTTAACTGAATTTTTGGAGTGGAAAAGTATACAAAGAGTAAAAAGTACCTGGAACTGACATGGGACTGCTGCAATTTCTACTAGGAAAGATTTATAAAAGGAAAATAAGGAAAAAGCAGAAACATCTGAGGGAAGTGCCTACAGGTACTTGCTAAAGAAGGAGAAGTCAGCACCACTGTGCACCACTGCAAAAGCGGCAAGGACCAGAAGCAGAAGCTGTAATATTCAATTATTCAGCTCAATTAACACACTAATGCTTTTCTCACTCGCCAGATTGTTGACAGGGATTTTTTTCCTTCCTACCTGTACTCTGGTCTAACCAAACCTCTTTGCAGCCTTATCTGCATGTGTGTAAAAAAGCAACCTCCTGCTCTTCCATGCCCTCTCTCTCTCTCCCATAACTACTGTGCAAGCGATACATGATGCTGGGTACTACCACCCCCTTGCTGACTTATCTCTCTCCAAGACACTGTAGGAAGATTAAAGATATCCAATATTTATGGCCTACTCTGAGTGGTAGCATGCATGTACAAATCTCTCTCAGAAATACTTTATCTGTTCTCCGAGATGCACATGCCTGTTCTAAATAAAGCCCATAAAGAAAACAAATGTTAGATATTTCCATAAGTCTCTATACTGTAAAACTCCTCATGATAGGTTTTCATCATATATCCTTTAAGATATAAAAACTGAAGAACCATAAACTCCTGGAGTAACATAGGGTGCTCTTAGCTTAGGATTTCAGATGACAATACCACATCATTACTACTGCAAAGTACCCCAGGTGCCATCTGCATCACCCCCCACCCTTATGTAGAGAGCAGTGTTTCTCAACTTGTGCGTCATGACCCAAAAGTGGGTCACAAGAATATACGAAAGGGGCACAGACGAACTTTAAAGAAATGGATCAACAGATGTTTAAAATGAATTCTCCCTTAAAAGAGAAAAATGTGGGAAACCTTGGGTTTCCCCTTGCAGGCTGCCAGAGTTCCAGCTCGCCAGGGACTGCTTGGACTGGAGGGAACAGGAGGAGGGTGATCAGGCAGAGGGCACCACGCACATGCTGTGCACATAGGCATGTGGCAGTCAGGCAGTGTGGAAAGCAGCTCCTGCAGCTCCCCGCAGGTAAATCTATGGGGCAGGAAGAAGAAACGGAGGGGCATAGATGATGTATTGGTGGGGGGGGCACAGGTGATACTGCTCACCACCCCGTCTCCTCTCTGGGGTAGAGCCATGGCCTGAGAGGAGTGGCAGCAGTGGCCAGGCCATAACAGTGGGGTAGAGCTATGGCCAGGCACCCGAGTGTCTGGTGGCAGGAGAAGATGAGGGCAGTGTGGCTAGCCCCTTGTCCGTTACTCCTCACAGTACTGGAGGCATGGCTGATGTGGGGCTTCCAGCAGCAGTGGCAGTAATGAGTCTCACCGCCCTGCTCTGCCCTTCCATGACAAGTCCTACCTACCGGGCTACAAAGGTGGCTCCTACCCTGGTCCAGCCAGGCTGCAGCCCCATGCCCACTGTGGGTGCACAAATCTGGGGGAGCATGTGCCCCCCCCCATGCTCTACCCCCTCTCCACCCCACACATTCATCCCCTGAACCACCCACTGGGGGGCTGGGGCACTGTGGGTTGGAAGCGAGGGGCCGGCAGGGCCAGGGAGCTGTTTTCTACTTAAACAATTTACTGGGTAGGGACTGGGCAATGTTTACAAATGGGTCCTGGTACAAAAATTTTGAGAACCACTGTTTTAGAGCATGGGGCACAGGTTTATAACCCCCTACCCTTACCTTAGCCCTTACCCTTGGAAAACCATCATCTTCCCAAAAATGCTATTGAGACACCTACAATCTTTGTATCTTACAGTCTCCTGTAAACAGATACATGTGTTTCTGAGCATCAGTGACAACAGTAATAAACAACAACATACAGTACTTGGGGGAGAAACCCCAAAATGTGCATCCCAACCTATCCAGCAGGGACAGGTCTGAACAGATTCTTCCCCTTACCTTTCTCCAGAACCTCCACAGAGGCTGAGCCCAAATAATTCCTGACAAAGAGAGGAGGAGAAGGGTCACAGCACTGGGCAAGAAATCCTCTCCAATAGTTAGATAGTGCTCATATGGGAAGATTTAAATACGGAAAATAAAGAGAAAGCAAAAACTTCTGAGGGGAGTGCCTACAGGTGCAGGTTAATGAAGAAGTCAGTGCCACTGTCCACCACTGCAAAAGGCGCAAGGGCTCTATAACCTTATGGAGCACATAAGCACTGTGGGCCAAGAGCTCTATAACCTTCTGTGAGGTTCCTCGTGTCACCACCCTACAAATTCACGTCCACTTGCTCAACTGGGTGCTGCATTTGTCCCGCTTTAACACAGCATACATTGAAAAGATGGACAAAGAAAAAACAGAAGCCAGAAACTGTGCTTCATCTCTCCTAGTCCAAAGCAGTTGGATTTTGCCCCTTTGTTCTGAAACTTTACTGACTTTAGAGACACCACACTGGCAGATGCAGGATTGTGTGTGTGTGTGTTGGGGGGGAGGGAGCAGGAGGAGGGTGATCAGGCAGAGGGCACCACGCAGACTCAGCAGCAGTGGGCAGGTTCTTCCTCCCTGCCTGCTCCCCCCAGGTGCTCCCTGCCAGCCAGGGTACAAGCATGGGGCACAGGAACTCCACCTGCTGCCACGTCTGCTGTCCCTGCTGAGCCCAGATACAGTGGCTTTGGAACCCACTCCCTCTAATTTCACAGGGAGAGAAGCTTCAGAGCCACTGTTGCTGGGTTCAGGAGGACACAGCAGGTGGCAGGCAAGGGGCAGGGTACATGATTCTTTACTGATCTGGGGACTCTAAAAAGTCCCCAGTCCAAAAAGGGAAAGTGTCTGCACCCCCATGGGTCCACCCCCAGGTATACACTTTCCCCAAGCTCACTGCACTGTAACTCCTAAAGCTACTATCAACATTTGCAACACAGGCTTAGAATATGTACTATTCTGATGCACACCATGATCAGGCAGTCAGCTATTCACTTATACCATATCCTTTGTGTGATCACCACTAAATCACTGTGCATCACAAAAGCACTTTTAGAAGGCTATGAAAAAGATGCATCACTATAGTATTTTAAAACTTATCTACTATTATGTCTAAGCAACTGCAAATAAACAAGTATTTTAGATGATGCACGGTAATTGACAAAACACCATTCAAATCATTTACGTTGTTTGTAATATCAAACCACGCTAGAAAAGCATTGAAAAAGCTAGCACATCATACTAAAATAGCTTATGTATGTTCAATAAATCCATTTATTATGAAGTGCAACCCCCTTAGAATAGAGTAAATACAATACATTAATTTATAAAGCAGTTATAAATTAGTTATTTAATAAAGCATTCATAGCAGACTGTATGAAGATGCCATCTACCAAACTATACTTACTAAACTATTTACTATTGAAATATGCAACCTTTCATATACAGCACCATTAATATATTTCTAAAGATTATTGATCCACTCCAGTAGCTGAATATATCATTTGTAATAGAGCTTTTAATGAAATATTTATTGAGATGCATAGTCTTTAAAACAGATGAAGTTTTAGGGTTGTTGAAGTAGCCCAAGCTGGTCTATGCTGTGAATGCTCTGGAAGCTATTTGAAAATATATTGATTCCATGTAACCCACATATCACTGACTTGGAAAACAGTCCTGAAAGTGTGGACTAAGAAGTACAGAAGATGACAACAGTCTGGACAGAGGAATACTCAACCGTCTGACTTGAAGAACAGAATCTCTTTTGGCCCTGGAACAGCAGTTCCAGTAGTGTGGCCTAGGATACTGTTTTCAATATAAATCTGTGGGCATACCTCCAAGAGTGCTTAAGATTCACTTTTTCCACCTGCACAGGATCAGACATACCTTCTGTTCCAGTATGGGTTCAAAGCAAACTTAAGGGGCACAAACTTTGAATCAAATGAGGGAGAGGGAGGCTTTGTAGTCCTTTGAACCACACAGGAGACTTAGGGTGTATACAGACATTCAGGGAGGTTAGATCGAGTTAAAAATAGCCACCCAATCCAAGGTAAGTTGGGATGGGGAGGCTAGTGGGGAGAGCTTTGGAGACTGGCAGGGCAAGCAAGCTCCAGGGGGCATGATCAGTGGGGTTTGTGGGGAGTCAGGCTCTCTCTCACATTCCCTGGGCCAGGGGCTATTTTTAGTCCCATGACACCCTCCAGCCCAAAGTAAACAACCCCCCACAGTGAACCAACCCCCATCCCACCTATCCCTCCACCCCACCCCAACTTACTTCCTTAGCTCCCAGCACTGGCATACACCAGTAAAATCAATACCAGGAGCAGCTTGCAGGGGGTGGAGGGGGGGTTGGCGGGCTTGTGGGGAGGGGGATGCTGGCTGGTCCCCAGGGAATGGATAGGGGCCACAGGGCTAAAAATGGTCCAATGCCAGGGAAGGGGTAGGAAAAGCACAGCCCCAAACTTGGGGCCAGCAGCTGGGCTTTCCCAGCCCTAGGGCTATACTAGGAATTATACAAAAGTTCAGGATGGTTAGATAAGCCTAAAAATAGCCAACCCAAACTAAATTATACTACCTAGGGTTAATTTTGATCAGGTTGGCCATTTTTAGACCAATCTAACTGCCCTGAACTTCTGTACAGTTCACAGTTAGATCAGCCTAACTAGGGATCTAAGTGTAAGATCTGTAACTTGGTGAACTAAGATAGATCTGGTGGTCATGAGTTAATCTCCCAGAACATCTGTATGCACCCTTAGGTTTTATTCCCTAGTCTTCAAAAATTGTAGCTCAACTGTCAGTAAGCCACTATCTGTTCCCCTTCATTTTTCTTCCTCTGTAAAATGAAGGCAATGGCATTTGCCCTACTTTGTAAATAGTTATGTTCTAGAGATGAAAAATGTAATATATTAAATGTTGTCTTGGCTTGGCAATGGAAACCAGGAAATTAAAGTCTGTACAAGAATATCAGTGCAAAAATCAAGTCTTGAAGAAATCAGTAAAATTAATTTTTGCCCTTGAAAATTCTTGAATTAAGGATCGCCTCACTTTGACTTGGAAATTGAACCTAACATGAAAAAGTTGTGTAATTTGTTGTAACTATTGTATAGCTCTATGGTCATAATTTCATGGCTCCAGTAGCCTAGAGAGGCTTCTAAGGACCAAATTATGCCACCATTTTCTCAGTGAACCTCACTGATGCCAATAAAGTTACATAAGTGTAGACAGGAGTTTGACTCATGGTCTCCAGAGACACACATTTAAAGCAAAGAATTACCCATTAGGATTTTTAAGGCTCTGTTTGTTGCATTGTTTATACTGCTGAAATGTGTTGCAGTTTATATAAATCTCCAAGCCTATTTCTAAAGCCTCTGCAGAGTTAGTGTTGACTGTGCTGAATACCAAACACACAACCTCCCCAGCACCATCCTCTTTTGTTTCTGTTTCAACAAGATTTTCCACTCTTCTCTGGAGAGTGAGTTCTGCTTAAAAAAAAAAAAGTCAACAGCAGGGCATATAATGGCTTCAAACTCTTTTACAGCTAGTAATATGGTCTAGACCAACTGACTTCTCTAAGCTAGGGGCACTTGTGCTCATACTGACAGGAATCAAGGGTTTTTTTGTTTGCGTGCTTTGGAAAACAATTTGCTGAACTTATGACTGATAATTTTACATACAAGTTCCCAATTATCAGACTGGCAATACTTTTCCCTGCTTCTGATAGTCATTTCTAAAGAACAGCAACAAAAAACACTGTTCTATTATGGTGCACGAATAAAAAGGAATGCTTATTTTACAAGAAATAAGATCTTTCCTTACACAGGCAGGACAGAGAAAGCCTTGCAGAACGGAGGCTAATTAATCCTATTTGAGTGGAGCCAAGCTTAAACTTGGAAGAGTTGCATACAAACACACACAGTATAAGTACAGAGAAATAAAATAAATAGTTTTTGTAAAACAAAAAACTTCAATACAGTGAGTGGTCATATTTTTTAAACCACTTAAGTCTTAAAAATTATCTTATTCAACTAGGTGAAGAAAAAAAGTTAACTTCTTATCTCACGTAATGAGATCTTACCCCATTTTAAGTTAACCTCTGTAGTTTGGATCCAACAGGGTATTCAGGCAGAGCCACAGGATTTGTTATTGGTAACACCCTCTTCCCCCACTAGGCTAGGGACAGAAGTTGCACATAAACCGGTTTAAGTAATCAGAAACTGGTTTAAACCTGTAACAGAACAGAAGCTCAATACACATAAACCAGTTTCAAAATGGATGAAACTGTTTTAAGATAAACCTGGCTGAATGTAGTATCAGACTTAACTGATTTGAGTCAAACCAGTTCATGAAACTTCTGTCCCAGACCCCTTCCTCATTCAAGTTGAATCACAGTCCCCCAGCATGCTTTTCAGCTCTGGGCTGGGCTAGGCTGTGCTGTCTGCTTCAGAGGGCAGGGCTGTCCCACCCCTCTGCTCCCTAGCTGCCTCCCCGCCCTCCCCCAAGGCAAACCCCAGTTGGAGTGTGGGGCCATGGAGTGGGGTTATGTACCCCTTCCCCTGCTCAAACTTACTTCTGGCTGCAACTGTGGACTACAAATCCCAGAGGCACCTGGAAGAAGGAAGAGGAAATGATGAGCAACCCTGTAGAATCCTGACATTGTAAGTCTGGACTGCAAATCCCAAAGACCTTGGGGGCAGCAGGAAGAGGAGGAAGTGAACACACAGCCAGACAGCCATGCTCTAGTGCCCCCTGGCTTCTAACCTGAGCCACTGCAGGCATGTGGCTGCATTCCCTGAATCAAAGGTAAATGTCTGCTCACTTCTGTTTCAATTTAACCTATGCAGCTTAGACCAACCTGCAAAAACTGAATCAATTCAGCCTTGGGCTTTTTGACCGTCTGTACCCATCTATAAAGGTCAGCCAAGCAGCCATTTTCAGTGTAAATCAGATGTTACATTGGCTCCTTCTAATGCATAAAAAGAAACAGAGAAAAAGGGGAAAAAATGCCTTTTTTCTTGTTTGAACTATAACCATTGTACTTTGGCTGAGCCTAGTTCTCCAAATGGGGTTTGGCAGTTTCTGAGCCAATCAATAGTTAGCATATCACCCAATGATGAAAGGGAAAAGACGGGCCCATGTTCTCAGTTTGTGCAGGCCAAATGCTGACTTCAGCCAATGTATGCTAAAGTCTACAGAGTTATACTAATTGACATTAGCTGCTAGAGAGAAAAAATAACGAGACATCACACTTTCTGAACACTGCTACAGAGGAGAAAGCTCCCCATGTATTTGTGTCTTGAATGCTGTGAAACAAGATAGAAAAAAAAATCTAATCCTCTATGCACATTGCATCAATTAAACTAATAAACTGACAGGAGTCTAGTTTATTTTACAGGTTTCGTCAGATGGGCTACAGATCCTTTCAACTGTAAAAGCCAGAATATTTTGCTAAATTTTTAATATGGAGCTCCTAACAGCAAAATAGGGAATTGTAGTCTAGTCACATACAGCAATCCATTTATGGCCTGCAGATGGTCTCAGGCTAACTTCAAAGATATTAAAATATTGTGTTAAGAATCAGACAGTTAAGACAGAAAATTAGAAACCATTAAAGAAGCTGATGGGACAGGAAGTATATACACAGAGAAGGAAGATTCTAAGCACAATATAAAAATAGTACACACTATTCTTTCTCTCTCATTGCAAATGACAAAAATCTGGTTAAAACAATGTAAACTTTAAAACTGTAGTTCTACTTAAATAATGAAAAGAGTCTATCTTCCAGCAGTATAAAGGTGGTAAAAACCCCCCAAATTACAGAAAATATGTCTAGTTTCAAGCATCATACTAAACAAGAAATTTTGACCATTTGAATTTGAGAATTTATAGTCTTACAAACTTCTCTAGTGAGCAGGGGTGATGCATCACCTTAGATTACACACATCCTCACTGTTTGACTGAGAACCTGAATTAACCAAGTTTTCAACCGATTTTTGCCTCAAGCGTAACACAGAGTAGGAAGTTAGGAGGAGGGAGGTCATGCAGATCTTTGCTGGAGGACAACTGCCGAAAGAGTTCCTGAATACAGCCGGTTGAGCTCTGAAAGCACAGCAAACAAGTATTTTAAAATTTAAATGTTTGGCCAAATTCACCTTGCCAGTGTGAGTGGGCTGTCATTTCACTTCTTGTGACTACTATAGTAAGCAGCTTTACCAGCAGAAATTTCAGGAGGAACTACTATAGTTAAGTTCTTCTTAGCGAATGTGTAACACATTTTTAAAAAACCAAACATGGCAACAGAATTGTGATGCAAAATATAATGCTGTGTTCTCCCTTTAAAATGTGTTTCCATCAACATGTAGTGGAAACATTTCCCTTTGACACCTTCAAGCCCTGCAGTGGCTGAGCATACTACAGATGTAACAAAACATTGTTTATCAATACCGGCATCTATGGATAATCCTGTATGTTTCTGTATGCTAATAAAGAGATAACATTATGAAATGGAAGTGACATGAGCTGTAAACAGATATTTGGGAGATTAGATTACGTAAAAAATAGCCACCAAATCTAAGGTACGTTAGGGTAGCAGGGAGGTTGGAGAAGGATCGGGGGGCAAGCAAGCTCCTGGGAAAGATCAGGGGGGCAATGAGGGCCCACAGGAGGGTTGCTTGAATCTGGGAGGGTTTGGTGGGATCAGAAGGGCTTGCAGAGTCCATGGGGGGACTTGGGGAGATCCTTCCCCCAACTCCCTCAGGACCAGGGGCTAATTTTAGCCCCACATCCCTCTCCCACCCCAGGAAATGCCCACCCCCAATCCCTCCTGCTCCTGCCTTCCCCCCTCCCCCCAACTTACTGCCTCGGCCCCTGGTACTGGCAAACACTGATAGAAACGGTACTGGGAACAGCTTGCAGAATGGGGGGTTAGGTGGGTTGGGGGAAAGAGAGGCTGGTCCATGGCTGTCCATCTGGTTATGGGCAGAGGGGCTGGGGGGCTAAATTTAGCCTAGTGCCAGGGGGCAGGTAGGAAAAGTACAGCCCCAGGACTGGGGTCAGCAGCTGAGCTTTTCCAGCCATGGGGCTGCTCTGGGAACTGTACAGAAGTTCAGTTAGATTGGTCTCACCAGAACCAAGATGAAGTTAAACTCTCTCAGAGGTGAGTTGGACTTAGATTGGGTCAGCCATTTTTAGAGCTATCGAACGCTCTTGAATTTCTGTATGGTTTGCATGTAGATCCACTTAAGTAGTGTGAGGTTTACACCTGAGTGAACTGAGTTCAATCGGGTAGCCATTTTTAATGTAATCTAACCTCCCTGAATGTCTGTATGAAGCCAGTCTTATAGCATACTGTGTGCAGAATTCAAGGGGTTAAGGTATGTGGTATTGGGATTGCAGCCCTTTAAAGGAACAAGCATAGGTGTAGCTTCCTGCAGAGGCAGACAGCTGGAACTAATCACCCCAGTTCATCACACTCAAGATTAATAAAGGCCTTATGCATCAAACGTTCCCTCATCTATCCTTGATATTTAAAAACCATCATGGAATTTGTTCATCAGTAATGAGCTGTACACTTCACTCATATACAGTCCCTACAGTATAATTAAATTGAACCCTAGTCTCTTGGTGAGAAAGTTAATCACCCTGAATATGGACTCTAAATAGGGTTCTTGGGAAAGTCAGGGCAGTGCTACGAGTCAATGAGCTGATTCCAAAAGAAGTAGGCTCTGTGCTCCCTGGTTACTCAGCTGCAAAAGTGAAAAATAAAAGGGAAAGAGAGGGAGGCAGAGAGAGAGGTTTGCAACAGAACATTGCATATTTTTTCAGATGTTTATTGATTTAAAGCAGGGGTCAGCAATGTTTTTGAGCACTGCCAAAAACACCCACAACCTTAACTTGTAAGATGCTGACATGGCAGGGGCAAACAGTGGGAGAGCTGCGAGGGACCTGATCCTTGTTATGGCAGCACAGCCCCAGCCCCTTCCCCACAGTCTACACTGAGGCACGCATGCCAAGCAAAATGTCTTTGTGTACTACACTCTGGCACCCGTGCTGGGGGTTGCCTACCCCTGGTTTAAACTACATCAAGTTGTCTGGCTAAAAATAGATGCATATGTTTGAAAGCGTGCAGTAGGTGAAGAGTTGCACATCTCCACAGAAGACAATGCTCCATTAAACTGCTTTATGCACTGTAAAAACATGATGGGGCTGAAAGATCATAACCAGCTGCCAATGAGACTGTTCAGTGGAATACCCTTCTCTGATCTTTCTTAAAAGACACAACAAACCATAACTCCTTTCACACCCGCCCCCCCCCCATTTCACTGCAACAGACTTGGTAAATGATCAAGGATGCCAGTCAGGAGCTGAACCATACAATAGATTGTCTCCTTAGCACATGATGGGAACACTTTTAAAGTTGCTGAACTAGAATCAGTATTTTCCAGGTTTTCACAGTTTTCCATCCCCAGATAATACACAGCACAGACCTAAAATATTTTCAGCCACTAGATGTGACCCTGTTCTATTTTAGCAAGTTTAGAAAGAGACACAAGCAGCATGATCCACTACTGGTAAGTGTGATTCTGTGTTAACAAGGTGGTTGATATACAATGCATACCACTTTACAGTCACTATTTTGATTATCAGCAGAAACACTGCAGTGAGCATCTTTTGTTAATGGAAACTAGAACATGCATTATATCAGGATAAACACCCACTTACTGATTATTGCACAACAGAGACTAATAAGGCTTCTCCCCCTTCTTTCTCCTAGTTCATGTTTAATTTGTTTTTAGAATTTCAGTTTATAAAGAAAAGAAAGCAAAGCCTCCTGCCTCCCGGATGCACACACACATGGCATACACATGCTGTCTGTTCCCAGTGAACCAGCCAACTGATCTTGCAGCCTAAGATTATAAATCAACTCCATGTGCGTGAGGTCCAGGAAACATCCCAATCCCTATTGTTAAACCAAGACTTTGGTGAATTTTCCTTCACTAATGCATCTAGTTAGGAAGAGAACAAGCTAAAATAGCATCCTGGTAAAAGAATTCCCAGTTTAAAGACATGCCTTAATTAAGCCAAATGACAGGCTGTCATGTTATGCATGCCCCCAGGCCAACATGTTCACTCAACTCAGGTGCAGTCCATTACAGGCAACACCTGCTTAGCGCTGTTTCACTTAGTGCTCGTTCGCTATAATGCTCATTTGAAATTGATACCTGATTTCACTTAGTGCTCAGCGACTTTTGTTATAACGCTCTTGGTCACCGTCTTGGGTCATTAAAAACAATTGTGGTTGCCATCTTGGGTTGTCAAATACTTTCCGTTTTGTTTAATGCTCATTTCGCTTAACACTCATTTTTTAGGAGCCAATTAAGAGTGCTAAGTGGGGGTTCCCTGTATTGGCATTTAGAGAGGTAATAATGCCCACAAGCAACACGCTGCCTCAACAAACCAACTCCTACCGTTCACAGAGCCATTCACAGGGCTGGGCTCTTCTAGTGTTCAGACAGCGCGGGGGCATTATGTCACCCTAGGAGGCCTCCTGTGCCCGCGTTACAGAGAACAATGTTTCCTTCAGCAGAACAGAGAGTAAAATCATAGAAGTCATTCTTGTGAGCCAACCCGCACAAACACAAAAACAAGCCTTACATGGTACAAAGGAAGTGCAGAGAAGCCAGTCTGTTCTTCTGTCCTGAGGAAACAATCTAACGTGCACATGACAACACAGACTCAAAACGGCAGAGTAAGTCTGGACTCCCCCCAGCATCACGCTGTTCTCACTTCAACGAAGACTTAAACAAGGTTTAATATTGAAAAGGTCCAAAAAGTACTCAGAGTGAGATCTAACTTTCGCAGTTTTGCACTGGCCCTCCTTTCACTCATCTAAAAGAACCACCTTTATTTGTGTGATCTGATAAAAACCAGAGGCTCCAAGTAGGAATTTAAACAGAAGAGAACACGTCACCCTTCCCTTGTGCCATTCCCATTCGAGCTGGTATCCGGTGGGCAGCCTGTGCTGCCCCCCTTCAGCAGGCGTGCAGCCATTCACCGTCCCACATATCCCACGGCTGCAGAAGTGGAGTGAGATGGGTTGTCAGGCAAGACGATGGCTCCAGAATCTGCCACCTGCTTTTCCTCAGCTCCCCTACAGTGGAGCCTTCCCACTTGCTTCTCCTGCTTCTCCCTCATCTGCTTTCCCCTCACAGAACAAATCAGAGGAGCAATCCTTTGATTTCCATTCTTCCCCCTCCGTAAAAAGTCTTAAGCCTTCAGCTTTCACTCAGCATGGTTTCGGAAAGAACAACCATACTGAAAGCTAGCTCTTTCAGAGCAGTGTATTTGGGTAGCGCAGCTAGAGTCAGACAGTTAAGATACTTGACAACTTTTATATTTAGCATTGCTGTGCAGGTGGAAATGAATTAGTAATTGGCATTTTGCAGCACTGAGAAGCACTTAAAGAAAGAAAACAAGGATTTCAGCTTTATGCTGAAAGTATTCCTGGTTGCATCAGTTTTACAGAGAAATAGGACACAGGCAAGCCCTGGGAAACTCTTGGATAAAATGGTGCGAAAATATCATATTCAATCTTTAAAAAAATGCATAAATTATCTTGTTTGTTGCGCAAGCAGAACCATTTAAGCTCTTGATGTCAAACTGAACCTTTCAAATCTCTGATATTCTTATAAGCACAAAAAGGAATCTCTTTATACCTTGTCAAGTAGCATTTGCTAAATATGAAGTAATTTGATTTCATATTATTAGTGCAGGTTTTGTTGCCATTCCCATCTTAAGATTTACCAATGCTGATGCAGCAGCTATCAGGTAGCATACAATCCTTTAAAGAGTGAGAAAGAATGGCTTCAGGAGTGAAATCGAATTCTGATTTGGAAATGCATGTTAGTATAAAACTAAAGTAGCAGATACTAGCACCTACACTTTTTCATTCCTGACTAGCAGTGTTTAATAAAGTAGGAAATGCAAGTGTCACTGCTTATGGAGAGTTCCTGGAATCTGAAGATGCAATTGGGTAGTTACACTAATAAAATAAACAGCTGGATTGAGCTATCTGTTATCACAGGAACTTGAGAATCAAAATTTAGGGAGAAAATTGTCATTTTTGCAAAAAATCACCATTTTTGCAAAATACGGTATTAATTATGAATTTGCAAACCAACATTTCAAAGCAAACTTTGAATAAACTTGCTCTGCTACAATGCTATTATATTTCAAAGAAAAGCCTTCCATTAAATGTAATTACTTCCTCCTGTGGCTTAGGAGAAAGAGCAGCTCCTATTATATTTCATTACCTTCCCCTGTGGGTTGCGTGGCAAAGGTGCATAGTAAAATCTTGAAACAAAGCTACTAAGCAAATATATTTCATGTGTATGCCAATATTGCATATGGTTTATACTAATTTAAAGCATATCTGACTACAGTAACATGAGCAGAATGTTAATAGAAATATTCACCTGAATAAGAAGAGCAGAACTGGCCCCGCTTTTTTTCAGCCCTAATCCCTTTGAGTTCTGGTTTGTAAATAATATTTTAGATTCCTGTGTGAAAACAAAAAACACTAAACACCAAGGTAATGTCTATTTTACATTCAAGAACAGTGCATTAAATGACAGCGTTTGGACAATGTGCCTGTCACTAGTTGCTAAACTGTATTCACTGCTGATCCATTAGAGAAACTCACAATACTGCTTTTGTGCTTTATATTTAATCTCTTTTCAGTCAGTCAGATTACAATACTCACAGCTTAATGTGGAGAATCAGTGAATCCTACAATCCTTGAGCACTCCTCCTATCTAGAGTCGAGGAAAGGAAAGATGAGAAGGGACAAGGAGAGTGCTACAGAAACAGAACAATTCTTCACTGGTCCTTCAGATTATGTCTTTAGTCCCTTGAAACACGGTGTAACGCCATGAAGGACCCACTACAGCCAGAGAGGAAACAGCGTGAGCCCATTCGATGGGAATACTAGCCTGATGTTATGGTGCCCTTCCAAGTAATGGGAGATCCCTTTTCAAAACTGCAAAAACTTTGTCAGAACTGACAAAGTATTGATAAACTTTATAATAACTATTATTAAGTGTAGTGTGAGAGAGAGGCCTGCGCGAGGGAAAAGCAGCATCCTGATTAGCTGTCACACATGCATACCGCTTTTGGAACCAGAGACCCTTAGAAACAGCTGTTTAGTCTTTATAAACTATAAATTCATTTTCTTCTAAGAAAATAAAATGTGTTTCCTCCTAATAAATGTTAAATCTGAACAGAGAGTTTTAGGAGACCCCTCCCAGTTATACCTAAACTACAAAGGTGTTTTCCATTTCCCTCCTACAAAGGGCACATCTACATGAGACGCTTAATGCTCAGAAGACAAATTCTACTGTACATTAGCGTGGCTGGCAAAAACTGCGCTAATGCACATTGACATCACTTTAACAGTGTTCATCTGCGCTAATGCGTAGTAGCGCTGATTACAGAACATTAAGTTAGTACCTATTATAACAGGTACTAAACTACAGCACACTAATGAACTTGTAGACGTGCCCAAAGAAATTTAAATTTCATAAAGGGATTAAATAGTTCCTCATCAACAGATTTAGAGAACTTTTAATGCAGTGCTTCACAAGATAAGGCTACAGGGTGCTGGTAACTACTAATGGTACCAATGATAACATAAAAAATCCCTTGCTTTTTGCTATCTTTTATTTGTCCACATGTATAGCTGGGAGAGGTGTTAGGCAAAGCTTTTGGTCACAAAGTGCCATTCCTCAAGCCTGAGAATGAATTACTAAAGCCATTTTGCCTAGCTTCTATTTCCACTACAGATTGGTTCCTCAGTATCATGTTATCAAAAAGTTTTAAACTGAGGATCAAAAGGTAAAAGCAATAAGAATAGATGGATCCAGAAAAGGTCTTGCAATTTGAATTCAGAGTTCTTACACTGAATCCAAATCACTGCCACTGGATCAGCAAGTGGCTAGTAATAAAGCCCTCAACCAGCCTTCACTGGAGAAAAGCTCAGTAAATCACCAGCCTAATTCAGAAGTATTGGCATGTATACAATTAGTTCCAGAAAAGCCATGGAAAGCTGAATTTTCAGTTATGTAATTTGTGAGCATCACACGCAACCCAGACACAAGATACACCAAGCGGCAAAATGAGCTACACAAGCAAAGCTAAAAAACTAAAAGCTGATTGCGCTTCACCTAGAATGCCTCAGGTAAGAGCACTCTGCAGGGAATGGCACATCAGCTAACAAGCTCCATTGCTCATGGCCAGACTTTGAAATGATCTAGAGATTTACTTCAGGATTTTTCAATAAAGTAGCCAGAAACAAAAATATCTTCAGAGGTCAGTAAGGTATAAGGGCTAAGAGCAGTTTTAATATCCCTACTGTATATGACAGCCATCCAATATCACTTCTTCCCTAAAGGCTAAAACAGTACACTCATGTTTCTATGTTTTCTTTTAGGACTCTACCAGCAAGAGTTTCTTCAAGTCTTATTTGGCCAGAACATCTTAAAATAAATTTAAATAGCATGGATTTAAGGTGACTATTTCAAGATCTATGAGAGATACAAACATCAGTAATCAATATTTCTTATTTAACAAACAAAATTCAACTTCAGAATTCAAATTCACAAGAGAGCAGGTAAAATCTATCGTTTCTCATCAAGAAACAGACAGAAGCCAAGAACCAGAAAATAATTTAATACTTACAAATTAGGGGTGTGCGAAATGGACAGCGATTTGATTTGTTGATTTGGATCACTGTCCCAGATTTGATTCGGCCAAATCCGAATCTGAAGATTCAATGCTGATTCGGCGAATCATCGATTCGGCCATAGACACAGCTTTAAATGATTTTTCCACATACCTTGAGGTACCAGGCACAGCTTCTGAAAGCGGTGATGGTGGGGTGGACAGAACATCCCACAGGAGCGCGGGCCCCCTCCCGCTCCCCGCCCCGCGTGCTTGGCGGCAAACCTGGAAGTAGACTGGAAGTACTAGTGGAAGTACCCGGAAGGTCTACTTTTGGGTCTACTAGGGAGTGCACTGGGGGGCCCCTGCATCCTGCAGCTTGGTGATCGGCCATGGGGGGACCTTGGTGCCCCCCCAGAACCAGGAGGCACCAGTTGCTGAACTGGAGGGGGGCATGGGGGAGCCCCCCTGCACGCTTCCCAGCTGACCCAGAAGTGGACCGGAAGTGCTTCTGGTCCACTTCCAGGTCTGTTGCCAAGTGCACTGTGGAGCACCCTGCGCTCCTGTGGGACGCACCATGCGAACCAGCATTGCAGTATTGATGAGCTGCCTGGTACCTTGAGGTATGTAGAAAAAACATTTAAAGCTGTGTCTATGTCTGAATCACAGAATCTTTCCAACTCCCTCTGAATCAATTCAGAGGGTTCCGATTCAATTCAGAGAGATTAAAAGGTCTCCTGATTTGATTCAGATTCAGAGATTCAGCCACCAAATTGGGCTGAATCTCCGCCAAATCGAATCAGAGACTGAAGCTTCGCACAGCCGTACTAGAAATCTCTTGCTATTCCAAGAAACTGATAAAGTCTGAAGAAATACATGCATCAAAATCCCAAACCAGAACTACAACATATTTGCATTACAATTGTGCATAACTACATTAGGTTTAAAAAAAATAGAATTACCATCTAAAATATAAAGCTTTAGTAAGGCTGCAATGCAACAGGGGTTAATAAAATAAATATACAAGATGTTATTTTATCTATATTAGAGTGTATAAAATGATCTATACAAATATTTTACAGTGTACAGCTCTCTCCAGGACTGAGAGGTGAGAAGAGATTGGATGGAAGACCAAGACGCATGTCAAGATGTGCAGTGGCTGGGGGTTCAGAGGCAAATTGGCTCTATAGACACAACCCTGATGTAGAAAACAAAGATTGACTGGGAAAGGGAAGATGGGTGTCTGGGTGCTCACGGAATAAGAAATGCCCAAAGGCCGAAGTCCCAATGGGCAATGGGAATGATTTCTATCAGAACTACCTGAAGAAAAGCATAAAGAAAGAGTAACAAGGCAGCTTTCACCTCCAAAAGCACATTGTGGGAAAAACAGGTGGTCTCAGGCTCTAGGCAAGGAGACCTGCATCCATCCATTCACAAGTCTAACAGTTCAGGAGATGCTAGCCAGAGCTAGATTACAATTCATAACAAGTTTCAGTCCTTAGATACCACACTGACCTAGGCACAGGTGAAACAAAACAGCAAGACTGGAGCAGAAGCAGGGGCGACATGCAGTGGATGCATGTGCACCACCTGAGTCTGACAGCACACTCCCTACAAAAAGGCACGGTCGCCACCCCACCACCAACACTGCCAGTGGTGTCTGCGGGTGGTCTGTGATCCCCGCTGGCCAGTGCCAACGCTGCCAGTGGCAGCTGTGGGGAGTCGCTGACCCTTGGTCAGCACCA
>NW_017728993.1:28257287-28265020 GCF_001723915.1 Gavialis gangeticus | reverse complement strand
GCCAGTGGCAGCTGTGGGTAGTCGCTGACCCTTGGTCAGCACCCGCCACTCACCCCCCGCCCTGCTGCTGACTGCACCGGTGCCATCTGCGGGAGCTCCCCCACTTACCACCGCTGGGCTCCGTCCACTCCACTCCTGCTACCGCCGTGCCCCCCAGTCCCTCATCCATTGTTAATACAAATAGCTGCAAAATACACCTTTCACTAAACAGTTACCTACTTTTTCAACTATTAGCAAAAGATTCTGTTTTAGGAATCAGACAGGGACACCCACATCACATACACCGGGCAAGCATGCTAAGCTTACCTTTTTTTACAGCATTTGTTCTTAAAGTTAGCAGAAACAACAGAACCTACTTCTCAGCAAAACTTTCTTCTGAGCTTTTCTGTTTGTTGGATTTTTATTTTCAAGGTCCTCATGTTTCTGTCTCAGTCCTTTCTTCTTCCATCTCAAAGAGGGGCCCAAGGGATGGATAAAATAACTTGATAGATATTCATTTACAATTTCAAGAATATAGGCACTAAATAATTACTTCTGCTATATGCTTCTGCTGAAACCATCATCAGCAAAAATAGTTGTCAAGCCCCTAATAATAATTAGGGCTGCATTGCATACAGACTGTGCACTGGTATAACTATTTCAATTAAAGGCGCAAATTTTTTAAGCAAAGTTGCTATACCAGAATTACTCCTGGGATGCAAATAAGTTAGTATGAAGAGTATTGTTCTAGTATAGTTTATTTGACAGTAAATTCTGTCTTTGTAAATGTTTTTATATCTGAGCCCACCCTAGAAGATTTGTATTTAATTATTCTGGTATCAGCGAACTGGTACAAACTGGGCATCAGCAAGAGTAGACTTTATATATATATTAAAATTACTGGGACAATTCTCACTTCTTATGTTACCTAGCTATCCATCAATCTATCTATATTCTTCTATGGATGCAGAGGAACGCTCCATGTATAATTTAGCTTATATTCACAAGTGCCTTCCTAGCCGTTTGAACAAAAAATGTTTAAATACTATAAAAGCCTATAGATCTCCCACTTTCTGGTGGCTTACGATGGCTCAGTTTGAACCCTGTAAATAACCTAATGTAACACAACCCAAAAAACCTGCAGCAGGTGGCAGCATAGATGATTCACCAAGACTAGAGAGTGGACATCCATTCTCATCCATGGGCCCTCTTGGCACCATTTACCACAGCTGACCATGACATATTGCTGCCATCTGAGAGACAGCAAAGTAATTCTTGAAAACAGTTCTAGTCATTCCTATATGATGCACCCTCCTTCACCAGACCTCTCATTTGTGGAGTCCCAAAAGGATCATTTTCCCTCCAAGCCCTTTTAAACTAATACTGTGTATGCTCCCCCTGGGGAGAACATGAGAGGATGAACACCTGACAGGTATTAGTCACACTGTTCAGAGCACCCTGGAAGGTGTCAGGAGCCCTAAACTGAGGACTCCTCAATTTACATCCCCACTGACTGCCTTTCTTGCATGCACACCAGCCTCTGACTTCTTTACTATTTTTTCATCCAGAAAGAGCACACTCCAACTGCAGATGCTTCCTCAGCCTGGTGAAAGGTATTTAAACCTGAAAGCTTACAAAGAAGAATTTTTTCCAACTATTTGAGTTGGTTTAATAAAATATATCAAATTTACCCAAAGAACCGTATCTGCCTATGTCCTTAGACCAACATGGATACAACCTATACCTCAGGAGCTCTAACAGGCAGCCCAGTCAGGACTAACTGCCTATTGGTCAAACCTACCTGAGGCTCTAACTCAGGGGCGGGCAAAATACAGCCCATGGGCTGAATCCAGCCCACCAGGCAATTCCATCCAGCCCATTTAGCCCCTCCATGAGCCCCCTGTAAACCCTGACCTTCACTGCACTCTACAAACGGTGCCTCCGTGCAGGAGGTGCAGCTCTGGTTGCTAAGCAACTACCCCCCACCCCAGCCTGGTCTGCCCTGCCCCAGCCCCAAGCCAGGGGGCCTGAAAGACAAGGAACCTCTGCCTGGCAGATCTTGTGCCTGCCCCCTCTCCCCTCCCCCCGGGGCTGTTCCCAGTCCTCCCTGCCTACAAGAGTGGGAATTCAGGTATGGACCCCACTGGGCTGGGGCCGGGACCAGGACTTTCCGCTAGAGGAAAGGGGATGGGAGTATAGGGAGCTGTGCACTATGGGGCTGGGCTTAACTGGGCTGGCCTTGCACACTGCTGGAGCTGTGCATTGTGGGGCTGGGTCAGGCTGGCCCCACGTGCTGCCACCATGTGTGGCTGGGAACTGGGGTGGGAGTGTGGGAGCTATGCACTCTGGGGCTAGGTGAGACTGGGTCCACTTGCTGCCATTATCTGCAGCTGGGTACTCGGGCAGGAGCATGGGAGTTGCATGTTATGGGACCAGATGGAGCTGACCCTGCACACTGCCACCACATGCATAGCACCCTCTCCCAAAAGGAGTACTTCTGGGGGGTAAAAGGAGCTCTTCTGGAGGCAAAGGTCAGGGGTTAGGGGTGGGACTTCTGGTCCCAAGATGGAGGTCAGGGGGCAGGACAGCTGTCAAGGGGCAGGGCTAACCTTGCAGCTCTCGACAGCTCACCAAAACTCATTAAGCAGGCCTCCAGCTGAAATAATTGCCCACCCCTGCTCTAATTGGAAGTCCTATTCTGCTGGTAAACCACTGTTAGGGCATTCTGATCAGCTACTGGGGAGAGCAGCCTCCTCATTTAAGTCCATCTGTGGCAACAGAACTTCTGGCTGGTATGCAGCCTGCCGTGGTAAACCGTCCTGGACCCTGTGGTCTTTGGTTTTCTGGCTTCTGACCCTGCTTGGCTCTGCCTCTCGACTCTGTTCCTGGATTTGGTTATTTGGTCCCTGACTTGGTCTGTGACTTGGACTCTGCTCCAGGAATTCCCCCTTGGTTTGGGTACTTGCGACTCTACTGCTTGCCCCCTTCCCCCACCCACAATGTCCTGTGTACCTTTGGGTCCCCTAGCTCCCATCTCTGGCCCTCCCCGGGTGGCCTACTTATCCCCTACAACCAAGTCCTTACAGATGGTACACATTACTTACCCACGTAGTCACATGGGTAAACACATTACAAATGCTAAATAACACTCTGTTGTTTTACGTTTACTGAATGGAAACTATAGGTGAATACCAAAAAAAACAACAACAAACAAAACAAAAAATATCCACAGAAATCTCCCATTTCCATTTTCCTGGCCTTAATCATCTTGACATGTTCAGCCAGTTCCACAATACAAGATGTGTATTTTGGGGGTGTATTTACTGTCAGGGTAAGGAAGAGTACATCTATGGTACACTGCAAATGTTTTGATACAGTACGGGCAGTCCTCGCACTTATGACAGGTTACATTCGTGGAGAAGGTGCTGTAAGTCGAAATGATGCAAGTCAAATCTGATTTTCCCATAGAAACAATGTTATAATAGGGGGTTATATTCCTGACCCTGATGCCCAACTTTTTATAGAAATTACCACAAACACCATATTTAAATCAACTATATAATCAACTATAAATGATAGACACTGTACAGGACAAAGCTTTCTAAAGTGTACTGTAAATAAATCAATTAAACAGGGCAATACAGTAACTAATCACAAAATTGTATTTAGTCAGAAGGTGAAGGAACACCTTCATCAGGGTCATGGAATTGAGAAGGGCTGCTTTGAGCAGATTTTGGGCAGACTTAGGGCCTCTTGATGGGTTTCTGAGAAACTGATCCAGGGCTGTTTGTTTTGCTGCCCTCTTTTTCTCATTGTAAATTTCCCTGTAGTGCTGTGTGAGAATCCAGCGGCGTAAGTAATAACACAGATATAAATGGTGAAGCGCCACAAGTGCGAATCGCTGTAAGTCAAAACACCGTAAGTCAAGGACTGCCTGTATGTCAGAGAGGAGGAGTTTGCTCTATCCTATGACGTTTCATTTCACATTATAATGTGCCGTGTTGCTTACCAGTTATAATGAGGATTAAGAAAAATGAATGGGATCTAATCAACAAAGCTCATGTGTGGATCAAAGACACTTTTTTCCAAACAGCCTGCTCTGTCTTTAATATGATTTCCTACCAGTGACTATGTACACAACTCCATACAGTCTAGAGAAAAAGCAAAAAAGACAACATTTGGATGTCATATGCTTCAGTGCTTAAAGGTGAATTGCAAAGCATAAACAGCTTTTTGCCCTCCACTGCTTCATTATCACATACAGTAATGACTTTTAGAACAAGGTAGGTCCCAACTTGCATTTGTTTGAGAAGATGCTTACTTATATCTTGATTAAAATCAAGCTAAATCAGTATAAATACTGTAAATCAATATAAATATATTTTTACAGGAGTTATTTCCCAAGCTTAACTAGAGTGATTTTAAAACCAATCTGAGCTAAACTTATGTATATTATGTGTATGAAAGCCTTAGGCTGGCTAGACAGTTGCTTTCCCATCATTATAAAGACAAAAACAAGACGTTTGGGAAAAAATGATTACACATCATAGAGGAACACACCCCACATTTATAGATTATCTCTAAGCAGCAATACATACAAGGACCATGCTCACTAGCCCATCAACCAAAAGATGCTGCCTGCTCTGAGGCCAATAATAGTGTTCCTTTCAGAGACATTTGGAGGAAAATTGCTTTTAGGTGTTGAACTATTACAGCCATTAGTGCCGAGTCAGTCACTTATGGAATCCCTTTTTTGTGTCAAAAAATGATGAAAATTGTTTTTTATAGTTGTCAGAATTTCATTTTAATCAAATTTGCAAGAATTCAACCTAATAAAAGACATTCTGTGTTTCTTATAATATAATCCATAACATTTTGTGTGGCAAGTGAGTGCCATTGGGCCAGGCTACAGCCCATTCTAAATCTGAATAATTCACAGTGTGTTATTTTATCTTTCATTCAGTTTGGATAGCAATTCCATTCTAAACATTTCAGAGAATGACCAGGAAAAATAATGCTTTAGATTCCAATAAATTAGTGTTTTTTATTGCTGTTTCGTATGACCTGGTATTGTTTTATTGTGCAATGGAAAGTTAATTTCAGGATCCAAGACTATAAACAGATGTCTTCTTTGGAGCAAGATCAGTTGTGCCAGGATGTGTCCCAGCCCAGCTGATCCACTTCACTTGCATCTACAGACATTGCTGCGGGTGCTGTCCTGCCAGGTCAGGTCCCTGCCACTCCCAGTGCTTTGGAGCCAGACCCTGTAGGGCACAGCACCTGGGGCTGTTGTCCTAACTTGGGGAACATCTCTGCAAGTGGGTTCCCCTGCTCACAAGGGTGTGCCCAGCGTCAGGGTGTGGCAGTGCAATACATGCTCTCACAGGGCATTGATCTTCCCAGGGCATGCAAAACCCCAGGAACATGTGCCGGCCACGAAAAGGCAAGAATTGTCACACTCTCAAGTTTGGCACTTGCAATATGACATCTGTTTGCTTGACTTTTGTGCCATTCAGAGCCATCTTGTGGCCCAAGAGAACAGGAGTCAGTTGACTTTACAGGAACATCAGGAGAAAAAAAAAAGACCAAGTTTAGGTATCAATTTGATCAGTGATTTAAATTCCATCTTCAGAAGAGGGAGCTCAGCTCCCAGGGATTCTGACAGAGCATCACGTTCACTTCTTGTGTTCTCAAAAACAAAGGGAAAGTACTACAGCAAGAGGAATTAAGGGGCAAAATACTCTCATAATGTCAGAGGGATTTTTAATGCTCTTCTTCATCGTCCGGTTGTATGTACCTGTTGTCTCTCATCTTACACTTCCATTGTGCAAGCTGTTTGGAGTAAGGCTCATCTCCTTATCCTGTGTTTGTATAGTGCTTAGTTTAATAAGAACTTAATCCATAACTGGTGCCATAAATATGGCTAACACAAATCGGTAAAAACTGGATAATTAATGAAAGGACTATGCTGCATGGGAGACTTCTTCCATCAGCATCTACATTCACCAGCCCAGGATCTCTTAAGTGTTTTGCAAATACTAATTAAGCTTCAACATCTCCATGCATTTAAATTTGACCTGAACCTAAATTTCTTACTTAAATGAACAGTTTTATAAAGAATATGATAGGTCTCACAAAACAAGCTGCTGCTATTCATAGGAGACAGAAGTCTTACCTTTATTATGCTACTCTGCATAGCTAGAAAAATAAATGGTCTGTAGGTTCTTGTTTAAATACCCCATTTCCCAAATAAAGAAAACAAGCCATGAAACTGTATTCCAATTCCAATCAAACTTAAAAAAGCAAATAGAATCGGCTTTAACTAAACAGTGCAACTTACTTTGCACTAAGGTTACCATATTTCCAGTTCCAAAAATGGGGACATCTCTTTGACGGGGCATGCCCCTAACTCCTAACATAGCCCCCCACTCCCTCTAGTTCCCCTCTCAACCACAGCTCCCCTGTCCCTGCCGGTGCCCCTCACTCCCAACCTGTAGTTCCCCATCCCTGCGGCTGCCCCACTCTCACTCCTGACCCGTAGGTCCCTGGCCCTGCCGGGACCCCTCAGTCCCAACTTGCAGCCACCTGCTCCCCACAGCCCTGCTGGAGAGGGCTCCAGCTGCCACCATCCAAATCGGGCCAGAGTACAGCAGCTGCAGTGGCTCCAGCTCATACAGGCAGTGGGAGGGTGAGTTCAGCCCTGGCATGGCCTGGAGGGAAGAGGAGGGAAGGCTAGTGGCACCGTCCGCCCTGGGCAGAGGCTCCTGTGCCACCCTGGGCAGTGTCTCCTGGCCACCAGCCCTGGTGCTGCTGGCATGGCTGCGTAGCTCTCCGCTGCCCCCAAGGGCCCATTCTGCCCCCTTCACCTGCTGGAAGGGCCCTGCTATAACCGCAGCACCCTTACACCTTTCCCCAGTGCCAACAGGCATCCCCCTCCCACACACACACACATCCCCTCAACACATCCCTGACACACACACAGAGCCCCCTGCACAGTCTCCAAGCCCTGACCCTGCAACCCCCACCCTCCCATAGACTTACCTGCATCCAGCTGCTAAGTCTACTCCCACCAGCCTGTCTGGCTATATGCCAGCCATGTGCATGTGCACACACAGACCCACATGGTACCCCCTGCCTCCAATCACCCCAAACAGCTTTAAAGAGGAAAATGCATATTTTTCTGTAGCAAACGGAAAACCCCAAACCCTGGTAAACACACACGCTGCTAGAACAAGCTGGGAAATGCAGTTCTCCCAGGAAAATCCCGGACACTTATTCCTATTTCAAAAAAAAAGCACCAAGACAGAGACTGGAGGACCCAAAAGGACATGTCCAGGAAAATCCGGACATATGATAACCCTACTTTGCACCTGTAACTGTGAAAGCATTAAGTTTATTAAAATAACCACATGTAATCAAATAATCTTTTTGTTGGTAAAGCAACTAATCAGTTGTCAACTACTTATTTAGGTTGCTCCATGCATAGTAATATGGAACTGGAGGCCACCTCCAGCATGGTGCATTGCTGGTTGATTTGAAGGCTGAAAATTTCCATTATAACCCACTCTCCATATGTACAATTCTGAAAAACAACTTTTTTTTAAGTTAAGGTGCCATTACAGAGTACGTGGAGATGCCTGTTCTCTGGGTCCCGCTACACAATCGTCTTACCTGCTCCAACAAATCCTTTACAAGGATGATCTTTAAAACCATGAACAGTACTCTTTACATGTCAGACAACCACTATTATTCTA
>NW_017728993.1:28244162-28252287 GCF_001723915.1 Gavialis gangeticus | reverse complement strand
ATCGTCTTATCTGCTCCAACAAATCCTTTACAAGGATGATCTTTAAAACCATGAACAGTACTCTTTACATGTCAGACAACCACTATTATTCTAGAAATTGTCTCTGAAGAATGTGACCCACATAGTATAATTGTATGAAAGGTTATACAAAGGAAAAGGCTGCTAAGAGCTGGTATTACTCCTTGAAGAGAGTAATAAAACAGGCAGTCATTACATTGCATCCATTTTGTCATTAACTACATTTAAACTGAAACAAACCAGGTAAAAGGGTTCCTGAAGAGTTCAGCTCAGCTTGTATTTTCTCACAGCTTTTCTCCCTGAAGCATGTCAGAACAGAAAACTGAAATAAAAAGACTGGCCTACTGGATCCATGAAATGTGAAAAATGGCAACTTTGGAAACTGAAGACTAATCTCTTACATTTTAAATGGTCCTTTTAATTCCTAGAGATTTAAGCATGTAAAACATAGGAATGTTTTTACCCACAGCGGAAAATTGAGGAGCCTGAAAAATATTGCTTCATCTTATGTCAGATTATTATATTAAGCTGAAACTATGGGTAATTTAGAGGTTTGCCCAGAATCTGCTGTATGCAAGGATCTTCTCATATGAAAGGAAACTGTCAACCATGCTCCTTCTGCGGGACACCACAGAGTGCTCTTTATGGTTGGGAAAAACCACACTGATGAGAAAGTGTGCAGTGGGTGTGGCAGGGTGGACCTTATTACCCTCCCCATCATGGGGAAGTCACCCTCTTTTAAAAAAAGGGAAGAAGCAGCAGGTCGCATGGTCAGATACCCTACCAGACAAAGCGTAAACCAGTGGTTCTCAATGATTTTTTTAGACTCAAGACTCCCCTCAGAAAATGTCAGCTCTTAGTTTTCAATTGATTATTTACTACATAAAAATAGTAGAGAAATTCTTCTACTGCAAAGAACTCAGAAAGACCCCAACAAGTCCAAATGCTTTTAACACTACAGATTACTACTTGAAGTAGCTGGATTTATCTTGTGAAGGATATCAGCACACCTAAAGGTGTTAACATCGTGTGGCACATTGCAACACCCCTGAAAGGATTTCAAGGCATCCCAGGCTGACAACCCTGATTGAAAATCACTGCTGTAAACTGCCAGGGAAGAAGAGGTAGGAGGCACACCAGGGATGAATATCAACAAGCAAAGTCCTCTTCATGTTAGGTCAGCTGTCAGGGACATGCATGGTCCAGACCCATGGTCTGCTCTATAATATTTTTAAAGCATACATCAGTTGGATAATGGATATTTATGTTAATTTTAGTTTCAAATGAAGTAACTCATAACTACTACATATATGCATGACTGGCTTTGCACTCTGTCTGTGTCTCCATTCCCCTGAAGCCTTCTCTTGTCCCTCTATACAACAGGCTCTGATAAATCTGGTCCCCACTCCAAAGTTCCTACTATCACTGCAGGGTCAGGGTGGAGAGAAAAGCAAACTTCAGACATCTGACAATACAGAAACCATCTGTGAGGTATTATCTGTAAGCTTCCTCATGTAGACTGTCGCTCATGGGACAAGTGATCACATCAGCAAGTTAGTATCTAAAGTGACAAAGACACTGGAGCTTACACCTTCAGCTTTTAGCCTTTCCACCTCTCCAATCAAGCATTAGCCAACCTGGGCAATACAGAAAACCAAACTCACCTTTTCTCTTTTAGCCCCAAAAGTACAGGTTTAGCATTTTCCTCAAAAACAGTAACATTATTTGTCTTCCAGTACTTTCCAGAGACTCTAGTCTAGACTGTAGACAATGACCAGTCTCAGAAGACGACCATTCCTGCCCAAAGGGGTTACATTTTAGGTTAAGAGAAGACACAACCCATTGGCTTAACTAAACTAATAGAATTGTGGGGAAAAGGCATGTAAAAAAGACAAGACAGTGATGCTCAACCTTTGGACCCATGGCCCAGATGGGGCTGGTCTCCAGTTCAGATCAAACCACACATACCAACATTGGGCCCTGGAGCCTTCCCCTCCTGTCAGGATTGATTCCTGGGGCCCTATATCACCCCCTATCACTGAGACTGATCTCAGGGGCCTGGCACTACCTCGTCCTGGCTACCCACACCAAGATTCAGCCCTGGGACCCAGCACTGCCCCCTCCCAGACCCCTGCATGCTGAGCTTAGACCCTGGGGTCTGACACCCAATCCAGAGCACAGGGCCCAGGACTCCCCATAAGCTCAGAAATTTGGAGGTGGGAGGAGTGGTCCTACCATTCTCCCCACTGCCAAATTTCCAGTGTAAGGGGAAGCCCATAAGGCTGGATGTCATGAGGCTGTGGGACAAAAGAACATAGTTGATGGCTTACTATTCCCCCAAACCAGCAGAGCACTTACCATAGGCATGTTCATAAGTGTATTTATGGATTGAAGCCTACATGTAATTTAAAAAAAAGAAAAGTACTTTCAAACTGTATAACAAAAAAAATATTGTTCTGTGTAACAAGAAGTCTAGCCCTTGAAGAGGGAATATGCAGCCCTGCTTTAGACAGCTGTGGGCATTTAGGATACAAGGGAGTATCCTATTAATAGCTTCAAACCCCATAGGAACCAGCAAAGTGAAGCAAACTGGGTGAAGGAACAGTTTAGAGGGAGAAGGTAAACTGGAACTCAAATAAGTTTGCTACCAGGAAGAGGCTATGCTACTGTACTGAGCCAGAGCCAAAGGGCTCCCTTCCTACTGCCCAGAGAAAGCTAAAGGCTTTTGCTTGTTTAGTACAAGGCATTTTCATATATAAAAGCCTAGCTGAGGATCATCTTAGGGAGTAACGTCAGCTTGCAAGGCAGCAGGTTTACCAACCCACTTACAGGGGGTGGAGAATGCGGGCAGCCTCAGCTGAAATGGATAGTGAGGCTATTCTACAATGGCTAGAGGGGCTGCATCAGCACCAACAACAGTTATTTCAGCAGCTCCAGCAGAAATTAGAAGAGTTACAGCAAAGAAATGCCAAGTTTCAACATAAATCACAAGAGGAGCAAGAACACTTTATGCTTTAGCTGCTGGACCAGGTTTAGCTGCTTATGGCTATCAGTCCACCACCCGCCTGCATAGTTTGACAGGATATATGTGCACACACTTTGCCTTCCAACATCTAAAAGCAATGCATTTATAAAATTCAAATCCCATTTACAATACAGTTGCACACAATGCATTTCTCTCCTGCTTTCATATATTAATAGACAATCATCAATCCTCTGGATCATGGTGTATGCATAAGAGGTCTAGTCGCATGCCTTATGAATCCACATGTACAGTCCTGAGACCATCAAACCAAGATCTTTGATGCATATGCCTAGGCAAGAATATAGAAGAGTGGAGTCTGTCCAAGACTCAGAATATCTGGACTCAGTCTGGCGTTTAGACCAGAGACAGAATCCAAACTCCAGACTGAGTCCAGATATTCAGTGGCTCATTGGTTGTAATTTCTGCCAGAGAACAACAGATAAGAAATGCTGCTGACTGCCTAATGCCTCAGTGATGGTGGGTTTCTGGTAGGGTACTGTTCCTTAGACTTTCTCCAACAATGGAGAACCCACAAGGCAGTGGAGGCTAGGGTTTTGAGGTACCCTATAGTCACCTTACTCTGAAATTTGCAACATTGTGGTATTTTATCAGAGCTGCCCTGCCATGAGCAGCACCAATGTGTTGGTGCCAGGCCCTCCAGTCAGATGCAGTTTACAGTCATACCCAGTTTATATATAATCATTGGCTTAACACCATGTCCTAACAATCTATAAACATGTATGAAATGCCTTCTATTCACTGCGCTGTTAATATATGCCACATTAAAGTGCAGAAGACTTATCTTTCTGGATCTTGTATTTGATTCTTAGTTACATAAGCCCACCCAAAATAAGGGAACAACTGGCAAGGCTGTAGCATGAACCTGGGAGTTATAGTAAAGAAATCACTAAATAAGAGTCAACAATGTATTATTGTTGCAGAAAATTAATAGTATACTGGCATGCGTTAAAAGTTATGTCAGAAGAAATCATTCTTCCAAAACTGGTGAAACCTCATCTGGAGTACTGGGTCTAGTTATGAGTACCACACTTCAAGAAAGATGTTGTCAAATTGGAAATAATGAAGCAAATGGGAACAAAATGGATTAAAGGTTTCAGAAACATGACTTATGAAGAAAAAAATGGAAGAAGGATTATTTTCTCTAGATGAGGAAGTGTAATGGGGGAAGTTGATAATGAAAAAAAACTTGTTTATAAAGAGGATTCATAGATTATAGAGTTGGAAGGGACCCAATGGATCATTGTGTCTGACCCCCTGCCCCTGGCAGGAAAGAGGATCGAGGTCAGACAGCCCCAGCCAGGTGACTGTCAAGCCTCCTCTTGAAGACCTCCATGTTAGGTGATGGCACCACCTCTCTTGGAAGCCCATTCCAGACCCTGGCCACTCTTCTTGTAAAAAATTTCTTCCTAATGTCTAACCTAAATCTACACACCACTAGCTTGCACCCATTATGCTTAGTTACTCCCTGGGGCGCTCTGGAAAACAGTGCATCCCCAATTCCCTGCTGTCCTCCCCTGATGAATTTACAGGCGGCCGCAAGGTTACCCCCCGGCTGTCTTTTGAATAGGCTAGGATGCAATCTCTTGTTCTGTGTCTACAGGGGATAGGACAAAAAGCAAATGGGCTTAAATTGCAGGAGAACTTCTTAGCTCTGAGAGCAGTCATGTACTGGAACAGCTTACTGGAGAGGCTGTGGCAGCTCTGTCACTGGAAGTACAGTTTAGACAAACATTTGGTTGGGAATGGTTTAGGCTTAGATAAATTATGCTGCCTTGAATGGGGTTGGGCTAGAATCCCCTATGATGATATCTGGAAGGGACCTCAAATCTGGAATATTTTTGTGACTAAATCTATCATATTAAATTTATAGGGTTAAAACTGTACCACAAGGACAAAACCCACTCGTATAACAACAACAACAAAAAAGATTTTGAGAACAGGAAAAACAGAAACCACAAAGAAGCCCTCCCTGTTCTCCTTGTTTCAAGTACCATCGTCAAATATGATGTCTTACTACTCCAAGGTGCATTAACCTCTCTCCCTGCCCCTTCCCCCCCTCCGGAAGAGTACTTTGTGCCCCAAAGCTTGTCTAGCATCTCTCCCAAACGTACAGTTGGTCTGATAAAAGATATCATTAAAATAAATCCTTGCCTCTCCTACATGCTGAGAAATTTGAAATGCTTTAAAATATTAGAGATCAAAACTGCTTTCAAGGGGTGATGTTACAATATACTGTAATATAAAGAGGTATATATCTGAATTCACTTTAACAATTTCCACCCTTCCAAACTAACTGTGGAATAATCCCAGCAAATTAATTTCCTAGATACCACGGTGAAGGTTTGCAGTAGCCACATTGCAACCACATTTTATCAGAAACTCGTTAGCCACCACCGCTACCTTCACACCATGAACTTTCATCCTAACAATACCACTGATTTCATTGTCTTCAGTCAAGCTCTACCTTACAGCTGTATCTGTTCTGATCTCACCAACCAGCATGCACACCTTAAAGATCTGAGGCAGGGATTCCTACAGTTATAATATAATCTAAAAACTGAAACCACTCAAAGGAACAAAGTCAGACTCAGATATCACTCCAACCTGCTCCAGTACCAACCCCAAGACAAGAACACCAGAATCCCTCTGGTTGTCACCTCTGGCCCCCATTTTAAACACAGTCATAGAACATATAATTAATAACCGCCAACCCCTTCTGAAATAACAAATCTATTCTAGTTTACAGACAGCTGCCCCTCCAACTTGCAGTGGGTTCTCTCAAGCAGTCTACCTAACTCCTAGTGGCACCAAGACACCCAGGATGGAACCATATGCAAGCTGTGACCCCTTATCAATACAAACTAAATCATCACTGGATGAAATCACACAGTTATAAAATCCAAGGTTCATTCATGTGCACCTCTACCAATGCCATCACCTACTTACAGTGCCCTTTTGCTGTCTACATTGGGAAAGGGCGGGGTGGAGTTAATCCCTACGTGTAAGAATGAATGAATACTGATCTGACATCAGTTCCAGAAAGACACGCAAGCCTGTGGCAGAACACTGTATCTCTCTGGACAGTCCATCACTGACCACAGAGCAGCTGTTTTTAAACAACAAAACTTGAAAAAACAACTTGAACAGGACATTGTGGAACACGAAATTATCCACAGAGTAGAAGTTTGGTCTAAACAGCAACTACAGATTCTTATCTCATTAGCGAAATTAGCATCTGTGACCCCTTTGTCCTATGGGTTTGTTACTTGTTTGCCTCTCCCAGAACTTCCCTTCTCCCTTGTTGTTTGATCACTGCCTCTATTTGATAAACCATTCTATGCATGTCCTTTCATAGCATTTGATGAAAGAAAGCTAAGCTCATGAAAGCTTATGCATTTCTGATTTAGTCTGTAAGGTACATGTCTATCATTAGGGGTCTACCTAATTTGAGGAGGTGGCCAGCTGATTTTGCTGGCAGATCTCATGACCAATGGGCATTTTTGTGGGCTGAGCAGGGCAAGGTCCACTCCCCCACATCTGATTGGTTAAGAGGCCCCAGCGGGCCCGCCCCTTGTTGCTGATTGGTTGTGAGTGCTGTCCATCATACAACCTGGCCCCTTGCCACTGACTGGTTGTAAAGACTTTCTGTCATTCAGTCCCACACCTCGGTGCTGATTGGTGACAAGGGGCAGGGCACAAAACAGGCAGCCCTCTCAGCCAATCAGCAGTGAGGAGTGCAGCAACAGCCATCTTTCCAGGAGCCTTTTGTGCCAGCAGCCTCTCTCCCTCCCCCACCACCCTAGAGGGCTGCGTGGCCAGGCCACAGAGCCATGAAGACTGCTGGCTTCCTTAAGGGAGCCAGCGTTTTACTTCCGGTAAGTCAGGGGGAAGGTTTGCAGCAAGATGGCCAAAATGAGGACCCTGCCCAATTTTGCATTTTCTGTGAAAAATCACACAGTTGTGAATTTGGTAGGTCCCTATTTATCATGCCTTTATCCTATATTTGAATTACCATTCTTTTAATAAGAATGTGCAAGGCTGACCCATACAATGATCATTCTCAAATTTAGCATAAAAACTGGGCTTCCATACAACTTTATTTACTTCCACTATGTCAACTGCTGCTAAGCATTGATAAGCTCCAAAGTCTCAGACACAGTTAGAGAATGGTGACTTTTTAAACAGCAATCATTAAACTTATCTAGTTCCCATTGTTATGGCATGTAGACATCTTAATCTTAAAACAAAACTAGGGTAGCCAAAAGGACCATAGATCTACGATGATTTTTATTTAAAGACCTGGAAAATGTCCTAAAACTCCAAAATCACGGTCACTAGCAGTTTACCAGAATTAGTAAGCTTCCTTGCTTTCAGCTTCAATGCTTCCCTGCCACCTGAAGATGACCCATTAGCAAAGACATCCTCACACGTCTCAACTGATAGACAGATGCAATACAGAAATGGCTACCTCAGAGAAGTCATCATTATCTCTAGCGCTGTCCTAGTGAGTATGTTACCTTTGATAAACCTTTAGTATTCAAGGTAATTTCTATGGTAAAGGTAGTACAAAGGGCATGATTTGCCATATATTTTATTTAACGTAGGTAAATAGGTCAGTTTCTAGTAGTCACCACTATCTTTTTCACTTAGGCTAGGGACAGACATTACACATAAACTGGTTTAAGTGATCAGAAACTGGTTTAAACTTGTAACAGAACAGATGTTCAGTGTATATAAACCAGTCTGAAAATGGCTGAAACTGGTTTGAGATAAACTTGGTTGAATGTAGCATCAGACTTAACTGATTTGGCTCAAACTCATTTATTCAATGTCTGTCTCAGACCCCTTGCTGGTTTAAGTTAACCAGACACCCCCAGCTTCCCGGCATGCTCTCTGGGCTGGGTGGGGCTCTCTGCTCCACAGCAGAGCTGGCCCCTTCCCTTTGCTCTCTGGCTGGAACTCTGGCACAGACTGCAGACACAGCAGGGTCTGCCTGGCTTCCCCCTGCCCTACCCTGCCTCACTGCTCAAGCAGAAATCCCCTCCCCTCCCATCTCCCACA
>NW_017728993.1:28235344-28239162 GCF_001723915.1 Gavialis gangeticus | reverse complement strand
CCTGCCTCACTGCTCAAGCAGAAATCCCCTCCCCTCCCATCTCCCACAGCACGGACCCCAGCCCCATGGCCCCTAGGCATGTGGTATACTAGTTAATGCTGAGAGGTATCTGTGTGTGTCTCTCCAATTTAACTGGGACAGGCAGACAGAACGGTGACTGCTTAGGGCTATTTAGAGTGAAGCAACAGGTCAGCCGGTAAGCTGTTTAATAAAAGTTTGAAGTAATGGAGAGAGCCTACTGTTTTGCTGATGAGGTGATAATCACTATTACCAGCCTCCTGCTGGCTTACTCACCTGTCAGTTTGCTGCAGACAGTATAAAGAATCAGGGAGAGGGAGATTGAAAAGCTCCGTATTATCAGTAGATGCATGCACTGCACACCCCCCTTGCCTTAGAGTGCTAGGCATGGGCTGGGCTCTGGCAACACCCCTGCCCCTTGAGCAGCCAGCAGTGAAAAGTTTGGGACTGTGCAGGCAATGCATCTTCAGGACCTCCCTAATCAGAAGTCCTGTGGGAGTTTGGCCATGCCCCCACCCCTGTGCTCAGTCTGTACAAGGGAAGGGAGGGCTGCTCTAGCACCCCCCAGCTTCTAGCCTGAGCCACTGCAGGCATGTGCCTGAATTTCCTCAGTCCAGAGAGAATGTCTGTCCAGTTACAAACCAGTTCATCCTAGCCAGGTTAGACTAACCTGCAAAGATTGAATCAATTCCAGCTCACAAACATCACTGCTTCACAAACAGCAAACAAACACTACTCTAAGGAGTTTTAGTTTGCTGCTCCTACAGCTGTGGAGCAAAGCACCGGGCTCCGTGCAGCTCCACGGCTCTGCAGGAAGCCCTGCAGACAGCCTGGCAGCAGCCTGGGAAAGCAGGCTCCACCCAAGGAAAGCAGGAAACCTGATCTCTCCCCTCCCCCCAGAGCCTGCCTGCCCAAGCTGTGCGGGGGCCCAGTTTTTCCCTCCATGGCTGCGGTGGCCCCTGGGACCACCTGATCTGGGTGCCTGAGGGCCGGTGCCACCTGAGGGGGGAGGGGAGGGTGCTGCTGCCACAGAAGGAAGCACCAGCCTCCTCCCCTCCCCACTGGAGAGGCAGGTAAATCAGTGGTGTGTGTGCGCAACACAGGGGTTTAATTAGCCCTAAATTGAAGCACTGTTTTTTTTAAATCCACCGCTTCAATTTAGGGTCCCCATTTCATCTACACACACCCTAAAATATGCTTGAAGTTGTAGGAAGAAGAAGATACAGTTGGGATGCAATTACAAATGTAGTTCCTATTCTCAGCTTCATCACTTAGTTTTGAGAAACAACCTGACGTCACTTCAAGGTGTCTACAGAATTTATTTTGTAGATATTAGTTACTATATCCCACATGATGAAGCACATGTTTATAGACAAAGGGCTAAAAAAAAATACCAAGTATTAAAGTGACTATGAATCATTGGTCTAAACCTTTAGATTATTCCTGACAGAATAGAAAGAATCTAGTTTGACTTGCTACAAAGCTAATCTCCACATCTCTTTCACTTTTTAATCTTGTTAATACAGGCAGATGCAAGGACAAGAGTTAGGCTGATTGGACTACTGTCAGTCAGAACTACCCTACTGGCCAGGAACGGCAGGATTTGAGAAGAGGAGAAAGAATATGATTATAAAATAACAAAACAGCATAAAAAGAAGGATTTCCAGAAGTCAGACTTACAGAAGTGATACAGTGGCTTTGGGCCACAAGGCTTAGCAGGAAAGTGAAACATTGTGCCTCTGGGGAAAGGAGAAGAAAGGAAAACACAGGTGTGGAAACCTTTGAGTCTTCTCGCAAAGGAAACAACTAACTTATCTTTCAGGTCCAAAGAGAGCTTTTGCATGAGAAGTTTCCAAGGAGTGAGAAGAATATTTCTACATCAATTTTTGGGTTGTTTGCAGATGCTACCACCAATGGCATCTTATCTTTGTGAAAGCAGGCCCAATTCAGGAAGCTCCTGTGTCACAACTTATCCACTAGCTATTTTTTTTTTCTTCGGGGGTTTCCTCCTCCTGGGAGTTAGTTACCAGGAACATTCAAAGAGGGTGGCTCAGCAAGAGTTCAGCATTGAGCCAGCCTCTGACATACTTATTACTAAAAACCTCCACAAAATACATATGCATTAAAGAAACCAAAGCTACATGCACAAACTGTTTTGTGCAAAGGCACGGGGTAGGGGAGGGGAAGACAGGAGAAAACTGTTCCTCAAGAAAATGTAAGAAAGCAAACAAAAATCATCTTACTAGTGAGAAACAAGCACATTTATTTCGCAAAGATTAAGCTGTGCAATTCATTAGCTTTGCTGCATTTTTGGAGAGATTTGCTATTCGAGCCTGTCCCACCGCTCGAAATAATCAACCCTTTATTAAAGGAGTAATCCAGCTGGAAATGAGGGAATACTGGCAGATGGGTCTCCATGCCCTGTTTTACTTGTGAAGTGGAACAGAGTGGGTTTATGTTTTTAAAATACAGGTAGAAAGGAAAAAGGCAGATTGCAAATATGACCCATCAGCTACTTAATCTGTAAAATGAGAAATAATGCATAGTGGCTCCCTCCTAGTAACAATACTGTAAGGAAGCATATGTTAATTGTTCTTTTTTTGCCTGCACTTCCACTTTCTCCCCTCCGATTCCAGATTTCTGTAGTGATGCTCATATAAAAAACGGGATTTTTGTAATGACTCTTCTACTAGCAAGGAAAGCGGGTGGGAATGTCTAACAGGGAGAGGGAAATACAACATGAAACTGGTGTTCACATGTGTCAGCATATAGTTGCCCCACCTGGTGCAGTTTGGCTCTAAAATGTACTAGCATGTGGATTTGTGTAAATTCAGAAGGGGGTGTGTGCTTACGGAGCAACTTGTGCAGCTTTGTAAGTCTGAAGCCTTTTCTTTAAAGCAGCAAGCGCTGCTCGTTCAGAGGAGAAAAACAACTTCCCCTTTTTTGTCCTTTGCACGGGGAAGCTGTTGCCCACATGCTATAGCTCCTGAAGGAATTCAGCTAAACAAAGTCAGCTAAGACAAGCCAGAGGCCCCGCACCCCCTTCATGCCTTCCTATTATTCTGCACACAGCTTCCTTTCCGCTAGCTAGCTGATAGCCTGCAGTTCTGACAATGCAGGGGAAGAGGGAAAGAATGGCAGAGAAGGGAAGCAGAACACAGCTGTACATTTCAGAATCCCTCCATATTCATTTGCCAGACAAAACCAATACTCAAAAAAGACAGCTAAGATTAAGATGCAATAGGACCGCACTGAATCCATGCCTCTGAGCAGCCAGGGTCTCTTTTTAACAATGCATTCAAGCAACAGATACCGAGATTTACCTTTAAAATGCAGGCCATGTTCTTTTTCTATCCTTCCTATCACAAAGCAGAAGGATTCTACTTTGTGAATAACAATTCCAGTGTCAGGAAAAAGGCTGGCAGAGCTGCAGAACTGCTAAAGTCTACATTCCTGTAGATCCAGACAAGGGTACCACAATTCTAAGATCCGTTGGTCATATTAGTCTTTTCATGCCCTGTTTGTTCCACCCATCAGCTTCTGCCACTGGCTGGGAGCCAGCACGGTACCTCCCCTTAGTCACATGACTGAGTTTGATTCATGGCTCCAGCATGTTTTTTTTTAAGCTCTTGGACGCTATCATACAATATACACAAATGGCAATTCTCTAGCATGCAGATGTTTGTGACATTCAAAAAGCAAACAGCTCACTTTAAATAAATCCCCGCCCCCACAAAAGCTCTCCACAGATACTTCTCCCTCAGTTATAATCAGAAAAAAGTTCAAAGTATATTTTTATT
>NW_017728993.1:28232501-28235333 GCF_001723915.1 Gavialis gangeticus | reverse complement strand
CAGTTATAATCAGAAAAAAGTTCAAAGTATATTTTTATTATTGGTGATGTAAAAACTATTAGATTTCTTGTGAGTGTTGGATACTATGCTCATCCCTTTTAGCACAGGAATTTGCCCTTGTTGGAAATATTTGACTTGCCTATAAGTAGTGAGCCACTCACCATGAATAACAAATGCACGTAACCCCTAAGAAACCGTTGTATTGTGCTGTGCAAGTCATTTTGGGTAAGGAATGAGAAACTTGTGCTAGGCTAATGACACCTCCTAACTTTTTCAGGCATTTATATGAGCTTTCCTGACCTGTGAAGAAATTACCCTGATGCTATTACTGAAGGCATCTTCCTCCACCTGGACTTAGACTGTAACTTTCCTACCACTTACTACATTAAAAAAACAAAAACAAAATCAAGCTCTTCTGCATTCCTGGATGTATATAATACATCACCTTTGCCATCTCTTCCCCAGCTGCCTCCTCTCAGCCTACCCCTAATATTTTTACTTTCCTATATCCCTTGATCCCCTTTGTGCCCCCTATCTTGTTTGCCTTACACAAGAACAGTATCTATGCTCTTATCCACCCACCAGACTCATTCATGTGTGGTAAGGGAGGGGCAAGTTCCATCTGACCAATGGTCACAAACCCTGGTGGTGGCTCTGAGGGCGCCCTTCAGGGCACACCTCTCTCCACTAGTCTATTGCTTGTCCATTGAAAACAAACTAAGATTTGCTCATGACCTTTGACCTCGGTAAACTTTATTTTTACCTGTCTCAGTTCAGGTCTTGCAGAGGAAGCTTTGCCAGGTAATGAGGCATGTCCCTACAACTTGTATAAAATTATAGGCCCCCTCTTCCACTACAAGAAGTAATCAGTGTTTCTGAAAATCATCCCTACCACGGGCAATCAAGAAAGTAAATAAAACAGCAACAAGATTTATTACCCAAACAAGATCATTCACAGTATACTTTGAAAAGACAGTGTACTTTGAAAAATAATCATAAAAAAAATTAAAGTAAAATCTCACCCCACATTTCTTACTAAAATGTAACACACCCAGCTTCTCCCAACTAGGGGACTAGATCACCCAAAGCCTAGGGATCATTAGACAACCTATTACCAAGGCACCCTCTATATACCATCACCTTATTTACCCATCTCTATATTTCTGTTTCTAATTTTCAAGGGCATATGTACACTGCATCGGTGACCTACTCCCCTGAGATAGGCATCTGTCTGTCAGGCCAAGTGATATTCCCCATTTACAGTTACGTTTAAGACCTATAGAAATGCTTACATCCTCCCAGACAGATGGGTCAATAATCTGATATCCTTAGCTATCCATTACTCAAGATAGATATAAAAAAGATCTCTCTTATTCTATTCACAGGTGAAAAAAATTAATCCCTGATGAGATTCTTTCCAGATGCCCATCTCCTGAGACTGGATTCCCTTTGCTCAGGCCTTTTCCTTGGAATTTGAACCACAGTTATTTGTGGATGGGCACATGTCTACGCTGTCTGTTCTGGACTAATTATGTGCAGTAGCTTCAATGTACATTTTTAGAGAGTGGGATCTTCTCTGAAGTGTGAATAGTTATGGCTGGTCTGGGGATATTCCTGACACTTCAATAGCATTCCTACTATTGACTATTTCCAATCATACTAAGATACATGGAGACCCCCAAATCAGCCCTGCTTTTGGGGTGAGTTGGAGCCACCCAACTAATCTCTTTTAGAAGCACAATAAATTAACCTGCAAGGAGCTCCATTTAATTCCAAGATATCTTAACGCTTTGCTGCAGTCTGCAGTGTTTGACATACTCTTGGTGAGAGCAGGTGAGTGCACAAATTTAGGTAACCTCCTTGGTAGCTTTATTCATTACTCCCAACACCATGGAGAGCAAAAGATTCTGCAGAGCACGAGAACCATAACACTTTCATTTGCTATTCAGTGGCACAAGGGAAATGCGCTGATTGTCCAACAGGGACGATAGTTTGGCCAACCTCACCATAAGCTAAAGCTAACATTTTTCACTGCTCATGAATAAACCTCCCAAATAAAATCTCCCAACTTGCCAAAAAGAAGGAGTTTTTCCCTGAGGACTTCAAGATCTATTTTCATTGGGGAATCTTCTAAGATACCTATGAGGTAACAACTCGGAGGGTACCTGTAAAAATGTCTTTTTACCATTAGGGAAGGTAATTACAGTATTGGCCAAACATTTTTATTCCCTGGCACAAAGAGCAGCTATATTCATCATGCGCTGCCATGAAATACCACTAATCCTTCCCACAAACTCCACCCTGCTAACCACGGTGCTAGAGCTCATAGTGCAACACACCCAACAGAAGAATTCATTGTTTGTGAGAATGGGGTCTTTCAAGCTCTCCAGGAAGCCAGGCTTCATTCCCCAGACCACACCTCCACTGGCATTTTTAAAAGGTGGCTCTGAACTTCCTTCCCTTCTTGCATCATGAAGGATGGGAGCTGGTAGCCAGCCTCAGCAGTTTATCTCCCTAAGTCTTCCAGACTGTTTACTACTCATTCCTGGCTCCCTGACTGCTTGGCCCTATGGAACAGAGATGCAAGTCTGGATGGATTCCCAGCAGGGCAGATGATAAACCAAAAGCACTGGAGAGCTCCAGCTGCAGCACAATGGCCAATTCTGTAGTAGAAATACTAAATTCCATGGCATCTGAAAAAAAAATGCCAAAAAGTCTGCAATGGTTGCATTGTAGACTTCAAAGGGCTCTGCCTAGGGAGAACCAGGAAGTTTAGCTGCTCTACAGAAGCCTAATCCTTGATCTTAAATAAAAAGAACCCCCCCCCCCCCC
>NW_017728993.1:28231850-28232425 GCF_001723915.1 Gavialis gangeticus | reverse complement strand
CCCCCCCCCCCCGCAAACAAACAAATATAGACGGTGGGGTTAGAAAGTTGTCAGTTCCTTCTCAGAGGGAACAAACTACCATGGCCCACCTCCCAAAGAGGCAGACCCCGTGGGAGCAGTTGAAGCAGATGGGGGAGATTCTGTAATGTTCAGTGAACAATGGAAAAGACAAGCATGTCCATACCCATCTTCTTTTAAGATCTGTTTTCTCTGAAACACATTGGTCATAAATACTTTCCTTTAGGAAGACTCATCACTGAATATCACTGTCATGACAAGCAGAAGCAATAGAACAGAGGCCTGCTGAGATAATTGCAGATAGCACCTAGGGAGTCTGGTCTAGGGTAACCACCTTTTCAAAATTTGAAACAGGACACCTCCCCACCCCACTCCACCCTCTCATGCTGGGTCCTGCCCATTGGGCTACAGAGGCCCTGGGAGAAGGGCAGCCGGGCAAGGAGTCCTGAGCCCCGAGCCCCCAGTCTGTATGGGGACATGTGCTACAGTGGCAAAGAGCCAGCCCCCCTGCCAGGGCTGCACACAGCAGCAGGGAGCCAGCCCCCCCCCCCCCCCCC
>NW_017728993.1:28230170-28231274 GCF_001723915.1 Gavialis gangeticus | reverse complement strand
CCCCCCCCCCCCCACTGCCCCTCCAAATAAGCCACCCACGACTCCATCCCACTCCCTGGCTGGGCCCTGTGGCTGCACATTCCTGCCCTAGACTCCATGCACTGCCCCAGCTGCCAAGCCTGCCTCACTGTGGGGGCCTCAGTCTGCCCCCCCTGCTTCACTATGGTTCCTCCCCCCATAGGCTTACCTACAGGAAGCTGGGGGAGCTGCTTTCCATCATTGCCTGGCTGTATTGTTGGCTATGTGCACATGCACATTGCACTCCATATCCCCCAGCCCCAAGCAGCCCCTTCCAGGCTCAAACTCTGCCAGCCTGCACGGGGAAACCCATGGTTTCCCATGTTTTTCTGCTTCAAAGGAGAAAATCCACATTTTTCCATGGTGAACAGAAAACCTGGATCCTTGCACATGATACTGCTATGGTTTATGGGGAATCCGGGACAAATGTTGTCTCAGAGTCATTCAGCCCAGAACCAGGACTTGATGTTTACATTTCCAGGCTGGCCTGCCCAATTAGGGCTGGATGATGATCACCATAGCCTGGTCCAAGGCCCAACAGAATAGTAGAATTTTACCTGATTAAGTGTGATGGCTCAAAGCCCAACACCCGAGTAGGGGTTCATACATAGTTAGAATTGCAGTTAACCTAAAAATTGATAGACTGCACTATGAATACCTTCATTCCCATTCTAGAGATGTTTCCACATCTCTAGATGTGTAAGTGAGGCATGGAAGTTAAGTGATTTGACCTGGTCACATAGAAGAACGAACAGAGCTGAGGGCTTCTGGGTCAGTGTCAGTGAGCTAAAGAAATTCAGTAACCCTCCTAAAATACAGTAAAAGAGCCAAAACATTTTAAGCACAGCTTTTCATGAAAGTGTTATGGAGAGTTTCAGGAAGAACTTCCCTCAAACTTCACATCCCCTTAAAATCAACTTTGGCTTCAATTCAGCCTGCAGTTACAAACCAGTATTGGCTCATGCAAAACGTCATTCCTTTCTGCAAGCTTTCCGTTTGAAAAAAAGTAGATATAGGTATTTTTGATCCACATCAAAGGAACATTTTTGGTGTGCCTATAGAGTCTGAGTCACTGGGAAAGGCACT
>NW_017728993.1:28222732-28225170 GCF_001723915.1 Gavialis gangeticus | reverse complement strand
CAACTTTGGCTTCAATTCAGCCTGCAGTTACAAACCAGTATTGGCTCATGCAAAACGTCATTCCTTTCTGCAAGCTTTCCGTTTGAAAAAAAGTAGATATAGGTATTTTTGATCCACATCAAAGGAACATTTTTGGTGTGCCTATAGAGTCTGAGTCACTGGGAAAGGCCACACCGACTAAGACACCATTTCCAGTGCTGGTAACACAGATCTTATATGTTTATCCACCTCCGGCCCTGCCTCACAAGAAGGTATGACATTGACAACACCAGGCTTGTTTTAGCAGCAACCACCCCAGAAAGCAGGTCTTCCAGGCTGATTCTGTCAAAACAAATCAACCAACCAGATGGCAGCCTGTTCAGAATGGAATTTGGAAAGATTTGCCTAGCTCTAGCCAATGACTAATTCCCCCATGCTTCTCTCTCATCTCTGGTACACAGTTCAGCTCTACCATGAATGCTCCATGGCCAAATGATTCATCTGTAATGTTGCTGGTAGTTGTGAGTTTGCCATCTAAAAAAAGAAATTAAAAACACCTAGAGCTTCATTACAGACACTTCTAGCAGAATTTTATTGACCCCAAATTAAACTCTGTTTTATATTTAATTATATAATGATATATAGTCCAAGTTTATTTACATACCTAGAGTGGGTTACTAGCTATTCATATCAAAGTCAGGGTAACAGATCCTTTTAAAAAATTCAGTTCACCTAGTGTTAAGCTGTTATGGATGGGATACTTTATTTTTCAAGTTTATATCCATTAAAGAAAAGCCATCACAGTCAGAGACAATGCAAAATGGCAGCTTTCATACTGCAGGTATAACCAGGTGGTTGATCAAGCAAAAGAAATCTCTTGAATTATTCAGTTAGATTCTTCTTTTTCAGTTTTCTGAGTTTTCTCCCAGATCACATGAATAGCCATTAGGATATTGGTAAACACAAGCAAACATGGCTAACTCAAGTGGTTATACTGATAACTTTTCAAAAGGTAGGTCAAGTGAAAAAGCTAGAATTCCTGGAAATAAAATTCCCCCCCAGTGCAGAGGTTGTATTGCTCTAACATCACAGAAAGATTGCAGACATGGTAAGAATGGAACAAAAGTCTAATCTTGTCTCTCAAATATGTTAACTTGTCAGTGCAAAAGTAGTGCTGTAACATTTATGAAGCTTAAACTATAACAGCCCATTGATGTCAGTAGGAGTATGACAAAGCCCTAAAAGAGCAAATAATTTCAGAACACTTACTTCACTTTTAACCAAGTTAATCTGAGCACTACCTAGTTCTTCTAATAAAACTGGGCATTGCATAGCAACCAGTTTGCATTTAATTGCAGAGTTGATTTGTATATTAAAACTCTCACATTTCAGCTATTTGTAAATATTTGTATTGAAACGAACATGATTTTAAAAATGCAGGAAAGAAGCTGGGTTGCTCAAACAAGGAAAATACTGTCCATCTTCCCCAATAGCTTTTCTCCAAGTAAAACACACCATACAGCTCTTCAGAGTGCTGTGCTGTATATGCCACCAGCTGTTTTGCTCTGCATAAACAGCAAGGAAAGAAAAATAGTTTATTGTGGGCTCTCTCCTAGAAGAAAAAAATTAATAAAATTCCTGAAGGAATTAGAAAACCAAATTATCTGTTTAGAAAAGCATTACCATTTAAAGAGGCAGCTGGCTATAAAATGTGGTTAGTAATGAGATATTTCTTACAACCTCTTTCCATCAGAAATATTGTATGTGGTGCTATTTTATTTTTTCCATCAGTAAATTTTCACTTATTTTTATCTCCCAATGACCCTGGATTCCAAAGCCCGTACTAAGTTTGCAATGCATTTCTAACATAACTGAAAGTCTCCCTTTTAAAAACGGCTATGCCTGTTTGCTCTTTCCTTAGACCGTATCTTGGAAAAATACAACACTCCACAAAAACAGGGACTAACAAAGCAACTAGTGACTATTTCAGCCAAGCTATTTTCAGCCCTAAATTCAAACAAAATATTCAAGCCAGGTGTTTGTTCAGTGAAAACTGCAACCATCTCCACCACAGCAAAAGGCTACGCAGGCTCAAACAGTGCTCCTTCCAAAGAACCAGCCAGCCAGCCATCTTCTGGGCCACAAGCTATCAGTATCCAACTGGATGCTGTTCATTTGATTCTTCTGAAGCCACACAAAGTCTTTATTTTGCTTTTGGGTGTCTCAGTTATGCGCGAGGAAAAACCTGCCACAAAGAACATTAAAGGAAGACTTTTTCTCCTGTATTTTAAGAAAGACTTTACAGCAAAACAGGACAGAATCATTTAATCAAACCAGCACCAAGCAAAATGAAGCAATTCTAGATTTCCTCACCTCCTGCTCTGAAGAGATAATGCAGATTCTAGAGTTCTCTTACCTGGAGGGAAGGTTTGTCTGATCTGAATAATTAGTAGAAAAAC
>NW_017728993.1:28215312-28217732 GCF_001723915.1 Gavialis gangeticus | reverse complement strand
TGAAGAGATAATGCAGATTCTAGAGTTCTCTTACCTGGAGGGAAGGTTTGTCTGATCTGAATAACTAGTAGAAAAACCTAGCAAGAGAAAGGACCAAATGAATAAGATGTGTTTGTGATACAAATCGTCACAACCAATGGAATGTGTATGGGGTATAAACTAACACTGGATTTAGCCTGTGGTTTTATTTCACTAAAAGTTACAACGTATCATTATTTCAGCATTCTATGAATGGATCTATAAAAGGATACAATAATTGTATGATGAAAGTCTTTCACAGATGTTTCTTATTTTGGATCTTTTTACTCTCTCTTATTTTACACAGTTTGGGCAAATGGGGAAGTAAAAAATAAAAAGACTAAAAAGACTTGAATTGTTCTTTGTTGCATAAAGAATGTAAATGATCCTAGACAAGGCTCAGACCTCAATGCATGTCTTCTATAAGCCCAGGCTGCCTTTGGTTTCCAAACTGAGCAACAGAGGTACACACAGGCATTTTTACATTGTTACCTCTGCTTTGGACATTACAAAAAAATAATTAAAAGTTTCTCAACCAAGATAACAGCACGTTGATGCTGCAGTCAGGGGTGTATTTCAAAACCCTAACAAAGCACGTTTAAAAGCACCTATCTGCAGCACAAGGTATGAATGCCATAAAAATGACTTACAAGTCACAAAGTCCACCCCAGATATTTGACATGAAGACCTTTGATACCATGCTTAGCTGACCCTCTTCTTGAAAACCTGTAGAGATAGTAGACCTAGAGGTCACAAGGCTTTGGCTCCATTAGACTGAAATAGATACCTTGGTATTAGCACAGCCTGCAAGCACATGACAAACAAAACTGTGCCTGGAGGAGTCCATCTCATAAAACAGAATATAAATTCTCAAAGCAAAAATGATGGTTTCATATCTTCTGAAACATCTGTTATCCCAGACTGACAGATTTTGAACAAAACATGTTTCACATAATCCTTTTAATTAACAGAAACAAATGTTAACAATTTTATAACTGACAACAAGTCTCTCCTCCTTATGCCTTTCTGTATAATTCCCCATTAGAAGAGAAGCACTATCAATAACTAACCAGGTTAAGATACCTAATAAGTTACAATTCTACTGAAATCATAAACCCCCATTTTAAGGGTAAAATCAGATCCTGGGCATTACAAGTGTTATACAGAAAACTATGCTAAAAGAAAAATTAAAGTTGCAAAAACATGCTAGAAAATATCAGAAACAAAGTGGTCTTTAATTCAGTCCCTTTGGCCATGTCCACATAGGTGCGGACATTTGTTTTCCTGGGGACAAGAAGCAGTGGCACACTTTGTGCCACTGCCACTTATCCCAGGAGAACACCTGTGCCCTCTGGCATGTACTATGTTACCCCACGTGGGGTAAGGGAGGCTGGGGACAGCAGCTCTGCTGGCCCCAGCAGCCTTACCTGGGGGCCAGGGAAGCTGCAGCCATGGCACTCCTGCAGCTGGGAGCCTGGCCAGCAGCCAGAGTGTGGCTCTGGCTGGCCAGGCTCCCACTTTGGGCAGTGCGCACTGTGCCACGTGTGCCACCAGTGGCTCTTTTCTGCACCGGTGTTTTTGACCCTATGCTGCTATGAGCTGCAAGGTAGCAGCACAGGGAACACTTGAATCCCTTTACATTAAAAAGCTATTGAAATAATGTTTTCAATTTTTCAATGTTAACCTTAGGGAAACAGTGGTTGTTTCAGACATTGCCTTACCCAGCTATAAAGTTTAAGAAATAGAGTACCCAAGGACTACAGATTTTATCAGTCTGAACCATGCAAATCATCACAAATGCAGAAGATTTCTAATTAAAAGTAGAGCCGTCATGAATTCTGATGATTTGTGAAGGTTGGTTAGGAATTTGTCAGAGTCTAAGAAATCCTTGCTCATTATTTGGAGCTTTGGTGAGAACACTTAGCATATACGTTCCCGGCAAGTGTCACTGCTGTATTTACTCAATTAGAAGAGGATTTTCTCCCCATTTAACATGAGGGGAAAAAGCCCCTCATCTTACAATCCAGCATGCAGTGGCAGGGGGTGAGCAGCTACTGCAGCTCTGGCTCCAGCCCTGGCTTGGGTGCAGAACCAGTCACAGCTGCTACCTGCCCCCTGCTGTCTCTGCACCTCCCTGACCCCTCACCATTCATCCCTTGCCACTTCAAGCCCCACTGCCCCCCGTCTCCCCCGCTGCACTGCTTTTCTCCCTCTGCTGCACTGCTCCTTACTTTTGCTCTGGGCTGGCAGTCTCCATCCTCGCTGCAGCCTGGAGCACATATTCAGCCCACCCCAGTGGTGGCAGTACCAGCTCTGTGCTGCTATGGCATGGGCTGGAGCCATGCTCGGTGCCCCAAGCTGCAGTAGGGATGGAGCCTGCTGGTGCAGAGCAACGACAAGGG
>NW_017728993.1:28207568-28210312 GCF_001723915.1 Gavialis gangeticus | reverse complement strand
TGGAAATACTGCCCTACCCCAGTCAGTCTTGCTGTGGGGGTCTGGTCATTGGCCTGGTCAGAGGCAAGACATAAAACAGGAACAGAAGGACCCAGGGGGAGGGAGTAACGGGGGATGGGCACCTGAGGCTGGTGGAGGCAGAAGCACTGTGGAGGCAAGCTGCCTGCATCTGTCATGGCCTGCCCCCTACCACATGCCCCACTTTTGCCCCCACCACCTGCCCTACACCATGCCCCCCTGCCTGTGCCTCCACCACCTACCCCATTACTGCCCCCCTCATCACCTCTCCCCACCTGCCCACCTGCAGTAGTGGGGGTGGAGCATGAATTTAAGATAATCTTCCAATAATTAGTTTCCATATATGGAAAATAATAATACATTTATAAATTTTCAATGTATATAATCTAATTCTTGGGGGGGGGGGGTCTTCTTTAACTCAGGGATGTCTTGTATCCAGGTAAAGATGGTAATTATCTAGGTGCGTAACAGAATGAGTTTCTGATCATGTTGAATACTCAAACGTGTAAGCAGAGCTCATGGAAGTGAATGAGAGCCCTCCCATTTATATCATTGATCTTTGTATCAGACCCTTTCTTCTACGTGTGGAGCAGGTACTTTCACAGCTTGCTGTGTTCTCATTTAACAGACAACTGCATTTGTACCACACCAGTCTTCTGTGTCCCCCATTGTATTACCATTTACATTAGGAATTTCAGTGTCTGTCAAGGGAAACTCAACCTTTTCTCTCCAAAATTCAAGCTGTGCAATATTACACAGGAGAACAAATTCAGGACTCCTGTGAAAAAGTAATTTCAGTACATCCATATTAAAATTCCCTGATGCCCTATAACCTATCCTGTTTTTCCACAGCAAAGAAAATGAAACTATCATCTCAAAGCATCTGAGAGTTTCAAAGCAAAATATACTATGCTATTAATAATGTAGATTCTTGTCTCCAGCACACGGGTCTGTGTTGGCCAAGGGAACCTGAGCACAGAACCAGCTTCCCTGTGGCTGTATGTTAAGATGATTTTTAGCATTTCACTTTTTGCAGTGCCTCTACATGTCACTTTTAGCTATTAAAATGTTTCAAAAGTTTTGTACAACCTTTGGGTTCAATACTCTGTTTAATATGTACGTGCGCTTTCAGCAACAGAAGCTGAAACTGTGGTGCACATCGTGAGGGACTACAGCACTGAGGATGTCATATAAGTAATTATTTTAATTTAAAGAAAAGCATTTATAAGAGGAAACAAGTTGTAATCAATACGTGGTAGGTGAGCTACCTGTTACACTCTCTTCCCCCTCTCCCCCATATATTTTCAGAGTGAATTAATGTCATAATGTCTATGATATGGTAATACTTCACACACCAGAAAGTTTAAAACCTGTAATTTACTGTAGGCAGAGGCATTTTTATTGTTATTATTGTTATTGTTATTATTTAAACCTTTCAGTATTTTTCTTCTCAAGATCCAACAGGAACATGCCTGTAGTTCAGCTGTCCATTATAATACTGTAGCACACGGTATAGGTAGAAATTAATTTATACAGCATCTGGATCTTAATTTTAATAAATCTTTTTAAAACATTTGGTTTTTGACAGACCTTTGGAGAAATTAGCACCGAGGACATTTGAATTTCATTGACTGTGAAAAAAGAGAGATCAAAAGGTAAGATGAACCTTATAAAATATTTTAACAATTTTTGTATGTGAATGTGGCATTCATAATGGCTGTGACAAATAACACTGGTTGTAGCTGGACATTTTATGGGTGGGTGCTGTGCTACTTCTGGAATCCCACGCTGTAGAAATGCCTGTTGATTGTGCCAGAACTTGTCACAGCATGTGGTAGTCTAAAAATGAAAATAGGATACCTATTGCCAGTTGCCTGCAAATACATTTTAGAGCTGCAAGGAAGCGCTCTTTTTGAAGTTTCAGGCTGCAGAAGTAGACTCATTTAAGGACTGATTTTCCTTTCACTAGGACACAAAAGTAAGACTGCAGAGGTCTCAAGCACCTTCATTTTTTCCCAGTGTAATCTAAAAGGACTAGGCTTGGGGGCTGACAAGTCAGTGGCCATGGTTTCCAAAAACTGGAAATGCCCTAATGAGTGTTGATTCCACACCTCCTTTCCTCTTCCAGATAGCTACCAATTTTCTCTAATGTGAAAGAGAAAGGCACAGAGAATACACACTTGACTATAAATGGGCCGCCATTTTTGAGTGCTGCATCAAGGACATGTACGAACAGCCACTGGCCAGCAAACCGGTTTTCAGAGTGGGAAGAAGAGATCAGCAAAGGAAAAGCCTCAGCTGCAGGCTGCTGTACGAGGGACAAAAGAAAACCTCTCTCTTCAACAAGATTAATAGTTCCCCAAAGCAGCAGCCATGGAGACGCCTAAAACACCAGCTGTTGGCCAAGAGTGGGAGTAATGATGAACAACAGTAGGATAATACTGGAATAGTGTTCAAGAGGGAGAAGTGACACAATAATATGTCTAGGAATAAGTACATTTTCCTTCTACTTCTTAAACATAAGACTCACTTGGAATTGTACATCAGGGAAAGCATTTTCCTGTATTCTCTTGTTTTGTAGAGGACTCATAGTAGAGGTTCCTGAACTGGGAAAGCTTGATTACCATCCTTTCCCTTCTCAAAGACCCTAGAGACATTCCCCACTAAGGATTAGAGTCCTATGAGCCCAAAAAAACCCTCAGAAACCCCCCCCCCCCCCCCCCCCA
>NW_017728993.1:28200235-28207481 GCF_001723915.1 Gavialis gangeticus | reverse complement strand
CCCCCCCCCCCCCCCAAAATCAGGAGGCCACCCTGACAGGCGCAATTAAATGGAACATGCTTACTTCCCCTCTTTGAACCTGGAATATTTTTTTGGTCCAGACAAGGCCCCTGGTGATCAGATGACAAGCTGATCACTGAGTGGAATGGATGAGGTATTGGACAGGCATCTCAGGCCCATATTCTTTGGCCCTAATATGGGACACCCGTTCATGTCAAATTGGCACAGGCTTGGGTGCCAAGTTGAGGGGAACACTGAGAACCCCGAGCCACGGGAACAGAGACAATGCTCGAGTAACAGTTAAAGGTTCATTACAATGTCCAGCCCATCAGAACCGCTGAAACCATCGACTGTGGGGTTTGCCATATTTTTTCCAGGATGTTTGGATGGAAATCCTCCCCGTAACTTAAGCATTACAAAAAAAACACATTTCCTTTGCAATGCTGTAGCTTTGAAGGTGAAGGTTAACACACCTTTGAGGAGAGGACTGTTAGTTAAATTTGGGGTTCAGATCTGATATTTACTCTTTAGTATACATATATGTAAGTAATATGTTGTTTTTAATTATTTATTACTGTATATATACATATATAGTTAACACATACTACTACTGCTTGACGTAAGTACAGCTAAGTGCTTGCTTGTAGCAAGGCCCAGTAAGATGAGATCACCAGCAGTGGAAAGTTTTCCCACAGAAACCTGACAGCAGTGGTTCGTACACACATGCCAAAGACAAGGGGGATGCAGATGGAGGGAGTATTTTTCCCAGGCTGTAACAGGCCCTAGACATCTTTCCTTGTGCAGATAAAGGTGCAGCTGGAAGCATGGAAACAGGTTTTGGACTTAACCCACCAGTGATCGAGCACCAGCACAGGACAGATGGCATAAGCTGGAGGTATAAGCCTGGAGTGGTAAACAAGGGGGATGTGCCCTCTCCTTCCAGCATCAGCCCGCAGTTGAGGTCACCAAAGCAGCAGACCTGCAGATCAGTGTACTGGCCAGATGTTCGCCTTCCTGAGAGCATCCCTAGAAGGCCAGTGTGTGGCGAGAGCTTTGCTCTGTGTCAATAAATGCTGCAACTGTGTGTCAATCAAAGTTTCCCAGTATCAAATGGACATGTTGCGATAGGTCTTTGATGATCACACCTGACCCTGAATTGGCTGGCGATTCAGAAAATCAGGCCAACACATGGGTTGCAACAAGTCAAATCTGTGCACATTAGGCCAGAGTGCTAGCTGCAGTTGCAAGCTATCAACAGTTTTTAATTTAAAAGGCAGTTTATTTTTCCAAGCATGTTATTATCCAGCACACACTATATGAATCATAGTGGGAGAAGTAAAATTCAAATCTACGCTCCAAGCATAACAGTGCAAGTCACAGGTGTGATATCAACGCAATACCAGCAAGAGAAAGGCATAAGAGTCTTCCTGGGCCCTGTGTGTCATTCAAACAAGGCACAAAGGTCAAATTTCAACACCTCAAGGGCACACTGAGGCAAGAAATAAATGATACAGCCACCAAAACTCACAATTTCATTAGTTCTGTGGAACTACTAATGCAGGAATTGGCAAGCTTACAAGAGAGGGAGCAGCACCACGCACATCAACACTAGCTAAGTGAATAAGCAACCTAGAAGCAGTGAGGAAAACCTTCTGATGACAAAGATCTCCTAGTCTCTAAACCACTGAAAAAAATGTCATTACTTGAGAGATGTAGATTCTGTATTAAATAATATATTTGGCAATATTCAGTTCCAAGGGGACAAACTATTTGCAAATTCAGGTGAAATTCAGTGACTAATTTCAGTCACTGAAAAGTCCCCTGAAGTCCAAAAAAGTCCAAATGTTCCAGTTTCTCTCATTAAAATGATATTTGTTTTTTTTTTAAATGGACAAACTTAAAATTAAAAAAAATGCCAGACACCCAAAAGCATTTGTTTATGACCAAAGTATTTTGAAAATGATTTTTTGTATATATATTTAGGTTTGCTAGTTGAAAAGAAAGGTTATTTTCCCTGCTCAGTTCACTGTCCATTACCCAATTATCCAGATGTATCATAGGTTTCACATCAGAAATGCTTTTTACCAGACTGAGCCAGATGAGCTCTCCAGCCCTCTAACAAACTTCGTCACAGCTTCTGGTAAGCAGTTGGCCATGATGGGACCACAGGTTTGTACCTGTAACAAGTAGCCCAGCCAGGTGCTTGAGGGACTAGATTGTAATCGAGTGTAGGAAGGGAAAATCAAAAAGTGGCAATCCAGGGCTATGATGTCAAACTGTGGCAACTCCTTAAGAGTTGCTAGAACTGGAATATTAGGCTAACAAGAAATAGCATGAAGCCTCCTTTATTATAGTTGATTTTGACTCCAGCTGTAACCTGAGAAATTGAGAGTCACAAAAGGAATACCAAGCCCAAAGACTGTGAAAGGAATTCAGTGCCTGCTCAGGACAGGTCTCTCTTTCCAGGATCTGCACACAGCTAGACACATTCTGAGACCCCTCAAGGCAGTTCCCAAGAAACAATGTAGTGTAAAAATAGTCAGAATTACATTTTTGGAAGAGTAGACTTAATTATTTCAACACTGCAGAGCAGCAAAAGCTATAAGGTGATCTTTCAGGAGGTGATCTAAGCACTGATGCAAAGCCCCAAACAAGCAGCATTGGCTAATAGTGGGCCAAACATTTTTGGAAGACCTGCCACAAGTTAGCCTGCACCAGATGTCACTCCAAGCCCCTTCCTGATCTGCTGCTCTGCTTCTTTCCCTTTGCCCACTCCCTGCTTTGCTTCCTGCTCCCTGTCCTATCTTCTACTCCCTGCCTAATCTGCTGCAAGCCACACAGCAAGGCTTCCTGTGCCACTTGTGACACGTACCACAGGATGGCCACTCCTGGGCTAACCACACACTTATTAAAACACAGAAAGGGAATTAGTTCAGCTACAAGAGGTTCTACTGGCTGAGCTCTTAGTAAAGGTACAGTTCTATCAGTTCATCTTTGAGCATCAGATAGACATGCAGTCCAATCACAGCCCATATGGGTTTGTCTATACTATATCGAAGCCAGATCTGAAGGAGGACAAGCATGGAGCATACCCCACCCTTCTGAGTTGGCTGACACATGCATTGGAAGTTTGCCAGCAAGCCTACTCTGGACTTTCTCCCTAGCATCCACTTCCAGGCCTGCTGGAGAGCAAGAACTAAAGAGCAGGCACTGGGGAAGAGCCTAAAGCATCCTCAAGGACAACCTTCCAGCTCAGCAGATTTAGGTGGACAGGACGTTCTTCTCTTTGACACCCACCACTGACATGGTCTAGACAAGCCTTAAATCTGACCAGTCCAATATTTAATTTGAATGACAGCAGGCTTTTAGTCATGCTTCTCTGTCCCAGAGAAAGCTATTCACATCCAAAAGCCAAAAAGGGCTTCCATGCAAGTAAGGTTCATTAAAATCTAAAACAAGTCTAAGGGCATGTGTAGACGAAACAGGGACCCTAAATTGAAGCGATGGGTTTTTAAAAACACTGCTTCACTTTAAGTCCCTTTAAACCCCTGCGTTGTGCACACACCTGAACTTACCTGCCTCTCTGGTGGTGGGCAGGGGAGGGTGAGGTGCCTGCAGAGTGGTCCTTGGGCTGCGGGGGGTGGGGAAGTAGGGTGCTTCCCTCCATGACAGCAACAGCCTCTCCCCCAGGTGGCACCCGCCTGCAGGCATCCAACTCAGGTGGTCCCCGGGGACATCGCAGCTGCGGAGGGAAGCACTGGGCCCCCGTGCAGCAGCTCCAAAAGGAAAAAAAACTTTCTTGGGCAGAGCCTGCCTTCTCAGGCTGCTGCCAGGCTGCCTGCATGGGCTTCCTGCAGAGCCCCTGAGCTGCACGGAGCCCACTGCTTTGCTCCACAGCTGTAGGGCAGCAAGCAAACTAAAACTCCTCAGAGGAATTTTAGTTTGCTGCACCCCAAGTCATTTAAGGTGCATTACACTGCCAAATCTGCTACAGGGGCTGGAATTACTGTGCAATACACTGCCAAGGTGTGCAAACACCAACACCATTAAAGTGGCGCAAAGGCATTTAATCCGCTTTAAAGTGTCGTGCACACATGCCACTCATTTTGTCTACATGCAGCTTAAGATGTTAATTCCTTCAGCCCATTTTCTGTCTTGCTATTCTGCTGCATTTGGGTCAGTTCAGTCTCATTACTGTATGCTTCCCTGTTACACTGATTGTTATATATACAGATGTATATATAATGAATATGGATACCCCCACACACACATGCATACATACATACTATACACATGCGCACACACCTCAAAGCATTGGCCAGAGCAGACCCAAACAGTAAATCTGACCAATCCATGAACTCCTTACATAAACAAAGTTTGCAATGTGGTCAAGAGATGTGTGAGATGTGCACTCCTATCATGTGATGGGAGGAGGAGATGGCTGTACAAGGTGCAGGATGATCTAGTACCAGGATGATAAGGATAAGGTTGGAAGGGGAACAGCCAGATCAGGATGTGGAACAAGCCCATGGTATAGGATGGCTCAAGATATTCAAGATATTGGTGGAATAAAAGTCATCATTTGTTTTGATCACTGTATAAAAGGAGAATTAGATATTATGGGAACTTTGTATTGGCCTAAGGCAGTCTATATGGTGCTGTGCCAATACCTTGGTCACAGACATACATGCATTAACACCTTTTCTGTCAGATCACAAGTGTGTTAGGGCTGTGCCTTGCAGGCAAACCTAGTTAAGCCTTTGCCACCAAACCAAGCCAGTGGTCATTCTTTAAAACAACATTTGTGTTGGGATCTCCTGGCTGCAACTTTTTGCCAGCACCCAAGTCCCTGAGACTTCAACACTGACTACACATCAAGAACACCTGACAAGGACAGCCACAGCAACAACGGCCAGAGAAGAAATGATGATGGAAACAAGGATAAGGGAACTGGAAGCATCTGCAAACCAAAACCTAATCTGAATTAGTGCTGGATTAATTATGTCTGCGTTTCTTTAGCTTTCCTGAATATTGAGCGATTAGCATACAAGGCAATGGATAAAATGAGAACAGTGCAGAGGACTCTGGTTTAACTACAGCTGGTAAGAGCATTTTTTCCCTAGTTGTTTACTCATTGACTATTTTTAAATGCCACAGAACAGCGTGTCAGAAGTGTCAACTGTTTCTCCGAGGGGATAATCACTTCCTGGTGGAAAAATAAACAGTGCAAGGCCACTGACTGACATCTCATTTAAACAGAAAAGCATCAGGATCGGGTCCATGGGAAGAAAACTGCCAAATTTGTGTTTAATCACACTGCAAGTCAGGATGGAAGTGGCAAGCATTTTCTTGAAGTGAAGTTTTATTTCTTTAATGCAGCCTCCAGAGAATAGGCCCCAGGTAGGCAAGCGTAAATTTGTGATTCTTCAAAGCTGAACCTCAAACCCACTAGAGATTTCAGTGACATTTACATTTGTATAGTGCCCACTTTATTTCTGTTTGGTTTTCAGAGCCAGGCCTTCATCTGCATTGCTTGAAGCTTTTTATCTGCACAGTACAAACACTTACATAAACAAGTTTGAAGCACAGATAAGAGACTTTTGCTTTGAACATTTCAATCCTAACTCTGCATTGAGAAATTTCACTTTGAACCAAGCTTTTGGGGGTATTATAGAGCTGTTGCATTGCTTTTAGACTTGCTATAAATACAAGAAGTGGCATTTCCCCACCCCAATTCCTTCCTTTCCAAACCACCAGTAAGTGGTAAATTAGAGGGTGCCTGACTCTAGGCAAGTCTTCAAACAGCACTGGAAATTGCAGAGGCAAGCTGTGGGAACAGCTTCATGACAACATACCTAAACCAGGGTGGCATACTGTAAGGAAATATAGAGAAATACAGAAAAATGAGCAAGAGAAGTGCTGGGAAATACTGAAAACCTGGGCACAGAGAAACTCAGAAAGGAGGGAAGGCTCCTGAAAAGGAAACAACTTCAAACACAGAATAGCGGACCGAACAAAGAGGAAGGTTGCAAGTCAGAGCCATGGGGAAAAGGAAGACTGGCTTTATGAGAGAAAATGAAATGAAATGACCTAAGGGCCATAGCCAAAAAATAAGCCCCGTTTGCTCCGCTATATCAGAGGCCAGCATAGGCAGACCTAGGAGCAGCCTTAAAACCATGGTACAGGGCTGTATGCAGGCTCTGTCTCAGAAGAGCCTCAGATGGGTATGGGATTTGGGAAAGAGTACTCCAAGCACTAGGGGCCACTCCCAATTGCCAGTCTCTGATGTGCTTAAGAGAGAGCCAAAGGGCAGAGCTGGTCAGCAGTAGGCTTGGGGTTGAAAGGAAAAAGCTGTGTGGACATGGCCTAAAAATCTGAAGGGACAAACTGCTGGATACAGCAAGCATAAAGAGAAAAGTGTGTTTTTCTGGATATGTTTGCTGGGTACAGATATGTTTGCTATATCCAGAAAAACAAACATTTCTCTTTTGCTAAAAACTTTTCTGTTTGCATTGATTTTCTCTTCCTTATGCAAAGCTCTACGTGTTTCTTAAAGCAGCTGTGACGCTTTGCCTCAGTCATCTGGAGAGAACATACTGAATGAGCAAATGTGTCCCGAGAGCAAATGCATGGATTCACTCCTTATGTGATGCTTCCAGAAAGCATGAACTTCAGTAACATGCTTGCTGAAAATGAGCTTCAAACTTGGAACATGAAGTTACTTGCATGAAATCAGATTTTTCTCCCTCACAAACATTGGTGAGAAACACCCATATTTTGTTGAAACAGAGGAAGGAAACAGCACCGAGACTATCTGACTAATCCTGACTCAGAGTTGAACAATGAGTATGGAGCTCATGCTGGGGAAAGCAGAGGGAAAAAAAGAAAAATTACCAGCCAACCCCCCCACCCCCAAATGATTCTGAATACTTACATTTGGGGAACCGAAGCTCTGTTCACAGATAGTCCAGAAGCAGAGGAGGCTAAATTTGGTGGCTAATTATTCTAGACATAATTCCCTCAGCTCTGGTCTTCTGGAACTTCACTTCACTTTCAAGTTCAAACACTGTGATGATAACTTAATGAGTAAATATTCCAAGACAAATCACTCTACAGTTGAAGAAAAATGCATCACTTGCTTATGCCACCCAATTTTTCATAGTAAGACTGCGTTGATCATGCAGTGCACAGGACACAATGACATCTCATGCATATTTCTGATGAGGTGCAGCTGGATTCAGATCAT
>NW_017728993.1:28193270-28195235 GCF_001723915.1 Gavialis gangeticus | reverse complement strand
TCAAACACTGTGATGATAACTTAATGAGTAAATATTCCAAGACAAATCACTCTACAGTTGAAGAAAAATGCATCACTTGCTTATGCCACCCAATTTTTCATAGTAAGACTGCGTTGATCATGCAGTGCACAGGACACAATGACATCTCATGCATATTTCTGATGAGGTGCAGCTGGATTCAGATCTTAATAAAAGGTTATATAGCGCCTTTGCCCAGAGCTGTCATGTTATCCACAAAAGCTTGTAATTGTCTCAGCCATCCCTGAAATGCAGACCCCTTGGTGTGTAATGAAGCAAATCACATAAATGTTACACAACTAAGAGAGAAAAGGGGAGACTGCATGGAGCATTAAAATTAATAAATAGATATGATGCCTACTACAGTCTTATATTGTCCAATCCCCTTAATCAGGCTCCCCCCAATCCTGCTTCCTTTGATTGGACCCTGCATCTTTGTTTGATAGCTCTACCTAGTAGTAAAGAATTATTTTATTTCTGGGAAATAATCATCTAGGAGCTTAGAAACTCTGCTTTCAGAATGTACTTATTGAGAAAAAACAGCGTATACTGAAGAAGGAATAAAGCCCTCATGTTCCACTGTCTTGGCTCTTTCTTTTTTGTACTTGAACTGAACTTAGCCTTTGAAGCAATCTGACTCCCTCAGGTATGTGACATCAGGAACTCATTTCACATGTTGAAGGAAAAAAAACAGTCACGGCCATGTACCAGAAGCCTATTCCAGAGCAGATGAGCACAGAAGGCAACAAGGGTTAGCAACTAGACATCTTTCAGACAAGAACGAGAAAACTACTCAATTGCAGAGAGTGGGGGTGGGAGCAACTATGGGATGCTTGGATGTGTCTGTGGCTGATTGGAAGGATTTATGTAAAATCCTAAAAACACCACAAATGCATTTTCAACCCACAAAACGCACAGTGGAAAAAACGTAGCTTTTCAGTAAAGGTAGTTGAAAAGCTAAGCAAAAGAAACCCGCAGATCTTTAGTTTGTCATCTCATGCAAATGTCAAATCTCAAAAGATGATACTAATCTATCATCAGTTCATAGAGCAAAAGATTGAGCAGTTCAGCTGAGGTGGCTTAAGGAGCCTAGGGTAATTCTATCAGGAACTGCAGATATGCTGAACTAGCAGGAAAAAAACCCCTCACATCCAAAATGAAAACATAGGCAGAGCAGACAAAGAGTTTATTCACTAAATAGCAGAAGGGAAGAATAAAAAGATAAAAGGAAGCACATGCACAAACAGAGCAGAGGAGATAGCTGAAATGAAAAAAGTACACCTCTAGGTACTATGGAGAGAAGCACCAATAGATAATTATGTATATGGGAGATTGTAGCAATAACTGTATTAAGAGACATCATTATGCCAGAGTCTGCAGACAAAGAAAAAGAAAGATATGTATCATATCAAGCAGGCAAAGTGGCATCAATATAAAGCAAACTAGAAAATAAAGCTTATACTAAAACCAGATAAAAAGGCACATCAACACACAGATAGAAAATGTAATGTCAAGTAGATAATGGGGTATCAGTGAATGTGCAAGGCTACAAAGACTTCCCCAGTGTTATGCAAGAGAAAAAGAGCAAAACTGCCACCAAGCAAAGCCAAATTAAATGACAGCATTGTTGTAAAACCCTGAGGACAGTATTAATTATAAACAGAATGCCAAGGAAAAATTATATGGGCTGAAATTTCAGGTAGTATAAACACCACAGAAGCCATGAGCAACTTCATTAAACTAGTGTCATTGAGCCTGAGTAAATGACTCATACAAGAGAGACATGGACAAAACACTATGGCACCCCTGCAGCAAGTCTGCTAGAAGATTACCAAGATGTTCTTGAAAGACTGGGACATTTTCCAGGCCTGTTACACCTGGATACAGATAAACAATTCAGCACCTGTCTTGCAGAGTATCTATTGTATGGAAGGGAGAAAAATGGGA
>NW_017728993.1:28182195-28188270 GCF_001723915.1 Gavialis gangeticus | reverse complement strand
AAGGAAAAATTATATGGGCTGAAATTTCAGGTAGTATAAAGACCACAGAAGCCATGAGCAACTTCATTAAACTAGTGTCACTGAGCCTGAGTAAATGACTCATACAAGAGAGACATGGACAAAACACTATGGCACCCCTGCAGCAAGTCTGCTAGAAGATTACCAAGATGTTCTTGAAAGACTGGGACATTTTCCAGGCCTGTTACACCTGGATACAGATAAACAATTCAGCACCTGTCTTGCAGAGTATCTATTGTATGGAAGGGAGAAAAATGGGATCAATAAAGCAAATGAAAAAAGACAAGGTAACTGTTAAAGTCACAGAACCCATAAGTTCGCTAGGCAGCAGGCAGCATTGTAGCCTCTGAAAAGCCACACAAACATCATATTTGCACAAAGCCAAACAGCTGAAACAAAGCACATAAATGAGCAAATTAACAAATGCCTGCAGCTAAAGAAATAGTATCCAACTCAGCAAAGGCAAAGATCCTTTCACTACTCAGTGCCAAAACTCTATATAATTCAATGCCATTAGATAAGGAAAACAGAAACTGGCCAAAAATGACTAGAGAGATTTCTAAAATGTCATTCCTAGTTGTGAGAAATGTATACCTTTAAGGGTTAGGCAATGTCTCATCTCCCCTCCAGGATATCACTGTTTCCACGTAGTTAGAGATGGACAGAATTTGAAAGAAAGCCTGAAAAGGAGTCTCATGGCTGTCTGGGGGCTGTTGGCAAGAATAAAGAAACCTCTTTGTTAAAGTAACTCCTGACTCAGTGAAGTGAACCCATAACACAACACTAGTGGTCCCAGAACACATTCAGCTCATGACACTAAAACAGCAGGACTACAGGTTAAAACACATGCTACAAGAAAGGGACTAGGGTGTTTATACACATGCTCAGGGGTGGGGGGGAGGCACTTTAATTAAAGCAACTCTCCGTCACTCTAATTAAAACACCCACAGCATCATGCATATTCAGTGTCCCACACTTCAAAATGGCAGCAGGGCACTGCAACTAAAGCTCATTCAATGAACTTTAGTTAAAGCACCCCCGCAACCATGTTGAAATACCGAGATACTGAATACATGTGACACAGAGGCTGGTGGAACATGCTAATTAGCATGCTCCAGCAGACTCAATTAATTGAGTCTGCTCTGATGCATGCTAATTAGCACACATTGGAGCAGGGGTTTGTCATGTGTATAGCTGCCCTAAGGCCCCTGCCACACGTCATACTTATTATGCAATTAACAGGTTAATAGTGCAAAGTAAGGCTGACCACAGATGCGAATTTACAGAATTTACTGGTTAGTTAGTAGTGCAATAAATTTAGACCAGACACATATGGAAAGTAAGTATCACAGCATACCAAAGTAATTATCACAGCATAAAAAAAAATGTCTATCCAACTACAAAAAGAGCCAACCAGCTACAATGTTAGTGTTTGAAAATGTGCAACAACTTTATAGCTGGTTTCTATTCAGCTTTAATTTGAACATGTGGCAGGGCCCTTTAAGACATATTGAGCTAATTTAATCTTGAGAGCATCCTTGTAGCACAGAGATAAAGCAGAAGAACAAGAATGAGATCCTTAACCTAATAAAGAGATATCAACCAAGCCAGCTGTGTGCCAGTTTCAAGGTAGGATCATAGGAAAGTAGGGCTGGAAGGGACTTCACAAGGTCATCTAGTCCAGCCCCCTGCACAAGGCAGAATCATCCCTGACTAAACCATCCCTTCCAAGTGTCTAAACTGCCCTTGAAAATTTCCAGGGATGGAAATTGCACAACTTCTCTACATAGCCTGTTGCAATGCTTGACTACCCTCATAGCCATCACCACCATCATAGAAAGTTCTTCTTAATTTGCTGAAGGATCACTCTAGTTTTCTTCCCCGTCCCACCACATGCCAAACAAAACTACAGGATTTGAGTACTCCAGTGCAGGTGTAATGATAGGACTGGGTCCCTGGGGCAGATGCCACACAGAGGGCAGCTTCTGGTTGCCAGCACACCACCTGATCCTGACTGTGTGTCTGCAGCAGCACTTAGTTTTCCCCACAGTCTGTCTCCCCATGCTCCACACCCTGCTCTTTAGCTGGCACCCAGGATGGCTGCTCCTGCTACCCTGCCCCAGTTACACCACTGCTCCAGTGTTATTCTGTCAGCAGGGTTGGAAAATACACCTGCTTCCCAAGAATACTGGAGACATGCCAGATGCTCAAGGCAGCATCACCTGTACGGTAAACATGCTGTGATACACAGATAATTGAGAACAGATATAATCAAGAGCCTCCTATTCTGGAGTGGAAACACGCCTCAGGAAAGCCTAGAACGCTACATACTAGCCAGCCATGCCCAAGGATACCAAAAACCTGGTCAACAGCTGTGATACGCATGGACCAAGCAGGAGAGGGAGAGAGAGCATATGAATAGCAGCAGACCTTGGAGGAACATAGTAATGGTCTTTCACCACAAACCACCTTATCATTGTAAACTGCTATCCAGACTTATGGGAGACAGATAAACTCTCAGTCACTATGACTGCAACCAGCACAGAAAAAGCAATAAAGCATGTTCGCTGACACAGCTTCCCTGTTACAGACAGTGTATCCCACTATACCAGAAACAAGCTTGTGCAATTTCTATGTAAATGCATTGCCGTAATGCAGCTAGTCAAACAGCAATGCCAAATTGGCAATTCAAATGGCTAAGGCTTTATTAAAGGCTACAAAAAACAAAGAGAAAAAAAATTTCACTGCAAGAAATCCCTGAATGGCAAAAGACTTCACAGAAAAGGCCTTAATGTAGTAATTTGGTACACCTTAATACCAGGATGCATACATACATTGGTACCTATAACCCATGCATTCCTACAGCCAGCAGTACTGGAAGGAGTAACAGACAGATAGACAGACAAAGCCTATTATGATTTACAAGTGTAAAACAACAAGTAGAAGGCTCTATCAGGATCAAAACTACTTCGTTGAGACACCACGCATTTGGAAGCAAACTATAGACACCAACCAGATAATTCCTTGTTCATAGAACATCCATTGCACCAATTCACATTTATCCACTAGGAATGCAAATCCTGCAGAGAGGATGGTGAAGTACGCACTGTGACAAGATTCAACAGACTTGGACTACATCCCAATCAGCAACCAATAAGTTTTAAAACAAACTCAAAACACATTCATCAGGAAAAAAATTAAAGGCAAGACAGTCTGCTATCACAAGAAGTGCTTGCACTTGCTCCATGAGTGCCTGTATACACTTCCCTACTCACATGTGCATGCATTCAAGCTCCACTGAAATCCAGGCCTGGCTCAAGTGTTCACAAAATTGTGAGTGTTACAGAGGAATGAACAGAATGAACCAAGGAAAACACCCAAGCAGTCAAGCCAGTTTAGTTTTTTTTTTTTAAAGAGAAATTGGGGGAAATTATGCGTGTGATTCAGACATTTGGAGGCTATAGCAGACTATTCAAGTATTTAAGCAGGTTATTGTCCTCAGAGTTAACTTTGGCATCTCAAAAAGGTGACAGAAGGCACAATAAACAAGTTCCCATTAAGTCATCCTAGGATATAATGGTGCCTAGAAACGTCACCAACTACTTTCTGAAAGAGAACTACACAGGTGGAAGGAAGGAAGCCTGAATGCTAGCTCTTTCACCAATCGCTCTACAACAGAAAATGCTTCAGCAGCAGTGCCCTCTTCTGCCTCTGTAATGCAGTATTTTCCTCCTGTCAACAGTTCCTACCCTGAAACTCAGCCCACATGTTGAGGCAGTCCTACCTAGTGGAGGTTAAAAGGGCCTGCAGGTGGTGTCCTAACTATGGCAATCTATTTCTGGCCTGAAAACTCTTCTTCCATCTTCTCAGGGAGCCTAATCAGGCTCAGTTCACCAGACCTAAGCCAGCTGTTCGGGGCTGCAGCTGGCTGCCTGTTTGCTGGTTGGATTCCTGGACTAGCCCTACAAAGCAGTTGCATTCTTTTAACAGTCTCCATTTCTGTACTACTGCCTCTGAAGTGGTGTATCTTCCCCATCCATCAAAGGCACTATAAACATACACTAAAGGCCATTAGAGAAAGGCTGTACAAGTCTGAGAAGGGGCTCAGAGTAATTATCTGGCCCTATGCCTCCAAATTAAACTGAACACAGGTTGACTTAAAGATGTGGAGACCAACCAGCTTTCTGAAAGTGTCTCAGCCTGAAGACACCACTGACCTCAACTAGGAAGTGGTGGGACTATTGATGTCCAGCTCTCCTACTGGCTTGCTGTATTAACCCTGGGGCCAGTTCTTTCACCCATTTCTTCCTTCACTTTGCCCATCCTGTAATTTGAACTGAAAGCTGTTTCAAGCAGGGATTGTGTCACTGTCTGTACAGTGCCCAGCAAAATGGACTCTGACCTCAGCTGGGCCATTATGTATTACCGTATTCTAGCAGAGCCATTTCAAAGATAAGTAGTTTCCAAGCACCGCCAGGAATGAATATCCAATGTGATGATCACAGCTTCTGCAGACATCCCTGCTATCATCCCATTCAACAGCAGCCTGTATTAGCATTTAATTAGTTCCCAGGTAGCATCCCAATTTAGCAGATTTCCAAGTTATGAGCATGCATCATTCAGTAGGATTTTTACTTTGAAGCCTATTCCTATTTGCTTCACTTTTTACCACAGTTAGATTCATAGCATGCAAAAGTCAGCTCAGGGAACCCCAGACAGAAATAGGAGGCCTCATTTGAAGCAACAAAATGTTCCTGAAATCCAATAGATAACTGATTCCAGGTGAGGCTGTCGCTCACTGTGATAGCTTCCATGCTCAAGGCTCATCTGGTTTTATCCTATCCTAGTTGAGGCAAAGGTGAAGGTACCCGGTCGGGGATAGGGGAAGGAGAATAGGTATAAACAGAAGCTGAATATGCATGTAAGAGGAAGCACATGTGGGTACCGTGAAGAATGAGAGTACTAGTATTAGAACCTCTTTGTTCATAAAAACCCACACAAACTTAGCAAAGAGTGCAAAGGCCAACTCTAAACTGACCATGCTCGTAGCTGCCCGAACATGGGCAACATACCCAGAATATTAGATTTAGTACAAGAGTAAACAGGTCCCTATTTTTCTTACATTTTGCTCACAGCGTCTCTGATTGAATTCTTAGCTTGTACTTGACCCTCTCTCTCCCTGTCAGAAGAGCAATTATCTTTCTAAGTCAGCAACATCCGACTCTACTCCAACTCCTTAACAACCTCACTTCTTTCCTCTTCAGCCTGCCCTAAAGCTCAAGCATCCAGGCTGATGCTCAAATCAGTGGATATGCAGCTAGTTTGTTTTTGTCCAACAGCAGCTTAAAGTCTGATCAGAATTATGGTAGCCATTGTTTTTTGGGGGAAACGTTGTTCTGTATTTGTATTACAGCAATGCTTGGGGGTCCCAGCCAACCTTGAGTCTCCATTGAGCTGGATGCTATGCAGACACTTAGTAAAACAGGCCCTGACTTAAAGAACTTGCATCCTAAAAGTATAGAGCAAAAGACAGGAGAAAAGGAGGCAACATATTAGAGACAGAAAACTGAAGGGTAGAGAGTTTAAATGACTTGCCCAAGTTCACGTGAAAAGTCTGAGCCAACAATGAAATCCAAGGTCTCCTGTAGCCTAACAGTGCTAATCACAAAATCATCTGTTCTCCTCAATCATTAAATTGCAATGTTTTCCTTTTGGAATAGTTTTAGTTTCTGTATCATTCAATGTAGTTGAACTGAATGATAGGCTCTGCCCTATTATTGTGAAAACACCGACACATACTTTAGTGTGATTCATAGATTCATAGATTAAGGGTCGGAAGGGACCTAGTAGATCTTCTAGCCCGACCCCCCGCCAGGGCGGGAGAACAACAAAAACCCCAAAAAGAGAAACGGGACTCAAACGAGTCCAGCCAGGTAGGCATCCAGCCTCTTCTTAAAGACCCCCAGGGTAGGGGCCAGCACCACTTCCCTTGGAAGTTGGTTCCAGCTCCTAGCCGCCCTAACTGTGAAGTAGTTCTTGCGGATGTCCAATCTATAC
>NW_017728993.1:28179954-28181905 GCF_001723915.1 Gavialis gangeticus | reverse complement strand
ACTCGTCCTGGACACTGAGTTCCTCTGCCCTCAAGGACCCCAGTGCCTCTCCCACTAATCTCCTCATCTCAACGAAGTTGGCCCTCCTGAAGTCTAGGGCTACCGCCTTGCTGCGGGCCCTTGACACCCTACGCTGGATGGCGAATTCCAGCAAGCGATGATCACAATTGATGTGCTTCAATTAAATGCCCATCCTAGAATGACAGGGAAAGGCAGAGTGGAAAGATGTTATAATAGCACTGACTTCACTAAATATTTATTTTCTATTCCTTTTGTAAATAATTCACCTCCTACTAGCAAAATCTTGCTCTGCTACCCTCTAAACTCAGCACAGTGCTCTGAAAGTTCAGTGTTTCAGTGTAACAACTTGAGAGTACTGATATTTCTTTTTTTAAAACAAAAAAAAACCCAGAAGGAAAGTATTCTTGGGCTTAAAATTGCAGCCTTGGGCTAATTTCACCCAGGAGAGTTACTGCTCCCCAAATGGGAAGCAACTGCAAGTTAGTGCACAGCACAGACAACTTAGTGGTAGGAAGTTCAAGGTAATACAGCAGGGATAGTGTTTGACCTAGGCCCAACCATTAGCATCGCTAGAATAATCTAGTAAAGTTTAGCTAAACAGGGTTGTTGTTGGAAGGAAGATGTGAGGAAGGATGGACCCTGCACTTATTCAGGATCAGGCCTGATGAGAGAGGCGACTTCCCTGACTATTAAATGGACTCCCAGAAGAAACCTAGACCACTACATCAGGATCTCCAGCATTTTCATATAAGCCTCTGAGGTTCTGAGTTGCTCTCCCCTCTACAGAAGTGCTGCCAGCTAGACTTGACCCTTGGCTTACCGTAGTTTCTCTTTTTAAAGTTAGAACTGTCGATCACAATAGGAATCCTGTGTAGGAAGCACTGTATAGGAAGTTAACTGGCGCCGTGCATGGTGTATACACCTGTGGCGTGTTAGCACTGTTCTTCCTGGTACTGAAGCCCGTTAATTTCAGAACTAACCAAGACTGGCTCCTAGTTGTCACTATCCATAAATTCCTTTTCCCTGGACAGCTAAAGAAAGAGAGAGGAAGATTTCTTGTGAATCCCTTCTGTCAGTCTTGCCTTTAAACACTCTCTCTTCCTTTATATACATTCAATTCTCAGAGGTCTTTGCAATACAAATTTCAAGTCATTATTTTTTCTGATATGTACCAGAATACAAATATTTATACAAGTCACTCTACATATCTGACGCAACTGAATATTGGGCCAGGTAATTCAATATTAACTGAACACTTATTAAGGTAAACACAGATAGCTAAAGCTCATGTATAGCAATTTAGAGGTACAGTGGTTGTCAATTGGACATCCCCTGATGTACTAGGAAGAAGATGAATAATGGCCTCGCATTCTAATAAGTGGCTGGAAGAAGTAGAACTCTTATCTACTCTGCTTTTTTGTATAACTTCATGGAAGTTGGCTATATCTGCTTGTTTCTTCTGCAATTTGGAGCCACAGGAATAAACCCATTTTTGCTTGAAAAAGACAAGGTAGAAAGCACATAACTCAGGGGTGGCCTGAATGTTGGATCTGGCCATTGGCTGGACTTCAATTCCCAGCAGCCCCTGCCTGCATGCTGCAGACAATTTCCATGGAAACCCCAGGAGTGGAGGGGAGGGAGAGGCATATTGGGTTTGGGGCATATTTTGCAGTGTCAACAGCGTGGTCCAGAGCCAGGGCAGAGCTGCACTCTGCTGACTTCACACCCTCCTGGGACAGTCGCGATCCACTGCCTGCATGCTCCTGCCTGGGGCATTCAGGCAGCAGATCGCAGCTCCGCCCCGGATCCAGCTCACACTGTCACCGCCACAAAGTCCCAGCCCTGGAGCAGCTCCCCGGCCAGCCGAGCACCTCACCAGTGCTGTTTGAGACAGTCTCCATAGAAACCCTGGCCCCACGCTGTCACGGCC
>NW_017728993.1:28173574-28174954 GCF_001723915.1 Gavialis gangeticus | reverse complement strand
AGCGTGGTCCAGAGCCAGGGCAGAGCTGCACTCTGCTGACTTCACACCCTCCTGGGACAGTCGCGATCCACTGCCTGCATGCTCCTGCCTGGGGCATTCAGGCAGCAGATCGCAGCTCCGCCCCGGATCCAGCTCACACTGTCACCGCCACAAAGTCCCAGCCCTGGAGCAGCTCCCCGGCCAGCCGAGCACCTCACCAGTGCTGTTTGAGACAGTCTCCATAGAAACCCTGACCCCACGCTGTCACGGCCCCACTGCTCCTGGGGTCTCCATGGAAACTGGCCACAGTGACATGAGCAGGGGCTGCTGGGAAATGGAGCTTGTCGTGGGCCCAATCCAGCCCATGGGCCAGACTTTGCCTGCCCCTGACATAACCCAGTCTTATACACAGCAGAGGGACTCCAGGATATTCACCTCCTTTCACCTCCCTGCTTCAGTTAGCAGAGCAATGAGCTTGCCCTGTCAGAAAGTAGCCTGGTTGGACATTAATGATATTATCCATTGGATATGTTGGTATTTTTCAATAATAATCACTCAGAACCAAAGAGTTTGATATAGATTTGAGTTTAACTGCTCAGCAACGTGCAACATTAGCTTCTGCACAAACAGCAAGCTGTCTTGACTAGCTAATGACATAGCCTCTTAAAGGAAGAGTTCCCCATAGAATTCAACACATTTCAAATTATTTGATTTAAAATAAGTTATTTCAGTTGATACCCACCAAACTGACTTATAGTAAAAATAAACCTATAGCTGCAAGGCAATACAGGGGGACTGTATGAAACACCTATCCTAGCCTATTAAGTCATCCAGCAGATGTTTTGGCTGGAGCCATCATGAATTACCTGTCACCACGGGCAGATTAATGCATGGGCCCCCAGGGCACCAGAAGCACCAGACAGGCATTCTGGCCATGGGGATCCAGGGTAGGCAGCACATGCCTCCTTCCCTTCAGCCAGGCCATGGCCAGGGAACTAGGGGTGAGCATGGGGCTCCCTGTGAGTGGTGGTAGCTTCCCAGGGCAGTCTGCTGTCAGTAGGCCCTGTGGGTGCCCCACTCCTCACTGTCTGTGGGTGGCCACCAGCCCCAGCACAGCTGGGACAGGATGGGCTGGGATGGGACAGCCCTTCCCTGATGGGGCTGGCAAAGGGGCAAGCAGGGAGCAAGGGGTGGCGGGGAGCCCGTGTCAGCGCAGGCCAGCCCCAACCCTGGGTTGTCTTGTGACACTGGAGAACTACAGCCGTGGCTAAGCAACATCTTGCTGGGCGGAGAGGCCAGGCTGGGCCAGGTCTGCCATTACTTCAGCAGCATTCACATCCTAAAGCTCACCCCAGATGTGCCGAGGAGGATGGACAGGTCCAGCTGCAGCACCTGGCAGAG
>NW_017728993.1:28167191-28168574 GCF_001723915.1 Gavialis gangeticus | reverse complement strand
GTGGCTAAGCAACATCTTGCTGGGCGGAGAGGCCAGGCTGGGCCAGGTCTGCCATTACTTCAGCAGCATTCACATCCTAAAGCTCACCCCAGATGTGCCGAGGAGGATGGACAGGTCCAGCTGCAGCACCTGGCAGAGGGAACCTGCCCTCACCTGATGGGGGGGCCGCCAATATTCTGTTTAGCCAGGGACCCAGTAAATCCTAATCCACCACTGCCTGTCACTATGGCTAAGTATAGACAGTCAAAATGCCCAAGGCGGAAGTAATTCAATCTTCACAGACTAGTCTAAGTTGTATAAATTGAACTGATAAACAAGTGAACAGATATTCATTTTTGATTCCAGAAATGCAGCTGCATGCCTGCAAGTGGGGTGGTGCAAAGAATCATAGGATGCTGTGCATGAACAACTCATGCCTTCTGAGGCTGGGGGGGCGGGGCACGGCAACTGCCCGCAGGCGGTGGTAGTGTTGGTAGCAGGGGCGTGGTGGCAGTGAGTGGGGACTGCCTGCAGGCAACTGCAGTGACATCCTTGGTGAGTGGGGAGAGTGGCGAGCGGTGACTGCAGACACCAACGGCAGCATCGGCCAATCTCGGGAAGGGGGGAAGGGCATGTGCTTCCCCATGACCCTTCATGCGTCACCTATGGGACTGTGAGTTGAATCTGGGACAGGAGTTAAATAACTTAGTTTAAAACTGTTTAAGTCTGATGCTACATTCATCCAGGTTTATCTTGAACCAGTTTTGGCCATTTTGAAAGTGGTTGATGTGCACTGAACTTCTGTTGTGTTACAGATTTGGACTGGTTTCCAATGACTGATACCAGTTTGTGTGTAATTTCCATCCCTAGCTTATGACAAAACAGTGCCAGTTGAGTTTAAGTGGTACCTAGGTCTGTCTGCCTTCAAGGTTATCTGGAAGTGAACATGTTTAAGTTCTTGACATAAACAACAACAACAAAAAGCATGGTTTCAACATCAAAACAAAAGTTTTTATTCGGGCTGTTTAAAGCCATTATTATATTTTGACAAATTAAAGTGAAAAGGTTTCCAAACAAATGAAACAAATGGATGAGCAAAAAAACCTTTTAGAAAGCAGGGAGCAAACCAGGAAAGCCAAGGATGCAACTGAACTCGAACTAGCTTTGAGTACCAAGGACAATAAAAAGTCCTTTTTCAGATATGTGGGGAGCCGGAGGAAAAGCAAGGGCAAGACCGGACCCCCTGGGACATCTGACCACTGACACCCAGGAAAAAGCCAACCTGTTAAATGGGTACTTTGCATCGGTCTTTTATCAGTCCCATGGGATGCCCATGTCCGCTATGGGACAGGGAGGTCCGGATGAGGGAGATCCCCTGCCCTCCATTAATGCTGACCTCATGAA
>NW_017728993.1:28166635-28167181 GCF_001723915.1 Gavialis gangeticus | reverse complement strand
GGCCCTGACAATCTACACCCCAGGGTACTCGAGGAGCTGGCGAGCATCATAGCCCAGCCTGTGGCACAGATCTTTGAAAACTCCTGGTGCTCAGGTGTAGTGCCTGAAGACTGGAAGAAGGCCAATGTGGTGCCTATCTTCAAGAAAGGGAGGAAAGTGGATCCGGCTAACTATAGGCCCATCTATCCCAGGGAAGATCTTAGAAAAGTTTATTAAAGAGGCCATTCTTAATAAACTGGCCGACACCAACATCCTGAGGGATAGCCAGCACAGGTTTGTTGCGGGTAGGTCTTGCTTGACCAATCTCATTTCCTTCTATCACCTGGACAAGGGAGAAGAGATTGATGTCATATATCTTGACTTCAGAAAAGCCTTCGATCTGGTATCCCATGATCACCTCTTGGCGAAACTGGCCAACTGTGGCCTTGGGTCCACCATGATCTTCTGGCTGGGAAATCAGCTCCATGCTTGAACCCAGAAGGTGGTGGTTGACGGAAGTCAACCATCATGGTGCTCTGTGACCAGTGGTGTCCCCCAAGGCTATGT
>NW_017728993.1:28155468-28161635 GCF_001723915.1 Gavialis gangeticus | reverse complement strand
GGACATAAGGAAGAATTTCTTTACTGTCCAAGCCCCCAAGGTCTGGAACAGCCTGCCATCAGAGGTGGTTCAAGCACCTACATTGAACACCTTCAAGAGAAAATTGGATGCTTATCTTGCTGGGATCCTATGACCCCAGCTGACTTCCTGCCCTTCGGGTGGGGGGCTGGACTCGATCTTCTGAGGTCCCTTCCAGCCCTAATGTCTATGAAATCTATGAAAAGTCTGTGTCAGAGTGAAATGTCTGAATTTTTCAGAATTCCAGCCCTGTTTTGAGGGGCAAGACATCTTAATGAATGCAAATTCAGAAATCATTTTGGTTTACCTAAAATTGCAACTTTTGCCAAATAAACTATTCACTCAGCTCCAATTACTGATATTGATATCTTCCTTGCCTTTGAAAATGACTGATTTACCACTAGTAATTACACTGTTATCCAAGCTGTTTTGCCTCTGAAGTTTCAACAAGTTGCATTTCCTTTTCAGTTCATATATGAAGCTTTGCACTTTACACCTTCAAAGTACTGTATAAAACATGTAACTGCCATTCTCATGATCTCTCAAGGTTCACAATCAGTTGGTAATTTGCAAACAAGAGAAAAAGGTTCTTATTAGATACAGAGGACAAAACAGTTCCTGAGAATTCTTAACCAATATACCAGATATGTTGCCCTCTCTCAACAGCTAGGTCAAGAATTTCCATCAACTTTACTACACTTAATAGTATTGGAATTGTTTATTTTACTGATCACAAGTTAGCAGTTTGTGCTGCAGAATGAGAGGTTTCCTGGAAAGTCTTTTGTTCAAGGTTGCTGTGAATCAAGTACAAACACCAGTGTTTTGTCTGCTTGAACCAGCAGATAGTCAGAAATCAACACCACAGAGGGGAAGATCTTGCCTAATTTGCCACCAAAGCCTGGCAATGCTAATGTAAAGTGTTCACAGTTAACTAGATCTTTGCTGACCAAAGCATACGGAAAAGATAGGGCAGCTTTCTCAGGGGAAAGCCAAATCCCATTGAAGCCCACACAGGGTTTGAATGAGATGCCCAGCAAAGTACGTGCACAGTTCTGAGAACTGTACTAATAGCAGCGGTGACTCAGTTTGGTGGCTCAAGTGAGTAGTTTGGTCTGTGGACCCAAGTACAAGAGTACGTACGGTTTCTTCAGTTGCCCCTCATGCACACAAAACTTCTTTATCCCTCCTCAGTAAAACTCCTTAATAAAATGCTACTCAGTTTGGAAAGCCCAGTCCCAAGGTCTGAGTTACAACACCATTATCCAGAGTCCCTGCTACTCATTCATATTAAACCAGAATGGAAACCAGCTTTAGAATTGTTGTGTTTTCAAGCACTAACTTTGCAGCTGGTTGGCTCTTTTACAGGTTGATAGTCATTTCTATGGCTGGTCTAAATTTATTGCCTGACTAACCAGTGAATTGTCTAATGATTGCTTTGCAGGTGTGGCTAGTCTAAGTTTATTGCACAATTAACCAGTTAATTTCATAATATATGTAACGTAGCAGGGGCTTCAAGTATTTGGGAATAAAAAACTGCAAGACCTGTTTTGGGCATATAGGAGACCGCTATAGCCAGCTTTGCCACAGTCCCTGTTCTGTAGCCGATTCACCACAGCTGAAGTTCCTGACACTACTGTTTAATGCTAAAGTAATACCTGTGGGAGCCCCCCAAATCCTGAAATCGGTATGTGCTTACCTTAGTAGGAGTAAGGTACCAAAATATCTTTAGGGATTTAGACCTTCATGTTACTGCTGAGAATTCTCTCCCAATTTTTGTCAGATTTCTTTTATTTGTTTGGGATCAAAGGCTTCATTTTCCAAGTTCAGTACTAGATCAAGCATCCTTTTTCTCTGACTTGGTTCTCCCTACACATTTCTCCTTCTTCTGCAGTCATGAAAGACTAACTGGATGACTAGGAATACTCCCAGTAGTTCATCAGCTTTGCTTCAGACTGGAAGTCAAGAAACTAAGTTGGAAATAGGGTTCTGAGTCAAACCTAGAAGCACTGTATTTCTTGAGGGAATCGGACCTTAGCAGCCATCTCATAATTCAAGAGATACTGTAGGAGTTTCATATATTTCTATTTTTTGCATTTTTAGAAGTTGCTAGGGTTTAGCATGGATAACTTTGCTGTACATAGCAGGACTAATTCTACCTCTATACACCCCTCTAGAAGCATAGAAGTACTCCTAAATAAAGGACCAGCGTAGAGGAAATAAGCAGCCCTGCACTACCTGTTTCGCCGACTCCTAGCAGGAGAGGCCTGGCACTAGGGGTAGGGCCGATACAAAAAGGGGCATGCTGATAGTGCTAAGGGCAGCGGGAATTCTGGAGCAAGGTACAGCCCAGAGGCAACTACTGGAAGTCTTTCATGAAGTTCAAATGTGCCCTACGCTGCTCTAACTTACAGCTTAGGCAATTTTTGTCCCTTTAACAGCCCAGTCTCTGAGGTACAAATCTAAAGCTATTCCCCTAATTTCTTTCTCCAGCTCTAACTTTTGTGTTGCATTTCAAAATCTACCCCAGCACCTTTACACGAACTCTGTTCCCCGGATTTGCAGAACTAAAAAAAATGAATGCGAAGGGGAAAACTTTACAAAGCAGTGGACATAAATGCATTTCTCAAAGGGGCAATGAGAAGCTTAATTATTTGTTTTTACAGTGCTCTGAAGAGGTGAAATGCTGTAAACTGCCAAGTTTATTATAACTGCCACCACAAACAAAAATCATGCTAGCAAGGAGAGCAGGAAGTCCCCAGATCACTCAGCCTGATGTACTGACTTCACATTCTTGGGGCTTGTGTGTTCTATAGATTTTTCTATTAATAATCACCAGCCACACAATCAAAAGCCCATCTGGTGCAGATAAAGAATGAGTCTGGATTTTTGAAAACAACAAACCACGGTATTTCTTCCCAACATGTTCCTGCACTGTTGAAATCTGTGTCTACCTTTTCTGTATTCAGTTGAATCAATGCTGCTTTTATTCCTTTCTGAAATCATCTTGGTTCAGTTGGAAGCACTTGCTTTCAGCCAAAACAGATAAGCACAAAGGATAAAATAGTAATTAAATGGTTGTTTTCTTTTTTCTTCTCCCCAGCCTCTCCACAGACAGTACAACCTTCCTGGTATTTGCAGTTAGAGGACTATAGTGTTTCCCCACCACAGTAATGCTTGCAATATAAACCTGCTGTTCTACAGGGAAAAGTTGAGGGGAAGACTAATTTGATTTGCATTGTCCCAAGCAGGCTATCAAGACAGCTGTTATGTACCTTTGCCATATCTCTAGTACTGTTACAAGTCACTCCAGTCCCATTTTGCTGTGGTGTTTCAATTTCAGTAATATCTTATCTACAGTGTGTCAGATCCTACTATTTTAGCTGCTCTCTGCTGTGTGAATGCTGTGGGGTAGAACATGCCATAGGAACCATCTTCTGTTCCAGAAAGAGGTGTAGCTGGACTAGAAGGAACATATGCTGATCCAGTTACCAAAGGATGGGCAGCAGTGCAATGCTACACACATGGCTTTATGTCCCCAGTTGGCAGCTGAAGCAATGTAACAGTGCTAGGTGTCTCATTAAACAGATTCCACCATAAGATATTCAAACAGTTCCCTGGGAATATGGAATGCACTATTGGGCAGCTAGTTTCTTACTGAATCAGAAATGTCTACCTTAGCTGGACTTGTATCCAGGCATCCTGTCTTAGCTACCCTTGCCAGGTTCAGAGGCAGAGTAATGAGATGCTACGGTCAGTGGAACTTACCACGTTTGATACAGTCCAGTACGGCACTCTGCAGCACTATTAAGTTCTCGCACAGATAGTGCAGGCCTGTATGTCTTTGAACAGATCTTAAGACCTGGGAAGGAGTTTACCAGATGAGTCCTATGTTACCTGACATAACCCATAACTGCTCATAGGTTACATTAGTAATTAGAGATGATGCAGATGTTTAACAGGAGCAAAACTTTTAGCTCAGAGAGCTATAATGAAATTAAGAGCCCAAATGAAATGAGTCTGCAGAGACACTAAGTACAAGCAGTACATTTGTGCAAGTTGGGCTTTCATAAGAAGAAAGAAAGAAAAGAAAATGTTTCTTTATTGGCAAACGTTTCCCTTCTTTTCTCAGCTCTCTAATTTAAAAGGTGGAGAGTGTCTAGCTATGAAAAACATTGTAAGTGTTACCTTTTCTCTCCTTCCAGGCAGATCTCTTCTGTACTAACGCAAGTCTCAATAGACTATTACCTATGATGCATTAGCCTGGGTAAGGCTGAGTGCAGGACTCTTAGAGCTTAGGTGGGCCAGAGCCAGTGCTAACAAAAAACATGTGCTACCACTTAAATTTTTGAAGTCTGATTTTCAGAAAGGCTGAGCATGCATGACCCCAGCTGTAGCCAATTGCAGTTATAGGGGCTCAGCACTTCTGAAAAGCAGGATCTTTGATTTAAAGGCTTACCTGAGTCCAGCAAAGGGGTAAAATAAAGGAAAATAATGAGTTTGCATCAGTCAGGCATTCTGGAAAAATCAGTTGGAGGAAATAAAATAATCCTTCCGTGCCCTTCTTCAAAAGGAACAAATGCCTGATCAGACCAGCAGACTCTAGTTCAGTCACTTGTCTACAAGGGTGGCCAATTCCAGCTGCATTAGAAAAAGGTGCAAGAAGCTCTGAAATTGGCTCATGAGGGTTCCCTCTGCCTAAAGCAGCATAAACTTGAATTGCCGTTTCAGCACTAAACGGTTTGGGATTTTGTGCCTCTCTTACTGCTGTGTTTTTTTTCCTACTGTTCCCTATGCATGGAAGTCTCAGGATTGTATTGTAAGCAATGTTTTCTTAGCTGGAGGCCCTGTAGTGTGGATTCTTCTTCCCCCTGGAGCTAACCAAGTCTATTCACTTCAAGGCCTAGCTAGTGTCAAGCTCATCTCATCTCCCAAGCTACCTGCTAATATGGAGGAGCTTGAGATCTTGTGGCAACTGCCTGGTCAACAAGAAAATGTGATTGTTTGTTTGCTAGTGGAGCTGGAAGCAAAACACTTGAGACATAAAGGCTTCTTTCATTCTTTTTCCTTGAGTTAGCATGTCCTTAGTGGGGTGGAGTGGGTGTTTTCACCCAAATTATTGTGACCAGAGTTGAGAAATAGGGCACATGCATATGTTGGGGGAGTGGAGAAAGGTGCCAGCTAATCTCTAGGCTTGTGCCATCTGCCCTGGTAGGTTCTGGCAGTAGGGGTAAGAACCCCTTTTTCTCAGGGCAGTCACTAGAGATGACTGTCTCAAGGGCACAGGGCTTTGAGTAAAGCAATACAGATTTTGTTTTAAAAGGGGGTTGGTTTTGTAGGAAAACCTGTGCAGATTATAAGGCCTGACTGTTGCTCAGCCTGTTCTGAGTTTGCTGCCTGAGATGGGCAAGACCATAATGTAAGTCATCATATTGAGCCTTAAAGAATGGGATGCTTCTGTTTGAGCATGAAAAATGGTGAGAGGGAGTTTCCATGCCTTTTCCCTTGGGCAGGCAGCTTTCAGACGTAATCTTGTTAGGGTTTAATAAAATTGTGGTCACTTGGCCAAAAATTTGAAGTGTCTGTGTTCATCCTTCTGGTTCCTGATATCCACAAAGAGCTGCTGGACTGCAGCCAAGACAGCGCCTTATCTGGATGATGTGATTTTTGTAGCTTCTACAGTGCTTTAAGGATTAAAGGAATTGTGCATTACTTGTTTTAATGTCTCTTCTAAGAGATAAAGAAAGATTAATAATGAAGAAGCAAGGGGCTCTGTCCTAGGTAAGTGAGGAGGAAATGCTCATAATGAGCAGCTGTCACCAGAATGGAGAGCTCACTGTAGAGCCACCATTTGTGTGGGTTCAAGATTGGTTATAAATAGAGGTGCAGCAATAGAAATTTTTTGGGCTGATACTGATGGTTAACTTTTAATGATCCGTATCGGCCATTACCAATCTGATTGCTCAAATGCAGCAGGGCAGCCTTGAGAGCAGTGTCCAGCTGGTAAGTCTGTTGTGGGGGAAGGGACAAGGGAGGAAGAAAGGGGTGTGGGGGGGAGATAGATAGATCAAGGTCCCCACAGTGAGGGAGGGAGTGGAGCAGGGGCAGGGGCAGGTGCTGCATAGCCAGGCAGGGCACAAGGTGGCCCTGCG
>NW_017728993.1:28148114-28150468 GCF_001723915.1 Gavialis gangeticus | reverse complement strand
GATACTGATGGTTAACTTTTAATGATCCGTATCGGCCATTACCAATCTGATTGCTCAAATGCAGCAGGGCAGCCTTGAGAGCAGTGTCCAGCTGGTAAGTCTGTTGTGGGGGAAGGGACAAGGGAGGAAGAAAGGGGTGTGGGGGGGAGATAGATAGATCAAGGTCCCCACAGTGAGGGAGGGAGTGGAGCAGGGGCAGGGGCAGGTGCTGCATAGCCAGGCAGGGCACAAGGTGGACCTGCGAGTGGCTTGTCCAAAGGTGCATGGGAGGAGAGTGACTCCTGCTGCTGCATGCACCCCAGGAGGGCATGGGGGCATGTGGCTCCATATCTGCATATGGGGTGAGGGCTGCTGCTGCAAGCTGGGGCCAGGACAGGTGGCGATGGCACTGCAATGAGGGCTATGGTGAATTTTGGGGTGGCTGCAGTCCCCCCCTCCCAGTGTTGCTGATGGCTTCCCTGAGTGCAGCCAGGCCCAGCCCCCCACTGGGAAGAGCCTGGTGCTGCCCCAGACCAGCCCACAGTGGCAGCCCGTGCTCGCCCCATGGGCAAACACCCCTCCATGCCCTACTGGGGTGCATGCAGTGGCGGGGGCTGCCCCTTCCCCAGTGTCCCCCAGACAAGCTGCTCATGGCTCCGTCCCGCACCCAGCCCCGGCTGTGCAGTGCCTGCCTCTGCCCAGCCCCAGCCCCACTCCCTCATTGCAGGGCCCTTGATCTGCATCCCCTGCCACACCCCTTCCTTCACCACAGATTTACCAGCCTAACCTGGCTGCTCTCCATGCTGCCGGGCTGTGCTCTTGGCTATCTGCGTGCTGCGCTGTGGCTGCGCACATGCACGGGCCATTTATCGGCAACATTATTTGGCATCATCCAAAAACATCCAATTGCCAATACTGTCAATTTTCCTGATATTGGTGCCAATCTGATATGGGACTGATGTATCAGTGCACATCTAGTTATAAACCATAAAACTGCACTCAAATACCTATGAACAACTACCACTGAAAGCTACACAAGATGTTTTTGCAACATTTAGTCAAAATATGGTTCTGTATTTGTTCAGTTTGCTGAAGAGCTGAGCAATGTGTTGGTACATTGTGTGATGAAATTACATTGTTTTAAATTAAAGATAACCCTAGATGCAGTTCTGGATAAATACTAGCTAAGTGAAAGCAGACTGAAAGATACTACAGAATACACTGTACAAACTTTGTTGCCAGCTGTAGGGACTACAAACTTGTTTACTACTGCCCAACTGAAAACACCAGCCAAATGCAAGAAGTACATGGAAACTTTTTAAGGACTAGTTTTGTTTAGCAAATGCAAAGAAAGGATTAGACTGAGGTATACACATTTGGGAAGTAGTAGGAAAATCAGAATCTTGTCCTCTTTGTGTTGGCAGAGAATATAAGAGCAGAGGAAACTCCTGGTGAAACTGAAGTTTGGTAAATTTATAGCAGACCCCTTTATACCTCAAGAAGAGAGTCTGGGAGTTTGCTGCAGCTACAGATATAGCACTGATAGTTTGGATGGATCTTTGAAAGGACAAGATCATTTTATAGCTGCTGTTAGGTGCAGCTGTGCAAGCTGGGACACTCTAACACAGATAATCTAGCAGCATGTGTCAGGGAACCAAGTGATTGCCTGTAGGGCTGTGTGAAGCTTTGGGTGCTAATTTGATTCAGGGGAGATTTGGCCCGATTCGGAAGCCAAATCTCCGAATCTGAATTGAATCAGGAGACCAGTAAAAATTCAGGACAGTGATTTGAATCACCAAATCATATCACTGTCCCCTGAATTGGCCAAATCCAAAGGGAATACAAGCCTAGTTGCCAGCAGGGATCAGGAAGGAATCCACTCTCCTTCCTTGACAGCATCACTTCTCCTTCAATGTATTAGCCAGGTGGCATTACCAGGAAGGTAGCTCCTCTTTTCTGAATAACTTGATTATCAGGAGTTAGGCATTGCTAAGGGCAAAGATCTCCAAATCAATGGTATGATGCAGGATGATCATTCCCATGGCACTAACCAATTAATTTATATACGAAGTCCATAAAAACTAGATGATAATTTCAAGCTCCAAGACACCTTTGTCAGAAGAATTTATATTTGCCATCAAACCTTACACAGGCAGGTGAAGTAGGTAATACAGTTCTTACGTAACAGAGTTTGCCATTTGCATGACACCCAAGATGAAAATATGACCTTCCCCCTCAGAATCTCTTGTCTCTAAAGCTACTTAAAGAGAATGGGTATTTTACAAAGTGAACAAAGCAGGAGCTGTTTTCTTTAAGAAGTTCCATAGTGTAACTAGATCAACTTTTATCTTCCTCTGAAAGATAGGTCTCCCGCC
>NW_017728993.1:28130447-28143114 GCF_001723915.1 Gavialis gangeticus | reverse complement strand
AATATGACCTTCCCCCTCAGAATCTCTTGTCTCTAAAGCTACTTAAAGAGAATGGGTATTTTACAAAGTGAACAAAGCAGGAGCTGTTTTCTTTAAGAAGTTCCATAGTGTAACTAGATCAACTTTTATCTTCCTCTGAAAGATAGGTAGGTCTCCCGCCCATGTCCTGTGTCCTTCCCCTCTCCTCCTCCCCCATCAGATGGGAACATGTAAGAGATATTTGCCAAAAAAATAAAAAATAAAAATAAAAAAAAGTCTCATTTTCCCCCATGAAAAACGTCCTAAATAAGAATTTTCTGTACAGTCCTATCTTCTTACAGGAAAGTCAGGGATGCCCCAGGGAAGGGAAGGAAACAAAAAAAGAGATAGAAGACTTTCCTGTCAGAATATTAGTAAAAGAATTCATTATTAATTTTCACCACTGATTTAAACAGGAGCAAGATCAGGCATATATGAGTCTGGGGTGGGAATGACCCTGTTTTTATGTACAATGTGTAGGGTAATAAAATGAATCCCTACGCTTCCCAAATGAACTTGGCTCTATTATGAGAACTATTTGCAGAAGCCCTGCAACTGCAGCTACAGTTCTAGCTGGACTGACTTCCTCATGCCTCCTACAAACTATTCTGCAACCTGTTCTCCTCACTCCCAAGTAGATTGCTAAAACTTTCCTTTTACAATTTTTGTTTTGTCTTTTGCTTGGCATTTTCTCACTTTCCCAGCCTGTGCACTAGATCAGTGCTTCTCAAAGTGGTGGTCAACGGACCGGTGCCAGTCTGCGAGCCACCAGTCACTGGTCCGCAGTGAGTTGCCAGGAAAGAAAGAAATATATTTTCAGAAGCATAACATTGATATGTCGTAGCACCACAGTTCGTACGTTCCAACACTCCAGGTGACATCATGTTGTGCGAGGTGAGGAAAGAGAAAGAAACAGCCGGTCACGCATTTGTGTAGCGCTGTTACATGCAATTGCTGCCACCGGCTGAACCAGGCACCGGTCCCTGGCCCACTGGAAAAAAATTGCAGGTCCACCAGATCAGTTAGTTTGAGAAGCACTGCTCTAGATATTTATCCCCTTGAAACATGGCTTTATATTGTGAGAGTGCTGATTAGAGCCCATAATGAGTGCTCTTTCTTCCGACTCAGAGGATATTTACTGCAGTCATCTCCATGCCTTCCATGCTGCCCAGTAATGAGTGTTAGTCCTTTTAGGGGTATGAATCCTACCCTGTCACTATATTTCTCCTCTCACTTGCTAAATAATTTATAACCAAAGGACTCTAGTGAACTAAACTGGCTCCTCATTAAAAGAACTATTTATTGAGATGCTGCAGCTGCACCCAGCTTTACATCCAGGCCAACCACCTTGATATTTCATTCCACCTGTATCTTCTTGCAACCTGTACAGATGTGTGGCTGTAGCCCATGGCTATGAGGAAACTTCCACATCTCCAGCTTCTTCTTGCAGTCACCTGATACAAAGTCTTAGACTTGCTGAATGTTGCCTTACTCTAGCTTCCTTGGGGAATGCAGATCTAGGATTTTACTCTAGGTGTTATAGTTTTTACAAGGTTGGTTCTGACTTGTATCTTTATATCTACAAAGTTTCCTGATACATCTAACAGTATATACAAGTGGCACTTGCAGCGTTGGAGTTGTTTTTTTAATAAATATATCCCAGATGCAGCATAGGTTTGCTCACCATAGACAGGTTAGCATGCATCACAATAGTCGTTTTATTTTGTAGCATAAATGTCTGGTTTACCTGTTTTCAAACATACAGGGAGTTTCTCCTGTCTTCCAGTGTGAACATGGCTAGCCTCAGGTCTCCTTACATATTTTTAGTCTGATAGAGTGAGAGACTGCAATTTCTAATGCTCTTTATTAGTAGTTTCAAGGAAATTATGTTGATAGAGCAAGCACATTTGTAAGGAGAGAGGAATATTAAGTGAATCTGTATATACAACACTGCGAATGCTCAACAAAAAAATGAGGATTAACCCTTGGTTTACTCTACTTGATGATGAAAGGTTCCTTCTTATTTTTGAGGTTGAATACACTGATTTAGATCCTTATATGGGGTTAGCTGTGCTACAGACAACCTTATAGTGCCTGAGACAGACCATGCCACAACATTAAAAAATAAATAAATAAAGCTATAGGAAACATAAGAAGAAAAGTTTTCTGTGCTAATTCTTAAAATGACTGTAAGAGAACAAGTTTCTTAAGAAACTCGCAGTCATAAGAAAGTGTCTTCCTTGAAGTCTGGCTGACGCATCCTTTTTTTATATTAGTGTTCGGGTAGGTTTCAAAATATTGCACCATAAAAACCAATCAATCAGCACCTTACAGAAGTTTTAAACAAAGGCTACATTTTTGCCTCCTCTTGCCTGATTGCTTTTGATCTTGTATTACATTTGAAGGTAGGCCTTGAAGGTGCTCCAAGGACAGGGATGTTAAAATTTGATTATCATATCTTTTGACAATCCTGTTATTAAAACCTACAAGACAAAAGAGAGAGCCAATTTTTCATTGTTTGTTAACCTTGCAATTTTTGATGACCTCAGCAGGCACAAGGTATATTAAATGATTCTCTGTCAAAAGTAACATTCCGTTTGTAACAGGATTTTGCAATGGTTTGTTCAATGGATAATTTTTATACTTGTGATCATAAAAACAAAGAAAGGACATAAACAATATCTATCAAATCAGTTTTAACTGATAGCCATGAAGTTAACTAAAAAGGATACAAAGGCCGCATCCAGGCGAGCGTGGCTGTGTGGTATGTGGCACCACAGACACATCTGCAATGCCACATACTGCACATTCAGCTGTTCTCCACACTGCAAAGGATATCCAGGGTTCAAAAAACCAGTGCAAAAATAAGTGAAGCAGCATAGGTGGGGGCAGCACATGATGCTCAAAACTGGAGCCTGGCGAGCCAGAGTCACACTCCAGCTATGGGCCAGGCTACGAGCTGCACCACCACCACCACTGCTGCAGCCCCAGGAGGCCCCCAGGATCCCAGTGCTGGCCTCAGCCTCCCCTACCCCACCTGGGATAACCTGCCACATACCAGAGGGCAAATGGCACAGGCATTCCCTGGGGACAAGTAACAGCGGCTGCTGCTAGTTGTCCCCAGGGAACCAAATGCCTATGGCTCATGTGGACATGGCCAAAGGGTACAAAAGTTTATGGAATCTCCATTATGACTTGTTTGGGTCATATCAAATGTTGAATTTTTTTTGGCTTGTACATATCCAGAACACAGTACATATCCAATCCATACAACTAAAATAAATAAGAGTTTTTCTTGACTTTTAAGAGACTTTTATTCTGGGAAGGATGACAAACGGTAGGCAGTAGAAATTATGTACAGTTCAGTCCGAGGATCTGGGCCTCAGGGACAAGGCCTGGGCTCATGGCCTGCAAGGCCACACACTTTAGACAAAATAAAAACAAAACACAAAGAACAAAAGAAGTATTTACATAAATACAAATATACAGTTCTTGCCAGTGGGGACACCCAGGGGGGCCTCAGGACATCAGGGGTTGGCCCGCCTGGACAAAGCCCAAGGTCTCAGCTCACTGGGTGCGCCTCTGCACCTTGAGGAGCTGGTGGTGTCACAGGGCAAGGATCAGGCGTCCCGCCTCGACTCGGCACAGCGCTCCATCGACGGCCCAGCGTTCCTCAAAGGTGGACACCATCCGTTGGAGAACCGCATGCTCGAATTCAAGAGAGAGGCAGGCCTGCATGAGCAGGCGGAAAAGCTGCAGGGCGTCGTGCATGCCGGTCCCGGTGAGCCAGTTTCGCCGGCTCTTCAGGGTGGCCATCTTGGCCTGGCCCACCAGGAAGTTGGCCAGGCTGACTGCGGCCTGCTCAGCTGCCTGGTATGGGAAGGAGTGGATGTAGGTTTCCTCGGAGAAGTCCCGGCCCAGTGCCCGAAGCAGCGCCCCAAGGGCAGCAAAGAGTGGCTGCAGTCGGGGGCAGTTAAGGAAGGCATGGAAAATGTCCTCTTCCAGCACCCCTGGGCAGAAGGGGCAGGCTGCCGAGGCCACCGGGTCCAGGTGGCACACAAAGGTGCCAGTGGCTAGGATGCCATGCACCAATCTCCACTGGAGGTCGCCGGTCTTCTTGGCGGTGGGCGCCTTGTAGACCGTGCGCCACGCTGGGGTCCCAGGCCACGCCAGGCACCGCCACCACGCGGTGTCAGGGTGGCCGGCCAGCACCTGGGCGTGCCGGGTGTGCACCACCCACGCGTAGAGTCCCTTCTAGGGTAGCGTGCCAAAGGGGCAGCCCATATTGCTGCTGGGGGGCACAGGGAGCCTGAGCAGTGTGTTGGGCCGGTCAGCCAGCTCACTGGCCACCACTGGGATGACCGGCAGTGGTGGGAAGGCGTCACCTGCGGCATCTGCAGTGGGGAGGGCCTGGTGAGCCTGGAGGTAGCCTTCCAGGGCGGTCACCGCTTCCGTCAGGAGGGCAGCCCTAACAGCATGCAGAAGCCGGCCCGTGGTGTGGATGGAGTGCAGTGCCATCCGGGCAGCCAGGGCTTCAGGTGACAGCCAGCCTGACTGAGCAGGGTCCAGGAGGTGCCCCAGGTGGGTGGTGTGCACCTCGATGAGAGCAGCCACGAGGCTGGTGGAGGCCAGACTCAGCACAACATGCTGCACGGCCGGGTTGTGGACCAGGGGCTCCTGAAGCAGCTGCGGGAAACACAGGCATCTAGCTTGGGGACAGAGATGGAAGGCAGCCCGCCAGACACACGCCATGCTGCGGTAGAATGGGGGAAGGACTGCCCCATTCAGAAAGGTGAGGTCCAGCATAAAGAGCTCCTGGTAAAAGCCAAGGCCAACCACTTGGTGCAGGAACCGGGATGCCAGCTGCTGCCACGGGAGGTGGCCCTCTGCATACAGGAGCCGCTGGAGGGCTTGCAGGCGGTAGGCAGCCAGCCTACTGGCCAGGTCGATCAGGCCCTGGCCCCCCTCGGCAGTGGGCAGGTAAAGGGCAGCTCGCAGGAGCTAGTGGCGTCCGTCCCAGAGGAAGTCCACTAGGAGCCACTGCAGTCTCTTGAGGAGCTCTGGCGGAGGGTCCAGCATGGTGCAGCAGTGCCACAGGGTTGCTGCCGTCAGGTTGTTGGTGATGAGGACCCGGCCTTGGTAGGAGAGAGCAGGCAAGCGCCAGTGCCAGTGCTGCAGGCAGGTCTCCACTTCCTCTGCCAGGCCCTCCCAGTTGCAGGCTGCAAAGGCCGGCGGCCCCAGGAACACTCCCAGGGTTTTGAGGCTCTCCCAGTGCCAGGTGAGGCCCCCCGGCAGGTCCGGAGGTGGCCTGCCAGTCCATGTTCCGAGCAGGAGCGTGTTGCTCTTGCCCCAGTTGATGCGGGCCAATGCAGCGAGCTCATAGGTGCGTTGGCAGTCCACCAGGGCCTGCACATCCTCCTGGCTGCCCAGGAAGACTGTCACATCGTCCATGTATGCCGTCAGCCAGATTGGGGGGCTGGTGGTCGGGCCCAGAGCCGGTGGCAGGGCTAAGCCGGTCAAGCGACGTCGCAGAGCGTGCAGCAGCGGTTCGATGGCCAGTGCATACAGCTTGCCCGAGAGGGGGCAGCCCTGGCGTATGCCGTGACGCACCAGGAACGGGGAGCACAGCATGCCATTCACCTTGAGCAGGCTGGAGGCATCGTGGTACAGGACCCGGAGGGCCGCAATGAAAAGAGGCCCGAAGCCAAAAGCCGCGAGGGTGCCGAGCAGGTACCGGTGGTCGACGCGATTAAAGGCCTTCTCCTGGGCCAGGGAGACCAAGCCAACGTCCAGGCCAAAAAGCTCCATGGCTGTGAGCAGGTCATGGAGCAGAAACAGGTTGTCCTGGATGGTCCTGTCCGGGACACAGTAGCTCTGCTCCGGCCTGATGATGGAGGCCATGACGGTGCGGAGATGGTTCGCCAGCAGCTTTGCCGGGATCTTATAGTCTGCACACAGGAGGGAGATGGGCCGCCAGTTCTTAAGGCAGCCCAGGTACTCCTTCTTGGGCAGCAAGGTGAGCACTGCCTGGTGGCAGCTGGTTGGCAGGATCCCTTCAGCGAGGCTCTCGCAGAAGACACAGAGGAGGCTGGGCCCAAGGAGGGGCCAGAAGGCTTTGTAAAAATCCACGGGCAGTTCATCCAGGCCCAGGACCCTGCCTGAGGCAAGTCCCCCCATAGCAGCCTCAAGTTCAGCCAGGGAGAGTTCACGCTCTAGGGCCTCGACCTGTGAGGCGCCGAGGCACAGCAGGTCCTGATGCAGCTGCCGAGCAGCCTCCGGACAGATGGGGTCAGCCGCAAACAAGTCCCAATCAAAGGCAACAGCATGCCTCCGCACTTCGCCCGGGTCCGTGAGCAGCCATCCCTCTGGAGTCTGGAGATGGTCCAGCATCTTTGCCACAGCCCGCCGTCTCTCCAGGCCGAAGAAGAAGCCAGTCACAGCATCCGCCTCTGCCAGCTCCTGGCATCGGGCATGAACCCACGCACCGTGGGCTGCACCCTCCGCCAAGTCCCGCAGGCATTTCTTGCCGGACCAGAGGCTCGAGGAGCGCCGTGTCGTTGCCTGCACGGAGCAGGGCTGCCTCAAGCTCTGCCACGTCCTCCTCCAGCTCCTGGGTGCGGCGGCGGATCTCGCTTGCCGCCAACTGGGAATACTGCTGGCAGAATGCCCGAATCTGGGTTTTCCCCATGTCCCACTACAGCCGCCAGGAGGGATAGTCTGCTCGTGCAGCCTCCCAGCTCCTCCAGAGGTGGGCAAAGCAGTTCCTGAAGTGGGTGTCCTGAAGCAGGCTGATGTTGTGGCACCAGTAAGGGGCCTGTGTGTGTGCTCTGACAGGCAGGCTCAGTTCGCAGCAGACCAGGGCGTGGTCTGAAAGGCCCAACAGGATGATGTGGCTGCTGCGTAGTAACGGTAGGTGGTGCTGGGTGATGTAGACATGGTTGAGGTGGGCCATGGCAATCCCACTGGCACTCATCTTTGCCCAGGTGTATTGGCGCGCATCAGCGTGGAGGACCTGCCAGGCATCGACGAGGTCCGCCACCTCCAGCACAGTCTGCAGCTTGCAGGCTGAAGGCAGGTGCAGCTCCAGCCCCATCCGGTCCAGCAGTGCGTCGACGGTGCAATTGAAATCCCCACCCATGAGGACCAGGTCATTGTTCTCGCTGGCGTCATGCAGGAGGTCGCCCAGGGTCTCGAGGAAGGCTACCCTCTCTCTCCCGTTGGTGGGCGCATAGACGTTGATGAGGAGCAAGCTCTGGTGTGCCAGGGTGACGTAGACGGTCAGCAGCCAGCCGGGGACAACCTCTCGTGCCACTGCTGAGTCGTACTGCAGCTGCAGCAAGAGGAGGATCGCCACTCCTGCGCTGAGGTTAGTGCCATGGCTCAAAAATAAGCGGCCTTTCCAGGCAGTGTCCCAGTCAGCTTGGACATACACGTCACTGTGTGTCTCCTGGAGGAAGGCGATCACCAGCTGCTTTTGCTGCAAGCCCTCCAGGATGCCTGTCCGCTTCACCAGGTCTCTGCAGCCATTGGTGTTTAGCGAGGCAATGGTGGTAACTGCCATGAGCAGGAGAATAGAGAGGAAAGGTAGGCAGGGTACTGACGGGAGAGAAGATGACAGAGCCAGGCAAAAACCACAGAGACAGGGGATTGCCTATTCTTGCCCAACCCTATTCCATGGGCCCGCCTCGGCCCCACAACTCCCTCACCCAGGTCACCAGCTTTCCAAGCCAGAAGGCATGTTGACACGTGCCCAGGTCCCAGCGCATGAGCCTTGCCGGGTCACTAGCGGCACAAACTGCACAGGGTCCGGGCACCATTGCCAGACACTCTCTGCCACGTTCCTCTGGCCCTTGGTCTGGTCTAAGAGGTTGAGGAGGCCTCCATAGTTGGAGGCCACCCAGGGTGGGTTCTCCAGCAGGAGCTGGATGTTGCCAACTGAGAACCGGCAGGACTGTACTCTGGGAGAGGACCTCCTGGTGAGACTGGTGAAGGTGCCCTCAATGGCCAGGCTCCCTAGCAGGCCCCCCTCAGCATCTGGGTCATGGACCGTGTCCAGGAGATCGATCCCCATCTGCTTTGGGAGGGAAATGCCATCCTGCTCCCGGGGCCCCTTGCAGCGCTTGGAGGGCAGGCACTCCATCTCCTCCTCATCGGACTCGGTGGGCAGGGGAGCGGGCAGGGGGGTTGCAGGACCCTCTGCTGTCTCTTGTGCCTGATACTGGGGAGGCAGGCACTCTCTCTTTACCTTGCCGCCCACAAGCCCCACGAGCTGGGATGGGGGTGAAGGGTTGCCAGATGGTGCTGAGACAATCTCAGTCCTGGCCTGAGGTGGCTGGGTTTCTGGGGGGGCAGGCAGGGTCGGGTCAGGTTCCCTGGCTACATTTTCCCCGGTGATGTCAGAGGCAGGCCCCAAAGGGGCAGGCGCTCCTTTTTGCTTCTTGCTTTTAGCTTTCTTAGGAGCAGCCGGCACCTCCCCCGAAGAGGACGGGCCAGGCTGTTTGGGGTTTACCACCTCCGAGTCCACCGCCTTGACTAAGGCAGGGGGGAAGGGAAGTGGAGGGGAGCTCTCGGTTGCTCCACCTGACGGGGCCCCAGCACCTGAGATGCTAGCCACCCCGGGCAGAACTGGGACAGGGAGGGACTGGGAGGACTCCCCAGCCCCTCCACCGAGTGGGGCATCAGTCACCACAGGGGCAGGAGAACCCTGGGAAGACATCCCAGGCATGCCAGCACCAGAGGGGTTGATCCCCCTGGATGGAGTAGGGATGGAGGGGGGCTTGGAGGATCTCCCATCCCTGCCCTTTGATGAGGTCCTAACACCAGAAGCGGACACACAACCCCCCCGTGCAGGTGCAGCAGCTGGTGCCCCAGCTGATTGCCCCAGTAGGCACTGGGCAGCCAGATGAGAGCTGCTGCCACAGCAGCAGCATGAATTCCCGCCCTGGGAGAGGTACACCACGTAGGGCCTCCCATCCAACACAAAGGTCATGGAGAGGCATTTTCTGGGTGCCACCCGTGAGGAGCATGAACCCCTGCCTCCGAAAGGACAGGACGTGCCTGAGCTTGGGGTCCCTGTTCCCCATGGTCAGCCTACACCAGGGGCTGGTGAGGACACCATAGCGCTTGAGCGCCTTGGTGAGGTCTTGGTCTGGCAGGTGTGGGGGCATGTTGGAAGCCACCACCCACACTGCCAAGGTCTCCAGGGGTGTAACCAAGTGGTGGACCCCCGAGATCTCCAGCCCTGCCGCACACACCTCCCTCACCAGGCTGGGAGAGCTCAAATATATGATGGGCACTGAGTTTACCCGGGGGGCGTACCGGACGCTCTGGCGTCCCAGCAGGTCTGCCAGAGCTGCGGCACAGTCCTCCACCCTGACGTGGAGAGGGGTGAGCACCTGCAGGCCATGGCTGAGGGGAAGGTCCACAGAGAGATCCCCGTGCACTTGCCCTGGCTGCTGGCAGCCATCCCGGGCAGGAGAGAGTTACTTCTCTCACAGAGGGGGGGGAAAAGTCTCAAAGTGAAGCTGGGGACTGGGAGGGGGCTGAAACAGCCCCAAAAATCGGCCCCGGGGCGGGGCAGAGCAATCCTGCAAGGGCTTCAGGCAAGCCCTAAGGCAGGAGGAGATGGCAAACCAGGGTAAGTGACTCTGGAGGGGGGAGGGGCAGAGGCAAACGAGGCTGCCAGAGCCCAGGGGAAAATGCTCAGAAAGCAGGGAAGAGGGCAGAGAGGGGGTCCCCAAACACAGGCTGGGGAGGCAATGGTTTGGGGGGCTGGGGAGAGGAATGGGGGGGGCAGGGAGTGGGGGGAATGCACAGAAGGGACCTGAACTGGAGGAGCTCAGAAGGGCTTCACCTGTTGGTGGCCATCTTGAAAGAAAGAAAGAAATAGCAGATCTCTCTCCCTTATAAAACCCTCCATGAACATACTGAGCCCTCTTACCCTGGCCCAGCAAAACATTTGATTACATGCTTAATTTTTAAGCATATGAATAGTCTCAGTGAATTTGAAACTACTCATATGCTTCAGACTAAACAGATGCCAAAGGGTTATGGGTGGATTGGAGACAGGGTATTTAGTACCTTTGCAGGATTATGCCTATCTGGTCAGGTCTTTAAGTAAGACACTAAAATGAATCTGTTGTGCTGAATAATCTGTGCTCTGAAACCTTCAAACAGTACTTTTCAGTAGTCCAGGAACTTAGTCTGTCTGCTTAAACTCCCTTTAAAATTAAACAAGAGGGCTGGGCAAATTCAAGTAAGACAGTTCCATCAGTGGGCATTCAAGATAATAGTTATAGCTGAAAGCTCCAAATTAGGACTTGTTAGAAGCTATAAAAGGAGCAGGAGACAGATTAGTTTGGAAAGGCCCTGTATAAGTGCATCAGTGGTCTGACTCAGTATGGCATCTCTTCTGTTCTCATGCTGATTATATTTTTAGTACTAACTCAATGATTTAACTTCAGTCTAATACAGAGATTAAATTATTTTACTTTATCCAAATTCAGTTTGATAATTAGGGTTTTACTGTTTGGTATTATTAATAGCTGGCTTTAGTTATGTTTTCTTGATTTGATCCTAGTTTGAGTTTTATTGCTTACTGTTGTTTACAATAAAATTTTAATAGTAAAGGGACAAGGGCTCAATAAGCAAGGCAGGTTTCCCTGTGCAAATATATGAGTTGCATAGTGGTGACTATATATAAAACATATAGTATTATATATAATACAATATATTGTCACCATCATGCAAGCCTTGTGTTTGGTCAACCATTTAATTGAGCAGCTGGTATCTGCTTTAAGTCCTCATATTAGCACGCACATTTCTAATTATGGAAATATTCAAAGAAAATTTGATAATGCATCATGGGTCTGAGCATAGCTGATGGAATATTTGATTCACATTCATAAGCATCTCAACTAAAAGCAATGTATGTATTTTTAGAATTTAGGTAAAAAAAAAAATAATGTGGTAAAAATATTTGTCAAGTTTCAATCAGAAGCCATTTTATCCTGGATCTACATCTTGAAAACAGAAGCAGAGTTAAAGCAGAGTGTAAAGAAGTGTGCTAACTATTAAACATAGTTAAAAGATAAATTGGAGCATTAAAACCAATACTATAATAGGTCAGTAAATTCAAATTACAGTTATCTACAGTCAACAATTAAAAACCAAGTTTAAGATGCCTATTTACCATTAGTCTTGCTACCAGGCAAATTAATTTATGGAAGTTTTGTTATACAAACAAAATAAATAGTGGTTAATAATTTAGCTAAAAAAATTGTACCCAGCTTGGTTGCAATTTACAACAGAAGAAACTATGAAATAATCAGACAAAATGAACAGACAGATACTTTAAGCCCCTAAATACAATCTCCTGTAATTTACATCTTTTCTCATGCTAATCGTACAATCATTTAGATTTAGCAGCACAAAACAATTCCATGTCATGCTGTACTATAATACAAAATGAGAAACTTCTAATGTCTGTAGGAAAGATTATATTACTAGCATTCATAGCTTTTAGCCCATAATATACCATATTGGCATTACTTAAAACTGGCATTGGTTTGATATATTCAGTGCAGTTGTGGAGAGGAGGCTATGATTCATAGACACAATTTCATGACAAATTTGAGACCAACATGGAAATTGTTCCCTTCTTCTATTCACCACAATACTTCTGGGATGGCACAAATGCTATGAACATATTTCTGTTTAATTACTATAAGAATGCCATATAAAGCCCCCCCTAGAAATGACTTAAAGTGCTGCATAAAAGATTTAAACTGGGAGTCTGGGAACATTTTAATACCATTCTAAATTGTAAATTATACTTCCAATAACATATAACTGTATTTTGAAACTTTACCTGTTATGAAACACTTTCTTATGGTTTATCATGTTTGAAAATAACACTGCGGAATATTATGCTATCAGAAATACCAAGTATAGAGCAAAACTGTAGTTTTAATTGATTTAATTACCACTGAAGTTACTAATAGCCAAAGTCACGCTTAAATATTGTCCCTTCTAGTTTTTGAAAGAAAAGATACAATATTATTTTTTGCCTAGGTGAAATCATGAATTCGCGACCATACACTGCTAGAGAGGGAACTCTTGGCATCATAAATCCATAAGATTCTTTTTCTATTCTTTCCTAACTTCTTGCCACTGCACTGGCAAGACAGATTCCCTTGTCTGTCCTGCTCAATACTTGTGACGGGCTCTGTTACGGAGTTTGGTCTTAAGTGCTTGTGGTGTGTGTGGAAAGGACGTTTCTCTGGACTCTTTTGGCAAATGGTAGCCTGCAAATGCAGAGGAGTGGAGTCAGAGGTCTGGGAAGTTCTTTTCAGTTCTACATTCCCCCCATATCAGCAGCACAAGGCTGCAAACCTGTCTTCCTCAATATAAGCTCAAGAGATCCCCAAAAGAGGGCCATACTCCCCACTAGAGAGGAAGGCAAAATCCCCCACAGTCTATACCAATCTGACTATAGGGTAAAATGCCTTTCTGGCTCAATGTGGTGGTTGGTGTAACCCTGAGCAGACAGGCAAGATCCTCTAGCAAGGAACCTCCAGGTTTTAAGTCCTCATAGGATCACTGGCGCACACCAGTCAAAATCCCCAACCTGGATGCAGCTGACACCCAA
>NW_017728993.1:28107621-28125447 GCF_001723915.1 Gavialis gangeticus | reverse complement strand
AGCTCCCTTCTGCTTCTTTGGCAACCCCAGCCAAATCCCATCCAGTTCACTTTCCCAACCTGGATGCAGCTGACACCCAATGCCTCTGAGGAAGATTAAAACAAAACAAAACCACACAATCCTGACACATGTAGCAGCAGGGTGGGTGGAGGAATTCCTTCCCGGCTCCATGTGGCAACCAGCAAAGCCCAGAAGCATGGGAAGTACCCATAATAAAACACAAGCATAGCTACACCCAGATCATTCCTGACTAGTGGCTGTCCAAAATCTTTCCAGTAATGGAGAGTCTACAACTTCTCTAGGCAATCTATTTCACTGCTCTAAGAGTAAAGAAGTTTTCCTGATATCCAATCTAAACCTACCTTGCTGCAACACCAAGCCATTGGTCTGCTTCCTCCTCTGCAACAAGAGAAAAAAAGGTGCTTTCCCTCTTATGCCAGCCATTCAACCACTTGAAAGCTGCTACCATATCCCCTATTAAGAGCCTTTTCTGCAAGCTGAACATGCTGAGCTCCTTCAACCTCCTTGTGTGATTTGTCTTCCAAGGCATTCATCATTTTTGTCACCTGCCTTCTGCACCCTAATTTCTCCACATCACCATAATGCAGGTGCAGCGTGGCTTGGCAGCGTGCTGCACTATCTGGGAGCTGGGACTACCAAGCAAGGGGGTAAGTGATCCCTGCTGCCCCCCACTGTGCTGGGGGGAGGGCAGGGGGGGCTCTGCCATGAGCCCCAGATCACTGCTGCTACAGCTGGTGAGTGTGGGGCTTTTAAGTGCTGGAAGGCTGGGGCCAGACAGGGGATAGGGCTGGGCAGCCATGGGAGCTTCTCCTACAGCTCCCCCTGCCCCAGGAGAGGCAGTCACAGACAGAGGAGCTGCAGGAAAACCTGCAGCTGTCCGGCTGTGCCTGCCTCTCCCCAGCCAATCCAAATCTCTGAATCAGCGTCAAAACTCTGAAGCAGATTTGTCCGAATTGAAATGGAAGTGATCCAAAACACCGAAACTAATCACTGTCCCTCTGAAATGGCCTGTGGTAGAGTCACAGATACCTGCTTGGAGGAGAGTCCCAGCTGAAGAAGTCCATCTGCTCATTGTAGTATAGCTACCCTCCGGAGGGATCTCCCGATCCGCCCCAGTGCAGCCTTATCCGCTTGCCAGGTGAACCAAATTGGTTTAATTACACCACTGGGAGCTATTTCCGGCCCTGGACACCAACGAGAGGAAAAAAAGTAAAAGAGATGAAGAACGGCTGGCACGGAGGGAAGGCACCCACCTGCTGGCCAGGACTGAAGTCCCTGGGAACAGGGCAGCAGACCTATTTGGTCTGCAGAGCTTGCAGGAGCTCAGAAAAGAAGGAGAAAAAAACCCACGCTTGATTGCTGGAACCACGATCGAGAGTGCCCGAAAGGTAAACAAGGAAAGAGGGAAGCCCCAGGGATCATGACCTGCAGGCAGAGAGAGAGAAGATACAGTCAGGATTTTTGTGTTTTCTTTTTTCTTTTTGTGGTCACACCTTCCATCTTGATAAGCGGCAGTCGGATTTGGGTCAGGGGAACCACCATCCTCCCAAATTTAATCAAATCATCAAAGTCGTGGCAGGCGAGATAGTGGAGAAGAATATCCCGACACAGCCAAATCCAAAACAGAAACAAAATGTACTGAAAAGCACTGAACTTAGGATGAACCCATGTGGGACTCCACTTGAAACCTCCTACCATTCTGACATAGATCCATTTATAATTACCCTTTGCTTGTGGTTATTGAGTCAGTTGTCTATCCACCTTATAGTAGTTTTGCCCAGTCCAATTTTCCCAATTTGTTTATGAGAAGGTTATGTGGGACCTTGTACAAAGCCTTGCTTAAGTCCAAATACACTAAATCCATAGCATTTCCTTCATCCACCCAAGCATTTAGTTTGTCAAAGAAGAAGATTAAGTTTGTTTGACATGATTTGTTTTTAGTAAATTCATGCTAGCTGCTTGTGATAAGCCTTTCCTCTTCCAGATGCTTGCAAATGCACTTCCTTAGTATATGCTTCATTAACGTCTTGGGCATTGAGGTGAGGCCAATGCTCATCTCAGTTGGGTCCTCCTTTTTGCCTTTTTTTTTAGAGGGACACTACATTGGCTCTTTTTCAGTCCTCTCTTACCTCACCCACCTTGCACGCCTTCATGAATACCATTGCCAAGGGTTTCTAGATCTCCTCTGCCAATTCTCCCAGTACTTTGGGATGAAGTTTATCAAGGACTGCTGACTTGAATTCATTCAGACCCATCAAAAGCTGTCTGATCATCTCTCTCATTATTTTATCTCTAAAATAAAGATAAAATAGATAAGGATATTGCCCACTTCCTTATCCAAATAATTCTTATTAGGTGTCTGGCTGAAACTTAATTTTTCTGTGAAGGCTGAGGCAGAGTAGCTGTTGAATATCTTTGCCTTCCTTGCACTTCTGGAGTTCCCCAGGCTAGTTAACAGTAGGCCCAGAGCTTTCTTCATCTTTCTTTTCTGGCTACCATACTTACAGAACCTACTCTTCTTGTTTTTAACCTCCCTTGCCAAGAACAGCTCATTCTTCATCTTTGCCTTCCTGATTTTGTCCCTGAAGGTTCTTACTATCTCCTGGTAACCTTCCTTAGTGACCTGCCCATTTTTATGCTTTCCTTATACATTTAAGTCATCCTAGAAGCTCCTTGTGCAGCCACATTGGTCTCTTGTCATTCTTCTTGTGCTTCCATCATGTCAGAACAGTTTTTTGTTAGGCTTCCAAAGCTGTTCCCCTTAGAAGCTCCCAGCCCTCCTAGGCACCTTTCTCCTTCAGTCTTCACATGGCACCATGCCTATTAGCTCCTTGAGTCAAGTGAAATCCACTTTTTTAAAAATCTAGCAAGCTTGTTTTCCTGACCTCACGCTTCTCCTGTTTCACGATTTAGAATTCTATCGGACAATGATCCTCCTAAGTTGCCCATCACCTTCACATCTTCCACCAGTTCTTCCCTATTGGATTGTACAAGATCCAATATAGATGATCTCCTAGTTGTATCTTCAACCTTCTGGAAGAGAAAATTGTCCTCCACACAAATTAAGAAATTAGCTTAACATTTTAGGTTTGGCTTTATTGTTCTTCCACCAGTTGTCCAGAAAACTGAAGTCTCCCATCAGTACCATTCCATAGCTTTTGGATATATGTGTCACCTCCTTGAAGAGTACCTAATCCACCTCCTCTTCCAGATTTGGTGGCCTATAACATATAATGGCAGGGATATCAGATTTCCTCCAAACTGGGTGTCTACACATGTATTTACGTACGTCTAAACTTAATGTGCCTCTGCTTAAGGCATATTAAAATGATTTAGGTTTGCATCTACATGGAGATGTATTAATGCACACAAAGACATATTACATGTAGCCATGAATAACTAAGCTGCATTAGCACACGTGTAGACATGCTAACGTGCATTAACATGGTGTGTGCCCATTGATGCACACTGAGTTAATGTGCATTAGCCCATCTACATGTGCGATAATGCAACTTAGTTATTTGTGCCTAAATTTGAAGTCTGCTTTACCCAAGTATGAAATTTAGGCTCACATGGCCTTAAATAGTCATTTTAAGGAGCGTTAAGGGTTTGCAGGTTTAGACACGCACCATTAATGCACCTTTAAAATGGTGATTTTCTGCTAAGTCCATTTAAAAGAGCCACATGTAGACGCACCCACTGATCTCTTCTCTGTACCATCAGGGCTCACCACACAACATCAGAACCTCCAGGGCACAAACCAACTTCCCACAGCACACATTTTCCAGATATACCCCTAAACTGTGAAAACTTAACTTTGAATTTAAAGTCACCAGTTGTCAATGTTACTAGTTCTGCAGGAAAGGGTGCAGTCAGCTGCAACCACTAGACTGGATATCTACCAGTGGTTCTGGCTTTTCTCTATTCTTCACTTAACTGATGCTTAATATGGCCCTACAAGTAATAGTAGTAAGACTTAGCATAAGGTGAGAAGGGTTGCAAGATAAGGATGAAATTTTTTTGAAAAGAGATTGGGGCGGGGGGGGGGCATTGTAATAGGTCGCCCTCTCCAGCACCATCTTTTGCATTATCCGCGACCTATGTGGGGCACCCTTGCAGTTCCCTTAAGGTTTCTTGTGTCCCGCTTTCTACTCACCTGCCATGTCTTGATGGAAATATTATACCGATGTTATTGTAAGCGGGAGACTGCCTATCGTTTTTTCTGTGTTGGGGTCCTCCGCCACCACGGGCCAAGACCCCTGTCTTTCTCTAGCTAGGCCTCCTTGTCTAAACCCACCAGATAGGGTTTGACTTTAAGGCTCTAGCTTTTTAGTCTCAGGGCCCTCCTTTTTGCTTCGATCTGGAGCCCAGCCTCCCTGGCCCAGCAGCCCGTCCACCGGCCCCCACAGCCAAGGGATCACAAGTTCAAAGCCAGGCAATCTCCTTGAACCTCCATTATCCTAGTCCAACAAAAAACACACAGGCTGCCTTGGCGTTTTAGGATTGTGCTCTCTGGTGCTGGGGCCTGTGCACCCTGATTACTGCACCCACACTGGCACTGGGGTCCCCACGCTATAGTGGGGCCCCAATAGCCTCACCCAAACCACCGGTGTTATTCAATAACAAAAAAATATGAACAGTCTGTCTGTGGGTTATAACCGCCACCACAAAAAATATGATTAAAAAAGGCAGCATGCCAGCTTACATTTACTCAGGGGGTCGTGCTTCTGCTCCCCACCATCGGCTACAGTCCTTCTTCTGGGGTTGTTGCTGCTTCTCCAAGGTCCTCCATAGTTCCCCTCCTCCAGCCTTTGGACTGCTCACCAGGCCTCTCCATGGAGCTCTTATATGCACTCCTTCCCCTTTGGCTGATGGCCTTACTACTGCCCAGCCCAGGGTTTTTTATAGTTCTGGCCTGCACCCTTCCAGTCACCTGACCAGCTGGCCTGGCTCAGCTTTTAACCCCCACCTTGCCAGCATGCTGTGCCCAGAAAGTTCTGGTTTTAAAGGGGCCAACCTGCCTTCTGGTAACAGGGCTAGGGTTCCCTGTTACACACATGAATGGTAATTCAGAGGTGAATTGATATGACAAGCCTGTAGCAGAACACGTCAACCTTCCTGGATACTCCATTGCTGACCTCAGGATTAGTGTTCTCAGGAAAAAATAAAAACCAGTTTGAACAGGGAACTGTGGAACAAGAAGTCATTCATAAACTGGACTGTTTTGATGGTTTAAACAAGGGCTATGGATTCTTATCTCATTATGTGGATTAGTTTTTGTGAGCCCCTCTGTTCCTAAGGGTTTACTGCTTGTTTGCTTTTCTCTCTTAGCATTGCCCTCTCTTCCCAGACTCTCCTTTGTCTTTTTCATTCTTATTTCTCATTCCTTCTTATACTCTGTTTTCTGCATGTCCTTTCACAGCATCAGACAAAACTTGGGTTCATGAAAACTTGTTCTTTCTATATATTATATATCTGATTTAGTTAGTCTATCAAAATGCATATCTACCCTGCCTTACAACTAAAAGACTACCATTCTGGTCAATGTTTAAAATAATGAACCTAGAATGAAGGACCCTGTTCACTCAACCCAGTCCTTGGAATACAAAAGAACATCTACCCAGCAGTTGTAGCCTATTGTGTTTTGGATGTGGGTTCATTATCATAAAGCCTTCTATGTTAAGGTACCCCACTTTAATCACCACTACTTGTGAGGTAGGCAGAGACAACCTGAGCAGGGTGCAGGGCCTGGGGCAAATCAGCCTGTATGGGGCCCTTTCCTTAGATGCAAGGAAGCCAGTGGCAGACTTGGTGGCAAAGGGTGCTGAGTGGCTGGATGTGAAGCCAGCAGCAGTATGGAGTCACTGCAGCCACTCAGCCAGCCTCCGCGGGGCCCCCCAAAGTGCAGGGCCCAGGGCGGTCACCCCAATTTGCCCCTCTCTAGGGATGGCCCTGGAGGTAGGAGTTTGTTTGGCTACACAGCTTTTTTATTTCCTAAGGACATGGCTGCATTGTATATTGTAATAAGAATAGGACGTCAGTTTCTTATGTCTTATTTACATGGTGATAGGATGGGTAATACTCCCTTACCCAAAGAGTTGGGACTTTAGGAGGTAAGCTACAAACAATAGGGAAAGACATTTAGAACTACTTTTATATAAATATTTCTAACTGCAGTTGCCTACTTTCTTGTAGGCATGACAGAAGTGGATGACCTTGAGGAATTATTTGAAAGAGAAGAAGATAGCTGCTTTGCCTATGTAAAGAAGTATACAGAGATGATGCTGGGAGGTGTAAACAAACAGACAGACAACACTGGCAGAGAACAGGAAATTTGGTTGACATGATTAAGAGTCATACATCACTGCAAAATGTTACTCATACCATAATCAGTAATGTTTTCCTGTATGTGACTGGAGAGTCTATTAAATATCCAGAACACTGTGAATGAAATTTCAGCAATGACATTATTCACAGTAAATACCAAACCTAAATGATTCTAATAATGGAAACACATAATAACCCTTAGGAAAGTATCAAAAAAGTCTAGTTATGTTTGGCTTAAAAAATGTAAGCATCATTGTAAAATAAATTCTGTGTCAGTCCTTGCTATGACACTTTCTAAAATATCCAGAAAAGCCCTGAACATTTACTGCATTTTTGTTATTGCTTCTATGACACATTTTCTCTGACACAAATTTCAGTAACATGATTGACTGGATGATACCAACAGATCAGTGTTTTGGAGTTCTAACACCAAAGTGGTTACTCTGTATCCAAAAACCCTGCGTATTATATTTTATCCAGTTAGTTCTGTACATATTTCACTATCCCCATGTTAAGATTCCCAGATGCATCTTCTATTTTAAATTATAAGAAACTGAAAAAAGTAACAGGTCAAATTATGGTTGAAATTTACATAGTGCATATAGAACAGCTGTCGTTAGCATTAAATTGGGAAATGAATAGTCTTGATAAATTACACCCACTGCTCAAGAGCCAAAGGAGTCATTAAATAAAGGGTAATTTACATGTCATTTTTCATCAGGACAAACGTTTCTTTTTCTGGTGCCTTTGTACTTAAATTCCTGCTGTTAATCATGTAAATTAATCTGCATGTGCAGTATACCATGGCCCGAGATCCTACTCACTCTTGGTGCAACTCTGTCAGTGCAAAGCTATACTAAAGCTGCCTGCCTTGCAAGTAGGGAAATTCCATCAGCAAAAATAAATTAATGAGTGGAGTACAGGCACTTTGGGACTTTTTCTGTCACCCCACAATAGTCCTGGCTATTCCAAGCTGTCTAACAACTCTTTGGAGCCATTAGAAATAAAAAAATGTATATTCACTCTCTCAAGAGAAATTGTCTTGGGAGTGATTTAACCCTGGTTGTTCCTGGGTTATTTTTCTCCTGTAGCAGCCATTTTTGCTGTGGGAGAAAATTCCTGAACATCTGTATACTTACGGAAGTAACTCTCCCAGGAGAAACTGTAGGTCTGTACATGGCCAAAGTGATTAGAACAATCCATGTGTTTATAGGTACTGGAGATCTGCCTGATACCGAGCAGGCCCAGTAGGAGAGCACAAATTCACAGTGATGTTCAACATTCCTCATTTTCCCATATGTGCATTTGATTTTAAAATAGTCTTTTCCTTCCTCCATGTTTCATAGCACTAACCTACTGTACTACTAGGTCTGTAGCCAGGGAAGAAACAAAAACATCATTTCTCAACACTTTATCCACTTTGAATCGGGTTGCTAGGAAACAGTGCAAAATGGCCAGGTATAAATTCAGGAAATTCAAGGGTTTAAAGCTATTTTTCTGTATCTAATTAAGCCAAACCAAAAACAAAGAACCCCAATGCAAGTGTTATTTTACCTGGCAGGAGAGAGAAAAAAGGGGTAAAATCATTTCTATAAGATTCCTCATCTATGCATTTTTACAGATTTAAATCCAAGGCCTGGAAAATGTTCTCCTGGGAATATTCTGTGTCTAATGCCAAAGCAACGTTTTAGAAATAAATTCAAAACAACCCATAAATGGAAATATCATGAGCACAGGAGAGCTGTTCTGCTGGGCAAGCTGTGAGAACAAAACAAACCTGTTTTAAGAGATTTTCTTTCTGGAAATGGAAAATATTCATAGATTCATAGATGTAGGGTCAGAAGGGACCTAAGCAGATCTTCAAGTCCAACCCCCTGCCCTGGGCAGGAGAGAATACTGGGCTTATAATTACCAGCTAGGTAATTATCAAGCCTCCTCTTAAAGACCCCCAGGGTAGGAGCCAGCACCACTTCCCTTGGAAGTTGGTTCCAGATCCTAGCCGCCCTGACAGTGAAGTAGTACCTTCTAACGTCCAGCCTGAACCTACTGTCAAACAACTTATGGCTGATATTCCTTGTTACTCTGGGAGGTGCTTGGGGGAACAGGGTCTCTCCCATTCCCCGCTGGTCCCCCCTGGTAAGTTTATAGATGGCTACCAGGTCCCCTCTCAGCCTTCTCTTTTGAAGGCTCAACAGGTTCAGGTCCCATAGCTTCTCCTTGTACAGTCTGTTCTGCTGTCCCTGGATCATGTGAGTGGCCCTCCTCTGGACCCTCTCGATGCTGGCCACATCGCTCCTGAAGTGCGACGCCCAAAACTGGATGCAGTACTCCAAATGTGACCTGACCAGTGTCGCATAGAGGGGGAGGATCATCTCCTTGGCCCTGCTTGTGATGCATCTGTGGATGCGTGACAAGGTGCAGTTAGCCTTACTGACCGTGTCCTCACATTGGCAGGCCACCTTTATTTTGGAATTAATAATGACTCCAAGATCTCTTTCTGCCACTGTGCTTTTGAGAAGGGAGTTCTCCAGCCTATAGGTATGCTGCTGGTTCTTACTGCCCAAGTGCAGTATCCTGCACTTGTCAGTATTGAATCCCATCCTATTCTCATTCGCCCACCCCTGTAACCTATCCAGGTCCAGCTGTATCCTGTCCCCCCCTTCTAGTGCGCCCACCTCACCCCAAATCTTGGTGTTGTCAATGAATTTGAACAGGGTGCTTTTCACCCCCTTGTCCAAGTCGCTAATAAAGAAAATGAACAGTGAGGGCCCAAGGACTGAGCCCTGGGGGACTCCACTGCCCACATCCCTCCAGGTCAAATATGACCTGTCCACCACCACTCCCTGGGTGCAGACCCTCAGCCAATTTGTGATCCATCTGACTGTAGGCATCAATGCTACAGTCGCCTAGGTTTTTAATGAGAATGGGGTGGGAGACAGTGTCAAAGGCCTTCCTGAAGTCCAGAAAGACTACATCCACCGCAACACCTGTGTCCAATGATTTTGTGACCTGAACCCATGCTGGTTGTCCCTGACCATCATCCCCCCTGCTGGTCCTTCCCAGATGTGCTCCTGGATAATCTTCTCAAAGAGCTTCCCCAGGATTGAAGTAAGACTAATGGGCCTATAGTTGCCTGGGTCCTCCCTCCTCCCTTTTTTGAAAATGGGGACATTGGCCTTCTTACAGTCTTCTGGCACGTGGCCAGAGCACCATGCGTGCTCATAAAGCTGTGCTGGGGCCCCTCAATAACCCCTACCAATTCCCTGAGAACCCTGGGGTGGAGAGCATCTGGACTTGCTGATTTGAACACATTCAGACCCTCCAGAAGTTCCCTAACTCGGTCCTCCCTGACCCTAGGCCTGGTGGAGTCTCTCTTGAGTCCGTTGTGAATCTCGGTGCGGGAGTTCTGGTCCCTGCACAAAAAAATGGAGGCAAAGAAATTGTTAAAAAAGTCTGCCTTTTCCTCTGGTGCAACCACCAGATTGCCAAGCATATCCTGCAGGGGCCCCATGTTACCCAGTGCCTTCTTCATACTCCCTATGTATTTAAAAAAGGACTTTTTGTTGTCTTTGACCTTTGATACTAGCCCTAGTTCCATATCTGCCTTAGCCTTCCTAACAGCCCCCGCTACAGACCCGAGCAATGGAGATAATAGCCCCTCCCTTCCACTGTGTGTATGCCTCCTTTTTGGCTTTCAGGCATTCCTGAACACGTGTATTAAACACGTGTATTTCACCAAATCACACCATAATTTACAGATTACCATTGCTTCTATGTATACAATCTGTTTTGGAAAGAACCTTTCATTTTCTTCACTTGAAAACATACTATTCGTCATCCCCCCAGGCAAGGAATGGTGAACTTGATCATGAAAGGCTGTGGTTAGACCCTATTTGGGTTAAAAGTACTGCTGCTTTTCCTTTTGTAAATGAAGCAGTAGAGAACTTGACCATTTTCCCAGTGTGTTACACACACATTTACTAGTTAAAAGTAGAATAGTGTGATAAGGAAATGTGCATTCTTTACCTCCTTCTGGGAAAGTAGAGTGGCTTAGAACAATTAGTATACGCGAAGGCAGTATTAATAATTCTGAAAAGAAATGGAAATAAGATGAGATATATCACGTTAGAAGCATAAAATCTGTCAGCAGTGATTCATAGATTGTTAGGGGCTGGAAGGGACTTTGCAGGTTACTGGGCCAAGCCTCCCCCACTCTAGGTAAGAAGACAACTGGGGTTAGGTGATCCCAGCGAGGTGACTGTCTAGTTTCCTCTTGAAAACCTACAGGGTAGGTGACTGCACCACCTCTGGAAGGAGTTTATTCCATAGTCTGGACACCCTGACTGTGAAGGAGTTTTTCCTGTTATTAAGCCTGAAGCAGCTTTCCAGAAGTTTGTATCCATTGGTCCTAGTCTTCCATGGGGGTACCCCAGTGAACAGTTGTTCACCGAGCTCCTGATGCACTCCTCTGATATAGTGGTAAGCCACTATCAAGTCCCCTCTCAACCTTCTCTTCTTTAGGCTAAAGAGGCCCAGGTCCCTCAGCCTTTCCTTGCATGGTTTGCCTTGCAAGTCCCTGATCACATGGGTGGCTGTTTTTTGGACCCTTTCAAGTTTTTCCATGTGCTTATTGAAGTGCAGTGTCCAGAACTGGACACAGTACTCCAACTGTGGTCTCACCAGTGCTGAGTACAGTTGGAGTATCACTTCCTTAGATTTACAAGAGATGCATCAGTTGATGCATGCCAGCATGTTGTTTGCCTTGCTGACCACCACCTCGCACTGATGGCTTATATTCATACGATGGTCAATCATTACCCCTAGGTCCCTTTCGGCTGTGGTGCAAGTCAAGCTGTCACCACTGAGCCTGTATGTATGTTGAGGGTTGTTTGCCTCCAGATGGAGCACCTTACACTTGGAAGTGTTAAACTTCATCTGGTTCTAGTCTGCCCAAACCTCGAGCCTGTCCAGGTCCGCCTGTATCTGCAACCTATCTTCTGACGTGACCACACTGCCCTATAACTGGGTGTCATCAGCAAACTTGGCCAGCAAGCTTTTCACTCCCCCATCCAAATCATTGCTAAAGATTTTGAAAAGCACCAATCCAAGCATGGACCCCTGAGGGACACCACTGGCCACTTTGTGCCAGGATGACACAGATCCATTCATGAGAACTCTCTGGGTCTTACCATGTAGCCAATTTTCCACCCAGTGAACTGTCGAGCAGCAGAGTCCACAATCTTCCAGTTTTCTCACAAGGATATTGTGGTATGCTAGATCAAAAGCCTTTTGGAAGTCTTTGTCTCCCATGTCCAGGTGGTGAGAGACCTGGTCATAGAAGGAGATGAGATTGGTAAGACAAGACCTACCCGCAACAAAGCCATGCCGAATCTCATCTTCTGCGAGCGTATCATACATAGATTCTTTAAGGAGCTTTTCCAGAATTTTCCCTGGGATAGAGGTTAGGCTGATTGGCCTATAGCTGCCTTCATCCTCTTCCTTCCCCTTCTTGAAGATGGGCACAATGATGGCCCTCTTCCAATCCTCAGGGATTTCCTCTGTGTGCCACGAATTCTGAAAGAGCTTTGCCAGGGGTTCCGCAATGACCTCAGCCAGCTCCTTCAGCACTCTCGGTCAGAATCTATTCAGTCCTGCTGACTAGCTTTTCTAGCTAGTCTAGCTTTTCTAATTGGTATTGCACCCACTCAGCATCCACTATGGGGAGGCTGTCAGTCCTGGCATGTCCCCCTATGAGCCTTATCTCACTTGACTTTCCCCTTAGTCTGGTGAAATACAGAAGCAAAGTGGGCATTCAGGAGTTCAGTTTTTTCCTGGATGTCAGTTACCAGCTGTCCCGAGGTGTTAAGTAGGGGTCCCACACTTCCATTTGTTTTCCTTCAACTGTCTACATACCTAAAGAAGGACTTCTTACTGTCCTTGACTCCTGTAGCTAACCTAAACTCCGTTGTTGCCTTGGCTTTCCTGATCATTTCCCTACAAGTGCTGGCCACTGTTGTGTACTCCTCCTTGAGGACCATCCCTCACTTCCACTGTGTGTACACCTTTTTTCTTTTTTAAGAGGACTGCAATGCCCCTTCTAAGCCAGGAGGGCTTGCCAGCCCTTCTGCTGCCTTTCCTCTTTGCAGGAACAGTTTTCTTTTGTGCTTTGAGGATCGTATCCTTGAGCAACAACCACTCTTCATGCACCCCATAAGAAGCCATCTTATCTTTAAAAAAAATGCATATGAAGGGATGATCAGCAGCTGTTCCCTGCCTGTTTTTCTCATTTTATTTTCCTTGGGAACTGATAATCCATGAACATCTTATACCACATACGCCATTAAATTCATTGTGTTAAGATTGATGGACAAATTGTTAGTTATAACTAAAAAGTTATAAAATGCTCAGTAGATTAATACTACCTGCATACTTGGTAAACTGCCCTGAGCAGGGGTTGGACTAATATGATCCTAATCCAGCTCTACTTTTTTATGATTTTATAAGCTATGAATCAGCCATTGAAAAACACAATGGGGGAATTCTAAAAGAAGTTCTGATCATCTTCCTGGTTTTACCTGCTGTTTGGTGATGTTGCTTTCCCTTTCTAGCCAGGCTTGAGTATGTTCAGAGCAACATATCCCTTCCAACTAAATTTTAAGTCCTTGCTCCACACCTTACAGGCACTAAAGATCCACAGTGAAAGAACTGACATAAGGTAAAGCAAGGTAGAACCTCAGGGCATTTTTATGCATGCAAGAGCCACAGGACTGGGAGCTTTGAAAAATGCCTGGTGCTGCGATGCTTGCAGTTGTATAAGCAGCAAAATATGCATCAGCAATGAGAAAATGGTGGCAGCACGCTTTTGAATGAAAACATATCGGAAGTAGTTTAGTTCAAAAGCACACCACTGCCATTTTCTGTGCGCTGATGTGCATTTGAACACTTATACAACTGCACGTGGCAAAGCACGGTTTACCTCAGCTTGTGTGCAGAGCAGACTCAATCAATCAAGTCTGCTCAGTAGTGGTTGATCTCCAGCGTGCAGGATAGAAAAGTATGTGTATAAATGCCCAAGACTGGCTGATCCAGAGAATAACCATTTAGTCTCTAAGATGCAACCCTGCCCTGACTTCAGACTAACGTAGCTAGTCACTGTTCTACTAATGAAAGAACAGCGACTTAAGTTTTTTAACATGGGCAAAGGAACATATTTTTCCCTAACCTTGCCCATCATCAGCTGAACAACTGAAGCATTTTTGCTCTAATATTCCAAAAAATAATTAGCCTGAGGCAGAAATCTTGCATGGGAAATTTGTCTGAACAGTTGAAATTTTCTCAGTTACAAAATGACAGGCAACTGCAAGCACTCCCTTATAATGGAAACTATGGGTCTACGCACGTGCTCTGATGTGTTCTAATTTGAATGTGTCAGAGTAGATGCGATTAATCTAATTAGAACATTCTAGCATACTGCAGCGTCCCACATATTCAGCATCCCACACAGGGAAGCCACCAACACATCACCAGAATATAGGATGGCCCCTTGGCCAATCAGCGGTGAGGGGCGGGGATGCTGCCTCCTTGGCCAATCAGCAGTAAAGAATGGGGCCAACAGGGTCCTTGGCCAATCAGCAGCAAGGAGCAGAGCCACCACCTGCCTCCCTCACTGCCTGGCTTGGAAACCCTTTCATCCTGGCTGTGCACTACCCTATCTCTAGGCACAATAGGATCATGCGGACAAATGATGGACTTGTATTTCCACCAAACAACTGAAAAGACTTTTTGTTGTCTTTAGAAACAGACAGGGGACAAGGGGCTTAAAAACAGGACAGTCTGGTATAAAACAGGACCATCCTAGTCTCATGTTTCAAAATGGCAGTGGGGGCACCTTAACTAAAACTCATTGAACAAGCATTAGTTAAAGCGCTTCACAGCCATTTTGAAATGGGGGATGTTGAATACGTGTAATGCTGCAGTGTTTTAATTAGAGTGGCTCTCCAGGAGCCAATCTAATTAAAATGTCCCCTTCCTACCCCGAAGCACGTGTATGGACACCCAAAATCTTACCTTTAGGCGCTCCTACCATCTCCACCCACAGTAAGAGATTAAAAACTAATCAGACAGATAAGATTTGAATAGAAGTATTATATGGAAAATTGGCAAAAGTGAATTTCTTTTGTAACTTCCTTATTCCAACTTGTTTACATCTTTTGTTTAGAATCTAAATTCTGTGAAGCAGAGACTTGTCCTAGGTATACAAAATACCCTATCATGTTTTGTTCCCTATATAAATTATAAACTAAAATAGGGAGGAAAAACATTTTTATTCAATGGGATGGCTGTGTTCTTTTAAATTGATTTATAATCAACACAAACTCTGGAAACTCCTGGGAAACAGACAGTTGCTAATTTTATCTATTGTTTATTGACATTTTGCAGTCTACCAAAACATTGTTTTCTTTTTCTTTTTGGTAACTGACACAGCCTGGAAGGAGAATGGAAAGAGGGATATTTTAATGTGGAAAATAAAACAATATTTTGTTTTGTTTTAATTTGCACAAGTTCAAAGAATTAAAGCTAAAATATTCTCTCAGCAGAAAAAAAATCATTTTATTTTTTAAAGCTTTTGATTTGTGGCAGGACCACATGTAATCCCAACCTTGTCAACAAGAAATCAAAGAGTTTGGACTGAAACAAAAGTGCTGAAATGAATCAAACTGCAGAAAATTCAGGCTTTAAAAGGTTTTTTTACAGGTGTCATTAAGATGTAGGAAGTAAATAATAAAATATGTTCGAGAAAAAAGTAAACTACTATAATTCAGAATAGGCCATTTATTAAATGTTAAACAAATACGTAAATTATAAAATTATATTGTTTCAAAAGAAACATCTTACTTTTTTAGCTAGACTGAACTTCCACATAGGTCCTTGAGGAGGAAGTAGGCAGAATCTACTCCTTTTGAATCTCCCTTATGAGGTAGAGAAGCACTCATTAACTCCAAGAGTACACCTCAGGCCTCATTGGCTAAACTGCACCTGAATAAATTTTCAGCAAAAGAGAACTCCTGAATTGTAAATGTCCTGCCTTACCTTTCAATTCGTGAAACTAGACATTAACATAAGAGTGAAAGTTACTATAACAAATTATTGTCAAATTCACAAAGAAAACAAAATAGAACAACAGAACTGAAATAATTCTTCCTCTGGTCTCTTCCAGCCTTAAGGTAATAATCTTGGATGTTACTTGTAACTAGGTGTAAATATGTTTTGACAAAGAGTTCAATGCCAATGCCTTTTTTAAAAAACAATCAGCCATCAGTAATGCTGAAGTAGAAAGCCAAAACACATCCCATTTTTATCAGGGAGTTACCCACAAAGACAAAAGAAGTAGTTGGCTTCCCACAACTCCCTATTAATGCTGTTGTCCGTTCCTCTTTCCCACAGGAGCCATGCATCTTAAAGGATTTAACCCAGCTCCATGGGATGGAAAAAAATGTGTGACACACTCTGCATAACATCTAATTTTCTGTTTTGAAACATACATATTTATTTTCCTCTACTGCTACAGAAATCATCAAGTGGAGCCCCCACAATACCCAGAGTCTGAAAATGGGGCCTCTGCTCCGAGTCTTTCATCATTAACATATCAAGCACTGTCCATCTCATGGCCATTTTCTCAATGGGCATGTGGACTTCAGGCTAATAGGCCCATTCTTCTTTTCCCAAATACATTCCAGAGTAGATTTGTTAGCCAGCACTGGACAACTGTAAGAAGGCTGCAGGGACACAGGGGAAAAAGTTCATCCTATAATATCCTGTCGAATGAGACTATCATATTTGCGCTAGCAAATGAGCAACAAATGAGTTGGATCAGAACTCCAAATTTGGGGAGGAAGCAGCCTTGAGTTGTTAGCCAAATGCTGAATTAAACATTATAGGTGGAATTCCCCCTGAAGAATGAGCAGACTCCGTGGCTGCACAGCAAGGGAGAAAAGTATAGCTTTTCTGCCCAAGTCACAGTGCCAGTTTTTCGCTGGCCAAGATCTCTAATACACCTGTATAAGATCTGTATACTGTATAATACTAATGCTGAACTATTGAGCCTTGAGTAGTTAAAATACTATTTGCATTTGTCTCTCTCAAAATAAATAAAGGGGAATATTATTATTATAATACTGATTTCCATTATATAAAGCAGATGCTTCTGTTTCAAATTTGCTTCAGAAGAATAACTTGGCATATAATCACATGTGGAGACCATCTATGAGTATGACAGTAATGAGTATAATTTATATTAAAACGAAAGTTTTTTTTTTAAATGGAAAACTATTGCTAACAATATGGTGCGATAGACAATAAGCCTTGTTTTCACCGTAACAATTAGTCCGTTAGCATAATTCATACACTACAGTTGCTCTTCACTTTGCCCAAACACCGGACAGGCAGCTTCATACTTTTTCTTCAGGCCTTTCAAGTATATTCGCAAGCTGTCTGGATCCAGTCGAGAGTTCCTGGCAGTCTGAATAAGCCTTGTTGCCAGATGATAAACAGCCCTCTGTCTTAATGTCTCGGGAGTGCTTCTTTGTCTTTGCTGTTCTTGAAAATACACACACAGCCTTTAAAATGTGAATTTCAACATTCACTTATTAAAATAGTAATGTTAGCTCTTTTTGTCTGTTCCATTTCTACTGAGCTGATCTACCATTTGAATTTAAATCTGTAGTAGTAACTAGTACCTCCAAACCATAATGAAAAAACAGTTTTGTACTTGATGGTGCTCTATAAACCCCTTCGATCTGCTTCCAAAAATACAAAATCTAGGTTATGAAACTAACACAAGAATTACATGGGAAATCAATTTGGAATCCATATTATGAACAGTTTCTTAATATACAAGTCTCTGATAAGAAGTTATAAATGTTATTTAATAACAGATTTTTTTTTAACACTTCATGGAATGAAGATTAACTTCCTGAAAATATAAAGAATCATCCCCAGAGGTGGTGTCTTGGGCAAACTCTACAGAGGTGGGGGAGAAAGGAGACAGGATGGGGACAGCACTGGAGGAATGTGGGGGGTTGGGCACAGGAGTCTTACCCATGCCAGGGATGCATAAACAGCCACCCGCAGTTGCTGCTCTTACAGTAGCAGGACAGAAGCTGTGCATCTAGCTGCTGCAAAGCCATAGGGCTGCTTTTGCTGCCAGGTTGTAGACAGGGTTTTGGGGCGATTCCCTCCTAAGTGCATGCTGTGCTTGCCCACCCCTAGTTATGCCACTGATTATCTCTACCTTTCCCATAATGACTTTTATTGACGTTAGCTACAAGTAACATTGATCTTCTTGAAAAATTCTCAGTGATAATACTATAACTTCCCCATGAAGATCTTATTTCTTACATGTGCCATACAGATGTAGTTCTGTAACACATTTAAGAAAATATAAATAGTTAAAAAAAACCTAGATAGTGCGCTAGACCT
>NW_017728993.1:28102212-28102621 GCF_001723915.1 Gavialis gangeticus | reverse complement strand
AATAAACCTAAATCCTAAAAAAACCTAGATAGTGCGCTAGACCTAAACCTCTTCACTAGCTATAATAACATGTTGGAAATGTGTGTCTTCTAAGACTACAAATTCCAGTATTATAAACTTTCTACCTACCAGAATTTGTTGAGTAATATGATTTGTGATATTCTTTGCATCCAAAATTATTGATGGAGGTAGAGAGGAAACTTCTGCAGCTTTTAAACCTAAACAAAACAGACAGAAGTTCTTTACTGACTGTGCCAGAACAAATTGTTAGGATAATCAAAGCATCATTGTCTTAAATGAAGTGTTTTGAACACCCCCCCCCCCCAAAATTATTTCCTTCTTCCATGTGCCCTCTTCTTTGTTTATGAGTTCAGTAATTCTCATAATAGAAGAAAAAACTAATAGAAAC
>NW_017728993.1:28092066-28097212 GCF_001723915.1 Gavialis gangeticus | reverse complement strand
AATAGAATGTTTTTGAACCCCCCCCCCCCCCAAAATTATTTCCTTCTTCCATGTGCCCTCTTCTTTGTTTATGAGTTCAGTAATTCTCATAATAGAAGAAAAAACTAATAGAAACTTATGAAGAACAAAAGCTAATTTATGTCTACTCACAATCCACGGCAATATCTGCTCTGACATACGTATATTCAAAGTAAGTATTATGACACCTCACCGCTAAAGACATTGTCAGAATCTTATCAGCTGTGATGTTAGTCTGGAGTATGGACAGTCTCCACCCCCTTTGTTAGAATGGGGAAAAAGAAGCCCACACTGTGAAGATTAAAAGGCAAAGATTGAAGAATACAATCAGCAGCCTTCAACTTCCATTTCCTTTCAATTTGACAGGCTGTTCTGGCCACAAAGAAAGAACAAGTAGTGGGCAAAGTAAAAATAGGGAGCATAAGGGAGAGATCAATCTGATTAGCCAATATTCAGGGGTGGCGCAAATAGCCAATGCTTTCCATCCTTCAATTTTTTCAATCCCCAGAAACTCAAAAGGCACCTCTGAGGCCTCGAAGACAGTGCTGCCAGAATACTGCCAATAGCAGTCCTGCTACAAAACTCTAGCGCTTGATCCTTCTTCTAATCCTGGATGGCTGGATGGTTATGGCTGCTGAAAAGATTTTCTTTTCTGTAGGTGAGCTGCCTGGTTTGGAAACCGATAGTTAACAGTGAGACTTCCAGGAGTCCCCAAATCTCCCCAAAGTTGTTCAATGTGATTTATTTAGATAGCCCTGTTAAAGGTTGTATCTATGACCCAACTTTTGTTTAAAATAAAAGGAAAAACAGAAGATTCAGCCAAACCTGTCTTTGAATTCAAGTTCTTGATATTTTTAGGGATTGTGTGCATGGTTCAAGATCATTTTCAAGTTTAAATTAAAATGGCAAAAGATCCCGAAAACAAAGTAAACATGACATAAAACCAAGTTAGGAGAAAGCAGGCATGTCTACACAAGACACAATGGTGCAGTAGCAACAAGCCACTGGGTCGTAGCTTGTTGCTACAGCCCACAGTAGCATCACCTGGCACTAACCATGCAGTGACAATACAATGCAGTACTAATGAGCTATGGCACAGCAGCATCAGGAAAAAAATGTGTGGCATGGTACTGCACAGTAATACCAGTTATTGCAAAGCAGACATGTAGACATGGCCAGCGAGGAGTAAATCCACATCTTTGTGTACAAAATATCATGGCTAAAGCAGTGTCTTCAAAGTATTATTTAATTATCCTGTCGCTCCAATAAAAGCCTAAAATCACAGTAAACATGAATATGGATGAGCGATAGCAGAACATCAACTAACAACCCTGCAACATGGAAGATACTGAATTTTGCCGTTGGAAGTGGAAACTTCACAACATGAAGAACAAAGAAGCTAACCTAAACAGAGAGATATACTTTCTAAGCCTATGCAAGAACCGAACTTCATTCCCAGAAGACTGAACATCTACAATCCTTTGACTACCCCACACAGCTCCAAAGATACTTCACAACTATGCAGGAGAACTTCAGAAAAAAACTAGAAATCACCTCCTTCATATAACCTACTCCAAAAGAAATCAACTCAAGAAGAAAATCAACACATGCTACAACAACCTCAAAAGAGATTAAACTGGATATCTTCCCATACATTATACAATGTATACAAAAAGACAACCAAAGATTTGTTATAATATTCATCCAGTACAAAAAGAAGCGATGGAACCAATTACTACAGGAACAAGTTTTCCAGCCAGAAAAACAACCCTCAGAAAAACACCAGGAATACCTTACAGCATTCCAACCTCACACTTGATGACAGTGGAAGGAACCATTCAACCCTCTAATATTATCAATCTCTTACCAAAGCTGAAAAAGCTGTTCTCTACAAAGGCCACAATTTCTGTTCAGAAAAATACCTAAATAAGATACTACAATGTGGAGAACTAGAAGAAATTTTCGAATGCCTACGTCTGAAGGAATATTTCCACAACCAAAACAAATCCACTTTCAACACTACTTCAATCTGTGACAACATCAATAAAAATATTAATGCCAAAAAATCCAAAAACCCCTCAGATTGGACACCTTACAGTGGACAAAATTCAAACCTCAACTGCTATATTAACTGCTTTGGAGAAAGAATGAATAGTGAAATACTCAACAACAAACACCACTATAGCAAACTCTCCCCCTCAGAAAGAAGGGCCATAGAATCTCTAAGATCCAACCACCAAATAGTAACAAAACCAGCAGATAATGGGAAAGCTATAGTTATCCTAAACTGTGAAGACTACATAAAAGAAGCCAACAAACAACTCTCTGACACCACCCACTACAAAAAACTGGACGAAGATACAACTCCCCTTCTCACCTCAAAAACACCATCACATCATTTCCATCTGAACTAGAAGAAAAACTGTAGACCCGGATTCCTACACTACCCAATCCAGGGACAATTTACATGCTCCCTAAAATCCAAAAACAAGGGAACCTGGGCAGACCTATCATATCCTACCATGGAACCCTAACTGAAGACATATCAGGTTTCATTAAATCCATCCTAAAACCGCTTGTCACCCAAAGACCAAGTTTTATCCAAGACACAACAGACTTTCTGTCAGTGGCAACGCATAGGGAGTGCACAGGGGGGCACGTGCACTACCTGAGAGTGCTGGTGGACCCCCTGACCAGACGTGCTCACCGCTTAGATGACACACAGGGAGGGGCAGGCGGGAGCACCAGTGCCCCCCCCCACACACACACAAGTGCCCACTGGGGAGTGGTGTTCTGTGGCATTCTCAGAAGCAGCCGCAGCCGCAGCCGCAGCCGCAGCCACTTCTGGAATCAGCCACAGCGATCAGCTGTCTTGTGATTGGCTGCAGAGAAGCCCCCTCTCCCCTGGTTGGCAGGATTGGCTGCAAGCTCCCCCCCAGTTGCTGACTGGTCACTGGGGGAGGTGCATGACTAAGGTGACACTAGTCGCCCATGCTTTCTGTGAAAACTGGAAAACACAGACCACCTTCCCAGCAATACCCTCCTAGCCACCATGGATGTTACCAGCTTATATACCAACATCCCACACCAGGATGGGATCCAGGCCTGCCTCACATATCTACAAGAGCAAGACAACTCAGAGTACAGACCTCAAGATATTACCGAACTTATACACTTCATCCTCACACACAACAACTTAAGTTTCAACAGCTAGCAATTCCTCCAGACCATGGGCACAGCTATCAGCACCAAAATGGCCCCACAATATGCCAACCTTTTTATGGTCCACTTGGAAGAATTCCTCAAGAACAGCACCATCAAACCCATGCTATACCTGAGTTATATAGATGACATGTTCATCATTTGGACCAAAAACCTAGACTCTGATTGATTTCCATCAGAAATTCAACAATCACCCCTCCATCAGACTATCTCTTGAATACTCCAGCACTGATGTTTCCTTTCTAGACTCTATGATCAATATCTAAAATGGTAAAATACAAACTACCATATACAAGAAACCCACAGCCCATCATACACATCTATACAGAACCAGCAATCTCCCTAAGCATACCAAGGAAACGGGAAATACAGCCAAGCCCTCTGGTATCACTGAATTTGCATGGGGGAGGATACTCGCAACCGTCACCTCAGCTCTCAAAAGGGCTTTCACCCAAGAAGGACACTCCTCCACAGAGCTAGATCACACTTTTGAAAGAGCCACCCAGATGTCATGTGAAAAACTGCTACAATACAAAAAGAAAATCCCCATGAATCACACACTGTTAGTTATGACAGATCATCCTTCCCTGGTATCTACACAGAAAATCCTCAAACAATTGCAACCCATACTAGAAGAAGACCCAATTCTTAAAAAGATCTTTCCAGAACCACCCATACTAGCTTTCAAACAAGCACCAGACCTCGCTAACCTCATCACCAGAAGCAAACTCCCTATGACTCAAACCACACCATATAGAGCCAGACCATGCCAGGACAAGAAATGTAAAGCCTGTCAACACATCTCCACCAGTTCCACAATAACTACACACCCCACAACAGAACCATCACCATTCCTGGATCTTACACCTGCACCTCCAGATTTGTAACACCTCTCATCCAGTGTACCAAATTCCCTGATGGAAAATATGTAGGAGAAACCAAACAACAACTGTGTACCAGAATGAACGCATACCAAAAATCCATCAAAGATAAAAATATCCAATTAACTGCGGGTGCCCACTTCTCACAAGACAATCACTCCCTCTCCAATCTCTCTGTTCTAATTCTCAAAGGGAACTTAAAAAAACAAACCTTTCACAGATGAGCCTACAAACGTCACTTCATAAATCTACTGGATACAAAAAATCATGGACTTAATATATACACTGGATTTATGACACATTACAACCTGCCACATAGGGCTTTAAACTAGGTTCATTGGGGGATGGGAATGCAGAGGACAAACTAAGCACTGAGGGCTATAAATTGCACAGATGTGATAGAGTGCTCTCTATGTTAAAGAGCAATACACATCTTCTATAATCAAGATGGGATCAGAAGAGGGGAAAATTGAGGTACTGTAGGAAAGAATACAAGGGGGTCAAGGGGAAAGGGACTTGGTAGTAGGGATCTAATACAGACTGCCACACCAGAAGGATAAGCTAGACCTGGAATTCTCAAAGAAGCTCTCAGAGGCCATACAGTCAAGGGACATGGTTGTAATGGATGACCTAAACTACCCTGACAGCTGCTGAGAGGAACAGTCAGCCAGATCTAACTGCTCATGTAGGTTCTTAACCTGCATACAGGACCTCCACCTAACGCAGGAGGTATACGGTCCCACTAGGGGAAATGCTTTTTTGGACTTGGTGCTAGCTACAGGGGTGACCCGGTGGGGGATCTGCAGGTAACCTAGGAGATACTGACCATCAGTTGATTGCATTCACTATGTGGTCCCCATCTTCAAGAAGGGGAAGAGGGAGGACCCGGGCAACTATAAGCCCGTCAGTCTTACCTCAATCCTGGGGAAACTCCTTGAGAAGATCATCAAGGAGCACATTTGTGATGGGCCGGCATCAGAAATGATGCTCAGGGGCAATCAGCATGGATTTATTAGGGGGAGATC
>NW_017728993.1:28089333-28091407 GCF_001723915.1 Gavialis gangeticus | reverse complement strand
TAGGGTGGCTAGGAGCTGGAACCAACTTCCAAGGGAAGTGGTGCTGGCCCCTACCCTGGGGGTCTTTAAGAAGAGGCTGGATGCCTACCTGGCTGGACTCATTTGAGTCCCGTTTCTCTTTTTGGGGTTTTTGTTGTTCTCCCGCCCTGGCGGGGGGTCAGGCTAGATGATCTACTGGGTCCTTTCCAACCCTTAATCTATGAAACTATCCAGCGTAGGGTGGGAAAAGTAACCAGAGGGCAGAAGTGCTAGACTTCAGAAAGGCTAACTTAAATGGGCTCAGGAAATCAGTGAGGCATTGAGAAGTTAGTGAGGCACTGAAGATCAAGAGCATTGGCAAAATGGGAGTCCAGAAAGGGTGGTCCTTCCTTAAGGGAGGATTCCTTTGGGCACAGGAGACAATCCCATTGCACACAAAAGGGAACAAAGGGGTCAAGAAACCCTGTTGGCTAAAGAGGGAAATCCAAGAAAGCCTAGGAGCAAAGAAAGAGGCATACAGGCTGTGGAAACAGGAGATAGCTACCAAAGAGGAGTATATCTCCTTGGCTCGCACTTGCAGGGAGTCAGTTAGAAAGGCCAAAACAACAATGGAACTCTGGCTGGTGACAAATATTAAAGACAAGAAAAAGTCCTTTTTCATGTATATAGGGAGCAAAAAGAAGGTGCAGGGTAACATAGGACCCCTACAGGCTAGAGCAACTGGTGACAGATAGGAGGGACAAGGCCGAACTATTCAATGAGTTTTTTGCCTCTGTATTCCTGAATGTGGATCAAGACAAATCTCCCAATTGCATTATAGATAGGCACAGGAGGAACACCAGCCCACCAACAGTCAGCACTGACTTAGTAAAGGGACACTTGGAGGGGCTGAATGTGTTTAAGTCAGGAGGCCTGGATGATTTTCATCCAAAGGTACTGAAGGAATTAGCCAGTATCATAGCAGAGCCACTGGCATGGCTGTTTGAGTACTCATGGTGCTCAGGTCAGGTCCCAGAGGACTGGAGAAGGGCCAATGTGGTCCCTATTTTCAAGAAGGGGAGGAAGGAGGATCCGGGTAATTACAGGCTGGTTAGTCTCACCTCCATCCTTGGGAAAACCTTTGAGAAAATTATCAAGGATTATATTTGTGGGAGCCAGCAGGAAAAATAATGCTGAAGGGCAACCAGCATGGGTTCATAGTAGGTAGATCCTGCCTGACTAACCTTGTTTCTTTTTATGACCATATCACAAAATGATTAGATGCAGGAGTCGAGGTAGATGTCATCTACTTGGATTTTAAGAAGGCCTTCAACACAGTATCTCATCCTATTTTCATAATCAAACTGAACAGCTGTGACATAAATGATTACAGTCAGGTGGGTGGTAAATTGGCCTAAGGGTCACACCAAGAGAGGGGTGGTAGATGGGTTGGTATCGACCTGGAATGATGTGGGCAGTTGGGTCCTCCAAGGTTCGGTCCTTGGACCTGTGCTATTCAATGTCTTCATCAGTGACTTGGATGAAGGTGTGGAGAGCACTCTGTCCAAATCCATGGATGACAAGAAATTATGGGGTAAAGTAAACACACTAGTGGGAAGGGATCAAATCCAGGCAGACTTGGACAGGTTGGAAAAGTGGGCAGAAAAGAATAGGATGCAGTTCAACAAAAACAAGTGCTAAGTGCTGCATTTAGGGAGAAGGAATCACCAACACACCTATAGGCTAGGGGAGGACCTTCTCAGCAGCACAGCAGCAGAAAGGGATCTTGGAGTCATAGTTGACTCGTCAATGTGATAAAGCAATCAGTAAAGCTAATCGCAGTCTATCATACATTAGCAAGTGCATCACGAACAGGTCCAGGGAGGTGATACTTTCCCTCAATGCGACATTGGTCAGGCCACAGTTGGAGTACTGCATCCAGTTCTGGGCGCCACTCTTCAAGAAGGATGTGGATAACCTTGAGAGGGCTCAGAGAAGGGCCACTCGTATGGTTAGGGGCCTCCAGGTAAGCCCCTATGAGGAGAGACTGAGGGACCTGGATCTCTTCAGCCTCTGCAAGAGAAGGCTGAGAGGGAATCTTGTGGTCATTTACAAA
>NW_017728993.1:28075182-28084333 GCF_001723915.1 Gavialis gangeticus | reverse complement strand
ACTCATGGTGCTCAGGTCAGGTCCCAGAGGACTGGAGAAGGGCCAATGTGGTCCCTATTTTCAAGAAGGGGAGGAAGGAGGATCCGGGTAATTACAGGCTGGTTAGTCTCACCTCCATCCTTGGGAAAACCTTTGAGAAAATTATCAAGGATTATATTTGTGGGAGCCAGCAGGAAAAATAATGCTGAAGGGCAACCAGCATGGGTTCATAGTAGGTAGATCCTGCCTGACTAACCTTGTTTCTTTTTATGACCATATCACAAAATGATTAGATGCAGGAGTCGAGGTAGATGTCATCTACTTGGATTTTAAGAAGGCCTTCAACACAGTATCTCATCCTATTTTCATAATCAAACTGAACAGCTGTGACATAAATGATTACAGTCAGGTGGGTGGTAAATTGGCCTAAGGGTCACACCAAGAGAGGGGTGGTAGATGGGTTGGTATCGACCTGGAATGATGTGGGCAGTTGGGTCCTCCAAGGTTCGGTCCTTGGACCTGTGCTATTCAATGTCTTCATCAGTGACTTGGATGAAGGTGTGGAGAGCACTCTGTCCAAATCCATGGATGACAAGAAATTATGGGGTAAAGTAAACACACTAGTGGGAAGGGATCAAATCCAGGCAGACTTGGACAGGTTGGAAAAGTGGGCAGAAAAGAATAGGATGCAGTTCAACAAAAACAAGTGCTAAGTGCTGCATTTAGGGAGAAGGAATCACCAACACACCTATAGGCTAGGGGAGGACCTTCTCAGCAGCACAGCAGCAGAAAGGGATCTTGGAGTCATAGTTGACTCGTCAATGTGATAAAGCAATCAGTAAAGCTAATCGCAGTCTATCATACATTAGCAAGTGCATCACGAACAGGTCCAGGGAGGTGATACTTTCCCTCAATGCGACATTGGTCAGGCCACAGTTGGAGTACTGCATCCAGTTCTGGGCGCCACTCTTCAAGAAGGATGTGGATAACCTTGAGAGGGCTCAGAGAAGGGCCACTCGTATGGTTAGGGGCCTCCAGGTAAGCCCCTATGAGGAGAGACTGAGGGACCTGGATCTCTTCAGCCTCTGCAAGAGAAGGCTGAGAGGGAATCTTGTGGTCATTTACAAATTCATGGAGGGGGGCAGCAAGAAATAGGAGATGCTCTGTATACCAGGGCACGCCTTGGAATAACCAGGAACAAGGGCAACAAACTGACAGAGAGCAGATTTAGGTTCGATATCAGGAAGAACCTCTTTACGGTAAGGGTTGCCAGAATCTGGAATGGGATCCCAAGGGAGGTGGTGCTCTCCCCCACCTTAGGAAACTTTAAGAGGAGACTGGACAAGCACCTGGCTGGGGTCACATGACCTCAGCGCTCTTTCCTGCCCAGGGCAGGGGGTAGGGCTTGATGATCTACTGAGGTCCCTTCTGACCCTAACAACTATGAAACCTAATAAATTATGACATCTGATTTACCAGGTACCTGCCTGAAGCTTATTATTTGCATTCGTTCATACATCCCCACCCCGCCGCCTTTCCCCTCCTATCTCTATCCATTGTCTTCCAAACTTCCACTCATTTACATTTTCATAGATGTGTCAGACTTTTAGCTTCTTCTCTACCTTGGAGAACTCAGAACAACAGCAGAGTCTCCCAATGCCTGAAGATGGGTGTTTGCGCATGAAAGCTTGCATAGAACTTTTTCCCAACTATTTAGTTGGTCTAATAAAAAAAAGTAGAATGACAGAATAGTAGGACCAGAAGGGACCTGTAAGATCATCAAGCCTGGTCCTCTGCCATGGGCAGAAGGTAGTTAGGCTCAAATGAGCTCAACAAGGTACTTGTCCAGCCTCCTCTTGAACACTTCCAGGGATGGTGACTGCACCACCTCTGCTGGGAGTTTGTTCCAGATTCTAGATACCTTTACAGAAAAGAAGTTTTTCCTTATGTTTAGCCTAAATTTTTTCTCAACTAGCTTGTGCCCATTGGACCTCATCTTCCCAAGGAATGCCTTTCTGAAGAGTTGCTCCCCTACACCTTGGTGTTCACCCCTGATATATTTGTAGGCGGCTATCAAGTCACCTCTCAGTCTTCTCTTACTCAGTCTGAACAAACCCAGTTCCCGGAGTCTCGACTCAAAGGGCCTATCCTCCAGGCCCCTGATCATACGGATGGCCTTTGGAGCTTATCCACATCCTTCTTGAAGTGCCGTGCTCAGAATCGGACACAGTACTCCAGCTGTGGCCTTACCAATGCCAAATAGAGGGGGAGGAGCACCTCTCTGGTTCTATTGGCAATGCACTTGCTGATGCACACCAGAGTTCTATTTGACTTACTGGAAACTTCATCACACTGATGGCTCATATCCATCCTTGGGTTGATTATCTCTCCTAACCCCCCAGTCCCTTTCAGATATCACATCTTCCCAAAGAACTTTGCCAGCAGAACATCAAGATAATCAATCTCAATAAAGACATAAGCACTAGTGTCACAGTAGCTAAAAAACTACCGTTTTTGACTAAAAAAAATCTAAAAATGTAGAATGCTGCCTTTAGATTCACATTACACATATCTTTAAAATATAACTTTATTCATGATCTGTAAAGAGAGATAGCAACAGTTACGAAACTAGATATTTCTACAAGAGAGATGACTGCCTAGATACACTGCCCTTCTACATTTGTCTTGTCAAATCTTTGAAATTGACCTTGTATTTCCAAAGGTGAGAAGAACTAACAGTGAAATTCAGCCAGATGTAGAAAAAACATTCATCTCAAATTAATTCCAACCTAAAATGGAATATTACGCAGTCTTCAGTGCAGTCAGGCTTGCAAAAATCAGACAATACCCTATTGATTAAATGTCAGCTAAAGCAGGAAGCTGCTACAAAATCTAGCACTCTAAATTATGTGGATTTGTGTGACTCCTCAAAGGATTGTGGTTTTCTAAAGTTATGAATGGATGACAATGAGATATAAATAAAATGTTTTAATTCTGATGCAGTTTTGGTTCAATATATTTTATATCTAATTTAAAGAATAATTGAACCCACTTTCTGAAGGACACTACTTTAAAACTTCCAAGGATAAAAAGCACCTCTTAACATTCTATATATATAGAAGCCTTAGTCTGTCTGAACCAGCCGATCAGAGTGCTCCAACAGCATTCTAGACAAGAGGTGGCAGCGCTCTGGTGCATGAAGGCAGGGACACAGGGGATGGAGTGGTGGCCAGGGAGTGGCTCTGGCCATGCTCCCCCCTGCTCCCTGCAGGCCACGAAGATGGAGTGGATGGAGGGAAGGGGGCGTGGCCAGTGATGCTGCCCCGTCCCCCACCTGCTTGCTGGAAGCTCCATTTCCGCCCCCCACCCATCATTCTTGACTGGCAATTTGTTAGTAAATAATAAGCCTGTGTGAGTCAGCAACTATTCAATCTGGCTTCAGATCCAACCGTTTTGTATGCCAGTGATCCGATCTGGAGCTCCGGACTGGGTTTCCACTTCGATCTGGTCGAAGTGGCTCTGAAGCTTCGGAGCCACCTTGGAGATCCAACCATAGGGTACAATGGGGAATCAATGAAATCAATAACTTTGTTGTTTTTGATAGCATGAGGCCTACCAAGTTTCAAGAAGACTGGTGCAGAGGTTCAGGGGGAACTGCACCTCAAATTCTTGAAAGCAAAACTCATGTCACGTCTATGCGTTACACCACAGGGGGGTGAAAACCACAGGGGTCGTAGCCCCTGGTGAGGCCACAGAGCCTACCAAGTTTCAAGAAGATCAGTGCAGGGGTTTGGGGGGAACTGCACCTCAAGCTGCTCACAGGCAAAGCTTGGGAGATAGATGACCCTGTGTGTGTTAAGGCGCAGCAGGGTGAAAGCTGCAGGGATGGTAGCCCCTGCTGCAGCCACAAAGCCTACCAGCTGTCGAGGAGATCGGTGCAGGGCTTCTGGGTTCTGGGGCCCTCCACCTCTAGCTGCTGACAGGCAAAACTCATGTCATGGGTGCTTGTGCAACTGTGTCTGTCTTGGGGCAGTGGGGGTGAGAACTACTGCAGGCCTGGCTGCTAAGCTACTGTGTTACCAGTTACCAATCAATCATGGTTTAATCAGGGACCAGCTCAATACACAACAGCTAGCTAATGTAGCCAGTTAATTAGCAACAATTAACACCTACAAAACCAGAGGCTAAGGAGAGGAAATAATCGATATAGACAATCAACTGCGCCAAGACAGAGACAGTCAGTTACACAAGTACCCATGTCATGAGTTTTGCTTGTCAGTAGCTAGGGGTGCAGGGCCCTAGAACCCCCCTGCACCTATCTCCTCAACAGCTGGCAGGCTTTGGGGCTACCACTCCTGCAGTTTTGAGCCTGCTGTGCCTTAGCACACACAGGGTCATCTATGTCACAAGTTCTGCCTGTCAGCAGCTTCAGGTGCAGTTCACCCCAAACCCCTGCACTGATCTTCTTGAAACTTGGCAGGCTTTGTGGCCTCAACAGGGGTCACCAACCCTGCAGTTTTCACTCCCCTGTGGTATAACACATAGACAACACATGAGTTTTGGTTTCAACAATTTGGGGTGCATTCCCCCCCCCCGAATCCCTGCACCAATCTTCTTGAAACTGGTAGGCTTTATGCTCTCAGCAGAGGCTACCACTCCTGCAAGTTTCATCCAAATCAGACAAAAAACAACAAAGCTATAGATATTTCATTGATTCCCCATTACACTCTATGGCTGAATTGCCTCCGAATCTTTTTCAAAGCGATTTGGAAGCTCCGAATCAATTTAGAAAGCCTAAAGCTTCCAGAGATTCGATTCAGATTCATAGATTCTGCCTCCGAATCATATGAATAATCTCCGAATCATGATCCGAAGCTTTGCACAGCCCTAGTAAATAACAGACATAATAATATACATATATGGACACTACATTGACATTTTTGTTTAAACTCTACTTCTTTAAGATGAACGCAGACATTAGTTAATTATAAAAAATCACAATTTATGAGCAAATACAAGGAAGACTGCTCTTGTAACCAGATACCTGTCCACTTAGATTTTTAAAGATGATCACCAGCACCTTCAATTACTTCCACAAGGAAACAGGAAAGTAATTCAGACCACTCACTACAACTACTATGTACCCACAGTGGTTCATCTCACTCAAGTAGCAAATCATTATGTTCGCAAACAGCTAGAGACTCCAGATAAAACTTGTGAGTAAAAAATAATAGCTATGTTATTACACCAACTGAAACAGTATTTTAAAGCTATGAGAGTTCCTGTATACGAATCATTTTGAGATCTATCAGTGGAGAGAAGAATGTTTAGACTTCCTGATAGTTTAACATTATATCTAAAGTAATGTTTCATAAGTTAAATTAATAGTGTAGTGAATTACCATAGTTTTTTTCTTCTGTGTGTCCCTTTGAAAGTATGTAAGTATAAGCAATTTTTTCTTTATTTCCAGTACTGCTCCTCACATGCTGCACCTCAAAATGGTTGTTTTCCACATTGGGATATAAAGTATCTAGCTGACACAGTTCCAGAAAATGTGTAGCAAATAGTGTAAATGCCTAAGTTAGGAATCAGGAAAGAAAAAAATTGTAACTTAAGTGATTACATATAATATACCACAATTATGCAAAACAAGATAAAATATATTTTTAAGGTGGTTTCTGGAATTCACTTACATATTTCTCACTAAAAGCTAAATCTTAAAAGGGAAGATTAGCAAAACTGCCACTAAGATGCTAACAAATTAAACTCAGCAATGAGATCTATATATTTACTTAATGCTGTAATATAAGGATGTGAATTCAGCAAGATACTGAACAAAGCTTTGATTACAGTTTAAATTCAGTTCATTTTTTTTTTTTTGCTTTAAAGTAGCCCTTTGTTTTTAAAATGAAGTAATATTTTCTGCTGACTGTAGCAAGGTCAATGAACTGAATGAATGCAAGTATGACTGAGCATCAGGAAAACTGCTAAGTGAAATCTATGACCCTACTGACATCTCCTAAAAGGAATAATTGAAATCTCAAAACATGGTTTCAATTTGACTAGAAAAGAAAATGGTAACCATGTATTTAAGAGAGGGGTGGGCAATTATTTTAGCTAGAGGGCCACTTAAAGAGTTTTCTTGAGCTGTCAAGGGCCACCACGGTGGCGTTACCCCTACACAGGTGCCCCAACTCCTGGTCACCATCTTGGGACCAGAAGTCACACCCCTTAGCCACTGACCTCTGACACCAAAAGTACCTCCCCTTGCACCTGGAAGTACTCCTTTTAGCAAAGGGGCTTGCCATCTCAGAACCAGAAAAATACCAAATTATATTCTAAAAATCAAACGTCTACTACAGCATTCATTAATTGATTTAAAAAAAATCCTGATTTATATCCTTTTGTTTGTGTAGTGTACATAGAGGTGATTGTATAATAGCTTAAAATGAACACTTATTCTTGTATATTGTGGGGGGAATGTGTGGGGGGTATAGGTTTGTGGGGGAGCTGTGGGTGCATGGGTATGTGGGAGGATGTGGGTGTGTTTGTGGGGGGGATAGATAGGTGTGGGGGCTGTGGGTGTGTATGGAGTTCAGGGTGTGTGGGTGTGTATGTGGAGTGGGGGAGCATGTGGGTGTGTATGGATATGTGGGGTGTGGGTGGGTATGGGGTTTGTGGGGGCCTGCGAGTCTGTGAGGGAAGGGTGGCTGGGGAGGGTTGTGGTATGTGTGGAGGGGGAGGATGGCTGGGGTGTACGAGGTAGTGAAGAGTGTGCGTGTATAGCAGTCTCTCTCTCCTTCTGCTTCTGGCTCTGGGGCACCAGCGCAGGCCCTGTGCTCCTGCTCACTGCCACTTCCCTCCCCGCCCCTGTGTCTGCCACTGCTGCCCTTCTCCTGCTGCTTCCCTGTCCCCAGCTCCCTCTCCCCACACACCACCCTGGCACCATGTCCCAGCTGCATGCCCGAGACCACAGGACATAGCAGGAGCTGGCCTGGCATGGCTGGTACCACACAGAACTAGCAGAGAATTGCAGGGGCTCCTACCAAGTTCTGTAGTCTGGCAACGCAGCTGGGAACTATGTGGTGCTGGAGTGGCCATCTGGCAGGTGGGCGATAAGAAGCAGGGGTGGCAGGCAGGAAATCAGGGAAATGGTGGCAGCAAGTGGTGGGGGAGATTGGCAGTAAGCAAGTGTGTGGGAGCGCAGAGACAGCTGAGTGGGAGCATGGGGCCTGCACAGTATTTGAGGTGAGCTTCAGCTCATGAAATGTTATGTTATGTACATTAGGGCTGTGCAAAATTTCGCCGGGTGTTTTGCTTTGAAGCTGTTTTCAATGTTTCAAGCTCAAAACAGCAACATCAAAATGAAACAAAGGCTTTGAAACAGCTTTAAAATGAAATGAGGGCATGTAACAGGTTGCCCTTCCCAGCGCCATCTTCTTAGTACTCTGCACCTTGCTGGGGAGCCCTTTGATCCTTCTTTGGGGTTCTTATGTCCTGCCCTATACTCGCCTGCCATGTCTTGATGGAAATTAGGATGATGTTCTTGCGAGCGGGAGGCTGCCTATTGTATTGGATATGTTGGGCCTTTCCCGTATGTGGGACTGACCCTTGATTTTCTCTAGCTAGGCTTCCCTGTCTAAACCCACTAAACAGGGTTTGACTTCGAGGCTCTAGCCTTTTCCACTGTCATGAGACCCAGGACCCCTTTTCCTGCTCCAATCTGGAGCCTGGTCCAGCGGGCCAGGGCACCAAACCCACCACTGGAGGGCTGCAAGCCCCAAACCAGGATGACCCTGAGCCTGAGAATAATGCTGCACCACAGGTGCACAAGAACTCCCCGGCTTTTAAGATTGCGCTTTGCTGGCACCAGGAGTTTGCTCCCCCTCTCTGGGGCTTCTCGCTGCCCCCTCTCCGGGGCTTCTCGCTGCCACTCTCTGGGGCTTCTCGCTGCCCCTGCTCGGGGCTGGGGTTCCCACAATGCCGAGGGTCCCCTATGAGGCCTCCTCCAACCCCTAATAGCCTCACCGCAAACCTCCGGTTTAACAGCAAACAAAACACAAGCCCCTGGGCTATAACATAACTTCAAACTTTCCGTCTAAAATCTCACTGATGCCCCAGGGTTGCTCCACCCCTTACCCATCTCTGGAACTGCTCGTATAGTTCAGACTTCCTTTTACTCACTCCGGCAGGGCTCCTTCCCCTTTTGGCTGCCAGCAGGGAACTGCCTGCCTGAACTCAGTCCTGGGGTTTAAATGGGAGCCAGGCCATGCCCCTTCTGGTCAGCTGATAGCTAGCAGGTGTGGGTCACTGGTTCCCTCCAGTTGCCTTAGCAACCAGCACCTGAGTGCTTATTCTGGCTCTACAAGTAGCAGGCACCTTAGTGCTCTGCTACAGGGCACTTGAAATGTTTTGGAAGTTTTGAAACATTTCAAGTTTCAAAGCCATACTTGCTTGGCTTCAGCACTGGTCCCAGTCGGCAGCCTGCTATCATCCTGCACACAGATCCAGGAGCCCACACCCCCAGGAGGAGTCTGACACAGCCCCAGAGCCCTCCCAGGTGGGTGGGCCCCCAGATTTGTGTGTGGGATGACAGGAGGTTGCCGCTGCTGCCTGGAACTGGTGCTGGGCACAGCCAGCACCCAGAAGATAGCTGCTGCTACTGGCCCCAGGCAGCAAGAGCAGCCTCCTGTCATCCCACACACAAATCTGCAGGTCTGCATCCCTGGGAGGGCTGTGGGGCTGTGCTAGACTCCTCCTGTGGGTATGGGCCTTTGCATCTGCACAAAGGATGACAGGAGCCTGCTGCTGCCACCTGGGACCAGCACTGGGCGCAGCCTGCGCCCAGCACCAGGAACATTCCTGCTGCAACTGGCCTCAGGCAGCAGTGGCAGGTTCCTGTTATCCCACATGCAGATCTGGGGGCCAGCACCCCCAGGAGGAGTCCGGCACAGCCCCACAGCCCTCCTGGGGGTGTGGGCTCCCAGATCTGTGTGTTGTATGACAGGAGGCTGCCGCTGATGCCTGGGACCAGTGGCAGCAGCAATCTTTCCAACCCTGGCCACAGGGTGTGCCCAGTGCTGGTCCCAGGCAGCAGCGGCAGCCTCCTGTCATCCTGCGCACAGATCCAGGGACCTGACCCTTGGGAGGGCTGCAGGGCTGTGCCTGACTC
>NW_017728993.1:28052140-28070182 GCF_001723915.1 Gavialis gangeticus | reverse complement strand
AAACAAAACACAAGCCCCTGGGCTATAACATAACTTCAAACTTTCCGTCTAAAATCTCACTGATGCCCCAGGGTTGCTCCACCCCTTACCCATCTCTGGAACTGCTCGTATAGTTCAGACTTCCTTTTACTCACTCCGGCAGGGCTCCTTCCCCTTTTGGCTGCCAGCAGGGAACTGCCTGCCTGAACTCAGTCCTGGGGTTTAAATGGGAGCCAGGCCATGCCCCTTCTGGTCAGCTGATAGCTAGCAGGTGTGGGTCACTGGTTCCCTCCAGTTGCCTTAGCAACCAGCACCTGAGTGCTTATTCTGGCTCTACAAGTAGCAGGCACCTTAGTGCTCTGCTACAGGGCACTTGAAATGTTTTGGAAGTTTTGAAACATTTCAAGTTTCAAAGCCATACTTGCTTGGCTTCAGCACTGGTCCCAGTCGGCAGCCTGCTATCATCCTGCACACAGATCCAGGAGCCCACACCCCCAGGAGGAGTCTGACACAGCCCCAGAGCCCTCCCAGGTGGGTGGGCCCCCAGATTTGTGTGTGGGATGACAGGAGGTTGCCGCTGCTGCCTGGAACTGGTGCTGGGCACAGCCAGCACCCAGAAGATAGCTGCTGCTACTGGCCCCAGGCAGCAAGAGCAGCCTCCTGTCATCCCACACACAAATCTGCAGGTCTGCATCCCTGGGAGGGCTGTGGGGCTGTGCTAGACTCCTCCTGTGGGTATGGGCCTTTGCATCTGCACAAAGGATGACAGGAGCCTGCTGCTGCCACCTGGGACCAGCACTGGGCGCAGCCTGCGCCCAGCACCAGGAACATTCCTGCTGCAACTGGCCTCAGGCAGCAGTGGCAGGTTCCTGTTATCCCACATGCAGATCTGGGGGCCAGCACCCCCAGGTCTGCACGTGGGATGACAGGAGGCTGCCCCTGATCGCCATCATCCCGCACGCAGATCCAGGAGCCCACACCCTCAGGAGGAATCTGGCAACTGTTTGAGGTGCAGTTTTCCAGAAACCTTTGCACCTATCTCCTTGACACTTGGCAGGCATCATGCCTGCAGATGGGGCTACCATCCCTCCAATTTTTATATACATTAGGCAAGAAATGAAAAAGTTACAGGCATTTTCATGATTCCACATTATAGCCTATGGCGAAACACTGAAGCGGCAAAACAGTTTTGATGAAATGGAACGGTGCTTTGAAACTAAATGAAACAAAACCAAACACTGTCCCTTCTAAATGGCGAGATGGAAGTCTCAATGCAATGGTGCTGTTCTGCTCAGCCCTAATATACATATATATATATCTACTTTGATTATTTTATAAAGTGCAAATTATGTATGCCTTCTCCATATATAAATTTAGCCACTAGTGAAAATCCACTGATTCTTATAAAATTCGATCAAAATTTCTGCCAACGTTCCAAGGTTATATACTGTCCTTAGATTAGAGTAATGCGAAATATCTGATCATTTCAAACCTAACTGCATAAATACTCAAAAATAATCCCTAGAGATGGACTTTGTGTCTTTGCTTGAAAAAGTCTGACAGTGCACTATGATCTCAGAACTAGTACATCAGTGAAATTCCTCTCCTCTTCCCTCATCAAAAAGCCTGTTAAGTTTCTCTCAACAAGCCACTAAAATGAAGCATTTAAAATCAGTCAAGTGCAGAATAATCTTGATTTTGGAATCAGACAGCTGGGAAGGTTCCCTCTGGAGATGTTAAGTATATAAAATTTTAATCTCCAAGCAAAACTGAAGGGGTCAGTTACTTTGGTTCCCAACTGCAATACCAAACTGAAAGATATATTTCATGAACTTGATTCTGCAGATTTGTTATAGCTCTAATTGTTAAACAACTGTATTAGGGATACTGTGGTTGGCTTCATTAATAAGAACAAGATATAGTCAGATTACAATGATAAAAGCCAAGGCTGAAGCTTTTCTGAAGCTTTCCAAGATGAAGGAGATAGATGGAACCAAATCTTAATAGAAATATGCTTCTGGGATAATCCAGGGGTTGGAACAAGGAGATAAGGATAGGACAAGTACCAGAAGTGATAGGAAGTATAGCACTTTCTTATCTATTAATCCATCTCTTATCTATCCATTGATCCTGATAAATTTATCAGGATCACCTAGATCATAAATATCCACATGACAAAGTCTAGGATAAGAGACAAAATATTCATATTTAGTATACTGTTAAGACTGTAACACAAAATAATTACACATTTTAGATGCAAATTATTTAAAAATGTAAAATATACCTTCAAACTCAATAGATATTCACAGACTGCATAACAAATACCAATACCTTCTTCAGTACTGGTACCTCTGCCAAGTTCATCGATTATAATCAGTGATCTGTCATTAGCATTTTGGATGATATAGGCTATCTAGAAAAAAAAGAATATTTTGTATCAGCTCTGTTAGTAAATTGCTAATTCCCCAACTCTTAATATGCATACATTGTTTTATTTCACCTGAAATATAACTCTTAGCATAGATTCATAGATGCTAGGGTCGGAAGGGACCTCAACATATCATTGAATCCGACCCCCGGCCCTAGACGGGAAAGAGTGCTGGGGTCAAATGACCCCAGCCAGATGCCTATCCAGCCTTCTTTTAAAGACCCCCAAGGTAAGGGAGAGAGCCACCTCCCTTGGAAGCCCATTTGAAATTCTGGCCACCCTTACCATGAAGAAGTTCTTCCTAATGTCCAGCCTAAATTTGCGCTCTGTCAGTTTGTGACCATTGTTCCTTGTTACCCCAAGAGGTGCCCTGGTGAACAGAGCATGTCCGATTCTTTGTTTCCCTCCCTCTAATGAAAAATTTCCACCACTAGAAAATCATTCTGGGGGAGGGAGCAGTACAAGCATTTAGCCTGCAGCTGCCTCCTCTCCCCTGGTCCTTGTGTCTTTCTGAGACCAGGGTGATGCTGGTCAGGGGAAAATGTGGGCGGCAGCAGGTGCTCCAGTCCTCCCATTCCTGGGAACAAAGTGAGTAGCTCCTTCTCACAACAGAGACTACTTCGAGGAGCAGTCAGGGAGCAAGGAATGGCTGCTCATCCACTCAGCTCCTAATGCTTCCATAAGATATTCTTGCTGCCCCCATCTGGTACTGGGAGCCAGCTTAGGCTCTGCCTCCCCACGCCCAATTCCTGGTCCCCAAGCTTTGCTACCAAGTTCTACATTAAAAATATAACTTTTTGGCCTCTGTCTTTTTATCCCTATATTGGACTGAAATTCTAAGGGAGGGAGGGTGGAGACAGGCAGACATGGCATTCAAAACCTAAGGGCTGGGAACTTGGCTGGGGCTAGCAAGAATAGAGGGGCAGTGTATAAGCATTCACTCTTACAATAGAATGTAAGGGAGATTTTCCAGGTTAAGTCCTCAAAGATCTTCTCCTGGAAGAGGCATGTTTCTCCTGGGAGAAATTCAGTGAATCTGGGTTTGACCCACAAAGTCCTAAATAATCTGAATGTACACTCCATAACAAAGGGAAGATAGATATGAAATGTGAGGGGAGATTTACTGCATTTTTATTATATATAAACAACCTGCTTCTGTGGAAATGAAATATATAATTATTAGCCAATACAACCTGCAGCTGGCTAAATGTGAATTAGGCCCTGATACACAAGACACCTAAGCTTAGTACCTATACCTCTTTCATTTCCTTCATGAATGTTGATGCATTTGTTTCTATATCATCATCCATACCAATTCTAGTAAAAATTTGTTCAGCAATTCTGAAAGAAGAATAGTCTGCTGGAACATAAGAACCTACAAAATAAAGAGTATAAGATACTTTATATTATGATCAGTAGCAATCTTATTGATAAAAACATCCTTATTTAATATTGATATAAAATGCTATCTTCTTTTCAGAAATGCATTTTACTGCTCATAATTAAAAGAATATCAAGAAAAATAATACAAATAGCATGAAAGAGTACTTATCAAACTACTGCTCACCAATCTGTGCCATAATTTGACATAGTGCAATCTGTTTTAGGTAAGTTGATTTTCCACTCATATTTGGTCCTGTAATAATGACAAAATTGCTTCCCTCTGTGAGATATGTATTGTTAGGAATGGGTTTTTCCAGAGATATCTTTTCAAGAATAGGATGCCATCCCTGCTTGATTGCTAAGGTATCAGTGAATTCTGGGCGAACTAAACGAAAGGAAAAATGATAAGATATACATTAAGCATTGAACATACAGTATTTGCTTACATCTAAGTTGACCCTGACTTTAAGATGACCCGCTAATAATTAGATTCTACACATGGAAACTTTATAAATTTGTTATAATTTTCCAGGTATAGAATCTAATTATCACATGGCTGTCTTGAATTCATCCCCCTTCCACTGCTACAGCAGTGCTTTGTCCTCTGTCCTTTGTCATTCCGCAACTTCTTCCCTGTGCAGTCTTCCTGACCCCTGCCACCAGCACCTCCTTACCCCCAGCTCCCCACAGTGCCTCCCCTCCACACTTACTTACAGAAACTGCTTGGGTTCTATTCCCTCCTGGAGCATAGCACGTGGAAGCTCAAACCCTGCCAGGCCATGCAGCGGTGTTGGCATTGATTGAATAGGCAAAGGACACAGTTTTATTGTGCTTGGTGCCAGGAGGGAATCCAGCCCAAGCTGAAGCTGAGCTGTGCCTGACAATAAGAGGGAGGAAAGGGACAGAGGGGGTCAGAAGCTGCAGAGGACAAGCAGACAAGGCTGTAGGAGGTCTGATTCTGGCTCTGACCTGGGCTTGTAGTCAGACTCAGAGCCACAACAGCTGCCTGCCACAGCCCCCACCCTGTCGACTTTGTATAAAAATCTAAGATGAGTGGGTTTTTTTCTCCCATTCTGACTGGGGGAAAAACCCGCATCTTAAGATTTGAGTAAATGTGGTGTGCGTGTGTGTGGGCTTCCATCAATTATGAAAAAAATGTTCAAATAAGTGTCACTCTTACAGAAGAAAGCAGAGCTCCATGGACTTGATTCTGTTACTTCTACTTTTGTTAAAAATTATCTTACCACATGTGTAGTTCAGTAGTCAGTGGGACTATTCACAAGGAAGGTACTATTCAATATGAGTAAGGATGGCAGAAGGAGGATATTTCCATGTAAAAGACCTGGCTTATAGCTATCAAATCAGTAAGACAGCGCACTTGGGAAAACTAATGGACTGTTTTCCAGTGGAGATTGTGTCTTATATACAAGTCTTCATGATTTATTACAAAAAAGTAAAATGCTGTCCAAACTCAAACTAATATTCAATGACTGCATTCAGCAACAAGTGACATAAGACATGAGTAATAAAGGAAAGAAAAATATGAGAAATGAGACTATAAAAGTAACTCATACACTAAAATGAAACTCTGTTTTAGCTTTATAGATGACTCAAGTATGAAAAGATAAAATACAAGTGTCATGAACTAAATCTGATACTATTATAAAGGAATATACAATATAAACACAGGGAACAAGGGAATAGCCTTCCCTACATTTTTATTAATATTTGCTGTCTATAAAGATCTGGGGAGTCTATCTACTTGCAACATTTCTGTTTGCTGTTGAGATTTTCTGTGTGCATTTCTGATGAATTACCAAGTTCCAAATTCAAAATAGAATTTTTGCCCTCTTTATCTTTTTATCATTATCTTGGATTGAAATTCTAAGGTGTGTTGGCACAGGATCAACAAATGAAAGTCAATACCTTTGATGACTTTCCATTTAAATGGACCACCCTTGGACAAAGAGGTGGACAACAGAAGGGGATAACAAGTTTTTCAGGTGTGCACTCCAGAGAACAGTTAACTAAGCTTATTAGAAAATTTTAATAATTTAAAAGGGCAGATTAGAGAGCTATCTGATAAAGGCGATTGGAAGAAACAGTATTACATAAGGCAATTAGGGAGAGAGAGAGCAAAACAGATCAGGCTTATACTACAGTTTTGATGGTGTAACTATATAGGTGAGGTGAAAGACAAAAAAGCCATCCCCGGACCCATATGTCAAAAAAGCTTCAAAGCCATCCCTGGACCCATATGTCTAATCCTGCAAAACCTCTGGTAAGAAGCAAGAAGGGTGTTTTCGTCAGTTTAGCTAATGACTGAGGAGATGATGCACCAAACGCTGGCACATGCTGCTTTCTCTGAGGAAGCTCTTCTAATTTGGCTATGATGGCAAACATAACAAGCCCAGAGAGTGTCTGAGGTGGGGAGCTTGAATAGGAAATCCTGGTCACTTGTTTTCCCTGGATAGCAGTGACACATGGGGCAGCATCAGTGGGCTGGGCTACCAGCAGCAAAGGCTGGGCCAGCAATGCAGTGGCTGCTGTTTTTGCATTTCTCCCCAATCTGCAACTCAGGACCTGGGACTGCTGACCTAGTTGCCCACCCTTGGCTATGCTACTAGGAAAAGCAGATGGAAACAGGTTATTCCATGTTCCAGAAAAGAAACCATATGCAGGATTTGAAATGGGAGGAGGAATCCTGGATCAGAGGTCTTTGAGGAAGTGGTGGCAATCATTTCTATTCTGTTCAGACTTGTCATTACTTCTTGTGCCCGTTAAACCATGACTAGCTTTTGAAACCCTTGCAACTATGTAAAGGATTTCAAAACAGTAACTATGCATCTGTTTTGCCATTACACATCTCTGAAAAGGTGACCTGTAAACCCCAAGTGCCCACAAAGCTGGAGTTTTGGGGTAACTGGTGGCCCATAAATGTTTAAGTTGCTGCCTGCCAGGTTTGTTAGTGCAGCTGCCAGAGCTACTGTGTTGGTGCAGCTTCAGAACCCACAGGGTGAATGCTGTTGCTACTTAGCCCCCCAATCCCTTTCCCATCACCAAATTTGGAATCTTTGGTCACTGTTGGTGACTAAAATTGGTGGCAAGGAAAAAGAGGGGGCATGAAGTAGTAGTGTTCATCCCCTAGGTTTTAAAACTCATGTTTATCATTAGTTGGGGGATTTGATGGGCAAGTTCCATTTTGGTGAAGGGACAGTAGTCAGATAGTCCATCCCAAGCAAAGTGCGTCAGAGAGGCTGGAGCAGGAGATACTGACTGGAGTCTACTTTTACCCAAGGAACCTAAAAGTAAAAGTCCCAGAAGTCAGAATCCAAACACAGCAGCCTGGTGACTGGTCAACTAGGCCGTGTTCACCAGGGCTTTGCAGAATAACTAAGAAGGAAACTTACCATAGTCAGAAATAGTGCAGGTGTGGGCAAATGACAGCAGCATGTCCAGCATGGATACAGTGTCAGAAAGTTTGTACAGACAATGAATATGTTCATAGATCTCGCTTAGTAGTTTACACACTATTCTGTAAGCAGATGGTTATTATTCAGTTCTGGTATATTAAATTTAATTGCCTTACATATTTTACAGAAATAATGCAATTATTAGCTTAAACTGTTAACATGGTATTTAATAGCATGACAGACACTTTCCAAATGAAAACCAGAAATATGGGCAAGTCTGTGAATTTCTGAATAACATATTAAATGGAGGAAGGAGGGAAATTATCAACCTCTAGGCTAATTCTGTTATCAGATTGTGGCTATAACTCCCACTGGCTTGCAAGAGAGCTGTTTCTGCAGAGCTCGTTCTCTAAAATACAGCTTAGGAATCAATAGTATTTTATTATTCTCCAGAGTATGACTTTTCCATTCCCTGAGTTCATGGTTCAGGATAAATTCCAAGGAAAGGAACGGCCAAAATGGGCCATTTATTGTCTGTGCTAGCTTTACAAAATTGATAAATTTGCTGCATCTTTTTATGTTAATAATACCCCTAGAAAATGTTTAATATTTGTGATGAATAATAGGGCTGTGTGAAGCTTCGGTTGCTGATTCGATTTGGAGGAGATTCGGCCCGATTCAGCAGCTGAATCTCCAAATCTGAATCGAATCAGGAGACCCATTAATCTCTCCAAATCAAATTAGAAGCCTCCAATTCAATTTGGAGAGATTTGATGATTCTGTCATAGACACAGCTTTACATGTTTTTTCTACATACCTCAAGATACTAGGCGGCCCATGAACGCTGAGATGGTGGGGCGGATGGAGTGCCCCATGGGAGTGTGGGGGGGTCCCCAGCATGCTCAAAAGCAGACGAGGAAGTGGACCATAACATGCGAGGGACCCCTGCATGCCTCCTCTCTTGGTGACTGGTTCTTCTTGGGTCTGGGGGGGCGGAACCTGGGCCCCCCCCCCCACAACTGATTGCTCAACCAGCATGGGGTCCCCTGTATGCTCGGTGGTGAACCTGGAAGTGGACCAGAAGTACTTCCAGTCCATTTCCAGGTCCACTGCCAAGCACACGGAAGGCCTGCCTGAGCTCCTGTGGGATGCTCCATCTGCCCCACCATCTCAGCATTCACGAGCTGTGCCTGGTATCTCAAGGTATGTAAAAAAACATATAAAGCTGTGTCTATGTCCAAATCGCTGATTCGCTGAATCAGAATTGAATCTTCAGATTTGGCCAAATTGAATTGGGACAGCGATCCAAATCAGCAAATCGAATCACTGTCCTCCAAATTGGGCCAAATCTGAATCTGAATCGAATATGGCCCACTTTGCACATCCCTAATGAATAACTTCCTTTTATGTATAAAACTTAATACATTTCAATCATGAGTTAATATAATTTGGCCTTTTAATTTTCTCTCTCATGATGTGTACTTGTACCCTCTCTGTACAATGTTAGACTACTCTTATAAATGACCATAATTTAACAAGCAAAACTGGTTAGAAAACTTTGTAATTACTTGTTAATGTGACAGAAATCAAGTTACCATAAATATTACAATGTTTGAAACAATCTTACAAGTAGGTCATGTGATAAATTTCTCTCAAAGACTCCTGGCACCTTTCATTCATTTTAATCACATCTGCTGAAGTAAAGCTATATGTATTTTTTATTTTAGTAATCTGTAGAGAAATGCCAAATAATCACAATTAACAATGATTTCCAAAAAGCATAAAACATAATTACTTCACTGCAGTTTCCCTAAATCAGCATGAAAAAAAGAAAAGAAAATGACATTATCAGAATGATGATACACCTTTAGAGCATTGCATATTATCTGACAATTGAATATTATGATACATACAGAAATAATACACCATATAAAAGAACAAAATCAAATAAATTCTAACCTAATTTACTTTCATTTAACTTCACTGGTCATTAATTTCATGACAAAGCATCTTTAGAAGAATATGTACCTTTGTGAATTCTGAAGGAAGCTGACCATTGGATAAAACTGCAGAGTCTGCATTCATCTGGATAAAAAATCCACGAGAAGAACTGAAACTCGTCTTCAAAGGGAGGTTATATTTTTCTGCAAGCTGTGTTATCATTCCTATTGCAATATGAGGGGGAAAAACAGCTATAACTGAAACACTTTGTAATGTATTATAAAACTTGTAATAGCTAAACACTGAAGTCCAGTAAATCAGAATGCTTTGTTGGGACCTTGGAAGGAATATTGTGTGGAGTTGAAAGAATTCAGATAACCATTTAAATAAGAGCTCTGACAGCACAGAACCAGTGGATACAAACTATCAGAAGAGAACTCTGGTATTCTTTTAAAAAGATTATTAATGTTATAATAATGTCTGAGAGATATCAAGGTTGGCTTTTCCCTCCACTAGGAAGAAAAATTTCCCTTAAAAATTAAGTTCAGATGGGTCCACTGTTCAGCTAGTGATGTACTGTCCTGTGTTCTCAACAAGGATCTTAGATCTGGTATGCTCAGTCTTTTCCTACTTGCGACTCTAAAACAGTCCAGAAGTGCAGCAAATATGGGGAAAAGTTAGGGATGGAAATTACACACAAACCAATACAAATGATTGGAAACTAGTTCAAATCTGCAACACAGGACAAGTTCAATGCACATAAACTGCTTTCAAAGTGGCCAAAACCAGTTTAAGATAAACCTGGATGAATATCATATCAGACTTAACTGACTTAGGTTAAATCAGTTTATTGAACTTCTGCCACAGATCCCCCTCCAGATTCAAGTTAAATCAGTCCCAAAGCATCCCAGGATGCTTTGAACCTCCCTCACAAACCCTCCCCTTGCAGGGTGGGCAGGCTAGCTTTAGCCCATGCCATCTCCTCCAGCAGAGCAGGGAGGCATGCTCTAGTGCACAGGTAGACAAAATATGGCCCGCAGGCCAGATCTGGCCCACCAGGCCATTCTATCTGGCCTGCGGGGCCCCTAAAAAATTTAGAAAATGAATATTTATCTGCCCATGGCTGCCTGTCAAAGATGACAGGAGGCAGCGGCAGTAGGACCAGGGGGAGCCGGTGGCAGGACTAAGCAGCCACAACAGCAAGGTCAGCCCATCACCACCCTGCCCCACCCACTCGGAAGCCTTTGTCTAGCAAAGGCTTCTGGCCTGGGACCCTGGGGCTGTTCCCACCTCCCTGAGCCAGAGGGAAATTCAGATAAGAAGGAGGGGAGGAGGCAGGGAAGGACCACGGGCAATCACCCCAGTCCTCAGGGCCAGGCCAGGCAAGCTGCTGCAGTCCTGGCACTGTACCTGGGAACCATTTGCTGCTGGAGCAGCTGGTGGGTGGAGCTGGGGGGAAGGAGAAAATGGCTGCAGAAGGCAGGGGGAAGGGGCAGCGAGAGGGCATGTGGAGCACAGTAACTGCTGGGCAGGAGTGTGGGGCCTGTGCCAGTACACCAGCACAGGCCCCATGGGGCTCCCACATAGCTGTCATTGCACTCCATGTGTCCATTCGCTGCCACTCCCCCACCACCTGCCTCAATCATTTCCCTGCTTTCTTGCCCACAGCTGCCGCCGCTCTGGCACCACATGGTTCCAGGCTGCAGTGCTGGGCTGCAGGACTCAGCAGGAACTGGTCCAGCCCCTACTATTCTCGGCTTGCTCCATGCAGTACCAGCTGGTCCAGTCCAGTTCTTGCTGCATTCTGCAGTCTCGGCCATGCATCTAGGACAGGGGGCGGGCGGGTTGGAGGGGGAACAAGGAAGCAGCTTGAGAAGGGCAGCAGTGGCAGACAGGAGGGGGAAGTGGTGGCAAGCAGGAGCACAGGGCCCGCATGCCCCAGTGCCAGGAATGGCAGAAGCATGGAGCCCAGGCTTGGAGGAACACTGGTAGGGGCTCTCTCTGCTGCAGGGGGAGCTGTGGGCAGGCTGTGGGCAAACATTTCCCCTCCATGCATGCCAAAGCTCTTCTCAGCCACCCTCCCCCCACACACTCACAGACCCCCACAAAACCCATGCCTACTCACACCTCACACATCCACACACACCCACATGCTCCTCCACCCAACAGATACACATGTAAATCAGGACATTAAAAAAAATGAGATTAATGAATGTTGTAGTACTTTTGATTTTTAGAATATAATTTGGTATTTTTCTGGTTCCAAGTTGGCAAACCCCCTTGCTGAAGAGTACTTTGGTGGGGCGGGGGGGGGACTTCTGGTGGCAAAGGTCAGGGGTTATGGGGCAGGACTTCTGGTCCCAAGATAGTGACATGGGGCAGGGCTGTCATGGGGCAGGGCTACCCTTGTGGCCCTCGATGGCTTGCCAAAACTCAGGTAGCAGTCTTCCAGCTGAAATAATTGCCTGCCTCTGCTCTAGTGCCCCCTGGCTTCTGGCCTGGGTCACTGTAGAAATGTGGCTGCATTTCTGGAATTAAAAATGAATGTCTGTTCACTTGCTCATCATTTCAATCTATGCATCTTTTACTAACCTACAAAGACTGAATTGTTTCAGCTTTGGGCTTTTTGACTGTCTGTACTTAGCCTAGGTATTCAAAAGGAGGGCTGTAGTGAAAGTAGACTGAAGAACCTATAAAGAGGAATGACATCTCCTATCCATGTACTTTTCTTTGGATTTCAGAACTAAGGAAATTATGGAAAAATGAGGGGAAAAAACTAAATACTTAGGCTGTTCACTCTGTGGTATAGAAAGTGTAAGATAAAACGCTAACATGAACCTCAAGATAATGGAAAGTATATTATTAGTTCTTAAATTTGGATCTTCAATTCAACACTCTTGCTAGCTAAAGTGTTAATCCATCTTATGATACCATTTGTTAACTGTCTACTCAGAAAAATTACAGAAGCCGTTCCAGGAGAAAAAAATACTCTTCACTTTTGACTGAGTCATGTTCACAAAAGAATAGAAGCATTTTTCCAAAATGTCTATTGTTCACTTTAGCTTAAACAAGATTAAGATGCAACTCATAAACAAAACAAAAACTGGTTAAAATATAAAGAACTGAGTACCTATCATTTTATATGTAATAACTTTATATTGACAATTGCAATTCTTTAAAATAATACTGTTTGAATACTTTTGACCAAATTTAGATCTGGCACATGTGGGTACCAAACTCAGTATTTATATGCATAGATTAAAATATGATTAACATCATGGTATTTTTGGCATACTAATTGCCAATTTCTACATTCTATTTTTCTAATCAAGGACACAATTTACATCAACATTGTTTGTCTTTTCCACATTAGAACATCAGCATAATACATTTTTACAAAATGTTATAGTTCTATGTAGCAGATAAAATGTATTTTGGAGTTTCAGTATATAAAAATATAAGTATAGAGATACCTGCTATATCATCCACTATCTCTGTGTATGTTCTACGAGCTATATCAAGGAATTCATTGATGTTTGGTCTTACAGCATAGCACTTCTGGGTCCTCATATTCAAGCATCCTTTTGTGTATCTGGTATCATCATTAATGACTGTCTTAATTTTTTCAAGTATGATTCCAAACCTGCACCGTGAATGACATCATTTATGGATTTAGCTATGCAATATTAAACAACAACATTATCGCCCAGAAATTACAAATAACTGAAGGCAGTACATGTTGGTAGCTTAAAATAAATATTAAAAACCGAATATATATTTTAAAATCTCAGAGGAACATATGGACAAAGTGAAATATGAGTGAAATGTGCTATTATCTGAAGACAGATAGACATAACAATATGCAATTATTACTGGTGAGTCTGAGAAACTGAAATATTTTTAAACTGATTTTCATTCAGAGTACTTGACTGTTTTAAGAACTTGTTTACCATTCATTCACCCAATTATTAAAGCCAACTTTGTTTTTATCTTGAATTTTTACTGTATCAGTTGAAAAGCTGAACTTCTAAAAACTTTACCAACTGCTTTTAAGAAGAACATAAAACAGGAGCTAAAACTACAAATATTTAAAGATGAAATCCTATAGCCAGCCTAAGGAGACAGTTGGATATAAAATCCATGAAAAAAAATATCATCATAGTACCGTTTATCTTCCAGAGAACTGTAGTATGCTTTTAGCAAAGGTGTCTTGCAGCTTCGTAAGGCAGCCTATTCAAAATGAAAATATAGTATAGTTACAGATTTAAATGTATAACCGTTTTCACAGTTTGTAAGGTATTTAGATTCACTTAGCCTTATTTGAGGTTAGGATTATATGAAACGAGCTCAAAAGGTCAGCAGGAATACATTTAAATTAACTATTTCTTATACAGTCAAGAATTCAGTAACATTATTAATTTAATTTGTAAAGTATCAGATTCAACAATATTTAAAAAAGATTAATATAAAAATAAATTTAGAGGTACAGTACTCCTCTTATTTTTCGAGGATGTTACTGCAGTAACAACATACAGTTCCATGAAAGGTAAAGTAAATATAATACACTAAATTGTGCAAAAATGAAGATCAACAGAAGGTTTGTATTTTATATGGATATAGTAACAGTATCACCTTTAGAGGATCCACAAGCTCTAGGGTATGCTTCAGGTAGATTAAATTAGTTATTTTTGATTCAGCTGCTTGAACCTGTTGAAAAAAATATTATCAATATAAAAGGAATATACTTTAAAATAGCATGTTTCAAAACTATCATGAACTTTAAACACATTCTAAATGTGTCGTTTCATAAATCACTGAATATATGAAAAAACTCCTACCTGATTCTAGAAACAGGCTTTGAAACATTTGTAAACTTTCTATGTAACTATATTTTAAAAATACTTATTGTAAATGAGACATCTTACTTTTTGAGAAAACGAACAGTTACTTACACCATTGTAACTGTGGATCTTTGAGATATATTGTCCATATTAATTCCACTTCTTAATTTCCCAAGATTACTTGTATCATGCCTTACCATAATCTATGTTGACAGCTTCTGAGTGGGACAGTTTGCCTTTCATCCTGTCAGCAAATGCTAAAAACAATCTAGGAGATACGTAAGTCTCTATGACTGTTGTAAAGCAGGGACATGGATCTCAACCTCCAGTACATGGAGTACTGAAGAACGGCAGGCTGTATCCTCTAAGAGGGCATATAACCCACCAATTTTAGAAAATTATGACTTAGTGAACCTGAAACTGCTTGATGAGGTTGAGAATGGTAAGAAATCTATCCCGTGGTAGGTGATCCTTCATCATTGTATAGTCCAGAAGTACCCCTTTAAACTTTAGAGTCTGAGTGGATCTTGCTTTGATGATTCTGAGGTCCCCGAAGTATCAACATGTCCTAAATGATTCAGATTGACTCATGTCTATTGAGACTGAAATCCTGGATCAGCTACTCATTGAGAAATGTATAGACTTGGACTCCCCAACTCAAAAGGAAGCCCATCACTATTACCGGATACTTGATGAACACGTTCAGGGCTCTGTAAAGATCAAAGGGAAGCACTATGTACTGGGTAAGGAGATTTTCCCACAATATACATGTCTTGCAAGTTAAGAGTCATGAAACAGTCTAAAGAACCTAGAATAGGAATTACAGATGCTAACATTACAATCTTTAATTTGAATTGATGGATGAATTTTTGAGCTACCAAAGGTCTAGAATGAGGTGTCATCCCTTTTTCTTTGTGAAAAGAGACACCCCACTTTGCATTTTCACAGGCAACTCTTTCACAGCTCTGAGCTGCAGGAGTCAACAATATATCTTGTGAAAAGTTAGGGAGGTTAGGAAGGGATTTGAACTTAAGGTTAGGGAACTGAATAGAGTACATCTTGTCCATATTTGGGACTTCATGGTCTCATGTGGTTGGGTTTCACATGCACTAAAATGAAAATAAATGGTTTTCCCAAAGAGGTGGGGCAAGAATCTTTTTGATCTGTGAGGCTTCTGAGCATGCAATCAGATCTGCTGAAAAGAACTGGTGGAGAACTTGCAGAAAAAGAGGAAGAGTCAGAGGATATCCTCCTTCCAGAACTTGTCCCAGCAACTTTTGTGGCTCCGACAATCTCTTTTATATGCAGGTAACAAACAACACAGTTGTTTTGCTGGTGCCACTAAGACTTGGACTACCTGTTCTCTTGGGAACCAGGTCCAATGCTTCACTATATTTGTAGTCATATTTCAAGTCATTCTACCCAAACGGTTGAGGGCAGTTTGCAGCAAGGTTCAGAAAGCCAGGTGCTCCTTCTGGCTCAATGATTTACATTGCTCCCTCTGTTCATGTGAGTAATCTCAATGATTTGAGACATGCAGTCCCAATTAAAGGCCTCATATTTGACAGGGGTACTTGATACTTTACAACCTGTGTTTGCAAATTGACACGTACAATTACTACTAACATGGCTGAGTTTCTAAAATTCTTATCTCTGGGGTTGCCTTCAGCAGTCCCTGCTATTTCTACCTCTCCTGGATTATAGGAATGATTAAGAAGCCTCATGTTATATATAATAATACAACACTATAAATATAAAATATTCAAATATGCAAAGCCCTTGGAGGGGACCCAGTAATGGCCATCCACTTCCTTGGAAGTGGGATCACTGAAGCAATCATTCATTCAGTGCACTTATTTCACATGGAACATGAAGCAGTGGAGTGAGCTCCAAAACTATTTCACTAGGTTCTTTTTAATTCATTACATTAAAGAGCACTGTTTGTGTCACACCAACAAAGTCCAAGCTGGCCTTGTTTTCTTTTCTCAGCTGGTCTCCATTCCAGTGCTTGTTATGATAGATTGGATGGTTTTTAATTTATGCAAATGCTATACAGTTTATGCCTGTGCTTGTTACCCGGTAACAACATTCTTATACTTCCTCTAATATCTGTGTGCCAAGTTGTATTACTACTGGCTCTTGCGGGTTATGAGCAGGGATCCTGGTTTTCTCTGATTTAAAAAAAATCCTAATTGACCTCATTTGATGCCAACGTGGTTCAAAATTAAATAGGCATCAGGCAGGGTGGTGCATGATCTCTACTAAGTTTTGCAATTGTTATTAACTGGAGCTTGAAATGCAGTGGCTCAGTGAAGGTCTTTGCCAATAACATTGCAATGCTAGCAGGCAACACCTGCAGTATGTAATAGATGACAAGCAGCTTCCAAAGGCAAGCAGAAAAGGTGGGCTTGAAAAACACAAGGACAAAACTTGTGTCTGCTCATAACCAGTGATCCTGGTTTTCTCTGACTTAAACCCCCTCCCCCCCAATTTTCAGTTAAAAAAAGTAACCCCAAATCCACATTTTTTCATGATTAAAATGAAACACCATTTATATATATTATAAAAACGTGTATAATATATATAAATGGTGCTTCATTTAAATAATAGAAAAATGTGGACTTGGGATTATTTTTTTTAAACTGGAAATTGGGATTTTTTTTTTATTAGGGAAAACCAGGATCCCTGGGTATGAGCAGACACGAGTTTGTCTTCTTTGGGTTTTTCAAGCCCACCTTTTCTGCTTGCCTTGAAAGCTACTTCTCATCTCTTACATACTGCTGGTGTTGCCTGCTAGCATTGCAATGTCATCAGCGAAGACCTTTACTATGCCACTGCATTTCAAGCTCCAGTTAATAACAATTGCAAAACTTAGTAGAGATCGTGCACTACCCTGCCTGATGCCGATTTAATTTTGAACCACATTGACATCATACTTTTAAGTTCAATGCAATATTCTGAGCCATCATCCAGAGCTTTAGTCCTGCCTAACTGCAAACTTAAGTTCTGATGGTGAAGATGTCAGAAGAAGAACCACTAACACTAGGAGACACAGAACATTACCAGTGTGTGGATGCCATTTGCACTAAAGACTACTCCTTTTGGTGGCACCCCTTCTTCAAGGTTAAAGGTGAAACAATATATTCCTGGGCTGGGGGTCAAATGAGGTTCTGTTTGTAGATCTTCCATAAAGGCTGTTTTTGGTATTGCCTATCAGTGATAAACTCTTCTGCTCACCCCAATGGGTTCCTAAATGGTGGCCATATGTTGAATGGGTCTGGCATCTGACAGTACTGGATATTAAATCTGCTTGGGTCTACAGATGAAGAATTGAACTTCAGGTCACCATGACATCCTTGATGTTTGCAGTTTCTCTCTCTTCCAAGAATTTGATTTAGGATTCAATCTGTAAGAATAATTGGGCTCTAAAGGCCAGAACTGGAGCATGGTTAAAAGAACTAGATCAAAGAAATGGGTGTTTAATGTGGGACCTATAGAATATGTATGAAATCTAATAATGTCAATTAGTTATTTTGTCACTGCCTAGGTGAGTTGGTCTGGGAAATCATCAAATCTGTTTTTGTGTATTATTTTAAATATGTCCATGTTGCCCAGGATGTTACATGGGTATGCTCGTGTATTACTCTCTGTATAACTCTAACTATATAAACACATTTCTTGGCTGAAATTATTCATTTTTTATTAATAAAATATGCTCCTACAGGTATATACTTTCATCTTCTGGATGAGGAGGTATATGTATAAATCACTGTATCTTGTGTTATGTTTGTATCTATAACACTATGTTCCATCCTTTCCTAAGATGCAACCTTTTTTCTTACAATATATTGCTACTTTGTAGATATATGTTTACATGTTTCATACTCTGTTAAGATTTCATAGACTTCTAGGGCCGGAAGAGACCTATTAGATTTCATGGATATCATAATGCATGTCCACGAGGGGCCAGCAGGGGAAATTATGCTTAGGGGCAACCAACACTGGTTCATTAGAGGCAGGTCCTGTCAGACCAACCTGGTGGCCTTCTATGACCAGG
>NW_017728993.1:28051350-28051628 GCF_001723915.1 Gavialis gangeticus | reverse complement strand
AGGAATAGGCTGCAATTGGACCTAGAAAGGTTACAGGGGTGGGCGGATAAGAACAGGATGGGTTTCAACACTGACAAGTGCAAGGTACTGCACCTGGGGAGGAAGAACCAGCAACAGACCTACAGGCAGGGGAACTCCCTTCTTGTCAGTGAAGAAGCAGAAAAGCATCTTGGAATCATTATTGATGCCAAAATGAATATAGGCTAACAGTGTGGGGACACGGTCAGGAAGGCAAACCGCACCTTGTCATGCATCCACAGATGCATCTCAAGCAGGTC
>NW_017728993.1:28048559-28050830 GCF_001723915.1 Gavialis gangeticus | reverse complement strand
CTGCTCAGGTCCTTTCCGACCCTACAAACTATGAAACTATGAAGATCATCGAGTCCAACCCCCTGCTCTGCCCAGGAAAGAGCACTGGGGTCAAATAAGCCCAGCCAGATGTTTGTCTAATCTCTTTTTAAATGCCCCCAAGATAGGAGAAAGCACCACCTCCCTTGGAAGCCCATTCCATATTTTGGCAACTTTAACTGTAAAGATAACTGAAAATTAAAGAATAATTGTTAAGGCAGATATATTTATAAACATACTGTGTCCTGCTTTGGGAGTTGTACTAAAACTGAAAGAAGTTGTTCGGTATCCAGAAATCTTGAAATAACTGTAAAACAAAATTAAATTAAAAAAAAAAAATCAGAAACTGAAGTGGAATGTAGTATTATTTTATATAACTAAATTATTTTTTTTCCAAAACAGACATAGAAAATTACTTTTTAATATTTTGGTTTATTAATCATCACATTCTTCCTTCATTTTATTACGGAAAACACATTGACAAAGTATTATAATTGCATCTACCAAGAAGCTAGCTGTCAAAATACCACATATTTACATAATTTGTTGCATATCCATAATCACAGAACTTGAATACTTACTGGGCACCATATTATGACTAATATAATCAACTCAGCCACATTCTCTTTATTAATGAAACTTACAAAACATCTGCAACCTAAACAATGTTAATATCTTCTAATAAGGACAAAGGGTATAAATCTAATAAACACTACTGTTGCCAGGGAGACTCTGTTCCTTGATCAATGACTTTACTTCACGTATTAATCCAGAAAAAATGTCAGACAACATACAAAGCAGATGGTACTCAAAGGCCACACATTATCTTAAAACCCATAGCAACATTCTCTGGTTGAAAATCCCCATCCAAATAGAAAGCTCCAGCTATGAAAGACAAAAGATAAACAACTCCACAATTTCACAAGTTATATCCTCAGTAAGCCAACCTCCCAAAATAAAATCTGCAAAAGAACAATCATATCAGAAGGAATGGGAAGAAAATGCACTACATTACTAATTATACAACTACAATGACTGAAGGAGGAAGATTACCAGTGGGCAGTATTGAATTATTGAAGAGGTAGAAAACTAAAAAAACAGTGCAAAATAAAGGTGAAAAAAATCCCTCAAATCTGATTAATCCTATGTTCCAGTGCTTTAGAAGTGCTATGGGACTGAAGAAACAGCACTGCAAGGGACATAGAGAGAAGGAAGAAGATTAATTATAAAGCACCATAGTAAATCAGGAGGAAAACGCTACCTGAGATACACAACCAAACAGAGGTAGCAGCCACTTTAAATGTTAGGCCAGTGGTTCTCAACCTTTTTAGGCACCCCTCAATAGATTCAAGACACCCCAGAGAAAATGGCAGCTCTTCGCTTTCACTATTTTTTGACTGCAGAAAGATAATAGAGAAAAATTTCTGTTGCAAAGATCTCAGAAAAACCACAACTTTAACTCTATGGATTCATATTTGAAATCTCTGGGTTTATTCTGTGAATCATGTTCATACGCCTAGACAGTACTAAGATTTCACGGCTCCTCATTGAAAGGAAGTCAGCTCAGAGTGCTGCTGAACTCTGGCTGAGAATCACCGAGTTAAGATATTAAGTTTTCTTGGAAGTCATATTACAATTCTTAGAAGTTGAGCTACAGATGCCACAGTATATTTCCAAAACCACCTTTATCATTATTAGGAACACAGAACTGAAACAGGCCATCAAGTCTAGTCCCCAGCTATTAATAAACTGGTCAGATCCTACATTAAGTTTCTCATCATACTTCTACTACTAGAAGACTGTTCCAGAATCTCATTGCTTTGATGTTTAGACACTTTCTTCTAATTTCCTAAGTTTACTCACGGGCAGTTTATTTCTCTGTTCTTGGATCAATATTTACCTTCAAGTTATATAGTTATTTTCCCTGCCTTATGTTTACCCTCCTATTGTAGCCCTACAACAGACAAAATTTACTGACAAAATAGACAAAAAGACAAAAATGGTAATGCTTCCCGCCTTTTTTTTGCACAGCTAAACAAGACAAAAAACACCTTATTCCCCTGATCATCCTAATAGCCCTGTTCCAGTTAGAATTCACCTTAACTGGACACCGCATTTCACTATAAGGGTGTGCGAAATGGGCCATATTCGATTTGGATTTGGCCTGAATTGGGGACAGTAATTCAATTAGTTGATTTGGATCACTGTCCCAGGCTCTGGAGAGGTGAGAGACACGTGGGTGAAAGCCCGCCG
>NW_017728993.1:28047389-28048218 GCF_001723915.1 Gavialis gangeticus | reverse complement strand
GAGGCAAGCGGGGCTTGTGGTGGGAAGGGGTTAACCCCTCTCTGAGTGGGAGGCGGCTGCGTGGAGCCGGGCCGGGTCAAGCCTAGCCCCCCAGGGAGCCACGAGACCGGAGCAGCACGAACACGCTGCGCAAACAGGCGCGCTGTCTGCCGGCACGTGAGTTCATGCAGGAGGGTGCACACGAGGGCCCGAGACTCTGCCTGCGAACCCACCAGGGTCAGTCCCAGCTGTAGCCAGCCTAGCAGAGGCATGACACGGATGAGCACGCGCCGCACCCCTCGGGCTCTGCGGCCCCCCCATTGGGCACCTCAGAGACTGCCACCCAGACGGAGCACATGGTTCCAGGCTCCACGCAGACGGAGCTCATGGCTGTGGGGGCTGCCTGTCCCTTTTTTAGGCTCTGGGGCCCAGGAGCATGGCTACCTCCCCATGTGGGATCTGCTCTCTTTTGGGGTCTCTGGCACGCCAGCTGGAGGAGCGCCAGGTAACAGTCCAGAGACTATGTGCCATCAGTGACTGTGAGTAGGAGATTGACTCCTACTGCCAGGCCCTTCTCCCCCGGGAGCCGGAGGGTAGACCACCATCTCCCTCCAGGACAAAGGAGGACTCCGGGACCTCCCACTCTGTCCAGTCAGGGGCATGGACCAAGGTAGTCAAGGGCCCTAAGGCCCGCCACACCAAGGGCTCTGCCCTGCTGGAGCTTAGCAACAGGTTCGCACCTCTTGCAGCTCCAGCAGAGCCTGCTGAGTTGCTAGCTCCCTCAGGCAACACAGGCTCACCTGCAGCTGCCATCCCCACTCTCCCCAAGACAAAACGTAAGGTGTTTGTT
>NW_017728993.1:27960612-27996468 GCF_001723915.1 Gavialis gangeticus | reverse complement strand
CCGCCACCCATTTTATATTTGTTTTTATTATTCCTCCCAAGGGGCAGCCCCTCGCTTTTGTCCACAGTGGACGTCATCCCATTAGCTCCAGCCCAGCTTTCCAGCCTATTAAGATCCTTCTGAACTGCATCCAGATCCTCCACAATCCTTTCCAATTTCACGTCATCCACAGACTTGCTCCAGAAGTTCTCTGTACCAGCATCCAAATCATTAATAAACGCATTGACTAGCCCCAGCCCTAGCCCTAGCCCTAGCCCTAGGACAGACCCCTGTGGGACTCCGCTCAAAACCTTCTGCCCCTCTGACATGGACCCATTAATGATTACCCTTTGCTTGTGGCTACTGAGCTAGTTATCTGTTCACCTTCTAGTAGTTTTGCCCTGCTCACATTTCTCCAGTTTGTTTATGAGAAAGTCAAATGGACCTTGTCAGAAGCCTTGCTGAAGTCCACGTACAGAAGTCCTCAGAAGCACGTTCCCTCCTATCCTTGCTCGGGGCTCCACAAGTACAGCAGGGGAGGTGCATCCTCTGTCCCTGCTCCTGGCTGGTGTTGCAGCTGGCAGTGCAGCTGATGGTCAGGTTTGGGGCATCCTCTAGTGCTTGGAGGGGGAACAGCGCCTAGGGGGAGCCAGCAGGCCTGTTGCCTGGGGGCTCTGGGTAGGATGAGGACCAGGGAACTCTACCTGGAGTGTAAAGCTGCTGCTGACTTGTCTCCCTGGGGAGTGGCAAAGGACTAGTGGGGAGGGGAGCTCTCCCTGAGAACTGAGCCAGCCCTGCCTGTGAGGCCCCAAGTCTTGGGAAAGCACAGCTCAGCTGTGCTTGGCACTTCCCACAGGCACCTGACCATTGGGCTTTGTGGAGGGCTGTGTCCTTGCCGTGGGGTCTAGCCCTGTTGATGTTGGGTCCCGGCTGAGCTGGGGCTAATTGTTCTGCCAGCAAGCCTGGGAATGGGAGCTGGGAGTGCCTGTTAGGGCTTCTGCACCCTGGGGGCAGGCCAAGGATCCCACTGCACAAGGAGTCTGTTGATGGCCCTTCCTGCAGGGAGCATGCACTTGCTGCCAGGTTCTGCCCTTCCCAGGCTCAGCTTGCTCTGTCCTGTCCCCCCGGCTGCCTCACCTATGTCCTCCAAGCCAGGGCAGGAATTCCATGGCTCTGAGCCTATGCTCAGGGCACCACCAGGGCCTCTACTGCACCATTCCCATGCCTGTGCCCATTCACATGGGCAGTGGCTGGGGCTGCCCCAGATGATAGCAGGGGCACTCTGCCTGGCTCTCGTTACAGATGCTGACGTGGGGGCCGGCTCCCGCGTGCATGAGATCCCCTTCCAGTTCAACCTCTTGAAGCTGCTTCCCCGGTGCCAGCAGATCGAGATGTTCTTCCTTATGCTGACAAGGGGTAAGTACCTACCTCCATGGAGAAGCCCCATGCCTGGGGCACTGCACAGTGACGTGTGCCCTGGCAGCTGCAGGGAGGGGCTGGAACTGCTGCAGCACTGGGAGCATGAGCATGGGAGCAATTCCTTGGTGCCAGGCCTGGGCCTCTGCTCCCTCAGGGCTTCCTGTCCCCTGGCCCAGATGGAGTGTGCACGTGGGTGCAGAAGAACTGGATGCTGGGAGAAGCCATGCCAGCAGGGTGGGTCCAGCCCTATGTGGAGGCTTGTCTGGCAGGGGTGGGGACTGGAGCAGTGGCCAGCACTGCATTTCTTCCTCTGATCATACTGGGGCTTCTGTTCCGGAGCAGAGGATGACAGGGCAGCCAAGGACCCCATGTTCATGCCCAACGAGATGCTGCTGAGCCTCTTCCATGGCTGCTTGGAGCATGACCTCAGCGACCGTGAGGTCCCCTTGGCCAGCGCTGACCACATGGCCTTCATGGAGCAGGTGCTGCAGCGGGACCGCGATGGCCACCTCCCACCCTTCACACTCCCCAGTATCCAAGGTGAGGGCCAGAGCTGGGTGGCGGGAGGCTGAGCTGGCCCCTTGGTGCCCCGCTCCTGGTCTCCTGCATGCATCTGTCTTCCAGAGGAGACCCTGAAGGCCCCTGCACCCTTGGAGGGGCAGGATACCTCCATGTCATTTCACCCTGCTGGCGGCAGCAGCAGCACCAAGGATGGGACCGGCTCCACTAGCACCCTGCAGGTACCACTTGGCATTCTGCCCCTGGGCACCCGCAGCCTGGAAACCCTGCCTGCCAGCTGCTGAGGAGCCTGGTGCCATCCTCAAGCCTGGGGCCTGGGTCTCAGAGCCACTGCTGGGCCAGACCTGGTGACTCATGATCACCGTCTGCCTCCCACAGCTGTGAGAGGTGGGGGCAAGGTGGGCTGGGGGTCAGCTGCACTGGCCCAGCTGGCTCCTGTCAGTCGTAGAGGCATAGCCATAGGGCTGGCAGGGACCTGCGCAGGTCACATCCAGTCCAACCCCTGCCTGAGGCAGGATCAGCCCTGTCCAAACCAGTCCAGACAATCTATCATCTAAACTCTACATAAAACTATTGTAAACCCTGACACAACACAGACCTAACACCCAAGCCTGCCACAGGGAAAGCAGGGGGGCTGCAGCAGCCAGTGTCCTATAAAAGGTTGTCAATAAATGCTCAAGAGATCCTGGGTAGAGGCTATACCCCACACTACAAAGGAAGGCAAAACACCTCCCCAGTCGATACCAATTTGACTATGGAGTAAAATTCCTTCTTGACCCCAAATATGGCATCAATCTGACCCTTAGTGGAGGGGAAAGCCAGAACCCTCCCAGTAGGAGTATTGGCATAGCCTGTCCCATGTCTGCAGCAGGGGGAGGGTGCTGGGCCAGGCATGCAGCTAGCAGTGACCTTGCAGCCGCATGCTACGAGCCAGGTTGTCCTGCCAGCAGGCTGTGGAAGGCTGGCTGGCATGCAGCAAGGCCCTTATTCTCATGTGGCTGCTCTTTGTCCCCAGAGCCTGGGCAACGTGGAGCTGCCAGAGGACGTTGCAGCCCAGGCTGACACAGTGGGACTTCTCCCCCTGCAGTGGCGGTGCTATGCCAAGCTGATCAATCTGCAGCATCTCTTCCTTACCTTCCTGCCAGCCACCTTTGCCGGTGAGGCCTGGCCAGGGGAGGCAGCCTTCTCTGTAGGAGTTGGGGGGAAGAGCCTTCCTGCTATGTGTTGGGGCTGGGAAAGGGGCTCCAGCCAGTGCTTGAGGGCTGCTTGGCTCCCAGACAAGTCTTTGGCTTGTGCCTCTGGCTCGGTTGGGTCTGACCCATTGGAGCCTCTCCAGGTGGGGAGTAGGCAGAGACTTCTTGCAGCCTTGGGGACCTGTTGAGCCAGATTGATCTCTGCTTCCCTTTCCAGACGTGCAGAAGCTGGTGGCGTGTGGGCTGGAGAAGTCCCCGAAAGAGGAGGCCAGCCCCGAGGAGGCTGGTGCTCTGCCCAGTTCCCCACAGGAAGACTCCAGGGCAGGGGCAGATGCTGCAGCACCATTGCCCACCCTCAGCATTACACCAGCCCATGGTACAGGGCCTGGCCACTGCCCATTCCCAGGCCCCAAAGGGATGCCCCCTCCAACTCTTGCTGTCCCACAAAGCCAGAATGCGCAGCTTGCTTGAGCCAGGAACCAGGGGCCTGAGCTGCCTGTTTCTGCCAGTTGAGCCCGTCAGTGGAGCAGGGGCAGAAGGGAGATCCCCTGGCCAGCTTCCAGGGGGCTTGTCCTGGTGGTTAAACCCCCAGCCCTGAGGGCAGAGGGCAGACTCCCCTGGGGGGCGAGGGAACAACAGTGCCAGCCTCATGGGCTGAATGGGAGGCCAGCAACTGAGCTGGAGAGTGAGGCCCTGGACAGGCCAAGGTGCAGGAAGCTCAGAGAAGCTGCTCGGGTTGTATCCCATCTGGTTGGGCTCCTGTGACCACAGGGACACTGCTGTGGGATGGGGTAAGAGGGGCTCGTGGGGCTGTGCCTTGGGAAGCAGAGGTGGCCACTGTTCCTCATTGCCCAGTGGGGGCCAGGTTTCAAGCTGTAGCCAGCTGGTCCTGGCAGGGAGTGGAGAACTGCTGTGTTTTGTGGGGGCTAGTTGTGCCGCAGCTGTAAACGCTCCAGGGGGCACAGGTGTTGGGCACTCAACAGAGGCAAAGGCATTTCTGTCAGCGTGTCTCCTCCGCAGAGGCTGGCCAGGACCCTAGCGAGCCGGGTGCTGCTCCGCGCAGGGATGTGCACATCTCCTTCAGCCGCCAGGCCTCGCAGCCTGACCCCAGCGAGTGCCGCCGCATCCGCTGCCCTGTATATGTCTACAGCTGCTCCCTGGAGGCACTCCGGGAGCAGCTGGTCAGCCCACGGGCACACCGCCCACCCCATGACATCTTCTTCAGGTAACTCCCCAGCCTGGGAGTGCTGGGGTGTGAATTGTCTGGCCCAGCCCTGCTGGCCCTGTGCTGCCTTGGCAGCAAGGGGTCTGAGAGGTCCTGGTGCTGCTCTTCCCTAGATCCCAGTCTCTGGACCGTCCCCCCAGTGCCTCTTGGCTGGACCACAAGCACAAGGAGCTGGTAGGCTACTGCACGCTGCTTCAGGAGCACTCGCACCAGTGCTATGTGAAAGGTGAGGGCCTGGTCTGGGGCCTCCCAGCAGGGGATCATAGCCTCTTCCTTGAATGATGGAGCTTGGTGCTGCATGGGGCTGTTGCTGCCACCCCTGGGCCTGACGAGGGGACTGGACCTGGGGTCCAAAGCTGAGTGGGTTGCTGTGGTCCCCTCCCTGCCCCCTTCGCTGCCATGCTGAGCAGTGCCTGGGCTGCATCTGCTCCCCATGGGGGCCTGTGTAGCACTGCCACATGCTGAGTGCAGCACCAACCCCACAGGGCTGTTCAAGAGCCTGCAGCAGTCACACGGGATCAGCTCACAGGACCTGCTGACAGCCATGGACTACTGCGAGGAGCTGCTGCAGGAGATCGACATCACCCACTTCCTGCTGACGCTGTGCAGCCATGTGCGCTCCTTCCGCGAGAGCCATCAGCATTTCCGTACTCACACCAAGGCCACCGGGTTCCACATGGGCAGTGCCGATCAAGACAATGAGCTGGGTGCCCGGGAGAGAGGCATCCTTGCCTCAGAGTCCAGGTAGGGCACTGGCTGCCTAGCTCCAAACAGGGCTGCCCTGGAGGCAGGCATGTCTGCCCCTCTTCCATGGAGGGTGGGGGCAGAGCTGATGGAGCTGCTGAGTAAGCACTAGGCTGAGGCCACTGCCCTGGCAAACGTACTCCTACTTGGAGCTGTCCTCTGCCCTGTTCTCGCTGGTGCTGATGCTTTGCAGAGGCCTGGTGCGTGTGTGGAGACATGATGGCTGAGCACAGTATGTGCCACCCATGCCCTGGCTGTGCCCACTCAGCTGTTCTGTCTGTTCTGTGTCCCCCTGCCTTGGTGGAGCATGGTGGTAACTGTCTGGGCCTGGGGAGGTTACAGGGATCAGGCAGGGTCAGAGCACAAGGTGCTGTCTCGAGGCGTGAGGCTGTCAGTACCCAGGGCAACATGGTGCTGCCTGTAACCTGTAAGAGGGGAGGGGTGTTGAGGGGCTGGGTGCAGGATACCTGTGATTCTGGGTCATGGTTTCTTGCTGCCCCTGAATGGCTTGTCCAACATCGGCCAGTGCGGAAATGGAGGACTACAGCGAGCAGGACTCCCACCATATCTCCAGCCCCACTGAGGAGCTCAGGGGCAGCACTGGGGCCAGCTGCTGCCCGGACTTCCCCCTCTCACTGCTGGGGAGTAGCCAGCCCTGCCAGATGCATCCTGACTTGCACAAGATCATCCAGGTGACGGCATGGGACTCCTGCCATGAGGCTGGGTCAGCCCCAGGGAAAGGAGTGGAGCGCCACTCTCACAGGCAGCTTCTTTTTCCTTGCTCTGCAGGAGAAGTTCCTGGAAATCGGGAGTCTGCACTTCAAGCCAGTGCCGTCCAACCCACACTATTTCTTCTATTGCCCGCCGTCTGCCAAGAAAGAGGTAGGTTGGCATTTAGGGCCTGGCTGCTCACACAGCCTTGTCCTCCATGAGCTGGAGGTCCGAGCCCAGGCTATGCCAGGAAGGGAGCTGGAGCTGGTGTTCCCCATTCTGCAGCTGGCCCCAGGCATCCCTGCCCTGTTGTCTGCCTTGAAGAGCGCAGTCCTGGCCCCTGTATGCAATGTGTTTGCTCTCTGCTCAGGAGGATGCCACCCGGGACCTGGCAGACAGGAAAGGTAGCGAGGACTTGGAGGGCTCGGAGCCTGACCTGGCAGCTGAGGAAGGTATGGTGCATGCGGACAGGTGGCTCACCCTGCCTGGGCCCTGGAGCAGAGCAGCCGTGGCCACACCAGAGGAGGCAGCATGTGCCTTAGTGCAGAGGGTGGCAGGACAGGGTGGCGCTTGCACCGGGAGCTAGGGAGCTCTGGGGCTGGGCTGCATGTACTGCAGCGGGTGTGTGTACAGGGACCATCATGGGGTGCTGCATCGCCACGGAGAGTGACCCTGAGCTGGAGGTGGAGTACCGGGAGAAGCTAGAACACGAGTTTCTGGACACGGACTCCCAGTCGGGCTCCAACACAGTGAACCAGGATGACGACTCCTTCAGTGTCCTGGGTGGGGACTCGCTGAACGAGCAGGAGCTCCCGGAGCAGGAGATGCCACCACTGTTCATGCACCTGACCTGCTCTGTGAAGCTGCGCAGCCAGCACAGCTCCATGCCTGTGCGCTCGCTGCCCACCTGTCTAGGTAAGGACTCCCCGCGGGCAGCCGCTCAGGCCTTTGGGAACTCTGGGCCCTTGCAGCTGCCTTCAGGGCAAGGAGAGTCCTGGGCACAGACTGCCATGCATGCCTGCCCCTGACAGCAGGTTGTTTCCTCAGGGGAGGTCCTGAGCTGCCTGGAAAGCTGCCAGGCCATGCACAGCATTGACCTCGCTGACCTCTGCGTGACCCTCGATATCTTTGTGCTGACACTGCCTCTGGAGATCGACGTGGTGAATGCTGATATCCACCACAACCGGTAGGTGTGGGGAGGCCTGGCCTGGTCTAGTCCAGCCTGTCTGGCTGGCAGTCCTGCTGATTGGCCAGGCAGCCACCCCCCACCCAGGCTCGCTTGCTTTGGCTCATCCAGGCTGGTCGGGTGGAATTCATCCCCATGCACCCTGGCATGGAGCTTGCCTATGCAGTCCCATGAGGCGTGAATTGCAAACAATGCCCCAGGCTGCAGGGCCCTTACAGCATCTCGCCCTCACCTGGGCACTCCCAGCTGCTCACCAGGGTCTGCAGCTATCAGTGCTCCCACGGTTCAGGCAGCAGCAACCCCCCTCCCCTCCTGCCACAGGTGTACATCTGAGAGCAGCGTCTCATTCACCCGCTCTCCTGGGCAGCCCTCCTCTTTCCGCTCTGATGACGAGATCATGCCCAGCCTGGACCGGCTGCCTTCAACGGGGGACGAGAGGTACCACAGCCCTGGCCAGCCTTGCCTGGCAGCTCAGCCCCCTCGCGGGCTGAGCTGCCTGCTTGAGGGCCATGTACATGGCTGTGACTATCCATGTTCCCTCTCTCCTAGGCACCCGGCACTCTCCAACCTCCCCGGGGTGCACAGAGAGGCCATCGAAGCCACCATGAATGAGGTGAGCCCTGGCCTGTCTCCCTCACTGTTGGGGATTGTTGGGGGATGGGAAGGGGGGTAGAAAGGGATGCCTGGGCTTGCTGGGTGCTGCTCTGAGTTAGTGTCTCCTTGGTGGTGGGCCAGCCTTGTTCACAGCCCCTTCCATGGAGTGCCCCAGCCATAGGGTGGACCCTGCCTGCAGCAGCTCCCAAGACCTGCTGGGATCACGCAGGCTCCTGCCTGTCCCAACTCAGGCATGGCAAGGGAGCTGCTCTAAAGCCTAGCTTCTCACATGAGCCCAGAGCCAGGACTAGCTGGGGCCTGGCTGCAGGTGAGTGGTGAAGGCCCCAGGTACAAGGCTAGGGTGCCCCTGCACATGACTGTGTCCCCTTTGTGTGCTGCACTGCCCAGATCCGCTGGCTGCTGGACGATGAGATCGTGTCCGCACTACGCCACTCTCAGGACATCAGCGCTGACGTCCTGCACCGTGTGGCCACCCACATCCACCACTCCCAGGGCCGGCCCAGCTGCCACAGTGAGGCCGTGCTGCTGCAGTTTGTCTTTGGGCCCGAGCACTCGCTGGAGAAGTTCCGAGAGGTAATACCCCAAGCACCCCCCACACCCCACCTGCCCCATGCTGCAGTGCTTGTGCCTGACCCTGCTGCTTTGGGCCTGGCTCATCTTGGCCTCCGTTCCAGGAGTTCAGGAGGATGACACTGCCAGGCTACATGCTCAATGCAGAAGGCAGCGATTACCACTACATCTCCATCAGCCGCCTACATGCCCAACGGGCAGGACTTGGCCCACAAGACCCCCCTGAATGTGCAGCCTCTGGCCTGCATGGAGGGGGCCCTGAAGGAGCCCAGAGCCAGGCAGGGCTGGAGAGTGCCACCAAGGCTGAGGGACCTGCCCTACAGTATCCACCTTGTACCCGCCCAGAGGAGCCACGGGGCATCTGGCCATGGCCCACAAATGAGACCTGCATCAGAGCTGATGTGGGCAGCCTGCCAGACAAAGGCAGTCACACTCAGAGCGAGGTGAGACTCGGGGCGGGGGCTGCAGCCAGGCTTGGCAACACTCCTCCGGGGCCCGGGTCACTGAGTAATGCAGCCCCTGGTACAGGTGCCAGTTGTGGATGAAGCACCGAGGCCAGCACAGGGCAAAGCACTTGGACGGGGATCCCTGGAGGAGGCTGCACTGGAGACAGCCCCCCGGTCCCTGCCATCGTCGGCCTCTGACAAGTGGAACAGTGAGAAATCACCATCGGCGACGCCATCTGCTGCCAGCCTGGCTGAGTCCATGACCCATGGTCAGGAAGGTGCAGGCAGCCATAGGCCAGGCTGGAGTGAGGGGGCAGGCATGGGGCGTATGGGGGGCTTGGGATGAAGGGGGCCACATGCTGAGACCCCAGGCTGGGTGCAATTTGGGAACAATGGCAGCCTCTTGGCTGCTGCATCAGGACCCCTCTGCTGTGCTGTGCCATGCAGGGCTTGCAGTGGTGCGGAGCCCTGCTCCCAGGCTGGGCCGTCAGCCACCTCCATGCTCCCAGCTGGACAGGGTGGTAGCTGTGCAGCTACTGCATCATGTGACCACCTCTAGAGACACCAAGGCCCCCATGCACCTGGTCCCCCCTCCCGCCCCCCACCTGCGTGCCTGATTGTTGTGGCTCTCCAGCCCATCTGTACCAGGTCCCATGCTGTCCTGGGGCCCTCCCCTCCTCTCCTCTCGCCAGGCTGACGCTGGTGGATAGCAACTGGCTGGCATTGCCACAAGCTGTGGCCAGCACCTGCTGAACAGCCTTTCCTCACCTGCAGGCTCCAGCAAGCAACAGCCCAGCCGGGTGCAGAGCCTGGTGTCAAGCCAGGGCAGCATGGACTCTGATCACCTGGGTGAGGTTCCATTGGCTAGGGCTTGCCCATGGCTGCTGGCCTGGGTGGGGTTGGGAGTGGAGTGGAGTGGCTTAGGCCTGGGTGGCAGTGAGGGGGCTTGGCAGGGACTGCTGGGGGTGAAGCACGTGGGCAGCTGTCAGTTCCCAGGGGCCGCCTGCCCTGGATGAAGGTGCTTGCTGTGGGTGCCACATTCTCCAGCCGCAGGGCTCCTTTTGCAGGATATGATGGCGGGAGCAGCGACTCAGAGTGTGAGGAGGCACTGATGAGTGACCAGGACCCACAGTGCCCACTGATGCCTGACTTCTGGCTGATTGTAAAGATCCAGCAGGACCGTGTGGAGGTCTATTCCCATACACGGTAAGTGGGGTGGGTCCTGTAGCCCAAAGCCAGAACCTCCCCCTTCCACCTTCTGGTTGCCATGTCACTTCCATCAGTTGGTCTGCTGCAGCCCAGACTCCACCAGGACCCTGGTCCCTGTCTTTGGTGCTCCTCTGCTCCATGTCTTGGGATGTCCAAGCTGCCTTCTGCCCTGCCCTCCAGCATGAGCTGGGACACAGTCCTGGCAGCTTGCGCCATGCTGGGCACCGGCTAAGTGAGAAGCCATGATCCCTGTGTACACGTGCACTTGCTGGCAGCTGGCTCAGAGAAGCTTTGGCTGTGGGGACCAGGGTACAGAGGTAGCTGGATAACAGGCCCCACACATGCTGGACAAGTGCCTGGTCCTGCTTGGGGTCTCCTGACTGCTGCTGTCAGCCCTCTGTGCTCCTGCCCTCAGAGGTATCATTGTCCTGGTTCTCTGGGTGCATTCATGTCTGACTGCCCCTCGAGACCCTCTTGCTACCATTACTGTGCTTCTCCTCCCTGCTGGTGTCTGGTCCTTGGCCCCGTGCCTCGGACTAGGGCTGTCTGTTCACAGCTGTTTGCTGCTGTCTCCAGCAGGGACTGACTCAGTGTCTCTGCCCCTGCCACATCTGGTGCTGCCATCCTCTCATTGCCCCAGCTTGGGTCTGGGCCCACCCCACTTTCCCCATACAGGGTCCACTCCCAGCCCAAGGCATGTGGAGGCTGTGAGAGGGATTAGGTGACTGCCCCTGGCACTTGGCACCCATGGACCCACCAGCCTCTCCACTGCCTCTGCAGCAGCCTGAGCGCAGAGAAGGCGGCAGTGGCTGAGGCAGAGGAGGAGCCAGCTGGGACCTGCCTGCGCCTACACCAGGCCGTGGTGAGGAAGATCAGCGAGATCTGCAGGGTGGTGAATCAGGTACTGTTAGGTGGGCAGGGATAGCAACAGTTCCCCAAGTGGGAACGGGAGGGGCCACATGTGGCTCCCAGCCACAGCCAGATTCCTCCCCAGCTCCAGAGAGGGGGTGGCTCCTTCCAGCTGGCAGCCCCTCTTCAGCCCCCAGGGTTGGCAGGGGCAGCATCTGGCAGCAGGTCCTGTCAGCTGGCCCATTCAAGCAGCAGCAAAGCTGACTCTGCATCTATTGCAGCGCCTGCTGCTGCAGGACCTGCATGACAGCCACATCTGCAACTCGCTACTGGTGGCCGAGAGCGAGGAGGACATCTGGAAGACCGAGACCCCCTACACCTCGTACCGACAGCGCGTGCTGCCCACCGATGGTACAGCCACCCCCCAGCCCCAGGTGCCAGTGCTTGGCTCCTCAGGGCCCATGCTACGGTTGTGTGACTCCCCTCCCGCTCCTGCAGACTACTCATCAGAGGAGAGCTACCAGCCCCGGGACTACCTGGCTGCCACCATGCAGTTTGTGCCGGGGCACTTTGCCTGCGACGTGGTGTGGAGCACCATCATCCACGTGCACTCACGTCTCAAAATGGGGCCCAACATGGGAGTCTCACGAGGTGCATGTGTATGCAAGTGGTGGGGAGTGCTCCAGGGGGTGGGGGGGGCTTTGCTTGGGCTCTTCTCCCTGGCCAAGTGCCCACTGGGTTCCGGCGACTTTGTCCTGCCCTGCAGGGGCAGCTTGGGGTCACTGATGTCCCATTGTCCCCAGCCATCCAGGCACTGCGCTCTGTGCTCAACGCCTTCTCCGTGGTGAACCGCAAGAACATGTTTGTCTACCAGGAGCGCTCCACCAAGGCCGTCTTCTATCTGCGGTGAGGAGCTGTAGGGCCTGGGCCCTTCCTCTGCTGGCCCACCTGCCTCTGTGGGCAGGAGCTCTGCAGCATCTGCCCTGGCTCCAGTCTGTGGCTGTGCCATGCAGAGCAGGCGCCTCCTGTCCTTGGCTACCCAGCCAGCCCCTCAACCCATGCTCAGGATGGCAGGGTGGGGCCTGACCAAATGCCTTGCCATGGCCATAGTGTGCTCTGCTGGGTTGTGTGTGGTAATACCAGTATCACGCTGAGCCACAGTCCAGCACTTCTGACCCATGCTGTTGGCTGAAGCCCTCTCTTGCCCCCCAGGCTCACGGAAACCACCTACAGTGGGAAGGTATGGGAAGGAGAGAGTACCCAGGGCCCCGTGTGCCGCTCACTGGCTCTGACACGCAGCCAGGAGCCCATCTACCCTGAGGATCTCATGGTGAGGCTGCTACATGCTGCCCTGGGGACTCTGGGCACTTGAGGGCATGGGATTGGGGTGGGCAGTGGGAGAAATGTGCCTACAACTGTAGGCTGTGTGGGGAGGAGTGGGGCTCATGGCTAGGGTAGGAGCTGGGGGCAGCCAGGCTGGGGCAGGGGCTGGGGCAGCCTGTGGAGCATGTGGGTGGGGTGGTGGTAGCAAGGTGGGAACGATCCTGTTTGTGCTTGATGACTGTGGCTCTGGGGAACCCTCCCAGGCAGAGCAAGGCCCAGGTCCCCATGAAAGCTGATGTTGCCAGCACAGCGCCTTCCTCTCACCCCTACAGGGATCCCGCTCTTCCCTCGACTTGGGCTCATGCCGCAGTGTGGACTCCACCCGCCCCGTGGGCCAGGTGGACAGACACATCCAGCTGATGGTCCATGGCGTCACCCAGGCAGGTGTGTTGTGGCCTTCCCAGGCTGGCCCAGTAGAGGGAGGATGGAGACACACCCCAGGGGTGAGGGACACATGCAGGGCAAGGGTGAGTGAGGGCTGAACTGGGGTGTGGGGTCCTTGGTGGATGGCAACTTGGCCCAGTGCAGGGGGACGCTCCTTCCACCCTGTGACAGTCCCTGCCCCCCATGGCATCCTGTCTTCCTTTCACCTCCCAGTTGTCAATACCTTTGGTCAGGGCAGGGGTGTGGTGCCCTGATGAAGGGCACAGGTGTGGGGCAGTGGCGGGGACAGCAGGGGCAGGGCATTGCTCTCATGCTGCCTACCTGCAGGGCCTGAGATCACGGACGAGCTGGTGAAAGTCCTGCGCCGACGTCTGGATGAAGCCACGCTGGACATCATCACCGTCATGCTGGTGCGGAACTGCAAGCTGACCCCAGCCGACGTGGAGGTACTGCCCCCTGCACTGCCACTCTGCCCTGCCCAGCCCAGCCTGTCCAGCCCTAGCTCTTGCTGCAGTCACCTCCTGCCCTGCCCCTAGGAATCTGCCAGGTCTTGCCTCGTGCTGGGGGCTACCTGCCCCAGCTATGCATCCAGGGTGCTGGGTTGAGGGTGCCCCTTTGGGGGTTCTTGGGGCTTTAGGAGCTGTCTCCAAACCACTTCCTGGGCCTCCCTCTGTGGGGACAGGGGTACAGTGAACCCCTGGGGATGTCTTGCCTTCTGGGCACCCTTGTAGGGCCCTAGGTCCCCCTTGGTGGGTCTGTGCCCAGGTCTTCCTCTCTGGCAGCTGTCAGGCAGGGGAGGGGCCTGGTGGATGCCCCCCAGTGCCCGGGCCATGCCCAGAGGCTCACCGGCTCCCCCCTGCAGTTCATCCAGCCCCCAGGGACTCCACCCACAGAGGTCCTCCAGTTCACCCTGCCGCCGTCCACTCTGCCTTGGCTCCCTGCCGTGGCCTACTACCTGCGCCAGAACCTGCTCATCTTCCTGCACACGCCCAAGTACACTGACAGCAACGTTGAGCATCACTTCAAGGTGAGCAGGCTGTGGGGCCCCGTCACGCGCTGCAGCACCTGTTGAGGGCTGGAGCATGATGGAGCCATGTGGGAAGAGGAAGGCTTGTGAGGCGAGGCAGCCTCTTCCACCAGACCAACTCAAACGTAGCTTGGTCCTGTAGATGATCTATTGTCCTGCCTCGCAAACTGTGCTTTGCCTTCCCCTCCAAGTTCTCACCGCTGTCTTTCCAAGAACCCCACTCCCCCTGGTGCTCTGCACAGAGCTGAGCCTGGTTCCTTGCTCTGGCCTCGCAGCTATGTCACTGCATCCCGCAGAGTTCCCCACGTTCCTAAGGGTCGCAGACACCGGCCCTGATGAAAGCACGCTGTGGAGTGCACCCTGGCACTGCCAGCTTCACCCAGGGCCCCGTGGCAGGTGGAAGGGGAGAGGGGCCTCCAGTACCTTCTGGTCATGCTCAGGTCCTGGTTCCCCCCGCATCTCTAACAGCCTGCCATGCTGCAGTCTTATAAGCAGGCAGGAAGAGGCCACAGACCCAGCAAGAGGACTGGACAGTCTGACCCTTGGCCTCTGCCCACTCAGCAGACCCCTGGATGGGGCTCGGCACCCATCTGTGGGCCTCACATCCTTGGAGGCCCACAGTCCTGGCATGGTGATGGCCAGGGGAGCCCTTCACCAGTGCCACACTGTCTGGAAGAGCTCCCTGTGATGGGCACCAGCCTGGGCCCTATCATTAGACCCGTGTGTAGAGGGGGCCATAAGGAGGGCCCTGTGCCCATTGCCAGGATGAAGCAGCATGTCATTTACCCAAGGTCCTGGTTGCCAGGGGTGGGGGGACTCTGCTGGCCATGCACTGCACTCTTCCCTCACTGTTGCCCCTCTCTTCCCAGCACTACTTCCACCCAAGCGGCAGCCTGCCCGATCTGGACCTCTACCTGTACAACAAGCCGGGCGGGCAGGGCACCGGCGGCAAAGGTACTTGCAGCTTGGGCTTGTGGCCAGGCGGCAGGGAGCCACTTTCCAGCACAGGGACCCTGCATGGTGTGGGGAGGGGGCATGGTGTATCCTGTAGGGAGGGGGGAGGGGAGGAGCAGTGTGTGACCCCATGGCCTGGGAGCACGTGTGCCCTCAGCCAGCATTGGCGGTGCAGGGACACCTGGTGCCACAGGTAGGTGGGTTGGGAAGCTGGGTGGGGGGTGATCCTCTCTCCCAGACCACATGCCTCTGCCTCTGCCTAGGCCCATCCTTGCTAGGGAGCTGGGCCCATCCCTTGTCCATCTGCTGCACCCCTGTGCCCTCGAAACATCTTCCTGTTGCATAGGTACCTGTCAGACCTCATGCAGTCCGTCCATCCTTCCTTCCTTCCTCCCAGTTCCAAGGTGGCACCAGGCATAGTACCATACTTTCCCCACCCCCAGCTCCTGCCTCCCTTGCTGTGCAATGCCTTCTGCTCCAGGCCCTTCACATGCATCTGCTTGCCTGGCCTCTGTTACCAGACTTAACAGTAGACTTTAGACAGTGGCACTGAGTTCATAAATGCTTGGGCAAGAATAGCCTGTTTTCTAAAGAGAGTATTTACTGAGCACAGTGGGTTTGCAAGTTCAAGCACACAACAGATAACAACAGAAAAACTTTGCCTAAGCTCAGAGATGGCCCAGTAAGATCCAGCAACGGCCCACACAACTGAGCCTAATTTAAAATGCAACACAGTAAACCAAAAAGACAACAGCATCTTGCATAGGTCTTACATAATCCCAGGACAGAGCATTTCCTTGCAGCCAGGTACAGTATTCAGGCAATGAGGAGATCCCACAAGCCTGATCCCTGCCTGGGTTTTCATAGGTGAATCTGCACCTCCTTCTCCCCCATGGGGGCCTTAACCATACCTTGCTTTTCACGTCCCTCACATATCCTGCACTCCTCACAACTCCTGTGTTCAGTGTCTGTCTTTCTCTGCTATTCTAGTCTCTAGCCCCTTACAGGTTCTGCTTTGAAATGTAAATGTAGTTCCCAGCAGTCTGGGACACTCCCCTGCTCCCTCAGGTCTGTCTCCAGCATACATGTGCTGATTGTGCCAATTTTTGCCAGCACCCTCCCTGTGGGTGGGGGTGTCAGACAGCTGGCAACTCCTGATGCCCCTGGGGCCATGACCCCAACTCTTCAGAAGCCAGCACCCTGCCACCGCCCTGGCAGCCTGGCTCGGAGTATGGCGCTCTGGGACCACAGGACAGACTCCTGCTCAAGGGCGTGCAGTCGCCAGAGCCTCCCCAGGCATTCTCCCCAGCCACTCCAGTGCCTATCCCCAGGAGGCTCTGGGTCAGTGCCAGATCTGACTGGGGCCTCCTGGAGCCACCTCTAAACAACATGCAGCAGCCGCTGCTTTGGCAGGCACCTCGCACACTTCCCGGCAGCCCCAAGCTCAGGCTGGGGCCCTTTCTCTGGCCCGGTGTCTTGCTGTGCGCTCCCTTTGCACCCAGCAAGAAGGAAGCTCCTGCAGCTGAGAGCTGTAGGGGCACCCTGTGCACCCTCGCACCTGCCACCATGTCCCAGCCCCAGGGATGCATGAAACCCCCAGAGCTGGGAGAGCACAGCAGCAGCCATCTCCCAACTTCCAGGGTTTCATGCACCTCTGGGGCTGGGAGATCACAGCTGTGCCCCATGGCTGCCAGGAGCAGGAGGTGCACTTCGGGGACTCAGCATCTCTGGGTCCTGGCAGCTGTGGTGCTCTGCCAGGCCCTCAAGTCTGCAGCTGCTGTGCTAAGAGTGCCATCAGTTGCAGGTCTCCCAGCCCCAACTGGGCACGGGGCACCCCTATGCTGGGAGCCCTCAGCTGATGGCACTCCCAGTACAGTGGAGACCCTGCTATGTGTGTAAAGTAAAGCTGGGTAGCAGCCAGCTATAGAGCTAGCACACACTGTTGAGGTCTCACTTTGTAGCTGGTTGGACCTTTCTATGGCGAGATGAGTACTATGCATGTGTATGGGTCTCAAGGTCATTGCACAACTAATCAGGTCATTGTGTGATACCTGCAATGTGTAGAGGAGCTCGAGGAATTTGGACCAGAGGAAAAGTGCAAGCTCATCTGTGTGGTGCCTGGGTGGGCAATTGTGCCTGATGTCTCAGCCCAGAGCCTCTCCTGGCTGGCCCTGATCTCCCAGCAGCTGGCCCATGCTGGGCCCAGTACTCAGTGCTGGCGTTAAGCCCCAGCATTGCCCGGGTGCATGGACATGGAGCAGTTGTCAGCCTGTTGGTCCCTGCAGCACTTGCCCCATTGCATGGGCCATGGCTGCACTACAGCTGCCCCTGGTCACAATGCAGCCTGGCAGAAGCAGGGCACGGGCCTGTGGGACCCTAAGCCTGATGCAGCGCCAGCCTGATGGTGCTGGCAAAGGGTGCTTGGTGCTGCCACCCTGTGGCTGCTCAGAGGTTGCTACCAGGAGCCTAGTTCATGGCTGGTGGGGCTTATGGGGCTGGTGCAGCCTGCTGTACCCTGGGACTGCTGGCCCCCCACCTGCACCCTGCCCCCTGCATCCGGTCAGCACCGAGGCAGCAGTCCTGGCACAGGAGCTCTCACTCCAGACATGCTGTACCCAGCAGTGGGGCCTTCATCAGAGCCAGGTGCTCCTGCAGCACTAGTGAAAGACCGGAGGGCCATGGCGCACACATGTTGGAAGTGGGGTGGGGTGAAGGCACCGTGTGGAGGCTCATTGGGCCCCGGCAGGTGTGCAGGGGGCCTGCTGCTGGAGGGTGGGGCGCTCTGTGGTGCTGAAGCTGGGGCTGCTGTGGGGTCTGAGCAAAGGGCTCAGGGTGTGCAGGGCCACACAGCTAAGGAACCCACCTGGAGCTCATGCTCTGGGTGCATTAATGTGCCTCTGACCTATGGACACCCATCAGGCCCTGGGGGCACTGCACCCCCAGCAGTGCCTATGGGTGCCTCGCATGCTGACTCTGGCACAGCTGTCTCCTTCACCACTCAGTGCCGGTTGCAGGGCTGCTCACGGCTCAGCCAGGTGCTCCCAGGACCAAAACTGCACTGACTGGGGCTCTGTTCCCTGCAGGCATCGCGTGCATTGCCCTCACCTTCGTGGATGAGAACGACAGCCCCCTTCTGCTGGCACCCGGGGATCGGCCTGGCTCCCTGAGGCCACCACCCAGCACCGACCTGCTGCAGGACTCGGACTTCGAGAGCCTCACTGCAGTCAGCCAGCACCATGTCGAGCCAGGCATGTTGCAGCCAGGTGAGGGGCATGCCAGAGAAGCAGGGGCCATCCCAAGGGCTGCCTTGTCCCCATGCCGAAGCCAGAACATGGGCAGGGCAGGGTCTGAGCATCACACTGCCCTTGCAGCCCCCAGGGTGGTTCATGGCTGCCTTCCCCCAGGCCTGGCTAGCACAGCCCTGCTGCCCCCAGCAGAGCCAGTGGCAGGGGCATGTGGGGTGGAAGGCAGCAGCACTGTGCAATGCCTTGGTCTCACCTGCAGGCCCCTGCGCACGTGTGCGCCTGGACATGTGGGAGAAGGGAAACATCAGCCTCCTGCAGCTGTCGGAGAAGTTGCGTGGGGCCCTGCGTCATGCCGTGTGCGATGCCACCATGGAGGTCCGTGTGCTGCCTGCCCCACTCTGCATGGAGTCCGCCTGCCCCCTGGCCACCGCCGAGCTGGATGAGCTGACCAGCAGTGGTGAGAGCCTATCCGAGCTGTCCCTTTCCAGGGTTTGGCACCCAGGGATGGAGCCTCACTTCATCTTCCCCAAGCTGCTGAGCCCAAGTGGCATCCAGCTGAACTGCCAGTGGTGCCGTTAGACAGGAGAAAGTGGGGGCCCGACCTTTCCCCCCAGCAAGGGGCACAGGTCACTGCTTTGGCTGGCTGCTCTGAGGCTGCTTGTGGATGGGGCCCAGGATTGCTTGGCCAAGCCCCAGTGCTGGGGTGGGAGCAGCTCTGGGGCTGCAGCCGCTCTCCAGCAAAGATGTCCAGAAGGCCTCACACCTGCTCTGCTTGCAGGAGGCCTCAGGAGGACGATGTCAGAGACCAAGGGGCTGGCTCAGGCTGCACGCAATGCTGGTGCCAGTCGCGGGTGCCCAGCCCCCCTGCACTTCACCCCAGCTGCTGCCTCGAGCCCCGGCGAGCCAGTCACACCTACAAGCAAGCTGGGACGCCGTAGCTTCTGGGACATGCTGGTACCATGGCCATGGGGCTGGGGCAGGGGCCTGTAGCAGGGGGTGACCTGTGGCCGGCAGGGCAGATGTCAGCAGTGGAGCTGGCTGTGAGGCAGGGGAAGGACCCAGGATTTGGCCAGGGGGAGGAGGAAGCTGTGCCTCTCCCTGTCTCATCTGTGCCCTGCTCCCCAGAGCAAGGCAGAGTCGTCAGAGCTGGGCAGCCCCAAAACCACTGATGACATCGTGCTAGAGCGGCCAGAGGAGACGCGCACACGGCGACGCCACAAGACGGAAAGTGTCAGGCAACACCTGAGCCAGGAGCGGGCCACGGCCACTGCTGAGCTAGAACAGGCTCAGAGGTGAGCCCATGGCACTGCCCTGGGACCGCTGCTCCCAGCCAGCACCAAGCCACACCATGTGCTGTGGCCCTGGTGTGCACTGCTGCCACTGCCACCGCCTGCAGTGCCAGCATGCGGAGGGGCACTGCTGGGCCGGGTGCAGGACCGCAGCTGCCTCTGGGACATGCAGGGAGCTGCAGAGGGGGCCAGGCATTGGCTTGCTCCCCTCCCACCTTGTGCCCTTAACCTGTCACCGCTGGTGCCTTGCCCCAGGCGCCGCACCTGCCAGCTGGAGGAGGGGGACGTCGGTGTCATGCACCCACTCTTCCATCGGACCTGCCAGCAGTGGATGGCATTCATGAGCCACCTGGGTATGTGCCAGGTGGGCGGGACGGGCCAGGAGGGTGCAGGGAGGCTGTCCGTGCAGGGTGGGGCAGGAGCTGGGCCATGCAGCCTGTCTTGGGTCTTTGCCTCTGTCCAGCTGCACCCAGGACGTCCCTGCCCGGCCTGCCCTCTGCAGTCAGGAGGGCAGGTGGGGGACAGAGGCGGCTCCAGGGAGAGGGTCCCAGCAGGAGGCTTGGGGCTGGTGCTCTACCATGCTACCATGCATCAGGGCACTGTCTGTCACTGGGCAGGGCAGTTTTCTTTCTCCCATGGGGATGGAGACCAAGCAACTTGGCCACGGCTGCACGCTGGCCTGTGGCAGAGCAGGGACTGGTCCTGGGGCTGGTGCCTACACCACTGGGCTCCCTCCTGTCACTGGGATGCTCTGGGCCTTGCAGTGCCCCCTTGACCTGACCTTGGTTTTCCTGGTCACAGGGTGTCCCTCAGTGCAGCAGTGCTCAGTGGAGATCGTTTCCCGCTTCCTGCTCCCCTCGGTGCTGGCTGAGGTGGTGAGCCTGGTCACTGCCCTGGCCAGCGACACCGCTGTCAAGGTGTTTGAGCGGCTCTGGTGAGTGTCACTGGGGAGTGAACCGAGGAGCAGGGCAGGAGAGGGACATGTCAGCTGGGCAGTGTGGGGCTGTAAGTGGGAGCATGGAATAGTGCAGTGGGGGCAGGGGTGGAAAAGCCCAGGGCACATGGGGGTGGGGGGGCAGAAAAGTGCAGGGCCACACAGCAGACACCCCTTGCCTGCTTGTCACAGCCTGGCCCCGGCAATAACGCAGTGATGCTCTCTTCCACAGCTGCCCCTGGGGTGCCACCTTCCTGCCCTATAAGCCCAGCCAGAGCACAAGCCTGCGGCCTGCTGCTGTCCGGCACTTCATATTACTTGGGCGCAGTTTCCACCAGTGGCGTTACAGCACCGAGCAGGGTGAGTGTAAGGCCAGGGCCTCCCTTTGTGTGTGTGAGTTGGGGGCTGGGGGTGGGGGCACAAGCTGTGTGGCCTTCAGGGCCTGTAGGGTGTCCAGCAGAGTGGTGCCAGGGACGACTATGCCCAAGGGTCATCCTGGCCCGGTGCAGCCCAGGCACCAGCCCTCACTCTCCTAGGTCATGGCCCCAGTGCTGCACAGAGCTGCAGGCGGGTGTCACTGGGGGCTCTGGACAGGTCCTGTGGGGGGAGATGCCCACCCCAGCCCTAGAAGCTGTTCCGTGCCCCTCCTCGCTACGGCGGGGCTCCAGCACAGGGAGCGCTGGGTCTGGCCTGTGCAGGCCCCCGGCAGGTGCTGACAATGTCTTTGCCTGCAGTGGCCGGCAGCGCAGAGGAGCAGCAGGTCCCCCCTGCTCATAGGTTCAAACGTAAGTCTTTGCTCACCAGGGTGTGGTTGGAGCAAGGGGCTGCACTTGGGCAGCTTCTGCTCAGAGCCCTTGTCCTGCTGGCACTGGCCCACCCAGGGTGCCTGGGATGCAGCACCGTCACAAGCAGCTTCACAAGAGCCACGGCCACTGTGCACGGGCTGGTCTGACCTGGGCTGGGGCCAGGGCTTGCCTAACCCAGGGGCTGTATCCTGCTGCCCAGGTTCTGTCCAGCCCTAAAGCACCTCACCTGGAGCTCAGAGCACCATGAGGCAGGCAGGCGCAGTCCTGGCTCTCTGCGAAGCTGAGCGCAGGAGGGACACATGGGTGTTTGTGGGAGCATTCACATGGGTGAGGCAGGGTCAGGTGGCTGAGCATCTGGGCACAAAGGTCGCGTGTCCTGTGCGGGGGGCAAAGACAGCTGGGAAGTCTGCACCCCGGACATAGGCAGCTGGACCATCCAGGCAGGAACCTGCGCCTACAGGTGCCAGGCTGTGGTACCGACCCCTCCAGGCAGAGGAAGAAGTCCCAGGCAGCTAAGATGCCCTTTAGGCCCGATTAGAAAGCAAGGATTGGGAACCAGTATTGAAGGAAGAAGAATTGGGAACATGGAGGTCAGTGCGGAGCAGGTCAGGACACCTGACTACCATGCTACCCAGGGCAGAGCCAGACCCACACAGTTCACTTGCCTTTGCACATTGACCTAACAGAACATGGCAAGCCCAGCCCAGGTGCCAAGGCCCTGTTTGGGCTGTCAGGCCAGAAGGGGCCTCCGGGGACATGGAGCTCAGCTGCCTGCTGTTGTAGCCCTGCTGGGGCCTTGTTAGGCCCCATCTGAGGAGCAGCTGAGCTTAGAGGATTTTTCTCCTCTTGGGAGGCTCTTGCAGGACCTCGCTGCCCCAGGGTGAGGCAGGGGAAAGGACTGTTTGAGTCACGTGGCAGGGTTGGCACAGACTGGCCATGGGAGGCTCAGCCTGGAGTTTCGGCCAGAGATCTGTAACCCCCCAACAGAGCGGTGGGGGCAAAACCAGAGTGAGCTGTCGAGTGATGTCTGAGACTGGGACCGGCTGATGCAGTACGGAGCCCTGTGGTAGCAGGGTGGCCTCGCTCCCTTCCAGCCCAGCCCACAAGAGCAGCAGGTGGGTGGGAAGGGGGACTCTGGCCAGCACCCTGTCTTTGTGACTCTCCAATACCTTGCAGCTCACAAGGGGCTCCAGCGCTTTGAGGCCATGGAGTTCAGCTCCACAGAGAAGGGCTTGGGCTCTGGCCCCTCAGGGAGAGACCTGGTGCCCCGGCAGAGGTTCCTTCTCATAGAGATCATCGACAAGAAGGTGGGTGGTGCCTGCCTGACATGATCCCGCACACACATGCATGCATCTGTGCCCATGGCCAGTGACTGGCTTGGCCTGGTGCTTGGCAAACAGTCTGAGCAGGGCATGCACAGACCCCTGTGGTGAGGGCTGGGGTGGGTGAAAGGTGCTGACCAGCCCCTCTGTGACCTCGCAGGCAGCCTGGGCCCTGGTGCTGCAGGACAGTGCAGGCCCCTGCACATACCATGGCTCCTGATGGGAGAGGGAGCCCCGATGCCCCAGGCGTAGCCACCTGGGGGCAGGGCTGGTGGGTGCCATGGCAGGGCTGTGTCCCAGGGCATCCCAGAGCAAGTCTCTCACCTCCCTGCTGTGGCTTCCCTCCAGCTGACCCTCTACACCTACAACTGGTCCCCGGACCTGGGCAGCTCCCTGGCCAGCTCGCTCACGCGCCTCCTGCAGTGGCAGAATGCGCGCTCCCACGTCGTTCATTGCCTGCTCAGCCAGAAGCTGGGGCTTTTCCACCACTACTGCTACATGGACACGCCCTGGCATGAGGATGCCAAGCAGGTACAGTGCCCCCCCCCGACCTCAGCGTGCCCGTCCCTGCCACAAGGGCTGAGCTGGGGAAGGTCCTGGCCATGGCTGCTTATAGTGCCCAGCTGGTCCAGGCAGCCCCAGGCATCAGCATGCCCCATGGCCCTCCTGCCTGCCATCCTTCCACTCAGCAGCTGATGTGGCCCTGTCAGTGCTGTGGAAGCCAGCCTGTGGCTGGGTGGGGGTGACCTGTGGGCCTGGCCCTGGGCAGGTGGGATAGGGCTGGGCACTAGGCAGGGTGAAGCTGGGCTCAGTGGTGGGCACCAGCCTGCCCTGCTTGGGGGGACCCCCACTGGTGGCACAGTGCCCAATAGCCCGGAGATACTCAGGCCACGTCTGCCTCTGTAGGAGCCGAACCCCTTCCTGAACACGCTGGAGGTGGACATGCTGATCCGCAACCCCAGCCCCCCGCCCAGCCGGGAGCAGGGCCGGCTGAGTAGCTCAGGGCGCAGCCTGCCCTCCCTGCACTTCCCCCCCGACATGGTGCCTTTCGACGAGGCTCTGAGGGATGTCACCGCTGTCAAGTGCCTCCCCCACGGGCCAGAGGTGGGGCTGCTTGACCCTGTGTCTCGCCATGGCGCTCAGTTCCTGGAGATCAAGAGCATGGAGAGGAGAGGTACAGGAGCTGCGGTCATGGGAACCTGCCCTCCCCACAAGCCCTGCCAGTCCCAGCTGAGGGCACTGGCTGTAGGGCAGCTCCTGCCCATACTCGGCCACAGGCAGGAGCACAGCTCTGGGCAGTGGCAGCAGGTGGTCTCTGTGGCCCAGTGGAGACCCATGGACAGCGATGTAGGGATGTGCGTGCACATGTGCATGCATGCGTGTGTGCATACATGTGCATGCAGGAGGGGATGGGAGGGTCCAGCAGGGTGGGTGTTCCGGGCCTTGGCTCTGCACTCCCACGGCAGCTCCTGTCTGTCCATCTTTCCTTTTCCAGAACTGGAGAAGCAGATGAAGATCGAGAACCTCTTTGTGACCTGGCAACAGAGGTCAGCACAGTCCAACATGCCCATCAGTGTGAGTGCATCCTGAGGTGGAGGGAGGCTGAAGGGCCTGGATGGGCTATGGGGGAAGCAGCAAGCACTTTCAGGGGGTGGGGAGCAGCAGCAGTGGGACTGAGGCCACTGGGAAGGCAGAGGAATTGCTGTGCGTGGGGCTGGCAAGAGGGGGTAGGAGTCTGGCCCCACACATTGCTGAGGGCCCTGCCAACACACCCTGCAGCTGTGCCCCTGTGCCCTGCAGCTGGCCGACCTGGAGACGCTGAAGCAGTCCTCACGCCTGGTGCACTACTGTGCCACCCCCCTGCTCTTCGATCCCGCGTTCCGGCAGCAGATTCAGGCTGACCAGCAGACCAAGGTGGAGGGGAAGGTGAGAGGCCATTGCTGGCAGGGTCAGTCTGGGCACAGCGGACTGTGCTAGAACTGCATGCCCTCCTTGGTGCAAGGGCAGCTCTGTCCAGGGCAGAGCCACAGGAAGCAGGGGCTGCTGGTAAGCAGTTGGCGGCAGGGCCTGAGCCATGTCTCTGCACCAGGCAAGTGTCTGCAGTAGCTGGGAGCAGAGCAGCAGGACTCTGGCAGGCATGATTCTGATGGCCGTGGCACTGCTCTCTGCAGGGTGTGGATTGGCCAGTGGGGAGGCACAGAGTGGGGAGCAGGCAGGTGGACTTGTTTGGGTGCTAAACACCCCCAACAAGGTGCTGGACGAAAGTGCTGAGGAGGCCAAGCCAGGGGCTGTGGGGTGACGCATTCTTGGGTCTTGGGCACTGGCCCAACGTTGGCAAGCAAAGCCAGGTGGATTATCACTTCCTGAAGAGTGCAGCTTAGGGGGGGGGCTTGAGGTGTCAGCATGGAGCCTGCGTTGTTCCTGCAGGAGACTCGCAGCTGAGCTCACAGTGCCCTGGGGGAGCAGAGCAGGGCACTGAGAACAACTGAGCCCCAGGAGAGCCTGGGGCAAGAGGCTGGCAGGACTGGGGCAGGCAGTGAGAGGGACTGTGACCAGGGTGAGGCAGCAATGGGTCCAGAGAGGGGTACTCAAGAGCTTCTGTGCTTCCCAAGGGACTCGCGGAGCATCACAAGGAAGTGCTCCGTCTGCCAGGCCCTGGGGCGAGCAGTCTATCAGAGACTGGGCCCAGCTATCGCAGGAAACCATAGGGCCCTCGTGCAATCTCAGATGGGTCTAGACTGCTCTGTGGGGGACAGGACTGTCGGCATTTGTGGCAGTGTGTCTGGGGGAAGAGTTGCTCAGCTCAGCGCTTGGTGCCAGAGGCTGGCTGGTGGAGAGCAGGAGACGTGTCCTGGGGGTGGGTGCCCCCAGCTCCTGTGGGGCTCTGTAGCAGCTAGGGATGGGGTACTGGGAGAGATGCACCCATGAGTGCTGTGGCCAGCTCCCTGCTGGCACCAGCTGCACAGGCCTGTCAGGCTCCCGGCTTCCCTTGCAGAAGCGCCATCGCTCCAATGACTCAACGGCCTCAGGGCGGGACCGCAGCCACAGCTGCGACTCCACAGAGGCGCTGCCCTGCAAGCTGAAGGAGGAGCCATGGCTCCTGGAGATGTGCGGCGCCTTCCTGCAGCAGTACATCCAGTATCTGCAGAGCATGGGTTTCATCCTGGTCCAGGTGCGGCCTCCCTCGCCCACCCGCAGGTCAGTGCTGCTCCAGGGAACCCCCATCCCTCTTGGTACCACCCTTGGCGCTACTGTCACTGGGGACATGGCAGCCAAGCTAGGTTTGTGGGCACCTGGCTCAGGTCCCTGCATCCTCTCCTGTTTGCTGCAGCACAAGTCGGATACGTGCACTGGCAGCCCTGGGCACTGAAGGCAGAGGCTCCTTCTCCTACAAGCCCAAAGCAGATGGGAGCCCCAAGGTAAGGACACTGACATGAGGAAGGGCTCCAGCATGGGGGAGGGCCAGGCCTCCGAGCAGCCACTGGGGCAAGAGGGTAGGGTGGGAGCTCAGGAGGAGCTCACCTGGGCAGCGTCAGCCTGCACTGGACTCTGCCTGGAGTCCTCTGAGCCGCAGGACTTGGGTTGGAAGGGACTAGCCTGGCCGGGGGTCTGGCCACATGCTGGGGTGGGCCCAGTACAGGTCTGAGAGGGCTTGGGGAAGCTCCAGGGCTGCAGGAACAGCTCTGGTCTGGGCCCCACCTCAGTGGGGGAACAGAACCTAGCACACCCAGTGCCTGGCGAGCAGGTTGGAGCAACTGGATCACGGCCCGCAGAGGGCTCTGGGGAGGCCAGTGCTGGGTGAGCTGAGCAGGAGGTGGGTGCAGTGTGCATGGGAATGGAGCAGCTGCAACCAGTGCCCTGTGTCAGGCAGCTCTGCCATCCCGACACCCCAGACCCAGACTGGGCCATGCCACTCGCTCCTGTCCTCAGTAGCTACTGATGCCCCTTTCTGCCAAGAATGTGTCTGGTCCCTTTGTGAATGTGGCTAAACCATCAGCTTCCACTGCATCTGGTGGCCACGAGTCCCCCACTGAAGTTACAGTCTGTGGAAAAGAACTTCCTCTTAGTTTTAAACTTGCTGCCTTCCTGTTGTGACCCCTCATGCTTGTCTGGTGAGAGATGGTCAGCAACAAATCCCTAGGGGCTTTCTCCTCACCATTTAGTACATTGCAAACCCTTCTGTCCCCCTCCAGTATCTCCTTTCTAGACTGACCAGGCCAGGCCTCATTACTCGATCCTCCTAGGGAAGCCCCTCCAAAGTGCTCAGCATCCTTGTTACCTTTCTCTAGATGTCTCTACTTCTCTCTCCTTTTGGAGGTGCGGGACACACAGCTGGGCACGGGATTTGAGGTGCACCTGTCCCATGGGTTTTTGAAGTGGCATTACAGTCCATTCCATTTTGTTTCGTTCCCATCTCAATCATCCCTAACATGTTTGCCTTTTTGACAGCTGCTGATGGGATCAGGCATGTTGGGGGAGAAGGGCTAAAGCCAGGCATGTCCAGCTCGGGCGAGGGGACCCTTTGAGATTCACCCCCTATGGCTGGGCTTGGGCATGTCCCTTGGCGAGCTTGGCAGCTCATGCTTCTCTGGCTGTGTGAAGCCCGAGGCAGGCGCCTGCTCCATGGAGCCTGCCTCTGTGGGGGGCAGGGGAGCAGACACCCCTGCCCTCTCCCAGGCAGGCTGAGTCAGGCCCTGGTGTCCTGCTTAGCCCTGCCCTTTCCTCCCCAGAGCACCAGCCCCCCTGTCACCACCTACCACCTGCAGCGCGCCCTGCCTGGCGGGATCGTGCTCATGGAGCTGGCATTCCAGGTACGGGGCAAGGGGCCTAGGAGAGCTGTGCATGGTGCAGCACTGGGCTGGGGCAGATGGCCTTTGTGGCATGGGCTCCGGGTGCCCTCCCTGCCTCTGGCCTGAGGGGCCAGCCAGCACAGTGCTGTCTTCATAGGTCTGAGGCTGGGGTGGCACGGGCCGTGTGGTGCCTGCAGAATGCGCTCAGTGCAGCGCTCTGCCCAGGGCTGAGGCTGCAGTGGCAGGGGCAGGGCAGTGCCTGCAGGCCATGCTCAGTTGAATGCTCTGCCCAGGGCTGAGGCTGGGGTGGCAGGGGCAGCACAGTGCCTGCAGGCCATGCTCAGCACAGTGCTCTCTCTGCAGGGCTATTACTTCTGCGTGAAGCAGTATGCACTGGAGTGCTCACGGATCCCCATGGGCCAGACGGTGAACTCGCAGGTAGGGGCTTTGCCTCCACATGTTGGGCAGCTGTGGTCCAGGGCGTGCTGCGGGGCTCAGTCCTGTGCTGTCTCCACCTCACAAGGTGCAGCAGGTCCTGACTGGCCAGAGGCCTGCCTCCACCTCCAGGACGGGAGGGCTCTGCTGCAGCAGCCCTGCTGACACCATCCATGGCTTCTGAGGATTCAAGGGGCAGGGACACTTGGGTGGTGTTCATTTGGGCTGGGGCCAAGGGTTTGTGGCAGTCCTGCCCCGTGGAGAGGCAGCTGCTTGAGAGCCAGTCACCCTGGCAGCGCCTGACTCTGGCTGCAGGACCAGAGTGGGACATGGCCTGGTTCTCCTGGGAGCTGCAGCCTCCCCTGCAGCACAGAAGCAAAAGCACAGAGTCCTCTGCCAGGCCAGATCCTTCCCATGCAGCTGCAGCGCAGCCTCTGAGTACCCGTGGCCCAAGCTGCACCCCACCCACCCCACCGGCCATGCGTGTCCTCTCTCCATCAGGGCGCTCTCACAGCCAGAGCCCGCAGCCAGAGCTGCATGGGACCCGGCTCCGTCTCTGAGTGTGCGGTATGTCCCCTCCTGCTGACGCAGGGCTGGGCACCTGGGTGCCGGCTGTGCTGGGTGCTGGGCAGGTTTCTGGCTCCTTGGTGTCAGGTGGCTTCTTCAGCAGGAGGCAGTGCTGCTCTCGGCAGGCTGGGGCATTGGGGCAGTAGCAACAGGGCAGGGATGGTGCTTCGCTCCTCTGGGATGGGGCTCTGGCTCTGCTTGGTGACCTCTGCAGCCAGCTCAGGGCCCAGGGCTCCATGGCCTCAGCCCTGCGGCAGGCAGGGGCATGGGGCTGCTTGTACCCTAGTCCCTCTGGGCTGCTTGTTCTTCCTCTCCCACCCCCAACCTGTGGGGACAGGGAGCTGAAGAGGCCCCCTTCCCTGCCTCCTGGGACTGGGCAAGGTGGAAGGAACATGCTGTGCTCTGGCGTGCACGGCCACTGCTGGGTGGCACAGGGTGCAGGTCCCTGCAAGGCCCCCACTGCCCTCCCTGCTGGGGAGCCCTCGGCCTTGTGGGTCACGGGCAGTGCAGAGCTCCTGCTGCCCATCTGTCCTCCAGCAAGTCAGGTTGCCGGCCCTGGCCAGCAGCTTTGCTGGGGCAGGGAGGGATGCAGCGCCTGGGGCTGGTCCCGTTGGTCTCAGCCAGGACAGCACCCCGCTCTCGTCCTGCCGGGGGTGTCCAGGCCACTGTGATGGAGCGCAGCAAGGCACTGGCCTGGGCCCCAGCCCTACAGGCACAGCTGTGGGGGCAGGGTTGGTGAGATAGGAGTGGGTCATATGCAGGCCACGTCCAGCTGCCTGTACTCTGCACTCTGGCCCATAGCCCTGGTGTGCTGCTGGCCTGGGGGATCCACACCTCCCTCCCATGGATCCACCACCTGCTGGATCCACAGCTCTGGTTCCCCATCTCCACTGGCCCCTGCCCCAGTGGGCCTGGCCGAGCCCAGGGCTCAGGGTGCATGGGGCAGAGCCAAGCAGACAGTGCAACCATCTGGGCTTGGCACCAGGCTGCTCTGACTCTTGCTGGGCTGGGGGCTACCACCCAGCATGTTTCTGGTGCCACAGTCACTTCCAGGGCCGCCCCGCAGCTCTGCCCTCCCTGCAGTGCAGCCTGGGCAGAAGGGACCCCCTGGTGCCCACCAGGCCCTTCCTGGCACAGGAGAGGTGAGGGGGCAACTCCCTGTGTGTGCAGCCTGCCCTGCTTACTCCTGGTTTGCTGCCCAGGCTGAGGGGGCAGGTGTATGGGGCACCCCTAGCATGATCACGTCCTTTCCCAGCTCTCCATGCTCTTCACGGAGGAGTGCGACAAGGTGCGGGACCTCATGCACGTACACTCATTCAGCTATGACTTCCACCTGCGCGTGGTACACCAGTACCTGCTGGGCTCGCACATGGCACTGCGCCAGGGTTACCATCTCACCAGCTTCCTGCAGGACTTCATCGCCCACCACCCTGACATCCCCAAGTTCGGCCGCAACCACGTCTTCCAGGGTGAGCGGGGTGGCAGCCCAGGCCCATGTGCTCTTGTCCCATCCACCTTCAGGACCTCCCCTTGGTTGGGACCGGGGAGGGGCACAGCTCCCAGCCGGATCCTTCCCCTGTCTGGAACAACGGGACCATTGGTACCATGCCCCTGCTGCTGGCTGTTTCTGGCTAGGCCAGACCTGGTCTGTGTACCTGTCCCTAGCACCCCTGGCTCACAGCTGGATGGGGCTGAGGAGCCAGGGCCTCTGTGAGAAGAGCTTGGGTGCTGGGGTGCCCTGGAGGGGTAGAGGGCAGGAGTGCAGCCTGCGAGTGCCCTCAAGTGAGAGAGTGGAGCTGGCACTTCAGCTGGTTGTGGATGGCTGTGGCCAGACCTGGCCCATGGCAGATAACTCCATAGCAGTCTGCCCATCTCCCCGGCACAGGCATGCTGGCCCTGCCCACCAACATGATCACAGCCCACCAGCTCTACAACTATGTGGCTGACCATGCCAACACTTACCACATGAAGCCCCTGCGCATGGCCCGGCCGGCGGGAGGCAGCGATGGCAAGAAGGGGCCCCCAGGCACGGAGCAGAACGAGTATGCCCTGGTCTCCATCTGGAACAGGTGAGTGGCTAGCCCAGGGGCTCTGATAGATGGAATTGGTACAGAGCAGGGCAGCCAAGAGGAGCAGGAGCCTGCAGCTACCGGACCAGGAGAGACTGAAAAGAGACTCTGGTTTGGAAAAGAGAAGGCTGAGGGGGAAGAGGACCAAGGTCTGTAAACCCGTGAAGCGAGTGGATGGAGCAAGGGAATAGGGAACTTGTTTGCCAGGTCCCAGAACGCCAGAACTAAGGGGTAGCTGCTGACGTGCGTGATGGGTTTAAAACTAACGAGGAAGTGCTTTATTACACAGTGTAGTTAACTCATGGAGTTTGTTGCTGCAGGAGGTGGCAGTGGCAGACAGCACAGCCAGGTTCAGAAAGGGACGAGCTAAATTCATGGTTGAGCCATGTTCGTGGCTGTTGAACAGACCGGCTGGAGACGCTTCCTCTGGCATCTCTAGCCCAATACACCAGGTGCCAGAGAGGGTGCTGCCCGGGACAGATCACTAGAGATCCGGTTCAGTGTCCCCCTTTAGCAAGTCCACTTTGGGCACTGTTGGGGACAGGCCAGCAGGCTGGGTGGGCACCTAGTCTGACCCAGGCTGGCACTGATGAGGTTGTCCTGTGCTGAGCCCTGGCCCCGCCTGGGTGCTGGGGCTGCCGGGAGGTGAGGAAGATGCTGCCAAGCACAGCATCCCACTGACCTACCATCTGTGCCTGCAGCTCAGGCTCCTACAAGGACTCGGAGGGGCTGCGTCACCACGACGACTTCGACGTGTCCCTGCTGGTGTGCCACAGTGCGGCCCCCTTCGAGGAGCAGAGCGAGGCCGAGAGACACGTGCTCCGGTGAGGGCGGGGGCCAGGGCCTGGCTGGCCCATGGGCAGCAGGCAAGGTGCAGTGACCTGGCCTTGGGCAGGGGGGAAGCCAGGAGAGGGGCCGGGCTGGAACTGGGCAGCCTTGCGGGCAGGGGCTGTGGGCACAGGGCAGGCTAGGACCCCTCCTGTCTCATGGCATCCACCACCCCAGCCTGTGCTTCTACGTGGTCATGACGAGCCAGCGGGAGCTGTTCCCCCGGCTCACGGCTGACATGCGCCGCTTCAAGAAGCTGCCGCACCTGCAGCGGGACATGCTAGAGCCCGTGGTGGGCCGGGCACCCGGGGAGGCGCCGGGGCCAGGGCTGGAGCGGCAGCAGCCAGCAGAGCGGGAGTCCTGGCAGGAGGCGGAGGACGGGGGCGAGTTCTACGTGGGCGGCTCGCCCACGAAGCTGGGCCCTGGGCTCTTCTACACCTCGCCCCTCTTCCCGCTGCTGGCCTCCGAGGTGGCCTCGGCCCAGCAGCAGCTGAGCAGCCTGGTGCAGCTGGCCAAGCGCCACTGCCGCCGCGACAACCTGTGGAAGCGCCTCTTCCTGCTGGAGCCGCTAGCCTCTGACAAGCTCAAGCTGGGCAAGCTGTCACTGGCCGAGCTGGAGGAGCTGCTCAACGCCGTGCACGGCAAGTCCATCGCTGACATTGACCCCCAGCTGGTGAGTCTGGGCCGAGGCACAGCCCAGCGATGTGGCGCCCGCTGTGGCAGGGCCATGGCGTGGTCCCGGGGTGGGGGTGGGGGTGCAGGGGCGGCACAGCCCAGGAGAGCTGCGGCGCCTGCCTCACCCCCTCTGTGCCACAGGGCTGCTTCCTCACCATGACGGCATCGTGGTACCAGAGCCTTATCAAGGTGCTGCTCAGCCGCTTCCCCCAGAGCTGCCGCCACTTCCTCAACGCTGAGACCGGCACCCAGTACCTGGTAAGGGCGTGTGGTGCCACGGCTCCTTCCCTGCCCAGACCCATGGCCCTGGGCAGCTGTACCCTGCATGCACGTCCCTGCCAGGCAGCCCCCCAGCTATGAATCCCAGGCAGGACTGCACCAACCAGTTTTGGGTGCCCTACATCAAGAAGGATGTTGATAGACTCGGGAGGGTCCGGAGGAGGCTACTTGTATGGTTAGGGGCTTACAGAGCAAGCCCTATGAGGAGAGACTGAGGGACCTGGACCTCTTCAGCCTCCCCAAGAGAAGGCTGAGAGGGGATCTTGTGGCCACCTACAAATTCATGAGGGGGACGCAGCAAGGGATCAGAGATGCTCTATTCACCAGGGCGCCTCTTGGGGTAACAAGGAACAATGGTCACAAACTGACAAGAGAGCAGACTTAGGCTAGACATCAGGAAAAACTTAACAGCGAGGGTGGCCAAAACTTGGAATGGGCTCCAAGGCAGGTGGTGCTCTCCCCTACTTTGGGGGTCTTTAAGAGAAGGCTGGATAGGCAGCATCTGGCTGGTGTCACCTGACCCCAGCACTCTTTCCTGCCTAGGCAGGGGGTCGGACTCGATCTGTTGAGGTCCCTTCCCACCTGAGCATCTATGAAACAATGAACCCCTATCTCCCTGGCAGGTGGTGCTCAACCAGAAGTTCACTGACTGCTTCATCCTCATTTTCCTTGACTCGCACTCAGGAAAGACGGTAAGAGCTGGCTATGCTTCAGCCTGCACTGGGCAGGGGCCTAGACAGAGTCAGACCTTGCCCAGACTGTGGCCACAGCTGGGTGCCCATGGCCGCTTAGGAGCCGTGCTGGGGGAAGGGGAGGGCGCGAGGGCTCTGCCCAGCTGGGTGAAAGGGCCTGCAGCATGTTCATGGCATTGACAAGGAAGGACAAGGGAGGCAGCTCAGTTGCATCGGGTACTGCCCCGGAGCAGGCTAGAAGCTCAGACTTGCTCCTCCTCTGAGGAGTCAGCCTTGAGCCGAGATGTCCTGCAGCCCCTCTCAGCACTGGATCTGGGGGCCAGGCCGTCCCCACCTTGGCTTGCTGCATTGCCCAGCAGGCTGCCAGGCTGGGGGCCAGGGCAGCTCCTGATAGCCTGTTGGCCCAGCAGAGCCTAACGGTGGTTTTCCGGGAGCCGTTCCCTGTGCAACCCCAGGACAGCGAGAGCCCCCTGCCGCAGCTGGTGTCCACGTACCATCACCTGGAGTCTGTCATCAACACCGCCTGCTTCAATGTTTGGACTGGGCTGCTGTAACGTTCATGCCAGCGCCTCAGAGCAGGACACAGCCCCAGGCCAGCTCCTGTGCACACCAGGAGAACAGTGGCAGCATGGGACTGGCAGAACCTGGGGCTGAGGGGTGCAGGGAGCCTGGCTGCCCCTCAGGCCTCAGCCAACGCCAGCCCCCTGGGGTGTTCCCTGTGGCCGCGGGCGGCTGCCATTGCATGTGGACATGCAGGACAGACTGGGAACGGACACACAAAATGCAGGGAGGCCCCAGGGGTCATAGCTGCCATGCAGCAGAGCCATCTTGGGGCCACAGACCCGGCACAGCCACGGGCATGCTGGTGAGCTGCCACCAATGTGACTGTACCTGTCCCTGCCACGCACATGGTGATGTGGAGCACTGCAGCTTCAGCCCAGGCCAGCGCTTCCCTGAGACATTGGAGCGGAGCCATGAGGGCTGCCTGGGTCACTGCCCACCCTGTGCTGGCACCGGCAGGTTGTAGGGGCAGGCAGCACTAGGCTGTTTCAAAGAGCAGCATGGGGGTATCTACAATAAACTGCAGCAGACAGCACCTGCTTCTGACTCACACTTCTGCCATGGCAGGAGGGGCCCAGAGCTTGCAGGAGCAGCCACTCGCCTCCCAGCTGGGAGGGCCAGTGCCCTGCAACCATTCACCCACCTCAGCCCTGGCTCCCTCCACCCGAGGCACAAGCCCAGTGGTGGGGGCAGCAGCTGGGGTAAGACTAAGCTGAGCTGCTGCTGATATGGCTCAGGAGTGGGGGCTGTGACCACAGCAGCATTGGTGGGGGTGCATGGAGGGGCTTCCCCAGGGCAGGGAGCGGGCAGCCTGTCCTGGCCCCAGCAGCCCTGAGGCCCTCAAACACAGGCTGCCAGCTCCAGGGCCCTGTGGGAAGCAGCTCCCTACAGCAAGGGCCAAGGGTGAAGTGGCCCAGGAGCAGAGCAGGGCTTGGATGCTGCCAAGAGTTGGTTCTGGGCCAGGGACTGCCCACCCATGTGGGGATGAGTGTGGCCTGGTTAGGGGCCTGCACCAGGCCTGGGGCTTCCTATAGGTTCCACCACCCCCTGGGAGGCAACCAGGTAGCTCTGCCTGGTGGTCTGGACCGCGCTGCCCAGTGCAAAGCCTTCCACTGGCACCTGTTGTGCAAGAGCAGTGATAGGAACACCCTGGCTTTGCCCCCACCCCAGCCGTGCCCAGGACAAATGCTCCTGAGTCCCAGTGTTTGCTTGCATTTTATTCCTCTGCCTGTGCCTGCAGCACGGTGGGCCTGGGCCCTGGCCACCAGCCCCTATGGTGTGCTGCCACCAGGCTCCAGGCCCCGGCTCTGCCAGTATTCCCGCAGCCAGCCCAGTCCTTCCACCGTGTTACCTGCAACAAGGAGGAGATGCACGATGGCCATGGGCACCCCCCTGCCTGCTCCCGCCTGCTGGGCAGCACCTCCCTCCACGCAAAAAGGAACAGGCTGGACAGGCCTGGCTCTTGCTGCCAACTCCCCTGCCACGTTCCTGCCTGACAGACCCCAGGAGCTGCTGCCCCAGCTACACACGTCTGCCCTCTGCCTGGGTCTTTCCCATGGGGCACAGGGCCCCAGGACAGGGTAGCAGACCCCTGCACCTGGCCCACTCACCTCGCGGGGTGTACTCGCACCCCACATAGCCCGTGTAGCCCAGCAACTCCAGTTGCTGGAAGAGGTAGGGGAAGTTCACCTCCCCATGGCTGTCAGGCTCCTGCCGCGCTGGCACCTGCGCGATCTGCATGTGACCTGTGGCAGCAGATGGGAGCAGCTATAGGGACGTTGTCATAGGTGGCAGCCCCCACTTGGACCCTGCAGCCCTGCTGCGAAGGGGCAGCTCCCTCCTGGTCCTTTGTTGCGGGGGAGCCTCACCAACGAGGGGGAAATAGGTCTCCAGGGTGCGTGTCAGGTTCCCCTCCATAATCTGGCAGTGGAAGATGTCCTGCAGGCAAGAGCCAGGGTGTGGGCAGGCACCAGGCAGCTGCACCTGGCCATGCCTCCTACTGTGGCGAGCAGGGGTCGCCAGGCTCCCATCCACAGGCACTGGCACCAGCCCCTGGGAGCCAGGCTGGGCCTGAGGCCTGAGCCCAGACCCTGGGCAGATGGACCGGGATGGCTGCCTACAGCTTACAAGTCTCACCACAGCACCCAATGCCCCAGGACCAGAGGGGCATGGAGGTGCAGCAGGTGACTCACCAACTGCAGCTTCAGGTTGGGCCGTCCCACCTGCTTCAGGATGGCAGCGGCTGGAGGGGAGAGGGGAGCAAGTCAGGCTGGTCCAGCCAGGGCCCGGGCCATGCCCTGGGTGAGGGCAGCTGCTCACCTTGCTGGGTCGTGCTCAGGAAGTAGCGGGGATCAGTAATGCGGGTGTTGATCGGCTCCAGCAGCCCCACCATGTCCTCCTGGAGCCAGAGCCAGAGCTGCAGGTCAGGGGCTGCCCCACCATTCTCCGTCCCTCCCCTACCCTCGTGCCTGCACCAGGCAGCTCTGCGGCTGGGGCTGGGACCAGTACCTGGGCCAGGACATCAGCCGCGTGCCGCAGGTTTTCAACGAAGGTGGCCTCCATCTCTGCAGCCAGCGCCGCCCGGTCTGCACCCTCGGGCACCCGCCCGGCCATGATGTGGATCCTGCAGCAAGGAGGGGCAGAGCCTGTGGCAGGAGGCTCCATGCCCAAGGCCACGGGTAGTGGGACTGTGGGCCAGGGGCCCAGGCTAGCACCATGTCAGCTGACCAGCGCCAGGCTGGAGGGACAGCCTCGTGGGCCAGCGACGGGCCGTGCCCCAGGGCAGCACAGGCGGCCGGTGCCCTCGCTGTGTGCCCTCGGCCGCAGGAGCCCGGGAAGCAGGCAGCACCCGGGGGGCAGCGCGACCCGCACGGGGACTGCCCGCCCCACGGCGTGAGCAGGCGCTGGGGGGTTCCGCAGCCTCCAGAAGCACGCCCGCCGGCCGCCCCCCG
>NW_017728993.1:27940963-27960242 GCF_001723915.1 Gavialis gangeticus | reverse complement strand
CGCAGCTCCTGCACCCACGTGCGTGTGCGCGCGTGCATGCGGCACATCTGCGGGAGGGTCCCGGGGGCAGGGGACGGGGCTGGCGTGCGTGCAGCGCCTGCGGCCTAGCGTGTCCGGCCATCCAGCCTGGGCTGCTGCCAGGCCCGTGCTTCAGATGCGCTCGGTCTGGGCCGTGCTGAGCCCCCGACCGCGCCAGCAGACGCCTCTCCCGCCCCCCGGGGCAAAGGCGCCAGGGGCCGGCTGCTTCCGGGACCCGTCGGCCGCGCTGTTAGACGCTGGCACCTTGCTGCGTGTCTGCACGTGCCCGGCTGCGCGGAGCCGCTAGAGCGGAGCCCGTCGGGCCGCGTTTCCTCCTGGTTTTTCCACCGCGTCGTTCCCATGCCACGCGTGCTCCCAGTTCTCTGCCTCCCCTTTGGGCCATGAGCCCTGTCCCGCCAGTGCTGCCTGCGGGGCCGTGCCCTCCCTGCTCCTGTCCGCGCCCCTGGCCCGATCCCCAAGGGTGGCGCAAGCCCGGGTGCCACAACCTCCCCTTAACTGGCTCGCTCTTGCCAGGGCTCACCCCGCTGGGAGGATCCCCCTGGCAGCTGCTCTGCCAGCAGCTGCTGGTTAGCCAGCACTTGATCCACTTAATGAGTGCGCTATTGATACAGTATAGAGCTAATATTTTTATTAGCGTGTGCTGCCAATGCAAAGGCTTCATGCAAGTCCACCACCTTACCCATGCACAGGTACCAGCCCAGCTCCTAATCGCCTCAGAGAATGAAACAGGTTTTGAACAAACCTATTTCCTTAACACGCTGTTGACTGGCATTAATTACATTTTATCCTTTAATTCCTTATTACCTGAATCCTGTATCAGCCGCTCCACTCGTTTGCTGGGGCTGCTGCTCAGCTTGCAGCTATCACATCATCTCCCCGGCCTCTGAACGCCAGCCCAGCACCAGCACTCTCCTGGCGTTCTGGGATTTCATCCTCAGCCAGCTCTTCTAGGACTCTTGGGGACAAATCATGCAGGCCCGCTAATTGAAAAAGCTTTGTCTTTAGTAGCTGTTCTCAAAGCATCTCCCTAGTTGCTAACAGACTCGGGAGTCCTCATGCTCCTCGGGTGAGAGGAGCATGTCACCCAGCCTCTTTCCCCATGCAGAAGTGAGTTATTTATTGACTCCTTCATCCTCTCCTGCATCATTAATGACACTCTTACCATCTCCGGTCAAGGCCTCTGCTCTTGGTGCTATTCCCTTGCTCTTAATATTCTTTGAAAGCTCCTAGTAATCCTCTACCCTGGCCACTGGCATGTTCTCCCTTATACCTTTAGTTTCCCTTGCCAGTCCCCGAGGCCTCGTAACTTCTAATGGAGATCCAGCGCTTCTCTTCAGCCCCTTTCTGCTTGCTTTCCATGGCTCGCTGCTGCCCTCGCCCCTGAGCTGAGCTGGGCTGGGCTCGGCCAAAGCCCGGTTGGTGGTTGTGGGCTCCTGGCTGGTCGCCCCTGATACGCCCTGCAGCATCGTGCAGTGGGGCTGCCGGTCCAGCTGCCGAGCCCAGCCCCACTTGCTGCTGCAGTCACGGGCCATACGTCCTCTCGCCAGATGCGCTTGGTTATAAAACCCGCTCTCTCCTGCTGCTGCTGCGCTCTGCCCAGCCCTCGGCCTAGGCCGCCACCACCGCTTCCTCTCCCGCTAACCTCGGGTCTCTTCTGGTCCTTTGGTGCCGGCGCTGTCTGCAGCTCAACCATCTCCTGCCTGCAGGATGCAACGCGCAGCAGCCATCCTGCCCGGCACTGAGCCTCTGCATCACTGGGCCGAATGAGCTGCACTCTCCTGGTCTCCAAAAGCAGCACCCTGCTCTCCCTGGCACTCATGGCTGGCTCTGCCTCCAGGCTCAAGCATGGGGTATCCAGGCCCTGGACGAGGCCTTGCCAGTGCCTTGCCCCGTGGCGGTTGCTGCCAGGACACACGTGGCCCTGACATGACCCAGGACACGTGTGCCCCTTCCCTGGGGTCTGGGCAGGGGCGAGTCGGAGAGCAGCCCCAGGCTGGGGAGAGCAGCATCTCCCCTGCGCTGGGTGCCCTGACCTGCTGCTGACCTGGGCCCTGGGAGCCACTGCAGCCACCAGCCCTCTGCAGGGGCCCAGACCATGCACACAGGCAGGCTGCACCACAGCCAGGCCCCGCTCTGGGGGTGCACCCAGCCATGCACACATGCACATGCATGCCACAGAGGTGGCAGCCCATCTCCCTGCTGCCTGGGAGTGGAGCAACCTCCCTTGGGCTGGAAATTGTGTGTTTGTCACCACTATTTTGTCAGTTCGCGCAATTCCCCCAAACCCCTATAATCTCGGTGCCAATCAGCCCATAACAGCTACCTTGGCGGGGAGCGATTTCCCAGCCAGCCCAGGGTTTTGTCACTCGGCACAAATATTTAATCAGATGCCTATAATCATGCTGTCAACGGCGCCCTCCCCGCCGCACGGTCTCCCCACTGCTCCGCGCTGCCTGGCTGCGGCAGGGGTGGGGGGCAGCACTCCCAGCCCAGGGCTGCGGTGCCTGGCTCCTGCCCCAGGGCAGAGGCAGCTGCAGCTCCAGCGTGGTCCCAGACTGGGCAGGGGCCAGGACGGCAGGTGGAGGGAGCGCAGCCTGGCTGGGTGCACAAGGTCTCGGTCTAGCACCGCTCCAGACACCGCCTGCGGGGACGTGCCCCTGCCTGGCGAGTCCTGCCCAGTGCAGCCCAAGCGCTGCAGGCTGCTCTGTGCCCTCGCCCAGTGAGTCCATCCCGGGCGCCCTTGGGCCCCAGGCTCGGGCAGATTGAGCCAGTGCTGCTGGGTGTCCATGTGATGGTCTCGCTCTGCGGCCTCGGCTGCAGCCATGAGCATGACCCAGCGTCCTGCGGCAGGGTCCTGAGCGAGGCAGGGGCAGCGCGTGCGCCAGGGCACTCAGCGCAGACACAAGTTAGCAGGAGCCGCTGAGCCACGCACCTCCTTCCTCGGCTCCCCGCGGGGCCTGGTGGTGCTGGGGGCACTGTGGCTGCAACCGGGCGGCGGGGCAGGGGGGCTTGCTCCTCCCCGCAGCGGGGCACAGGGATGATCTGCTGCACCCCGCGTGCCCCAGGCCTGCCCCAGTCTGGTCGGGTGCCAGGGGCCTCTCCAGCCTGCCCCGCTGCCCGGCCGAGGTTCCCATGCCCATTAATAATTAATGGACCCTGAAATGAATTAATTGCTGAGTCAGGCACTGAGGTGTTAACGGGAGCTGGTGGAGCGTGGCCGTGGGGGCTCAGCAGTGCCCAGGGGCCCCAGTGGGGGGGACTGCGGGGTCTCGGGGTCCCCGCACGTGCTCCCGGCCTCTGCCCCTGCGTCAGGTCCCACTGGCCATGGGGGCCATTTGTCATGCGTGGGGGACCACCAGCCGCCCGGTGTGGGGGAGCAGGCTGCCTGTCTGGCTACAGCTTCACCAGGCACTGGCCTGCCCTGCACTGGGCACTGCAAGGTCCCCGCGCCTCGGCCCAGGCTGGCGGGGCTGCGCCCCGGGGCGGGCAGCAATGGGCTGGGCAGGGGGTGCCCCCCGTCCCCACCTCGGAGCTGCAGCTGGTGGGTGCTGGCAGCGCAGCCTGCCCCGGAGCCCGTGCCCCCCAGCGCGGTGGGAGACGGGGCAGGGGCAGGACGCCCAGGTGGGCTACACTGGGCTGTGGGGCAGTGACCGGTGCGAGCCCGTGGGGGGTTGCTCCCCACATCCTGTCGCCAGACCCCCTTGCCGAGGTCCGGGGGAGTCTCGGCTCTAGCAGTCCCCGACACGGCTTCGCCCAGCTGCCTGCCGCAGTGCAGCCGGCCTCTCCCAGGAGGGCAGACCCAGATGGGCTGCCCCGGTGCTTGGCCTGCCCTGGGCGGCCCCAGCGCGAGCTGGGACAGCAGGGCCACAGGAGCTGCAGTGCAGCCGAAATGTCATTGCTGGTGCAGCATCGGGGCTTGCTCTCATTAGCAGAGCAACTGTCAGCTCGTGGAGGGGCTCGCACTGGCGTGATCCCCCTGCACGCTCCTTCAGCAACGAGGCAGCGAGGCCAGGAAAGCTCCCACCCTGGCCTGGGCAGTGCCCAGCAACCATGGCTCTGTGTGGCTCCCGCAGCCCTGCCAGGCAAGCAGGTACTGGTATGGGAACATGCAAGACACACGCATGTGCTCTCAGCTGTAGCCGCAGGCCCACACGTGCTGACATGAGTGCACGCTAACACATACCCAGATGCTCATGCACACACAATTGCACACACCCTCACACGAGTGCTCCCTCAGCAGCGACAGCCGGGCGCCCAGCCTCTCCCACGGCTGCCACGCGGGCTGCTGCAGTGGTGGCGCTGTGCTGCCCACGAGGAGCGGCGACCCCAGGGGACGCTTCAGCAGTAAAGCAGCCTTGATTCCAGCCACTCCGCTTTCCAGGCCACAACAAGCCCGTCATTAACCTTCCTGCCAGCGCAGCACCCAGGGTGCCCGCTAATGAGCCTGGCACTCAGCGGGGCCCAAGTGGAGCCATGGATGCACAGGCGGCCCTGGCACACCTGTCCCCCCCAGCACAGCGAGCCCCTGGCAGCCCGGCACACAGCCAGGTATGCGGCGCTGGGCAGCAGGGACGAGATGGGGCAGGCAGGGGAAGGTGCTTGGACGCTCCTGGAAGCATCTCTGGCAGGCGAGAGCAGGGCTGGGAGCTGGAGTCTGTCACCTCCACACTTCCGCCTTTGCACCAGCCCAGCTGCCCTCCCGGAGCTGACGCAGGTCCCAGGCATCCGGGCACCCAGCTGTGCCCTGCTCGCCCCACCAGGCCACGCTGCCCTCCCAGGCCTGGGGCAGGACCTTCCCTTGCTGCCTCCAGCCGCTGTCATGCCTGAGCTGTGCTGCTCGGCCCCTGCACCCTGCCTGCCCTTGCCGCCTGGCTGCACACGTGGCGGGTGATGGGGCACTCATGCACACGGGAACAGGCGGGGGCTGGTGCCATCCCCGGGCAGCTCCGCAGGGATGCAGCACATCTGTGCGCACCGGCTGGCACCAGGGCCCTGCCGCAGCCACATGCTCCGGACAGCTCGGCGCAGGGCTCTGCCCGGGGCCACGGCTCCCACTCGTGCTGCAGTGACCAGCAAGGCAACGGCAATGGGGGGCGTGCAGGCATCGCAGGGCCTGCAAGGTCAGGGGCAGCTGGACCCTGCGGGGCCGCGGGCAGCTGCAGGGAGCAGCGGGGCTCTGCCTGTGCGGCCGTGCTGCCCCAGCAACCCCGCGGGCGTGAAGCATCTGGCCGCACGTGAGGGGTCCCGGGTTAGGGCTGGTGCTGCCATGCCCTGAGCAAGGGCAACCCCCAGCTCTAGGGGGTCCTCTCCTCCCCGCAGGGCCAGACCCAGGCTGGGCCAGTGTCTGCGGAGCCCAGGGGCTGGCAGCGCAGGCTGCAGGGGCAAAGCTGGGCTCTCTGAGCGGGGGAACACGTCACGCTGGTGCCAGCCCCCCTCCACGGCTACAAACCCCACCCGGGCGCAGCAACCGTGCGGTGCACGGGGGCTACACCCCACGTCCCTCCCCCCGCCACGAGGCAGCTTCATGGGGCCGATTGCTATGCAAAAATCCCCAGGAAAAAGCAGTAATGAATGAAAGCCCTTTCATTACCATTATGCAAATACGATTAATTTAAGCAGTTATGAATATGCAAATATGACAATTATGGTCTAATTGCTAGTGCATGAGAAGGAGAGCGGGTGCAATCGTCACCTGCAGCCCTGGCCTAGAGCGGCGGGGAGGGGGCAGGGGTTGCTGAGCACAATGCCCCCCCAGCTGCCAGGGCCTGGCCAGGGGCAGGGGCAGAAGATGCAGCGGCGCCCTCCAGGGTCAGTGGGACCCAGGCCCCAGGAGCACCAGCCAGGGCCCTGCTCCAGCCTGGACCCGCGCGTGGCTGTGGCTGTGGCCGGTCGCTTTGGGCAAAGCTCAGACAAACAGACCCAGAAGTGCAGGGACGAGGATGCTGGACTCCACCCCGCGCCAGCCCATCTCTCGCCCAAGCGCGGGGCCGGCCCAGCCGCCAGCCTGGAGCACGTGTGCTTCAACCCCCGTGTCTCAGTGCCCCCAAGCCTGGGACAAGGCCCTGCCCGGCTCCTGGGGGACAGTGTGACGTGGGGCGGCCAGCACGGGTGTGCAGGGGGACACAGATGGGGGCTGTCACCTTCAGGCCCTGTGAGCCCCTGCATCCCCTTCCCCAGGCCGCCCTGCCCTGGGGCTGCCCAGATGTGACCCAGTGCTAAGGGCTCCCTGCGCTGGGGCCTGGCACGAGCGGGCACCGCAGTCCCCAGGATCAGGGGAGGCAGGTGTCAGGACAGCGCCATCCACTGCCAGCACGGGGGGCATCTTGCCCCGCCAGGACGCTCCCCCCAGCCTGGCCCTGGCTGTGCTGGACAAGACATCCCCTCCCTCCTGTGCTGGGTGCCAAGCCCTTCCCGGAGCTCCATGGCCTGCACTGGTGCCTGCACCGCAAGCCTATTTATAGCCATGTAATTAGGGTTTTTCCTGGGAGAGGCAGAGCCGAAATGTGGCTGAGCCTGCTGCACGCAGCCCTCAGCCCCTGGCTGGAGACGCAGCCAGCGCTGCCCGGCAGCTCCCACCCAGCCAAGCCCCGGCGGGGAACGGGGGACCCAAGCCACTGGCTGTCCAGGGCTCCCATGAGCTAGGGTGCTGCATGGGCACACACAGGACACATGGGGGTACATACATGGGGCACACAGGGTGGTGGTGGGGCAAATGAGTATGCATGCATGGTGGCACACGCAGTGGAGCACACAGGAGCACACATGGGGCACACACAGGACATGCAGGAGTATATCAGGGTGCATGCATAGGCCATACACAGGGGCACACATGCCTTGCAGAGAGCAAGGGGACCTGGAGGCAAAGCAGCTGATCTCTCAGCCATCCGAGTGGCCACAGCCCAGGGCGTGCAGCTGCCCGGGGAGGTGCCAGCCCTGGGCGCTGCCCCTGCACAGGAGCCAGGCCGGCGGAGGGCCAGGCGAGGTGCCCAGAGGCCCTGGTGCGGCAGGGGCAGTGGTGGCCACTCAGGGGCTGGGGTCAGCTCTGGGGACAGGCGCTCGTGGGCAGGCAGCTCTGGGCACTGGGGCCTGCCCCAGACCTGCAGCCCCTGCATGGCGGCGCCTCGAGGCACTGCCGCCCCAAGGGCAACGCACTGCCGGCCTGGAGCCATGGGCTGCTGCCACGACACACCTTGCGGTCTCTGGCGGGTGCCGTGTCCCAGCCGGGGCCAGGCACTCTCTGCCACCGGGGCTGCGTGGACATGTGACCTGCCCAGGCCCACAGCGTCCCGGCGCCCTGGGGGAGGGTGGTTGAGTGACACAGGGCTAACCTGCCCCAGCCCCAACCCTGGCACTCAGGCAGGCTCAGCCCCCCTGGAGCCGGCGCCAGAGGCGGCACGGGCACAGGCACCACCCTGCCATCAGCCTTTGCTGCGAGCACCGGGCTGGGCTGACACCCCCAGGTCCAGGAGCAGGGGGGACGCAGCTGCTCCTCGCCCAGGCACCCCACGACGCGCCTTGCAGGAGCTGCTGGTCCCATCAGCGCCGCAGCTGGAGGTAGCGGGCAGACGGCGCTGCTGATGGGCCACCTGCACCCCGGCAGGGAGCCAGGAGGGCTCCTGGCAGCGGAGACCCGCCCTGGCGACAACACTGTGGGTCCAGCGGGTCTGTCCAGGGCTGCGGCGCCAGGATCAGGCCCTGCAGACTGCGCCGTGCCCAGCGCAGGGAGGCTCCTGCCCGAGCCCCGTGGGGGAGCTGCACCCCTGCCCTGCTCCTGCCTGCGCTGAGACCCGCTCCCCGCTGCGCCCCCCAGCCAGGCTCCAGGGTCCCTCCAAGGGGACACAGCAGGCACCACGCGGGGCCGTGCAGGGCCGCAGCGGGCAGCAGCTGAGCCTGGGGACAGTGTCCCTCCCCACAGCTGTGGCATGCAGGGGCACCCGGGACCTCACTGCCGTGGCCGTGGCCGTGGCCAGGCGCTCACGCAGCTGCTGCTCCTGCCAGGCCCAGCGCCACGGCGCCCACCACCATCGCCGGCTGCAGGGAAGCGCATGCCACCTCTACAGACCCACCTGCCCCTGCCGACTCCAACCAGCCGCCCGCACTGCGGGACCCGCACCTCAGCAGTCCCCTTCGGTAGGGACAGTCTTGTAACGATAACTGCAAGCCGGGCACAGAGCCCCCAAAGGCAGAGTCCCCCCGTCTCTACCCGCCCTGCTGGGCATCGTTGTGTCCAGTCCCAGGGCCAGGGTGCGGCCCATGGCGTTAGCGGCCAGTCCGTCCCGTGCCTGGTGCCCAGGGCCTGCGCACTGGCAGGGGCCAGGCAAAGGCACCCCCGGTCATGCCAACACAATGGGGACCACGCAGTGCCTGCTGCCCCATGGGGCCATGAACAGGGGTGGGCACACAGGACCCTGTGGCCCCCGGGGCTGGGGGGCTGCCCGCACAGCCCATGAGGCTCCTGCCAGGGGTCGGGGGGGCACCAGTGCTCTTGCCATGCTAGCCCTGCCTGAGGGGCTGGGCAGGATTTGCACCAGGGGCCCCAGGAAGGGCCAAACTGGGAAAGCTCCAGGGACCACGGCGGCCAGGAGTGCCCACGCCGGCTGGGCTGACCGCCAGAGCTGGCAGGAGCAGAGAGCAGCCTGGCAGCAGGGACGTGCTGGGGCAGGGGCCTGAGCTCAGGCAGCGCCAGGCACCGGGAGCAAGGACCAGCAGGGGTGTCACGGGGCCTCTGCCCCCTTGTCCTTGTCCTTGGCCCGGTCCCCGCGTGGGGCCAGGAACAGCCTCCCCCGCCGCCGAGCTTCCAGCACACCGCCAGCACTAATTGGAGTGTGATATGCTCTAATTAGCGCCTTCTCCTCTCACCCCGGGGAGGAACCGAGAGGTAAACAGAGCAGTGGGGCGTCGAGTCCCTGGCACGCGCCAGTTGCTGCTCCTGCACTTGATGGCACTGCCCGGTGCCGTGCGTGTGTGAGCACGCATGTCTATTTGCACATTCACTTCTGTGTGTGTGCATGTGCGCGCGCATATGTGCATTCACCCCTCTGTGTGTGCGCATTCATCTGTGTTGTACATTTGTGTTTGCACACTCACTTCTGCTTGTGTGTGCTTGCATGTTCAGTTGTGTGTGTGTACACATTCACCTCTGTGCGTGTGCGTGCGTGCGTGCGTGCGTGTGTGTGTGTGTGACTGCACATCCACAAAGGGTCTGTGCAAAGGGAGCAGGATGGCGACAGCTGAGGGGCCCGACCCTGACCCTATGCAGCAGCTCCCCCCGAGGTCAGCAGGGCCACTGTGCATGGCTGTACATATGCACACACATGCACACGTGTGCATGCAGGCTTGCATCACTGCTCTTGCCCTGCGCAGCTGCCTGGTGCCAAGGCCAGACTGCTGCATCCTGCTGTGCCTCAGAGGCAGCTCAGGGCCCACCCATGAGCCAAGCTCAGGACCCCCACCCGACCCAGCCCCCTGGGCTCTGCCCAGCAGCACTGGTGCCCCCGCCTGCCCCTGACCCCCAGGGCCCAGCCTGGACATGGGCACCCTGCAGCAGGTGCGGGCAGAGCAGGGGCTAGGGGTGCAGGGTCCCGGGGCGCCGGTGGGTAGCAGGTTCAGGGTGCCAGCCCCACCCTCACACACGGGGTGGGGGGAGCAGCTTCTGCAGATGCTGTTGCTGGGTTTCCATGGTGATGAGACATAAAGACAGCTCAACCTGACAGGGTCATTACTCTGCAGCCGTGCGCGCGCGCATGTGTGTGTGTTGGGGGGGCAGGGTTGAGGAGGGGCCGTGAGTACAGCCCCTGCCCTGGGGGCGGGGGCACCTTGCAGGCCAGAGCCAAGCCCAGGGCAGAGGGGCTGGGCTGAGGCATCCTGGAGGGGGCAGCCCCCCCCACCTGCCCCACCATTGCAAGACACCGGAGTGGCACTGCAAAGTGCCTGGGGCCCACGTGTGTGTGCAGGGGGCAGTGCCCTGCACACGTGCCCACGCTGCAAGGCACCCTAACCTGACACATGCCGGGCCCGTGTGTGCGTGCAGGAGATGGTGCCCTGCACTGTGCCGCGCTGCGCTGCGCCCAGCAGCGGCCAGAAGCTGCAGCCCCTGCACGGGCCACACTGGGCTGCAACCTCCTGCCCGTTGCATCGTGCCTGCGGGACCCCGAGACCTCTCCAGGCGGCAGCAGGGGCATCGGGCCCAAATCCCACGGGCGGGGAGAAGTGTGGGCGGGGGGGGGTCCCAGCTGTGGTAGCCCCAGTGCTGCAGGGCTCGGGGGCCTTGACCGCGGACACCCCAGCGGTCACGGGAAGGTGGAGGGTCCCGGGGCAGTGGGGGTGGGGGCTGCCCTGGCCACTGCTGTCCCTGCCCTGCCCAACACGCTGCTCCCCACAAGCTAACTCAATTGGAAGTGATTTCTTCCTGGCAGCGCGATCGATCCCTTGCCCCCCGCCCCCGACCCAGCAAATGGACGTGGACGAAGGGGAAATTGAATTTGCAGCCATTTCTACTGGGATTGAATTGGCTGGTCTCACCTTGCTGCTGCAAGCCCAGCGCCGCCACGCTGCAGCCAGGCCCCTTCCAGGGAGCCCTGTGCTGAGCGGCATCGCCCCCGCGCAGCCCCAGCCCAGGCAGGGCCCAAGGGAGCTGGGGTGCTGCAGCTCTGGGCCCAACACCCGGGGCCAGCCCTGGCCCTGCGGGTGCATGCATGTGCACATGCAAGCTGCACACACGCTCGGGCCCAGGCAGGGGCCATTGCTAGCACACACCAGGGACAAGGCCTGGCTGCCTGGGGCAGGGGCCAGGTTCAGCACGGGCAGGGGATGTTCCCGCGCAAGGCCCTGGACTCCCAGCAACTGGGGGGGGCACACTGCAGAGGCCACAGGCATCCAGCCCAGTGCTGGGAACATCTGGGCGGGGATGGCCCCGGCATCCCAACGAGGGAGACAATGGGGCCAGGCCGGCCACGCTGCTGCCGGGGCAACCCCCGAGCACCAGGCAGAATGCACACGCATGCACACACGTGTGCACGCAGAGCACACAGCCACTCTGCAGCAGGCACCCCCAGAACACACCGTGACATGCACTGCTCTCAGCCCCAGGACACGCTCCGTGCTCACGACACACCCTGCGTGCTGCGCAAGCCACATGCACAGACATGCGTGACGTCCCGGTGTGGACACGGGGGAGCCGGCAGTGCACCGGCCTAGGGCTGGGGGGAGCTCCCCGCAGCTGCTCCGATGAGCACGGGGTGTCCCAGCAGCTCCGATGGCCCAGCCGGGCCCCCAGTCCCAGCAGCGCCGCCCACCCTGCAGGGCCTTCCCCTGCTAACCGCAGCCCAGCGCCTTGGAGCAGGGCCCCACACCCTTGCCGTGCTCCCCATGCCTGCAGCCCCCGCTGGGGCCGCCCCCTCGTCCTGCAGAGCAAAGGGGGGTGAAAGCAGCTGAGTCCGTCTCACCAGGCACGGGCCTGGCTCCTTGCTGCACCCCGGCCTGGGCAGGCAACGGGGGCTTGGGCTCCCCTGCCCCAGCAGGCGCAGAAGTCCTGCTGGGCCGTCCTGGGAGCTGGGGCCGCCCCGCGGCCCGGGGAGACACTGGGGGGGCCTGAGGGAAGGAGCTGCGGGAGCTGGGCCGGGGGCAGGTTGCAGGCAGAGGCAGGGCAGTGGGATGCACACACACATATGCACACACACGTGTAAGGGGCAGGGGAAACACCATGTATCCGGGTCCAAGAAGGCAGTTTTCCTTAAGCCTCCCAGGGATAACTGTTTTTCTAGTGTGCCTTAGTACCCACTGAGGTTTTGGGGCTTAATACCCATTTTATGGAAATGGGAGGCTGCTCCCTAGCTTGTTCCTGCGGCCACATGGCCGAGGGCTGGCGAAACCTGGGGGCTTTCAAAGCCCGCGCCTCCGGGCTTGGGCCTGCACGCAGGCTGCCTGCTGAAAGACTCTGGAAATATCTGAAGCCCCTGGGGGGTGGAGGATGTTTGCCAGCTGTAGGGCCACTTATGGGTCTGGACTGACTCGTGGATTCAGACCTGATTTGTCTTGAAACACAATTTTCTTTTTTTTAAAGAAAAGTAAGGGCAGCAACACGAGCAAGGGCCGGTCCGGGCTCCCTGGGTCGGTCTGTGCAGCTGAGGGCGCTCGGGCAGGGGACGTGGCCAAACGCCTCGCAGCCAGGCTGGCTCCGCTCCCGGCCGTCTGTCCCCGCGCTCGCTCCGGCAGCGCTTCGCCCCCGCGCAGACCCCGGGCCGGCGGGAGAGAAAGCTCAGCGGAGGGGCTCGCCCAGCCCCAGCGCCCCGCGCCCGTCTCTGCCCAGGAGCTCCCGGGGACGGCCGCTCGCGCACCCCTGCACCCGTCGCTGCGACCTGGCCGGTGCGCTCCCAGGTTCCTGCCCCACCACGCGCACACGGGCCCGCGGGAAGCAGAGGCCTCTCAGTGCCACGTCCGTGGGTAGGCGCCCCAGGCTGCGCTCTTCCACCCAGCAGTGCCTTTCCTAGGCCCAGCAGCGGCTGCTCCCTGCCCCTCATTCCTGGGGCAGCAGACACGTCTCGGCTGTCACCGTGGCTGTGGCAACTTGCAAGCTGTGCTCTTCGTCCTACATCCTTCCTTAACAAGGGGCCTAACAAAAGTCAGGCTCCCTGAGCCGGTGGCATGGCCGAGGGCACTGCCCCGTCCCACCCCAGCTCAGGGCCCAGGGCACCCCACGCGTCGGCCCTGCTGCTAGAGCCAGGGCACGGGGCCGCCACCCGCGAGATGCTGCCACAGGTGCACAGAGGCCCACGGACGGGCGTGCGCTCGGTCACGCAGCGATCACAGGCACGTTGAGCAGCCACGTTTCATACAGTCATGGACATTCGGGCTGGAAGGGACCTCGAAGAGCATCGAGCCCAGCCCCCGCCGCAGGGCTCACAGGATCCCAGCAAGAGAAACGTCCAACTGTTTCTTGAAAGTGTCCAGAGTAAGTGCTTGCACCACGTCTCGGGGGAGGCTGTTCCAGGCCCTGGGGGCTCAGACAGTAAAGAAGTTTTTACTTATGTCCAGCCTGAAATGGTCACGAAGGAGTTAGTGACCGTTCGACCTCGTCGTCCCTTGGGGCGCTCTGGTGAACAGATCCTGGTGGTCACCCCGATGTGCTTACAGGCAGCCACCAGGTCCCCCTGAGCCTGCGCTTCTCCAGGCTGAAGAGTCCCAGGGCTCTCAGCCTCTCGCCGTAAGGCCTGTTCTCCTGCCCCTTGATCACGCGCGCGGCTCCTCTGCAGTCTCTCAAGCCTCTCCACGGCCTGCTTGAATTGCAGAGCCCGGAATTGGACGCAGTGCTCCAGCTGCGGCCTCACCAAGGCGAGCACGGCGGGAGGACGACGTCCTGGGATTCACCTATGGATGCAAGCCAGTTTTGTTCACTTTACCAGCTGCAGCGTCACACTGGTGGCTCATGTTCACGCTGCGGTCAATCATGACCCCCAAGTTGAGCCAGCCCAGCCACATGGCGACAATTATTGCCTGTGGCAAGACCCACCGCACCCCACGCCGGGCCCGGGGAAGGTGCCAGGCCAGGCACGGCAGTCAGCAGGACCGATTGCTTCGTACGGGGGCACACGGGGGCTGTTGCTCCCTGCAGCATCAGGGCCAGGACCAGCGCTCGCTGCCGCGCAGGGGACAGACGCCGGCCTGGTCACCACGCCGTTCACGGGGGCAGGCGGGCAGGAGCCCAGCTGGGACGGCAATGCGGCTTTGCTGCCCTGGGGCGGTGAGCGCTAGCACCTGCGGCCGCCGGCACGCGGCTCACCCCCAAGCCCCCGCAGCCACGCCGCAGCCAGGCAGGGCCAGGGCTGCCCACAACAACGGGCCACGGAGCTCCCAGACCCAGTAGCCGTCCCTGGCAGCCCGTGGCCCACGTCTGCCTGTGGCACTGGCCAGGCATCGGCCCCACCACGGCCGGATCCTGCTCGAGGTGCTGTGCGGCACCGATCGCCTCCAGCCAGGCCGGGAGCGCGGCAGGCTCCAGGCCAGGGCCCACGGCGGTCGCCTCCACGCAGCCGGCGTGGGAGGCCACGGGCTGGGTGGACGCTGCCGGGCTGGGCTTTGCCGCACGATAACGTGTTTCTCTGTCAAGCGAGGGATTTTTTTAGCAGCCTGTTTATGGGAACGGCACCGCCCCCGGCATGAATTATGCACGAGGCCTGGCCCTCGCGTTCGCACAATATCAATTTCCCCCGCCGCGCCAGGCAGCACTTAGGCCTAAAAGCTTTGGTAAGTGGCTCTGCGGGCCAGCGACCCAGGCGGGGGGCCGCCAGGCTGCCAGCAAGGGCCTGCCTCGGGGCCTGCGAGGCAGAGAGCGCAGGCGTGTGAGCCTGGACACGTGTGTCCTGCAGAGTCCCTGCACACACCTGCGTGGCAGGGCTGGGATGCTGGGCTGCAAGGGCTGCAGCGCAGGGGCTGGAGGTGATGGAGACTGCGACCGTGCGGACTCCTTCCCATGCACGCAGCAGGGGCAGGATGTGACCTGGGCAGGAGGCGGTGGGCAGGGGCGGATGGGGCAGCTAGACCCGGTGGGGCAAGGGCAGGGGTGGACTGACGCTGCTCCAGGCCCCCAGTGCAGAGCCGTGCCCCTCCAATGGGGCCTGCCCGAGCCAGCACAGCTCCTGGGCCGCGTGTCCCGGGCTGCCAGGGCAGGGCTTGGGCACAGCGGGGAGGCGCGTGCAGCTGGAGCCGCTCCACAACAGGCAGAGACGTGCAGCTCAGAGCACAGGGGCAGGGGCAGGGTGACATGGGAACATGGACCAGGGACTGGCAATAGCTCCTGCAGCTGCACAGCGCAAGGGGGGAGGCAAGGCCCCCACGCAGCCGGGTTGGGGCAGAGCCTACCCCGGCCCCCCAGCCTCCACCCTGAGCGCAGGGGACGAGGACAGGGTGGCCGCGGGGCGCGAAGGAGGCGCCCGTGGGCCGGTGGAGAGCGGGGAGCAGACGGCACCGCACGTGGCCCGGGGCAGCAGCCCAGTCTGCAAGGGCCCACGAAGGCGCCGGCAGGACGCGGAGAGCTACCAGACCCCTCTGGCGAGGAGACCGGGGAGGGGGAGAAGCCGCCCCGTGCCGACGGCCCGTTAGCCTGGCCTGGGTCGCTGGCCTCGCAGCAGAGGCTGGGGAACGAGCAGGGAAGGACGAAGGGGGGCGGCGGCAGCGAGATAAACGCAGCAGCAGATTCCGCCGCTTATCTGATCCCCTCTGCTGATACCAGCCCCGATACTGTAGACAAGGAGCCGCGGTCCGTCTCGTGCCCACGCTTCTGCAGGGCGCTCGTTCCCACGGCCCCGGGAAACCAGCACAGACAAAGGAGCGCGAGCATCGCAACGCGGCCAGGGCTGGCGGGGGCACGGTGCCTGGACCCTGCGGCGAGAGGGGACGGCTGGGTGGAAGGAGCAGCCCTGGGGCCCACCTGCGCTCACTGCCCCGGTGCAGAGGGCAGGCGCGTGTGAGCAAGGAGAGCGCATGACAGAGCGCGCGGGCACGGGGATGACCCGGGGCGCAGCCGTGAGAAAGGGGCTCGAATCCTACAGCGCCGAGTGCACGAAGGGCCCCGGGGCAGGGGGTGCAGCTGCCTGGGCCTGGGCGACACGACGCATGTGCCTGGGGTAGGAAGGGCCGGGGCTCTGCCCCAGCCTGCAGGGCAGCCCCTGCCCAAGGCACTTGGCAGCAGTCCCGCGGGCAGCTGGCACCCCCGGGGCTGCTCGTTTCTCCTCCGCTGGGCCAGGAAGGGCCTCGGGTTGTCAGCTCTGTAGCAGGGACGCAGCACAGGGGCCGGGCCTCTGGGCCTTAGGCCCCAATGCATCTGAGGGGCAGAGCAATGCCCACCCCACGCGCTGCACTGCAGCTGCGAGTCCGTGGCAGCCCAACGCCACATCCCAGCTGCGCTGCGGCTGCAGCAGCTTGGGCCGTACCCCGCTGCCCTCCCCTGACGGGTCCCCCAGGGGCACGTCCAGGCCCGGGAGCGCAGGGCCCACGCGGAGGCCGGCGCGGCCTGCGGCCCCAGGCTGCCAGCGAGGGGCTCACCTGTGGGCAGGTGAAGACGGTGCAGCGAGAGCCAGGATGTGCTGGCCTCGTGCCTCGCCCGCCCCAGGCCTCAGTCTCCATCTCCGTCTCCGTCTCCGTCTCCTGCTGCGGACGCAGGGGCCGGAGCTGTTTCTCACTCGCTCGCTAGACACCGCAAGTGCTAAACGGTCTGTTCGCACCCCCGCGCGCACGGTGGGGAGGCTGCCGCGACCCAGCCCCGCACAGGTGGCGAGCGGTGGGCAGGCCCCGGCCCCGGGACAGGGTGGGATGGGAGCGTCTCTGCCTCATGCTGCTCTCATCTCCCCCGGCGGCTGCCCCTGCCAAGCCCCGCAGGAAACCTGTCTGCACAGCGTCGGTGAGCCCAGGGCCTGCAACCCCGCACCAGACCCCGGCGCGGGGCACAACCCCCACCCCCATGGAACAGCAATGTGGGCACCGCTGCCAGCACAGCTCCCCAGGCACCAGGACATGCCCTCAGGGCGTCTGCTCCACCCCTGCCATCAGCCGGCTCCCGCTGCTCACGGCCCTGCAGACGGACAGCTCCGCCTTCGCTGCGTGGGCACGCAGGGACAGAGGGACTTGCCCAAGGCCTCCCAGGACGGCAGTGGCAAAGCAGGCCTGGGGCAGCACTGGGGCGCCAGCACGGTTAGTGCACCCGCAGCCTCTCCCCTAGGCCCCTGGGGCAGCACTGGGGGCCATCGTGGGCCTGGGCCAGATGATGCCTCGGTGGCTGGTCCCGTGGACTCCCCCAGGCCGTGGCCATCGCAGGCAGGCGCCAGCTGGGAGGGACCCGTGCGCAGCCGCTGGGAAGGGCTGGAGCGAATCTGCACGATGGGCCACGCTCGCAGTCCAGCCCCGTGACACCGCCGACTGGCACAGGTGTGAGCAGAGCGGTCTGTGCCCACTGCCCCTTCCCCGGCCCCAGGCTGCAGCTACCTGCACAGGTGTGGTGGGTGGAGCCACCCACTCGGTTAACCCCTGCCTGCCCAGTGTGGGACTCATCCTGCCCGTCCCAGCACTAGCATCCCTGCGAGCTGACAGCCCTGCCCCGTCCCTCCACACCAGAGACCACAGGCAAAGGGCTGCTCAGGGGACCAGCCCTGCCAGAGAGGCGAAGCCCTGGGATCGTGGCTCTCCTGTGTACCCCCGGCCCTTGCGCCTTACGGCTCCTCCTGCACCCTCGGGGCCGCGCTTCGTGGACAGGTCTGTCGTGTGCCACCATCGGAGAGCACAAGAGACCGCGGTGCCACCGGCGTCCCGGGCCACGGCCTTGGCAGGGAGCCGAGTAGCCGGGATGTGCTCGGAGGAAGCCGGCAGGTTCCCGCGCTGTGGAGGAGGGTGGGACGTCCCGACAGCCCAGGCTGGGGGAAGCCGTCCACGTACACGGTGACCCCCAGCACACGAGCCCTCGTCCCCCTTAAACACAGACCCGCATCCTGGCTCCAGCTGGGCCCTGCCCTGATGCGGCGGAGCAAGGGAGGAAAGAGCCGCCCGTTGCTGGATGCTTGAGCATCCGGGAAAAGCTTTCTCCTGGCCCCTGCGGCTGCCTGCCCGAGCTCCGCAGCAGACCCCGGGGCCCCGGCAGGCCTCTGCCCCGGCCTCCGTCGGCAGCGAGCTGGGAGCTCCTCCGCTTGCCCCGCACCGCCGGGCCTGCAGCTCTGCGGGTGCTTCCCTCCCGACAGCGAGCGTCGGCCCTGGCCCCCACCCCGGCGGGGAGGCGTCCTCCCATCCCACTGCAGAAGCCCTGGGGCTGGGGCTGGGGCTGGGGCTGGGCCACGGTGTTGGCACGTGCCGGCGGGCCCAGGGCGGGGGCCAGCTCCGTCCCGGGGCAGCCCCCAGGCTCCTGGCAGCTCTTCAAGCAGAAGGGGAGGCTCCCCCTGCCCCCCCCCATCCCCGAGATGCTGCATTTGTGATACCAGCCGTTTCCGTGGCAACAGCCGGGCCAGCGTGAGCGTGAGCGTGAGCGTGAGCACAGGTTTACGGTTTCCCTGCAGGGGCAGCCTCGCTCCTGGCCCGAGACAAGGCCCAGGGCCCGAAACCCGCCTGCGCGCAGGAGGGGTCTGAAGGGCCTCACAGCCCATCCCGGTCCCGTGGGCGCTTGTGAGCAGGCGTGTCCCTGGGACAGGCACATGCAAGTGCTGGTGCACACGGATACGTGCATGTGAGCACTGATGTGTGTGCGCGTGTGCTTGTGGCTGGAGTGCGCCACACTCTCACGCCCTGTGGGGAGGCAGGATTGGGCCAGGAGCAGCCCACATGCCCAGGTCTCCCCTGGGCCTTTCCTGGTGGGAGCCGGGCCCAGGAAAGGCCCTGGGAGAGGAGCCCCGAGAAGGACGGCAGGTGACACAGATGCTCCCATGCAGGAGAGAGTGTGTGTGTCTGTGCATGCGTGCACAGGCGTGTCCTGTCTGCAGCATGGGTGTGTGCACTGGTGTGGTCAGCCCATGTGTTCTGGGTGGGTGTGAATGGGCGGGGGGCTACTGGGGGTAGTGTGTGTGCATGCTTGTGCGAGTGTGTGCGCGCTTGGGACACTTCCCAGAGGCGAGTCTGTGCTCGCGTATGCAGCTTGCCCGACCTGCAAACAGGGGTGCTGGTGGGGCGCTGGGGGGACAGGGCGCTAGCCCTGGGGGTGCAGAGAGCAGAGGCCCAGCCCACCCTCGTTGCCATCCACGGCACGCCTGTTGCTCAGACCTGCCAGGGAAAATGGAGTGGGCACTTAATCTCTCCCTATACGTTTAATTAATGGGCTGCAGTGCTCGTTTGGTGCTGCCGCCTTAATTGGTACAAGCTGCAAACGCTGCGGAGCCTGGAAAAAAACATTTGGGAATGAAAGATGTATTAAGCAGGGAACAGATCAATGGGTCGTAATGAAGCTGATTCGGGGCTGCCGGCCCCCGGGGGCCCCAGTGGCTCCGCAGCCCCGGGAGGGACCCCCGGACACCCCCGGGCAGGGGCACGTGGGAGCCGGTGCCACGGACCTGGGTTTCCTTTGCCGGTCCACGAGCCCCGGTAGCAGCGCGGCCTCCCCCGGCCCTGCCCCAGCCCTGGCTCCCGGCTGGCAGCGCGGGGCCTGCTAGCGTTGGTTGGGGTTCGGGCGCGGGGCTGAGCCCCGGGGTCGGCCCAGGGCAGTGGCTGCCGGGGCCTGGCTCTTTCGCTGCTGTCGATGTGGCGGGAGCCGGGGGCGCGGGGGGCGGGGGGGGGG
>NW_017728993.1:27931831-27935963 GCF_001723915.1 Gavialis gangeticus | reverse complement strand
CCGGGGCCGCTGGGCGCGAGGGGGCGGCGCGGCCTCCGTCAGGGCTGTAATTGCCTCGGTGGCGCACACAGCATTAGCGGCACTTCCCAGATATTTACACAGGGGAAAACAAAGTCATAACTCACCAAGCAAACCACCTCCCAGCTCCGCGCAAGGATGCCGGCAGCCCCTGCAGCAGACCTGTGCCACCGCCCCTGGTGCCAGCCCAGGCGGGGGCACGGGGAGCAGCTCCCGATCGCCCTGCCAGCCCCGGGGTAGGGGCAGGGGCAGGGGCAGGGCAGGGCAGCGCATGGGGGAGAAGGGCCCAGAGCAGGGGTCGGGCACCCTCTGCTCACCAGCATCACGGCGCTGGAAGGAGCCGGGGGCTCCCCCCGCCCAGCCAAGACCCTGCACAGGGGTCTCCATCCCCTTCCAGACAGACCCCATCGAGCCGCGGCTTGAGCCCCTCGCGGGGGAGCCGCCCCAGCACAGGCGTTTCAGCACGGCCCCGGCAGATCATCGAGTCCGAGCCCCTGCCTGGGCAGGAGAGAGCGCTGGGGTCAGATGATCGTGGGGCCGTGTCTGGACCCCCGCCACGCCGATGCTCCCCCGCACTGGTCTGTAAACAGAGTAGACGGCATCATCCGGCCCCGTTACAAGCCCCGGGCGTCCGGAGCCGGGGGGCTGCACCCAGCTCTGGGCCTCGCGCCTCCGCAGGGATCCGGAAGAGGAGAGCAGTCCCAAGAAGGGCAACAAGGCTAATGCAAGGGGTTTTCGTGTGAGCAGAGACTAACGAGGCCAACCCGAAACGAGCGCAGAAGAGACGCTGCGGGGGCAGGAGAAGGCTGACAGCGCGCTGAACAGCAGTCGGGAGGGGTTTGCTACCGACTCTCGCAACAGGAAGCAGGAGTCCCAGCGTGAAACGAGCCGTCGGTTTAAAACTGGCACCAGGAAGTTCTGCGTCCCCCAGTGTGGCACTAAAGGGGGGGGACTCGTGGCCACCAGATGTGGGACACGTGCTTGGAGGAAAGGGGTCCCAGTTGCTACTGAGCAGGGCCTGAGCTACCCCTGCCCTGCCCTGCCCTGCCCTGCCTCCTCCCAGCACGGAGGGCAGGAGGGTCCGAGCCCTGAGGGGATGGGAGAGCACGGGGCGCTGGAGGAGCTGCCGCACCTCGGGCTGCCTCTGCGGACACGTACATGGAAACAGGGATGCACTGGAGTCAAGGCCGTGGTGCAGCTCCGTGCATCGCCTGCCCCGGTCCCTGCACACGCAGGAGTTTGCAGCCCTGGCCCTGTGCCGGTGCCAGGAACTTCACCCCCTGCCCCCGCAAGGAGCGGGCGCTGTTTGGCAGACAGCGCGAGCAGGCTCAGGTGGCCTGGACCCCACGGGGCTGCCACGGCTTCACCACGGAGCAGCTGAGCTGCTCCAGAAACATGTAATGACTCATTAAATCAGCCACTGCTTCCCCGGGCTGGAAGGCAGCGAGTGCTGCACCTGTATTTAAAAGGGTCTCCGGGGGCGAACCAAGGACCGGCAGACCAGCCGGACACCCATCCTGTGCCAGCTGCGATGACCACGAGAAGCCGAACCACAGAAGCCCTGGAGGACCCTGCTCTGACCGGGCTGCACCGGGGAGGACTCGGCCGAGGAAAACCACGTCCGCTCCTTGCTTAGAGGCCTTGGAGCTTGCCTCGCACCAGCGCAGAAAGGCACCGGCAGACACCGCGTATTTAGGTTTCCAAAAGCTACTGAGAAGGACCCGCACAAGAAGCTGCCCCAGCCCCAGAGCCACGTGGGGCGGGAGCGAGCGGCTCCCAGGAGCAGAAGCTGTGGACTCGAGAGCAAGGACCGGGACAAATCGGTCAGTGCCCGCCAGGGCGACGGGCTCGGAGAAGGGTGCGCAGGTCCAGCCTGGGCCTGCACCGCGCTGGGCCGGCTCACAGCGTCCCCGGGGGAGGCTGGGCCGAGGCTGGTGGGACCGGGCCGCGACGAGCTCAGAGACGGTGATCGGGAGCCTCTGCCCTGCCCGGGGCGACTGCGGGAACACAGGAGCACCAGGACATGGCAGCCCTGCCATGCATGCGATCAGTCGCTGTCGGACTGGGACCAGCCACCGCCGGAAACTGGGGGTGCCGGAGCTCCAGAGGGATTCAGAAGGGCTGGGCTGGGTGTGCAAGAGCCTGGAGCTGCCCTCGCGGAGGGGACAGGCTGCTGGGACAGCACTGCGGTAGACGGGTCCAGGGCCCTCCCTGCCACCTGGGGCTTTCCACGGTGCCTCCCAGCCACGAGCTGACGAGGTCTTGCCCAGCCTAGCTTAGCAGCGCTCGTTAAATCGCACCCCACAGCAGCCCCTGCAGCTTCTGTCATACCTGCCGGCTGTCGCCAGGGACCAGCTGGCGCGGGATCGGACACGGCTCTGCTCCCGATGTGCAGCGCCCTGCACAGCAGCCACAAGAAGCCCGTGTCTCATTCCCAAAAGCAGATCTGAGTCCTCCGTGGATGGAGGAATCTGCCTGCGAGATCCTGCCTGCCTCTGCCAGAGCCTCCTGGAGCAGCCTCCTGAGCTCGGGCCAGGAGGGTCCGCAGGGAGCATCCTCACCCGACACCCCTCACGGTGCCGCCCCCAACCCCACCGCCTGCCCAGGCCCTGCTTGCACCTCCCAGCTCCCCGGGCTGCCGGGAGCGCCCCAGCCTGCCGGCGCTGTCCAGACCCTTGAGAGGCAGGAGGCGGGAGGGGCGGATGCTGCGTCCAGCAGCCTGGTGCACGGGGGCAGACCAGCGCTGAGTGCTGGAGAAGGGGCTGCCGGCTGTCAGGCACACGACTTGTCTCCCACTCCCGGCGGCCTGCGTCCTTCCTCTCCGCATGCTCGCATCTGGAGTCGCAGGCTGCGGGGTGGGAATGGGCCTCGAGGGTCACGCGGGTCATCCTTTTTTAGGAACACATACCCGTGTGCGTGCATGTGAGGGCACAGGTACCCACACGTACACATGGGTAGGTACCCACTGGGTAGGTGGGTACCCACAGGTACCCACCTACCCAGGAGCAGACTGGCCTGCACAAAAGCGCCCGTGCACAGGCACGCCTGCACAAAGGCACACGTGCACCACTGCACACAGACACGCTCGTCTATGGGCACACACAGAAGTGTGCCCAGCCCCCTGCCCTGTGCAGAGGAGTTCACTCCATAGTCTGACCTTGCACACCCACAGCCTGCCTGCCCTGCCCCTCGCACCTCCCTCCTGTGTGACATCATGCTCCCGGGCTGGTTGCTATGGCCATGACTGTGATGTCACAGAGCAGCTCAGTGAAGCAGGAGAGGGCCCCCGCACCCACCGCCAGACCGGAGTCGCTGGGAGACTTTACGCTGATGGCAACAAACTGCCCAGGCGGGGCCTGCACCTGGATGCGGCCCCGGGAGCGAGCGCCCCGGCTCGGGGAGGAGCCCACCCAGGAGCCCCGCGGCTCCCCTGGGCCCGCCGGGAGCGTGGGGTGGATTGCAAACAAAGAGATGTTTTCAGGGGACTGGAATTAATAACACAAACCCTAATTTAAAATTATATGAGGCCATCAATTACTCCCTGCGCGTTCGGCGGCTCTGCTGGCAGCGTCAAATTGCCGGCTGTGATAAATGGCTTTATTGGGATTTCGTAAGGTCTGAATTATTTGCAGATAGGAAATTTTCTGACATTAATTAAAATTTTGTAACGAGCTAACTTAGGCAATAACATTTCTTCCCTCCACTGGACCGAACCTGGTCCCCCTGTCCCCCCCCCCCGAGTCCAGGCCCGTGTGCCGGCCTGCTGGTGCTCAGCAGATGGGGCTGCGGGCCAGGAGCCACCTTGCTCTACCTCCAGCTCACCCCTGCATGCCTCAGTTTCCCCCGATCCCCTGCCTGTCTGGGCGGTGACCCCGGGCAGGGGTCATTTCTCACCGCAGCCCCCCACGCAGCTGGCGACTGAGCTGCAGCCAGGCCGCAGAGCTCGGCAGGGTCGGGGTCCCCAGCCCAGGGAGGAGACCGGGACGGCTGCCCAGGCCACAGCATTCGCGTTTCTCCCTGGGCCCACGGAGCGACTCGGGAGGGAGCGCCACTGGCCCGGCCCAGGGCCAACACACGCCCGGCCCCGGCCCTGGCCCCTGCCCGCGGGGCCGGC
>NW_017728993.1:27906533-27931820 GCF_001723915.1 Gavialis gangeticus | reverse complement strand
CCCCTGCCCGCGGGGCCGGCGCGAGGCTCGCGTGCCCACCGCCAAGGACCAGGAGCCGGAGCGTCGCCCTCGGGTCCGAGGCCTCGATGGGACCCGACGCCACGTGCACCACGACCAGGCCAGGGCTGCGCCCGCTGCGGCTCAGGCCAGCGCGACCTCCAAGACCTCCAGCCGGGCGTCGGGGCAGCCTCGCCCTCGGGACAGGGATGGCCCCTGCCCGCAGCAGGAGGCCGCGGCCGCGGGCAGCAGGGGCTAGTCATTCCTTCGCCCTGCTCCCCTCCTCAGCCGGGGAGCTTTGCCCAGCCAGCCGGTGGGGAGCTGCAGGCTTTACCGGAGGCCCGAGCGCGGGTCTGGGGCCTCCGATGTCCCCTGGGCGCTGAGCAGGGGCGTGACGGGGAGGAGCGCAGCTCCCCCACGACAGATGATGCAGGAGAGCCCGGCGGGGCCAGGGCAGGGGTGCTAGCGCTGGGGCAAGGGGGCAAGGCGCTCTCCCCAGCAGTGCTGGGTTTGCCCCTGCGTGGGTGCCCGGGGCGGGCAGGCCGAGCCCCTGGCAGACAAGACTGGCTCTGGCAGCGCGGCTGCCTCCTGCCCGCGAAGGGGCTCTAGCACCAGCCCTGGGGCCACGTGGGGAGATACGGGGGGTGAAACAGGGTCCTGCCTTCACAGCCCTTGCATGGACCCTGGGGTAAGAGGGTGCACATGGGACACAGCTCCAGCTGCAGCCCACACCCGATGCCTCTGAAGAGGGTGACCCCCCACCCCTCTGCTCAGACGTAGGTAGCAGCAGGAGATGAAAAAACCAAATCCTTCCTGGCCCCGTGTGGCAACCAGCAATGCCCAGAAGGAAATGGGAAATACTCCTAGTGCAACATTATTAGGCCTAGCCACCTCTGCATCGTCCCCAGGCAGCGCCTGTCCAACCTCGTCTTGAACACCTCCAGGGACGGAGAGGCCACGGCCTGCCTGCTCCAACATAACAACCAGCCACAACCTCTGAGGGTCAGAAAGGTAAAGCACGCTAGACCGGGAGAGCTTCTGGATGCAGTCTGGGGTACGCAGACCAGTCAGCTTTACACCTGAGCCTGGTAAATTGGCAGACACAAATATTGAAGCCAGAATAATAAAGCACATGGCAAGCCACGCTGCAACAGCCCGCGAGCCGCACGGACGCTGCACGGGGAGCCGGGTTGCATCGATCTATTAGAAGTTTCCCGATACGCCGATACAGCCGCGCAGAAAGGAGGAGCACTTGACAGTTTGTTTAGGTTTTCAAAAGGCCTTTCAACGAGAGCGAGGGAAGGCACTTGCAGAAGAAATTAAGCAGTCAGAGGGTGAGAGGCGAAGTATTGTCATGGATCAAAGGCTTGCTAAGCGCTGGAAAGCAGAGAGCAGGAATAAACGGTCAATTCTCATCCCGGCACAAAGGCAGCAGCAGGTTCCTCCGGGCTCCATAATGGGTCTCCTGTTGTTTAACACATTTATTAATGATCTGGAAAGGGGCTGAGCAGTCAGGTGGCAAACTCTGCAGATGACACACGGTTATTCAGGTCAGCTGGTGCTGGCGAGGGCCGAGGAATTTCAGACACTTGAACGCACAGGACGAGCAGGCCACACAATGGCAGGTGGGACCCGTAGTGGGCAGGCACGAAGCACCACGTGCTGGAGAGGAGTTCGACTTGCTCCCGCGCTGCGCGGGGGTCTCGGTGACCTGCGTCCGCCCCAGGCCTGATGCGTCTCCCCCCGCGGAGCGCCAGGGACCCCGGCGGCCTCGCTGATCGCCAGGCTCGCGGGGTCACTGCTCATCCCGTCTGCAACTGGGACGGGGTTCGGGACGAGCCAAGGGGCTGGAGACGGGACAGCGGCGTCAGAGCAGGAGCCCCCAGGGCTTTAGCTGAGTGCAGCTGGGGGGCAGGGGCAGCACGGGGCATCCCCCGGGGAGCCTGAGACGCAGACCCGGCTCAGGCCTGGCTGGTGCTGGGAAGCCATGGTGGCCCCTGCAACCAGTCCAGACATGGCAGCCGCCGAGCAGGAGCGTGGCTGAGAGCCCTGCCCACTGGCGCGGCTGCTGCCCTCGGGCCCAGACGATGGAGCCAGGCAGCACGGACTCACCAGCTTTCCTGCGGAGCCCCTTGCTAGAGCCCACCGAGGACGCAGGGGCTCGGGGCAGGGCAGCCAGGTGTGGACTGGGCCGACACCCCTGCCCCATTGCACCCCAGCGCTCCCCCCTCCTGCAGCCCCATCTGGCGGCTCACACCCACTTGCTGCGACTTGGGGCATTTGTGCTGGGAGCTGGGCCAGGCACGGTCTGTCCCCTCGGGCATGCTGCTGTCCTGACCGGGGGCTCAGGAGAGCGTGACTGCCCAGCCTCACATGCCCACCATGTTATCCCATGGGTGCCCCTGCCCCGTACTTGACCGGGCAGGGCAAGGAGGATGGTGATTTGGGGGGCTGAGTGCCCTGGGCTGCCCCATTTTAGTGGAAGTGGCTCAATGGTGCGGGGCAAGGCACCCTTCAGTCTTTTTGGATGCATCTCCTAGGGCCCTGGGCTCCAGCGCGGTCCTGCCCTGCCACCCCGGCATGGGCTGTCAGGCTGCTTTGCTGGACGGCGGTTTGCAGGACAGCTCGAGTGGCCGCATACGAAGCAGGGTGACCCAGTCACACCAGGTGCAGGCGCTGGGCCCGGCCGCACGTTGTGCTGCACCGCAGCCAGGCGCAGGCGTGCTGGGCCAGCGAGATGCTCTGTGCAGCAGGCATGCGGTACCCACGCTTCACTGCCCAGAGCAGATGCCTGCTGGTCGGCTGCTGGGAACATGACAAGCACCTGGTACAAGTACCGATGCTTTATCACGCCGAGCACATGGTGAACCGTGTTCCAACACGGCGCCGTCGCACGCGACTGGGCGGCTGCAGCGGTGCCTCCTGCATCGCGTGCCCGCAAGCGGCTGGGCTCTGCTTCCTGGCAGAGGCAGCTCTGGGCTGCCCGGGTCAGCAATGGTCCCAGGCGGGAGGCAGGCGTGGCAAGCGCGGCCAGCACCCCCCAGTCAGCTGTCCAGGGCGGAGGTGAAGGAGAGGGATTTGGGCACCGAGGCAGGGGCAGGGCCGTGTCCGACTGTGTTTCTCAGGGTCACCAAGCTACAAGCAGCACCAGCCTCTCCCCAGGGAGCCCAAAGAGACTTTGCTCCTGTGCGCGCCCCTGGGGCAACAAGTCCTCCCATCCCCGGCAGCTGCAGCAGGTCTGGTTTGCCTGCGAAAGCCCCTGCAAGGGCCCTGCTCACCCAGCCTCGCACTGCCGTTCCCTTCCAGCTTCGCTCCGCGCGCAGGACGGCTGCGTCGGCAGCAGGCCGCAAGGCCCAGCAACTCCCCGGGGCATGGGCCCCTCCTGGGACGTCGTGGGCGGGCCCCGAGGCAGCTTGGTGCCAGCCACAAGCGGGGAGAGTCCTGCCAGCGCCAGGGCCGCCTGGCATCTGTCTCCTGCTCGGCAGCCCCCGCCAGCCCCTCGCGCCAGGGCACCGCTGCCGGCGGCTCCGGGAAAGCTGCGTGCAGCGGGGAGCAGGCCCAGACCCATCGCAGCGGCGTGAGGTGGGACAGGCTGGCACGGGAGAGGCAGAGCTGATAAGCAGAGAAAAACATAAGCACCTTCTGAGCACGGAGAGGAGCCTCCTCCTGAGCCCCTGGGCCAGGCCTGGACCCGCTCGGCCCCGACTGCCCAGGGAAAATCACCCCGTGGGGCCCAGGCAGCAGAGCCTGCTTTGAAGCCCTTCAGAGCCCACCGCAGCCCTTTCTCGGCTCCGTCCCCTCCTGCGGAGGACGCAGGCGCAGTTTCTGCCACGCGTGGAGCGAAGCTAGAGCCAGTTCTCTGGCGAAAAGCAGCACCCTCCCGCGCTGGTGGGTCTGGGAAGACAGCGAGCGTCTGCCGACAAGCACTCGGGACCTACCGATTTTGGGACCAAGAGCGCAGCGATGCAGCAGCGCATCGAGGAGGCAGGCAGAGGTCCAGTGCGGCACCAGACAGAAAGGGCCCCCGGGGAGGGCTCCTGGGGCGCATGCCAGCTCCCTGGCTGCCAACCGTGAGCCCTGGGGCTGTCCCCACACCCCCGCAGCCAGGGCTCACAGACCCTGGGGAACTGACCCTTCCTCACCTGACCCATGACACGTGAAGGGCCAGGATACACCTCCTCCTGGTCTGCCGTGGTGCCTGAAGGATGGCACGAGCCCCAGGTCACGCCAGTGCTCTGGTCACGCTGCGCCTGCGACAGGGCGAGGGACTAGGGCCTGCACGGCCGCAGGCGAGCGAGCGCGAGCACCGCATACGGTGATGCCCAGCCACCCCCACCACCTGCCCCAGCTCCCGCGCTGAGAGCAGGTCGTCAGCGGTGGCCCTGGGGCTCACTGGGCTGCAGCCCGGGTGTCGCAGCTTGTGTGCCAGCTCCCAGCTAAAGCTACACTGGCGGCTCCAAGCTTGCTGAGGACGCGCCAGGCATCTCCCCAGACCCAGCCGCAGCGCCGGAGGGGGAAAGCCCAGGAGCAGCAGACAGGGCGGGGGGAGACAGGCAGAGATGTGCCGAAGACACCAGGGGCTGCCGGTGGGGACGGGTCCCGCGCGGGCGGCAGGGACAGCGTCCGTGCCACCGGGGTGCAGAATTGCTCGTTTGCTCGTCGACTTCCCCATGCATGCGCCAGCCTTGGGTCGCACACCCACTCCGGCACACGGCGCAGCTGTGCAAACGGCCCGCAGGAAGGGAGCGGGGCCTGGGCCCCTGCCCGTAGAGGCGGGTTGGTCCGCCCCGCAGGTGCCAGCCCCTCGATTTCCCCCAAGTGTGAAGCCGTCGGTGCGAAGTTCCCCACGGCCGCGGTGAGTCAGCGCTCTCAGGACTCCTGGCAGCACCGTCCCTAGTGCGACGCTCCGCCATATGTCTGCGTCGCAGATGCTCAGGGGTTTGGAGAGCAGACATGGAGCCTCCGTCCCGAAATGTCTGTCAGCAGTTTGCATAACGCTCCAGGCGCCAGCGCGCAGGGATGCGGCACGGCTGTTTGGGAACATTTGCTACTTGTTAAAGACAAGCCGCCTGGCGTCACCCAACACTGCGCTGCATGCCTCGAGGGTGGCCTGGCCTGGAGTGGCAGCTGCAGCTGCGTGTCCCTGGCACGTCCGCTGGAACTGCGTGGCCCTGGTGTGGCGTGGCGTGGCGTGGCGTGGCGTGAAGCTCCCGCCTCTGGAACCGGCCACACGAAGAGTCTCCCCTACAGCAGCCAACTTGTGCCAGCAAGAAAAGGCCTACATCCCTTGCGGGGCTGCCGCAAGACAGCGCCCAGGCAGCTCGCAGCCTGGCAGTGGCAGACGGCAAAGGGAGGGGAGCAGGGAGTGCGAAAGGCAGCTTGATAACAGACTCTTAGCTCTCAATCATCTGCTTTTAAAAAGCCGCCTTTGCACTCAATTCGGAGTCTCTGGTGGCTGCAGACTCCAGCTCTTTAAAATCAAATGGTGCTTAAAATTAATTCTCAGCTGATGAAAGAATTTTGATTGATGAATTACATTTCTGTGTTTCTAAATGAACATTTCTCCCCACCGCCTCCTCCCCTCTGACACGGCCCTCGGCCGTGCACGGGCGGTGACCTCACAACCGTCTTCAGGGGGACGCACCGTGACATCACAGGGACCGAGAGTGGGAGGCTGCGGGGGCAGAGGAAGAGCGACAGCAACCGGTTGCAGAGCACGGGGAGCTGTTACACAGCCAGCGACCTGCCGCGAAGTAATTAAACGAGACGAGGCGCGAGTCCTTGTTGTGCAGGGCGGCTCGGAAAGGCTGCGCAGCCATTCCCGGGGGAGACGTCAGGCGATCCCAGCTCCTCCTCCCCAGGTCCCTCGTGCCACTGTCACAGCCCCCTCCAGGACACCCGACGTGGGCCCTCGGCCTCCGGCCACCCCCGTGTTGGGTGGGCTCCTGCCATCCTCCCCCCCGACCAGGCCCCGGCGCTGCCGAGTCGAGGGGCCTGGAGCCGAGGTCGACGCCGGCTCTCGCCAGGAACTGGAAGGATTCCCTGGTGACCGCGAGCGCTCAGAAAGCAAGTCCTGTTCATCCGGACGGAAAGCCTTACTGAGGAAACACGTTGTAATACGTGTAGCAGCCTGCACACGTGGAGAGCTGCCCCCTCCCAGAGCCCGTCTCCGCTCACCATCCCACGGCTGCCGGCTTTCCGCCGGGGAGCGTCTCTCTCCCCAGGCCGGGACAGTGCCGAGCCCTTGGAGGTCCTGGGCTCCCTGAACCGAGTCAGACCTGCCCGTGCTCCGGCCCTGGTACTGGCGCAGTCCCTTGCGCTGCTACAAGAAGCACCGACCCTCTGACCAGTGACGGAGCCGGGAGCGCGCCGCAGAGCCCGTAAAGATGCGTGCCGCAGCGGTGATCCCTTTGCCTGTCCTTGGGTTCAACAGCACTTGGAAGGGGTGGTTTAATCAGGGATGCTCCTGCCATGGGACCAGATAACCTCACTTCCAGCCTGGCTTTCCTGCGACAGCAGCTGCAAGCGCTGGATCTCCTCCGAGCCCACGTTTGGTGGCAGCCTGACTGCCCCGTCCCAGCTTCAGCTGCGAGAGCCTTGGGGAGCCGCCACTTCTGCCGGCTGGGAGGGATGGAGGGGGACAGGACATGGATTCCCCATCCCAGCTCCACGTGGCAGGCACCGTCCCCCTCCTCAGGAGCCAGGATGTGGCCACAGGGTCTCTTACACGGGGTACCCAGCTGTGCCCTTCCCACCCGGAGCGGTGCCTGCAGCCACAGGCCTGTGCCGCATGCCCGCGCCCGGGGAGCAAAGGGGCGGCAGGAGCTGGAGTCCAGGGAGCTCCACAACCCACTGGGAAGATCCAGGCAGTACTGCTCTGCCTGGGGCAAAGCCCATCAGGTGTAGCCCTTGAAGGGCTCCCGGGGCGCCCCTGCCTTCACGCTGCACAAATCAGGCCTCCCCCCGCTGCGAGACAGCCAGCAGCCCAGGGCGCCCTTCCTTCCTCATCATCAGAATGATATTTAGCCAAAGCAGAGCCCAAACGCTACCAGCCGGCTACAGCAACCAAAGATGCCTTAGCTGTGAGAAGCTGTGAATAAACCCTGGGCTGCAGCGTGTGCCCTGTGGTGAGAGGAGCATCTCCAGGTCCGGGCCCTGCTCACCAAAGGGAGTCAGCACAAGGGTTAACCTCGGAGCCGGGCAGCAGGGCTCCTTCCCGCCGGATCTGCAGGGAGCCCTCCAGCAGAATGCATTTGCATGAAATATTCATTAGGCACTAAATAAGGAGTACGCCAAGCTCTGGCCGCAGCACGGGCCAGGCCAGGAGTGCCTGGGGAAGCTCCTGGCTGGTGCCGTGCGGGACAGACTGGCTGGGCACACCTGTCCCACTTGGCCTTGGCAAACAGCAACGGCTGCTTGACCCCAGCGACGGGAACGTTTGCTGCAGAGAGCTCGCTTGGCTGTCCCCCACGGGAGCATGTGCTGGGAAGCGGGGGGGCTGCTGGCCCAGAGCCAGGGCTCCCCAGGGAAGCTGTGGGTGGCTGCAAGCTGCCGGGTTTCATGAGGAGTTAGGGGGATGCCTGCAGGCTTCCTGGCTGGTGACGTGGCCTGTGCAGAGGCAAGCACCAGGAGTTTGGCGAGGGGAGACGTGGGGCAGCAGATGCAGGATCTCTCTGTTTCTCACAGCAGGACTATGCCTCGGGCTTGCTCACTCTGCAAAAGCACGCACAGCTTTTGCCTGGGGCTGGATCAGAGCACTGCCCACTTTCTCCGTGGTGCTGGACATGAGGAGAAGCCTTTCTAAGGGCACAGGCTGCCTGGAGGGCAGCAGAATTGCCCTTATTTTGTAAGAACAGGTTAGGCAAACCTGCGTCAGGGTGCTCTAGCTGCCCCCACCGCGCACTGAGTACCAAGGGGGATGCGATGACCTTGAAAGACCAGTTCCAGTCCTGAATTTCCGCGACTGTCGAACCGCAGAAGCACAGGACGGCAGGGCTGGAAGGGACGCCCAGGGGTCGCATCTAGTCCAACCCTTTGCCTACGGCAGAATCAGCCCTACGCAAACGGTCCCATGCAAATCCTTGTCTAGCCTATTACTAAAAATATGCAGTCAGCCCCATCACACAGTGGCAAGGCGCCGCGCCCAGACCTGCCACAGGTAAACAGAGGGACCCCAGCAGTCAGTGTCCTGCAAGGGCTGCTGAATTATGTTCCAAAGATCCTATCCTGACGTGCTCAGGGGGATGCACCGAGCTATCCCCCGCGGCAGACATGGGCTAAGGGGTGAGAGGCATCTTCACACACCCGCTTTGCACTGAAAAGTTTAATCTCTGCAGCATGGTGCCACAGCTGCTGCTTTAATAGGGTCTGGGAGCTGAATGTATTGCAGAAGCCTCCCGTCTCCCCACGGATCAAGGGATGTTTGCTGTGTGATGTTTCCCACCTCGCTGTGACCTGGCACGCCTGCCTCTGCTCCTTTCCCCTCTCGTGTTATTTTTGCAGCTCGGCTATGGAGCACTCCATGTCACCCGGCTGAGAGGAGCGGTTTGAACATATTCCCCAAGTGCATTACAGGGACGTGGGGCCTGCGAAGAGAGCTCTGCGATCGATCCAGGCGCTGCACAGCAAGGGCAGCCACGCACACGCAGCAGACACCTCTGCGGTTCATGGCCCGGTCAGCAGGAATAGGCACCCAGCGGGTGGAGAATTTCATTCACGCGGCAGAATAGGAGCGTTTTCATCTCAAAGGCATGGCCTCTCTTTCGTGGAGCCATCCCTCCACCATTTAGGTCCCACACAAGCCCAAAGCAAGGCCGAGTGCAAGCCAGAAGAGTTCGCTCTAAGATGACAACCAGGCTGGCGTGCACGTGGAAAGCAACACGCAAGCCATGGGCACCGGCGATGACCGCTCACATCCCGTGCTTGGGTGGCCATCCTGTCGCAGCCTGCCCTCCCTCCCGTCCCTGCCCACAGAACGAGGGATGGGCTCGGGGCTGGGCATGGTGCTGGGGAAGGATGTCGCTGTGCTTTAGTCCCGTGGTCAGAAAGCAAAGTTGTCACTCACCAGCAAGTGAGGGAGACAGGCTGGGTTTCCAGGGCCCCCTGCACAGGCTGCTGAGGCAGCCACCGGCTGGCACAGAGACGTACGTTCTCCGAATCAGAGACCAGAAGCGGCTGGTGCCCTGGCAGCTAGTGCAGCAAGCACGACAAAATCCAGAGCGGGCCGGGCATTAGTAACAGGGCCACAGAAATCACCTCTCCGAGCTGTGGCATCCCTGGTCTGCATCAGCCGGCAGCCATGTGGAGAGAGGCAGCCAGGGACAGGAGCAAGGATGCCATTCAGGTGTCACGTGCGATTACAGATGTCACGCCTGGCCCCGCACATGGTTAATTATTCACGGGTTATTGTTGCAGGCCTGCTCCACGTTGGTGCTGACGGGGATAACCAGCTCCTAACGAGCGTGCTGGGGTGAACCGACACTGGAAGAAAGCCATGCCCAGCATGGCGTCCTGGCCAGACAACGCCGCGCGGCGCTCCGAGAGGCCAGCGGGGCGCTGCGTGCAGGGCAAGAGAAAGCCCCGCAGCCTGGCCATGCCAGAGTACCCATTAACTCCTCTCTCCGCTCCCTGCAGGCTTTCTACCTGGCTCTCCTTCACTCTTCTGTGCTTCAGTGAAAAATTGAGGACGTTTGGCCTTTTTTCCAAGAATAAAAGGGCCAAAAGAAGGGCAGGGGACGGTCTCTTTCCCCTGGGAGCTCCCCCAGCCTGCAGACAGGCTGATCCCTTCAGCGTGGCCTTGCCCAGGGCCCGCCACCCGCGCTGGCTCCTTGTTGCTGCAGCCAGGACAGAGTCCCAGCCACGGGGATGGGGCTAACGAGCCTGATGCCACCCCAGGCCACGGCGGCAGACGGGCCAGGAGTGACTCGGGCAAGCGCAAAGGGGCGATTCCACCACAGATCAAGGCACTGGCAGGTGCTTGACAACGTTTTCCCCAACGGGTCTCGCACAGACCTCAGTTGTCTTCAGTCTGTCCTTCTACTGTCTGAAGGTGTTTTTCCCTTTCTCAGTTGAAATAAAACCCTGTTCCCAGCTTGCCCCCTACACCGCCTGCCTCTGTTACAAAGCTACATGGGGACAGGGTTTGGGTTTTCTGAGGAAGCTGCAGCAAGACCAGGACCGGGGCAGGGGTGACTTGGCCCGTGTTTGCGGACAGATCAGGTGAGCTCTGTGCATTGGACCCACCCGTCCCACGGGGCAGGGCGCAGGGGCTCGGCGCGCTGCCTGCACCACCCCTGGCTCTCCCCACCCCAGCAGGAAGAGCGCAGAGCCCTCCTGTAACGACGGTGCCTGCTGCGTGAGGCCACGGGCTGCAGTCTTCAGCCTCGCAGCTGCACCGGACTGTCGCTGCTCCGAGCAGAGAGGTGCTGCCCATCTCAGGCTGAAGTCAGGCAGATTTGCACTTATAGACTACCTACATCTCAGACTAGTGGGATGAAATCTGTGATTCAGTGGGTGCATCTACATGGGCAATTAGCACGTAGCAATAAACCGTGGCGCAGTTTGCGTGGCAGTTTATTGCTCCCAGGTGCAGCATTTGAACGTGCACCCAGGACCACAGCGTGCTGAGCTGGGGCAGAGCAGCCCGGGCTGGCAGGGCCCTGCGGTGGTCATGTGCAGTCCAGCCCCCCTGGACTAAACCAACCCAAAAAAGTGTGCCTCTACCTTGTGCTTAAAAACTTCCAAGGAAGGAGACTCCACAACCTCTCCATGGACCCAGCTCCCTGGCTGGACCCCTCCCGCATGAGAAAGCTCTTCCTAGTCTCCAATCTACATTTCCCTTATTGCAATTCAAGGCTGTTATTCCTGGTCCTGTCCCCTGCGGCCACAGAAAATAGTCTATCATCATCCTCTTTATAATCGCCCTTCAGATACTTGAAGACTGGTATCAACACCCTCCCTTCTCTTCTCCAGATTAAATATTCCCAGTTCTTTCAGCCTCTCCTCATAAGTCTCCCTTCCCAGGCCTCTAATCATTTTTGTCACTCTCTGCTGGACACTTTCTAATTTGTCCATGATAACAAACCCTGCTCCCTGGCAGCGCCCTACAACTATTTGTTAGCAGGGAGGCATCGACAAGTGGGGCTGACTCAAGTGGGGCCGTCTCGCTTGGTCCGGCACTGTTTAATATTTTATCCAAGGACCGGGATGATTGAATACAACCTCTGCTGGTAAAGTCTAAGGGCTATTTATTTATTGATTACATTTCTGTGATGCCCTTCCCGACAAAAGCTTGTGGCAGCTTACATTGAGACAAAATAACCTATAAGAGCAGATGGGCAATTGAGAAGAAATTAAACAAGAACAGTAGTCCTGCCTGCTAAGCACCTGCGCAAACGGGCAGGCCCCGTGGCACGGCAGGACGATGCCCAGGCTCGGGCTCTGTCAGGCCTTAGGGGAGGGAGCTGCAGAGCTGGGGGGCGACTGCTGAGACTGACGTCCAGGGGTTTTTCCAGGCAAACCTGGTGCTGAAGGTACGTGCAGAAGGCTGTTCTTGGCCGATTTTAGGGATTGCGATGGGGCACAGGGGAGAAGGCAGACCCTTAGGTACACAAGGCCCAGACTGCTTAGGTCAAAACCGGTGCCTGAAGTTACCAGGACCCGGCGCAGACTCCGGGCACTGCAGTCACGTGTTCCCAGTTACCCACACCTGTCAAAAAGTGTGCTGCCACGTTTTGCACCGTCTGCAGCTCCAGGACAGTCGTCAAAAGCAGCTCCACGAGGAGCGCACTGCAGTGGTCTGAGGGCTGCACAAAGAAGGGTGGAGGCAGTAAATAAACGAGGAGGACAGGTCCAATTCGCTCGGTTAAATGGTCACTCTTAATACAGCCAAATGCAGAGTTAGACATCCAGGAACAAAGGCTGCGGTTACATCTACAGGGTGGGTGACTCTGTCTTGGAAAGCAGCGACTCAGAAAAGGACTTAATGGTCATTGTAGATAACGGTCTCAGCATGAGCTCTCAAAGCAAGACGGTGACAAAAAAGCAATAGAGTCTGTGGATGTATAAAAGGAGAATATCAACTAGATGGAAGGAAATGTTCTGGTGCCCATCTTTCCAGAAGGATCTGGAAATACTGAGCAGGGCTCAAAGGAGAGCTGCCAAAAGGATCCAGGTGCTGGAAAACAAGCCTTACCGTGCAAGGCGTGCGGAGGTCAATTCACGCAGCATATGGATGGCAGGGTAGAGAGGTGACTCGATCACTGTTTGTAAATACTCTTAGATGAGAAAGAGATCTCGCAGTGGGAGGGGAGAGGGCCTGCAGCTCTGCAGACAAAAGCACAATAAGACCCAGTGTCCGCAAATTGAGGTTAGGCCAATTCAGCCTTGAAATAAAATGCAAAATTGAAACAGTGCCGTAGGCACTGCAACAGCTTGGCAGGGGAGGCAGTGGACTGTCCTTAAAATGAGCCTGGATATCTTCCTAAGAGATGCATGCCAGTCCAGCCCGACGGAGGAGTCGTGCAGCCCGTGTGCAGTCGGGACCCCCTTGGCCCGGTCGCAGCCCAGCGGGATTGACAGGGACTGCCATCCAGTCCCCTGCTGCCGGGTTTCAGCCGGGCCGCGGCTCTCGAGCCCCTTCCCTGCGTGTCCCGTAGCCACGTCTCGCTCAGGCTCTGGGTCAGGGACCGCTAGAGCTGGGGTGGGGAGGGATTTCCTCCAGGGAAGCGCGGCCGTTCCTGTGAGATGGAGGTCGCGGGGCACGGATCGCCTGCTGCGCTCCTCAGGGGACCTCTCCCCTCATCCACGCAGGGGCCTCGACGAGGACGAAATGCTCTAGCCGACCCTAACCGAAACCCGCCGGCTCAGCAGGGGTCCCACGGTGAGAGGTAATGGCCAGAGACAGCAGGAGGGCAGGCTGGATGGGCCAAGTTCCCCTCCGGCCTCAAGGCCCGTGAACTGGCCTGGAAGGAACTGCCGAGGGCTGCGAAGAGGTTAACCCGCCCTTCGCGCCCCAAGGCACCCGCGGTCAATCGAGTGCAAAATGGAGCAGCCCCTTTGCACCAGTTTGCAAGCAGCTTAGCAGGATACCCATGGCACTGGGAGCCAGGTCTGAGCTCAGGAAGCCTCAGTCGTCCATCTCGGAAGAGATCTGGCCTGGGCAGAGCTGGACCCGAGGGCAGGGGCAGCGGTAGTTCGCCCGATGCCCTGTAGCTACTCCCCCTCCACAGGCCTCTACAGCGAGAGGACGGAGAGGGACGCCAGGGAGGCCTCAAGTCCTCTGTGGCCACCCAGCTTGTCTCTGAACATCCCTCCCAGGAGATCAAGGCCGTCCATCTCCGCCACTGTGCGAGACTGGAGACTGCCCAGCGGTCTGAGCCAGTGCGTAGCAGCCATCGTCCTCCACCCGGCTGCTCCACCCAGGCCACCGGCAGGGGAGGCAAGAGCACTTGTGCTCACGGCAGGTGTAGACGGGCGTTACGAGCAAGGAGTCACAGGACCCGCGTCTGGAAGGGACCTCTACAGTCGTGCACCACCCGACCGCCTTGTTCACGGCTGTCACGCTCCATCTTAAAGCCAATTCGCGCTCCCTCCCGCCCATCCCACGGGGGAGGCAGTGCCAGAGCCTCACCGCCCTGCACAAACCTCCTTGCCTGAACCCGCTTGTGGCCGCTCTGTCACTCGCTTGTGTGCCAGCCTTGCAGTTTAGCCCTTCTCCCTCCCTAGTGCTCACCCCTATTGTGTACTCCCTGCCGCCAGGCACCAAAAAGGCACAGAAACCTCAGCTCTGCTCCAACACTGCAGCTGAGAAATCACCTCCCGCCGGTGACCCCAGCCTGCGTATTGCCTCGATCACCTGGTGTCTGCACTCAACTCCAGCGCGTCGTGGCCAAGGGCATCGGCCTGCCGCTTAGAGCAAACCCCCAGCCCCCCAGGGAGGCACTAACAGCTGACCAGGGCAAGGCAAACCCCACTTCCCTCTCCAGCACCAGCTCACGCACACGCCCGGGGTCCTTGACATGCAGCCAGGGATCTGCTTGTGGCGGGGCGTGCCAGCCCATCCTCCCGCGGCGGGGAGACGAGGAGCTCACCCCATCCTCTCCTGGGCTTCTGGCAGCATCCAAGGATGAAAGTCTGCAAGGGCAAAGCAGCTCGTGCTCAGGCAGCAAGCGGGTCCGGCTGCTCTCCAGCACGGCCTCGCGAGAAGCCCAGGCCGAAGCGCGGGAGGCAGCTGTCTGGCTCACAGGTGTCGAGGGTCAAGGCAAGGCAAGGCAGTCTCCCTTTGATCCCGGGAGGGCTGGCAGCTGGGTGACACCGAGCTCCAGTGGCTCTGGTCCGTGGGCAAAGAGGAGCAGCTGTGGCATCCTCGCCACCTGAGATCGACACTCTGCTTGGAGGGCAAGGCATGCCATGATTTGCCCGCCTTGCAAATCCATCACGCTATGCAGTCAGCCACGGAGGGTTGCTGCTCGTGCCCTGGCTGGGCATCCCCCTATTGCACCACCCAGGACCGCTGGCCGTGGCATGCACAGAGAGTGCCGTGGCACAGGAGCCTTGCCTGCCCCTGGCCCAAGCACGGCACCTGCACTCCCGGGGCCACACCTGTCCACGGCATCTGGCACGGGGAGCCACAGCGTTGTGCCAGATCCCACTGGACTGCCCAGAGTTGCTGGAGAGCCAAGAGCGCTGCCGTGATGGCGGGGACCGGTGAGACAGCACGGGCCAGAACGGCAGCCGGACGCAGGCCCCTGCCAGCCCCACAGCCTGGGGCAATGCTGCCGGCAGGCGCGGCGCAGGCTCCCTGGGCAGAGCGCGCGTGCTGAAGGCAAAGACCGGGCTCCGCCATCCCCCCGTGCTCCAGCCCCACCGATGCGGCTCGTGCTGCCCGGGAAGGGCGGTCGAGCCGCAGCGGATAAGCAGTTCAATAACAGCCCTCCGCTGCTCTGTGCGACAGCCGGCACTAGCAAAACAGCCTGAAGTGTCTCCCTCGGGACTACTCTTCCACGAGAAAGGCTGTTTATCAAAAGCCAAAACATCAGCCTCATCCTCTTTTGCAGAACACAAGCAGTCTTTTTGGGAGGAAACCAAAACATTTTGAAATGCTGGATGCCTCCGCTGCCCTTTCCCCACTCTTTCCCCATTGCTGCCCCGGTCTCAGAGTGGAGCAGAACGAAGGGCACGGGAAGGTTCAGGACGATTTCCCTGGTTCTTCTCTTCCCCCCTTGTCCTTGTCCGACTTCCTCGACTCTGGAGACCGGGCAGGAGGAGGAAAGGAGCCTCAAACACTGGTGCTCTGGAAAGTCACAGGAAAAAGTAAAATGAGAACCAAAGGAAAGGCTACTGGGCAATCACGATCTTCACCTCAGTCAGGGACTAAATGAAAAAGGGGGAGAGGAAAAGGAAAACCTGACATCGGGAAAATGAAAAATTTAAAAATAATGGGAAACCCGGTCCTGTTTTGACCTTTGCTAAATGAAATCTGGTGTGAAGCTTTTCATGAAACCGCTTTTCCATTTTTTTCAGTTGGCTCTTGTCTGAAGGGTAGAAGTGAGGAACGCCAGCAGACTTGTCTTGCAAGAGCATCCTGGATCCAGGCGGCATGGGAAGAGGCATCTCGCTTTGCTGGAAAAGTCCCATGGGCAGCGCCAGCGCAGGGCAGCTTCTGACCAGGGCCCGAGCGCCACAAGGGCGGACGTGCCGGGCAGGGGCGCGCTTCAGCACCGCACAGCAGCAAACTGGAGGGTCTGCCCAGGGCCTGGGGGTGACCGCACGCGACTAGCGCAGGAAACACGGAGGCAGAAGTAAGGAGGGAACGAGCAAACCTCCTCGTTTTCAGCGCCGGTGCAGAGAAGGAGCAGGAAGAAGGAGAGGTTCTCATGCATGAAGACATTTGTGATTTAGCTGGCAATGCAGGGACCGGGCGGGATGACACGTGCCTGGAATGGCAACGGGGAAGTGCCTCAGCGGGGGGATAGAGGATGGAGAGCCAGGTATCACAGACGTGCACAGCTGCCCTGAGGCACAGACGTGCAGGGGAGGTGGAAACAGGAATCCCGCAGACGACAATAAAGGAAGCCGAGACCACAGTGCAGGGTGCTCACTCCCTTTGAGTTGCCAGTGAGGGAGAGACCCTGCAAAGGAGAAGCTGTAGTGCTAGCATGGGAGGGACTGCAAATGTCTACGCCCAGGGCCAGTGCCGGCAAGAAGTGCTAGGCTTTCTTTCCTTCCTGGCGTGACTCCTGAGCAGTCTCTACATTTCAGATGGGACCAGGAGCAATACTGAACCATAGCTGAAGAGTAATCGTAATTGTGAAACTTTTTCATTGCTCCAGGGTCTGTGACAAAAGCAGGGACACAGAGCAGACACAGAGGCAGCAGTGACACCATGCCACGTCTGCGGTGTGGTGTCCAAGGCTGGGGTTCAAACCCTGCTACAGGAATAATGAGCACTGCAGCATTCAGTACTTGATGCACATCATGGGGATATATGAGAGATTCTCTAACTCTAGAAAAAGAAGTGTTATTTAGAAGAGGGGCTCATTTTTATTCATAATTAATGGCAATGCAAATCAGTTGATGCACGTGTGACTGACTTAAGTCTTAAGCTCAAACGTAGGATTTTTGGAAACGAAGTGATTCATTAATAACAGACAGGCTCCTATGTAGAAGATAATTAAGCAAATGAGGCACAGAATACTGAGAGAAAGTGACATAACCTGAACCTGAGCCAGAGACATCTGGGGTGAAATGCAGCCTGGAATCCGGGTCAGCAGAAGGGGCAGGCACCCCTCCAGTCCCTAGGAAGCTGGGGGGGATAGATCTGCCAATGCACATGCAGCGTGGGGGCACTACCCAGTCACCATGTGCCAAAAGCAGTTAGTGTGTATTGCATCCTCTCAGAGAGCAAAGTAAGAAGTCAAGGAAATAAAAGCAGAATAAGACATTTTCCATGGTTGCTAGGTCTCACTGGGAACGCTAGCCAAGAAATTCCTCTGTATTTAGTCAATTCTGGGATAATTGCAACGGAAGATTGTTTTTGATGGTGCGCTCTATAGCTGGCCCCTGGCGGGGAGAGCAGTAACAGAGGCATCTTTGTACATGGAGGGAGTGACACGGCTTCAGAGGGGCAAGCGCGCCATCACTAAATACCGCTAGCTGGGAGATTTCAAAGGTGCAAAGATGTGGTATGCATGGATGTCAACAGCGCTGCCAACCCAGAGCACCAAAAAGCTACGAGTCCCCTCCTCCACCCCAATCATGTGATTTTATTAATAAGATGGGGGTTTTTTTTGCTTTCTAGCTTTGCATTGGGGGTGGGGAGTGGATCAAGTTTTGAAGCTGTTCTCTGAAATTATGAGGGTTAAAAAATGCGCTCTATTCTTCCAAAAGTTAAATCAAAATTAATAGATGCTTTTGGCAACACAGGTTTAAACTACATAGTCTAAAGTGGAAGCCATAGCACAATGCAATATTACCATACTCAAAGGATAAGGTAGAAGAATACTGTAAGTGAATACACTATTCAGAAACCCAAAGCAAGACTATTTCATATTTAGGACCTAAAAATCCCAGTGCCATAACAAACAGCTATCCAGATCTGTGTAAACCCAGAGTCATGTAACAACAGTTCAAATAATAAATCCAGATGCACCACCCGGATGAGGACTATAAAACTCTCCTGGCCGTGGAATTAAAAGCCCTGCTCAAATTCTGTGAAGCAGCGAAGTCTCACTCCAGCCCAGCTGCTGTGGCAAAAGCTTTATCTACATTAGCAACGTTAATGCCTATTTTTTCAGCACTCGTGGAGCTGAAAAGCAGGCGCAGCATTTGCTCTCATAGGCTCAGCCTAGGAGAATTCTCAGATGTCTGATAAAGCCGAGGTTGTCTGGAAAGAGAATACCACATTAAGATGCACAGATCCATTACTCCAGGGATGCATCCACAAAGGCAATTTCCATTAGCCCGAATGTATACAGTAAAAAGGTAACATAATATAGAAAATCTGGGAGTTACTGAAACAGGATAGGAACTTTAAAATGGAGTAAACTCTATACTTATTAGGTAGGAAAATCGTTGGATTTACATTATTTAAATAAAGCTATAAAATATGAACACTATCTTATGAAAACTTCTGAAGTGCCAGCTTAGCTTTCAGGGGAAAAACCCCCAAATTCAGTGTTAAATGAAAAATATCTATTGGGCAAGTAAGCTGCAATGAAACATGCTCAACGCTAGCTCCTACAATATCTGTAATATGTCATTTGGTTCTTATAAATGTAAGCGAATGCCCTTTGGTATTAGTCTTCCTCCCAAGGTATTTCAAATAGTAATTGAGCAGATCTTTGATGGTCAAGGTATTGAAGTTTTGATAGCTGTTATTTTAAATTGGGCGAAGGCTTTTAAAAAAGCAATTGACAACTTAGGTAAGTTTTGCAGATAGCAAGAAAGACACTTCAGAATAAACTTGAAAAGATCAAAATTTGTTCTAGCTGAAATTATCTGTATTGTCTCTAAATTGAGCTAAGATGGCTTCAATACCAATTCAGATTAAAAAAAAAAGCAGCAGCAAGGGTTGGAGCGCCTGGGCGATTGGATGAGGCAGACCTCCAGAGACGTATGGGGCTGATAAACTGTGTGGCAAAATCCACTCCAAATGGTCAGTATTCCCACAGGAGAGAATTTCGGGAAACCAAAATAGCCTCGCCATAAGCAGATAGAAACCCACTGGAAGGGTTAAAGCCCTAATCACTAGAGACCCTGTATCCATGCCAGCAGGATCACTGGACCAAAGGCTGACAAATCCCTGCAGGACGGGGATGAAAGCACTTTCTAACAAGCCTGGAGTGAGCTGTTAGCAGCTTTGTCCTGAGAAAACCCATCAGGCACAGAGCATTGAAATAGATTACACCTGAGTAATTTGAGCCTTTGAGATATGCCGCAAAACCCATTGGCTAGCTTCAGGACGCATCGTGCTTGCTCAATGAGAAATCTTTTGCCCTTACCCTGGCCCCACTGCAATCAATGGAGCCAGCATTTCACCCGTGGTGCTTTAACTAGGAACAGTGGGGTACAGCTGAGAACAGATTATTAAGTCTGAGTATCAAGGGACAGTGTTTGTACAGGGCTGACCCAATTTAAGGGGCTCTGCATATTAACATTGCCAGATAAATAATCATAATAAGCTATGGATTACTTACTGAAGAGAATCCCCTGAATTGTTTAAGATCACTCAGGCAGGTCAAAGTACTTGATAACGTCCCACAGAAGCATAGGATGAGGGAACCAGGCTGGTCCCGTCCCTTTTACGGAGCGCTCCGAGGCCTAGTGATGAAAAGTGCTGGGGTAGCCTCGAGCTTCGATTTTCCGTGTCTCGCTTTTGTGCTACCGAAGCACGCTGGACAAGCGTGTAATCTGCACGGCTCGTAACGGGCTGAGCCCTGCGAGCGGCCGAGTCCCAGCGCCCGCTGTGCCGCAGCTCAGCGTGCCGGCCCGGTGCTCCGCGTTCGCAGCGCTACACGTAAGAGCTTTGCTCCGTCAGAGCTGGCTGCTTGGCACTGGCAGACCCAACCCCACAACGGTCAGTAGTAAATAGCTAATAATGGTAAACGTCCACAGCACCCTTAGGCTCTACAATCAACACCAGCTGGAGTGAATTAAGGCAAGGATTTCTGGCCTCTGTTCGGCCTTCATTTTAGGCTGACTTTCCCTGCAGAATCAGGAAGGCAGCACTGCCATCAGGTAGTATTTGGAGGGTCCTCTTTATAAGCAGAAACTTATCCAAGACTTAGCCATTGCAGGCACCAGTAGTGCTACTGGAACAGAGCTGGGAAGCCAGCCTTGGCAGGCTTCTCACACCACGAGATGTGGCGTTACATGCCTGGTCCCAGGAATACACTCTCTGCCTGCACGTCCTCGTATAAGCGGCGCATTCCTTGGCAAGAGTCCAGGGCTTGCGAGCAGTTTCCGTAACCGAGGGGAATTTACAGTATCAGCAGGCTTTGATCAAGGCCAGCGTGCAAGCCCTTTGGCTAGTCAAGACATTTTTCTTGTACTGCTAATTGCCACAAGGCAGAGCTCCCATGCGAGGTGCTGCTCTGTGCTCGCGCGCCAGCCATGTGGTATCTCTGGTAGGGAAGCACCTTTCATACCATACAGCGGTCAGGCCAGCACGGCTCTCAGGAGGGGCTGGCTGTTGGCAGCTTTTGCCATCGTTTTGTCTGTGAACGGGAGCACCACCAGCAGACTTTACCCTACGGCACCGCCACGTGAGTGCTCAGCCAGAGCCTTCCCCGGACAGGTGTGCCCGTCTACTGGAACGGTGCCACCTCCTCTGCTGCGCCACCGCGCCGCGCCAGTGACAGCGAGTGGGTGCAACGACATCTGTCGAGTGTCCCTGCAGGGATGACCAGCTGTGGGCCACTTTGCCGCGCGTCTCTAACTGATGAGTGACTAAAGCAAATGCGTAACAGGACGGCTCTGCACCCTGGGCAGCGGTGACAGCAGCTGCCATTCTTGCGCTCCCTTTAAGCTGGTGCCTGGGGCTGGTGTCCTGGTTGCTCGCCCCTTGTTGTGCTACTGGACTACGGAGATGGATGATGGGTCCCACTGTGCTGTACGGGGTGGCAGGGTTGTTAGCCAGCACAGTTTACCTGTTCAGAGTTCTTCACTGCTCCACCATGTAGGAAGGAAGACAAGAAATGCAGCGTAGGAAGCCACAAACACACAAAGAACCCCAAATGAAATTACCAGAGTGAGGTGAATCACAGGACATCAGGAAATTGTCCATAAAGACAAGTAGAGCCATGACCGATTCATTAACGTGCCAAGAACAAAAGGGCACAGGATTCACATAGAGATCAGCAGGTGACAATATAACGATGCCCTCTTGTAATACATAGTTGTGCCCATTACATGCTCCGATTGTGTTCTTTAAACATTCTTCACTTGGGCAGCTTTGCTCCTGCTGCAATGTTTATTTGTTTAACAAATTAAGATTTTGACTTAAAAGCAGGAGGAAAAGAGCTGGGGAAAGGATCAGCATGCTGCACAGAAGAGGGCTGAGGTGGGGAGGGCTCTGCAATGATGGAGGTTCAGAGAATTATTTTTGCTCACTTTTCAGTAATGATAATGAGAAAATCAGGGAACCCTGTACAGGAAGCACAGAATTTATTGGAGAGCAGCTGGAGAGGCCAAGAGAATAGGATAAACACAGAAATGGTAAAAGAGTATCTGACAAAACTAAGCCTATATATTGTAAATCTGCAGGTCCAGATGCAGCGTGCCTATGAATTTTAAAAGAAATCACTGAAGAGAAGCTGTGAAAAATAATCTTCCATTTATCATGGGCCTCAGGAGAGGCACCCAGGACCTGGGAAAGGCCAGATATGGCTCCAGGGCACCACAGGAGTCTAGCAGTCCCTCTGCACACCTCTTTGGCAAGCACACTGTTCACCCACTCCTCTCTCTTCCTTGTCTCCTCTCTCCCTTCCCTCCTTGTTACTTGATTATTGATCCTGCAGGCACCTGCCCAGGGACTCACTAAACTGCAGCAATAAACATACACAGAGGTAAGCTAGCGCACTTGCTGAACTAATTCCCCACCTCCGCCCATATGCATTCACCCATGCCTTTGATTTAATCCTTTCAGAGCATCAGGAATGAAGCCTTTGTCCTTGCATCAGGACGCATTTCCTAAAATAGAGGGAGTTGCAAGGGGTGGTGGTGAGGAAGGGGGAAGGGGACCTCAGTACAAATCGAGTACTGGCCCAAGTGCACGGGGAAACAACAGCCTCCTCCAGGTCACTGTGACCAGGACACCTAAATGTGGACCCTTCCTACTCAGAGAAACATCCAGCGGGCCATGTAGTTGTAAAAAACCACCAACCTTGACCTGCCCCTTCCCTTCTTGATGGCAACAACTCTTCTCCCTGTTTTTTAAAAGACTCTTCACTAAGCAACTGACTTATTAGCCCCCTGTGCAGCTAGTCACTCAGTTGTTTTTTTGTCACTGTTTCACATAATTTTTTTTTTAAATGGATAAGCCCTCCCTAGGTACAGATGTTTTAGTGTGGGCAAGAAATTGTTTGAAGTGTCGAAATCAGAGAGTAACCATTAATGGCAAGACCTCCAAATTGGAAAGAGCTTCAAATAGGTTACTGCAGGAGTAAGTATTGGCACATGTTTTAAAGTTTCATTAAGGAGAGAAAGAAGCAATATCACCCATGATCAATTTTACCCAGAGGGGCAGCAAATACACAGCAGGATGCATCCAAAGTGACCTGATGACATTAGGGCAGTAGGCTGTGTGCAACTAGATGAGATTCAGTGCTAATAAATATAAATCCATAACCCAAGGGAGAAGAAATAAATAGGTTGGATACTTGGAAAACAGTGAGTCTGGGACTGAGGCTAATAAAGATAGCAAAGTTAATACTGTACGATCCTGCGGTATGATACACTTATGAACAAAGGCAAGGCGAGTCTCATTGTATACCTGGTGGGGAATTGCATGGTAAAGTAATGGAGCAATACATGCCCTTGTGTGACCTCCTTTGAAGGCCAGGTGTGCTTCTGGTTTATTCTATTTGGGGACTTGGCCTGGCCTCATCCTAGCATCTGAGCACCTTCCTGTTGTGCATTAAGCACCGTGACTAACCTCTGTCATGTGAGGCTTGTTCCTGTTCTTATTCTCTCTGCAGGGGGGAATCGCATATACAGTGGACAGTTCTGCTTTGGCAGGGTTTTACCTTTCTTTTTTTTAACGTACATGCCGCTCTGTGTTTATGTTAGGAAAGGTCCAAAAGTTTTGGAAAGTTATAAACAACGAAGACAACAAAATAATACAAGGCTTAAAGCATATGGTTGAGAGACTGAAGGAGCTAAAGTTTTATAATTTAGCAAAGGGAAGAGTCAGGGGGAACAGGATCTCTGTCTATAAATACCTTCAAGGTAACAATGTAAATGAAGGAAGGGAATTAATTCACAGTCTCAGAAGATAGTAGGACAAGGAACCGCAGCCTGAAGTTAAAGAGGAAAAGATTAGGCTAGGGATGAGAACGAGTCCTTAGCAGCTATAGGAGCTGGGCACTGAACTGAGTTTTCTTGCAGGCGGGGAGAGCCCCACAGGCACCGAGACCTGGGTCACAGGAGGCATTGCCAAGACTCCTGCAAAAAGCAGTGCTGCAGATCACTAACCAGGTGGGTGCCTGCAGCTCACACCACATGCGGCGGGCGGCTGCGGGAGGCCGGGAGGAGCATCTGAAGTTCTGCCCTGCCCACAAGCCAGGTGTGCAGAGCTGTGATCCCTGGCTCCGAGGCACTGTTGTGAGCTGAAGGATGTGTTTGCATCCCTCCAGAAGCAGCCCACCATGGGAAGCAACAGTAACACAGACTTTCCCGTGCTGCCGCTAAGGATGAGAAAATTCAGTCTCTGGGGACATTTGCACCATAGCCTCTTCACAGAAACTGCCAGGATAGCTGCTAATCTGTTCCAGCAGCAGTGGTGGTGTCATCTCTGGGGACAGCTGTGCTCTGGGAACAAGACTAGATCTACCAAACAGCCATCACTAGGTAAATACTTTCATTCATTGCCAAACATGGCTGGATTACAACGGCGCCCTGGAGGCCCTGGATCCCACTACCTATCCCTTGAGCCATATGGTGCCCTGAAAGTGCGTTCTGGCTCCGAGCCTGTCAGCGAGGACAATTCCAGTATCCAGTGCTGCCACGCAGTGGAGAAGTGCTATTGCAGAAGGCAGGATCTCGAAAGCCTCCAATTTTGACAACTTTGGTGGGAGCCCAAGACAGCAGAGGAGAGCTGAAACCTGCGTGGACCCCACGGGGTGGCTGGCCACAGCGCTGGTAGGAACGAGGAGGCAGGAGTGCCCACTGAGCATGGACAAAGAAAACCTTTGGGATGAGCACGCTGACTCCCAGCCAGCGCACAGTTATCTCTGCAGTATGCTCCACAGCGCTGTCCCCAGCTGAGCTCCCACCGATCCCTTTGGGAGAACAGTGCAGAGCTGAACAACTTCCACTAATGGGAAACCGTCCCTACTAATAGTCGGAATTGCCCTCCACTTCATTTCACGCTACTACTGCTGATTGCATCTCCTTGGATCATCCCAAATTGACTCCCATCTGGGGATTCACACCCCTCCGACCCTTGCAGGCAAATAGTGTATCCTGCTCTGGGCCCATAATCCCACAAAATGCTGCTACACCCGTGCAGGATTTCACCTATATGCATCTGGCTGCAGTCTCAGAACCGTAGGGCTAGATTTTTGAAGGGACTTAAAGATGTAAAGGTGCCTTGGGGGATTTTAAAAGCCCCTATGTGCCTAACACCCTTAGGCATCTGCACAATTCAAATACACATCCACTGCATGTGCTTTTGTGTCTTTACAACTACTGCTCCTCCCTGGAGAGTCCCGCAGACCCTTTGGACGGCTCGGACCCTAACTCGATTCAGGTGCAACTGCCTGATTCTAAGCATTTGGAGGAGAAAAGAGAGATGAGGAACAGTCCATATGGGTTCACCGAGGACAGGTCCTGGCTGACCAACCTGATGCCTTCTACGATGAGGTGACTGGATCTGTGGATGCAGGGAAACCGGTGGATGTGGTGGACCTTGATTTTAGCAAGGCTTTTGATACGGTCTCCCACAGCCTTCTTGCAGGCAAGCTGAGGAAGTCCGGGCTGGATGAATGGACCCTAAGGTGGATAGAAAACTGGCTAGGTCATGGGGCTCGGAGGGTAGTAATCAATGGCTTAATGTCTAGTTGGCAGCTGGTGTCAAGTGCAGCACCCCAGAGGTCAGTCCAGGGATTAGTTTTGTTCGATATCTTCATCATCAACCTGGAAGATGGGATGCAGTGCACCCTCGGCAAGTCTGACACCAAGCTGCGGGGAGTAGTAGATATGCTGGAGAGTAGGGCTAGGATTCAGAGTGACCTCAATGAATTGGAGGATCGGACCAAGAGAAATCTCATGAGGTTCAACAAGGACAAGTGCAAAGTCCTGCACTGAGGAGGGAGCAATCCCCTGCACCGGGGCAGGCTGGGGGTGACTGGCTGGGCACCAGCTCTGCAGACAATGACCTGGGGGGACAGGGGGCAAGAAGCTGAACAGGAGCCAGCAGTGTGCCCTTGGTGCCAAGAAGGCGACCGGCATCCTGGGCTGCGTTGGTAGCAGCGTTGCCCGTGGATGGAGGGCAGTGCTCCGTCCCCTCTATTCGGCACTGGGGAGGCCACATCTGGAGTCCTCTGTCCAGTTGTGGACCCCCGACTACAG
>NW_017728993.1:27895779-27901533 GCF_001723915.1 Gavialis gangeticus | reverse complement strand
TGAGGAGGCTGAGGGACAGGACTGGTGAGGAAACACTGAGGGAACTGGGCTGATTTAGTCTAGAGAAGAGAAGACAGAGGGGGATTGAATAGCAGCCTTGAACTACCTGAAGGGGAGTTCAAAAGAGGACGGAGCTGGACTGTTCTCAGTGGGGACAGATAACAGACCAAGGAGCAATGGGCTCAAGCTGCAGCAGGGGAGGTTTAGCTTGGATATTAAGAAGAATTTTATCACTAGGAGGGTTGTAAAACATGGGATCAGGTTACTCAGAGGGGTTGGGTAGCTTCTGTCCTTGGAAGTTTTTAAGGCCCTGTTCGACAAAACCTTGTCTGGGATGATGTAGCTGGGGCTGGTCCTGCTTGGAGCAGGGGGTTGGACTTGATGTGACTCCTCAGGTCGCTTCCAGCCCTCGTTTGTACGACTCTGTGAGTCTAAACGCTCTCAGGTGGCTGGGCAAAACCTCCTCCCAGGAGTGCCGTGGGGACATGTTGGGAAGGTCACCATAGCAAGCACCTCGTTGTGGCTTGCGTGACCTCCCCCTGGTATGTGGACTGCGCTTTGCCAGGCTGTGGCTCAGCTCAATGTCTTATTTCCTGATGAGACTCCTGCTGTATGGAGCCCTCTGACTGGGCTGATAATACTCCGTGGCAGGTGTTTAATAAAGGTGTTAGTTAATACTATGCCTAAGTGTTATCCCTGTAGTGCCCTGCTTTGGTATGCTGAAGTTTACCACTACCCATAGCTCAGCCAGCTTGCAGCCCATTTGCTTCTCATCCAAGTCAATCTGAGGCAAGCTTTCAGGTGACGTTTATTATATTCCTTGTATCCACCAACTATGAAACTTGATTAAAGAAAAGTGATAAAATATATTCAGAGATGTATAGATTATAAGGCTGAAAGGGACCACTGTGATTACCAGTTCTGATCTCCCACGTAACACAGGCAATATGACTTCCATGAATTAATTTCTTGCTGACATAGAGCATGTATTTTAGAAAACCATCTGATCCTTGTTTAAAAACTGCCCAGCATGAAGAATTCACCATGACGGTTTTCATGTTGTTCCAAAGGTTAAATGCCCTCACCGTTAAAAACGTATACCCTATCCCTGATCTGAATTTCTCCAGCCATGGGACAGCGTCACCCTTTGAATGTGGGAGGAAGAGCCCCCTCTCATCAATTTTGCTTCCTTTGCAGACTATGATCAAGTCAGTCCTTAAGCTTTTCTTTCTAGCTACACTGATTGAGCTCCCTGATTTTATCATGGTAAGGCATGATTCCTGTCCTCTGATCATTCTCATGGCTCTCTCCTATTTGCAATTGCATTTTGAGACCTGTCAGGTTTGAATCTATCTAACAGGTCCCATGTTAATTTGTATTGTTCACGTTTCTGAGTCAAAATGTTGTGAGAGACCATGTCAAATGCTTTACAGATATCTAAGTAGATTACATCAATACCATTAATTACATCAACCAGATTTGTTATCTAATGGAAAAAGAAGATACCATGTTAATTTGACAGGATCTGTTTTACATAAAAGGAGGTTGACTCGCATTAATTACGTTGCCCTCCTTCAATTCTGTATTAAGTCCCGTATCAGTCATTTCATCATTTTGCCTAGGTTTGGTGTCCGGGTGATAGGCCTATAATTACCCAGATTGTTCTTTATATCCTTTTTCAATATTGGCATACATTTGTTTTCCTCCAGCCCCCTGGAACTTCTCCAGTAGTCCAAAACTCAATGAAAATCAACATCAACGGTTCAGAAGACGTCTTAGCCAGCTCTTTTAAAATTCTCTGATGCAACTTATCCAGACCTGTTGATTTTAAAATGACTTTAATTACTGCTGAAAGGGAAATCATAAGGCCATCATCATTTGGTATTATTACTACAACATCTAGCCTTTTCCTAAATAAAAAACATAAACAGACTACGTCTGGATTTTTATGTATCGTTACTGACAATTTTACCATTTCCATCTAGTAACAAGCTCATATCATTAGTCTGTTAGAATTCCTTTTGTTCCTAATATGCTTAGTAAAAACCTTGCTTCTTACTCTCCTTAGCTCTGTTGTCCCACAGATTTTGCCTTGTGTTCTGATTTAGTGCATGGTTTGTTATCTGTAAAACACCCGTGATGTTTACTGCTCACAGCTTTGTCATCTTCTGTATCAGCAGTCCTCAGACTTATACAGATGGGAACTTCCTTCCAGTAAGAAACATTACTTCATGATCACAATGACATTTGATTATCTGAAATAAATACAAAGCTGGTGAATACTTCTGCTCCGCTGAACGAGTCTTGTCACTTCAGTTGTGACACCGAGTCTGTGAAACACTGTCCTAGCCACACAGAGGTTTTTTTCACTAGAGGGGAAGTTGGAGATACCGATCAGTCATTACCAGCATCACTCCTCTGTCCAGTTCTGAGGACTGGCACTGAGCTTGCTTTGCTCCATTTTCCTCTGACCTCCTTCATCTATCTTGTTAAAAATAACAGCCGGTGATTTGGTAATATCGTTAGCTAAGGGAATTAGTTTGGAGGAGGAGTTAGACTCAAACAGGCCTCGTGGAAGGGATGGACTATACATGGACGCTTTGCCCAGGAAGGCAGTAGACCAAAGGTCTATTATGGCTTGAGGCAGGTGAGTCTTCCTTTGCAGAGAATCAGAAGCCAGCCCAAGGGGGAGGACATTGGCAAATACTCTAGTGGCGGTGAATGCAGACAGAAGAAATATGCAGGGACCTGCAAGTTATCTACAGGACTGGGAAACAGCTGGAGGGTGTGGGATTAGCTGGGATGAAGGATGCGGTTGGAACAAAAGGCTGTGGCCCAGGGCCTTGGTGAGCAGGGGCAGGCAGGTGCCCGAGGAAGTCACTAGTGCCATGTTGCCAGCTCTCCCATTAGTGGGTGTTTTTCCTTACCACTTTAGCTCTTGGAGACATTATTATAATAGAGGCATTGTTACAGTTGAAGCGTAATTTTCTTCACACTCTTCCACTTCCCGTTGCCCATAACATTGTCAGACAGATTTCCTAGCCCATCTTAGCCCAGATGTTATTTTTAAACATTTCAACAAATCCATTCTGCCATTTTGAATTCTGCTTTTCTGTATAAAATGTGACAAGCATGTCATAGGACTTCCAATCATACATTTAGCATTTGAAATGGCTTTGTTCAAAACTGCACTTGGTTTTACATCTCAATGTGATCTATAGAACAAGGTACGTTTGAAGGAAATTCAGTAGTTGGGGAAGTCAAAAAAAGTCAATATTTATGCACTGAAGCCCACCAGAGCCTGAGCCTGGATATTTTTTGGAAGCACTGGGAGACCTTCTTTGCGCAGGCATTTAGCAAACAAAGCCAGGCGTTCAGAGGGCTTTCTGTTTTTACTCTACTTGCTTTTTTAAGTTGTTTTTTTCTCCTATTTTTATAAGTTATGTTGTTCTCTTATTATAAATCATTCTGAGCCTTTGTTGGGAAGGGCAGCATAATTTGAGGATATCAGTTATATCAAGTACATACGAGTCAGAGATAATCAGTCTTAAGGTTGCATTAATGCAAGCATTAATTTTCTTTTGCATGAAGTTAGTATGTTAAATAACATTGATCTTCTCACTTCTCCAGAAAATTGATGAAATCATGGCTTCATTAAACTCCATGGAAACCATGCCATTACCTTCAAAAGGCCAGGGGTGTTAGCCACAGCAATTAGCAGGCTAATTTTACTGTAGGACACAGTTCCCCCGAGCTCTGCAGAGCCGAGCATTAGTGCGGTGGGTTGTGGAGCCGTACTGGCAGGACATGCAAAACAGAAAGGCAAGCATTCTGCCTTTTACTTTTTTAATTTAAAATAGGATGTTTTTACGGTAAGGGAAGCACATTTCAATGAATAAATACTATTTATAAATATCTAAATTATTAATGACAAAATCCAGAACTTATTAAAGAAAATGGCAAGCTTAGGGGTTTATCTTTATAGTCATAATATTAGTTTCTTAAATCTATAGAGCTTAAATTAAAGCGAAATGGGGGAAATACAGCTAAGGCTGCCACTACCATCTATAAATCTTCCCAGACCGTTCCTTGTCTTTTTCCTAAAAGGAGTCAGAATCCTGTGAGTTAAGGATGGAGTCAGTCTTAAATTTGAATTTGCTTTACTTCTGCCAGGGAATATATTAGGGAACAGACATTATTTCAAGAGTTGTTGTCAAGGTCACAAAGCCCCAGATTTGCCGCACTTCCCTGCTGGCTGTTTGTGAAGTTTTTCGATTTCTTAATATTTGCTTTTTTTCCTCACAAATGCTTCAGTGCTTTTAGTTCTTAAATAAACAAGAAAACAGTGTTTCTCCTCTGGCTCTGGCAGTCGGCGGTAACCCTGCTGCAGCACCCTGGTCCTCAGACGCTACCTACCCTTCAGCAGTGATCTGGGATGCGCATCTAAAGACACACGCAACAGCGCCAAGCTATGGCACCTGGATACCCTACCGTGCGGCACAGACAAGCAGCCCTACCACCCAGGAATAGCCTCATCGTGGGGATTTACAAACCTTTTTAAAGCAACAAACCAAGACGTACATGCAGGCTGGGAGGCGGGGAAGACAGCTGGTCAATGCTGTTTAATATAACATGATCAAGGCCTGCCTTTTTATTTTAAAGGTGAAACAAGCGTATCAAACATCTCACCAGGTGCATAAAAAGCAAGGTGTCTACCCTGAGGAGCTTGAACTAAACAAAGTTTTCTACAAATTGTCATAACAAGGTGAAAGCAATTAAAAATCCTTTGATAATGTCCCTTAGAATATCACTATGTGATATTCTTACTGGATTTGTTTAAATGGTCATAAAATATGCACTCGGTTTGGGTCTTTTGGAAAATGCAATAGCAGGCAGATTTGTAAAATGTGTTTGTGCGCCAAGGTGACTGTAATGGCTCCTTCTGTCAGGTAAACACGTAATTAGGATGTTTCCAAATAAATATATTACGCACATGATTGAAGTCAATCCAGACTGCACTATAAATATTATGCTTTTTAAAAAGTTGCATAATTATATCCCTACCCATGAAGCCTCTTCCCTGATAGGTATCTATTTATGCAACACCATACTGTGCAGTGTGCATGTGCTCTTCCACAGGTGCAGTGGCAGATACTTGCTGCATATGCAGTGTGGCTGATTTTTAAACTGAAATATCTTAGCTGCCTCTCAGAGTACCAACTCTGCTTCCACCTCTTTGCCTAATTGCTTCTTAGATTTATTGTTTAATTAAAAGTGTTCCTGGGTTATACAAGCAACAAATCCTATTAATGCGTGTTTGTTTGTTTTGCATATGAATATGGGGGGCTGAATCTCTTGATTTTAAAATAATTGCTTGCTCCTGGGATGCTGTTTGCCAGATTTCATCTTGGGATAAATGCCGGAATTTGAAATTTATAATGGTAGCAATGACAAAGCTTCCTCTGCAGTGTTGCAAATAGCAGTACTAAACACCATTTTTAAAGACCGATGCAGTAGACTTTTTAAACCAGTGCTATTCAGCCTATTCTTTCAAACATCTGTCGCCTCTGAAAAGTTCTCTGTGTAAGGAGGAAACTATGTTATTTATAAGAAGGAGCTGTCAAAGAGGAGCTCTGCTCAACAATCTGAAGCGCTGCTTATGTACAGCCACACTAAACTATGCTCATTTGGATAGCTCGAATGGCTAATTTTAGCTTCAAATTGGAAGCAATTATGGGTTCAGGAGGAAAACTA
>NW_017728993.1:27881673-27890779 GCF_001723915.1 Gavialis gangeticus | reverse complement strand
CTTTATTATACAGTGTCCTCCATATGGAGCGATTCGGAAGGCTTCAGAAAGAATTCATCATGGGAGAAAGAAAGAGAAAAGGTTTAGGATGGCACTTGGAGACATGGAGCAACTTGGTGAGACTTAGCTGGGGAGCGTGGGATGAAGGTAGAGAGGAAAGACCTGCTTCACCTCAGAAAAGCCCCAAGCAGAGGACAGAAAGGAAATCCAAGAGATGGGCAGGGTGCAGCTATCCCTGGAGTCTGTAATACCGGTTAAACTATCTATCCATTGAAGCAGGCTTCTCTCCTTACCTCTCAGGCCAGCCGAGAGCCCTTACAGGTTGGATTCAGAGACATCTTCCAGAAATGGGCTCCAGCTAAACATGGCACCTAACCACCCTGAACTTGGAGACTGTTTGGGTGAGGATCTTTGACTCCAGTCTCTTGGACTTGCTCATGGTAAAAGTCTGGATTCCAGACCAGAAGGTTTTATTTGGGCTCTTTGCCAAGGAAACACTGGAAATCTGGGAAAAGGTGCAAAGAGCTGGAATTTTAGAGCCCTCCAGGTTCAAGAGAATCTAGCTCTTGCCGTAACTCTAGACATCTTATGCCTGTGTCTAATACTAAAAGGATCTTTGAACTAGCAGACGAAGGAATAACAACCCCCAGCAGATGAAAATCAGAACCAGACAAATTCAAATGGGAAGGGGGGTAGCCATTAGGAATTAATTCCAACAGCATGGGGTGGGGGGATTCTCCATCACATGTAGCCCTTAAATCGCTATTAGCGGTCTTTCTAAGGGTTGTGTCCTAGCTCAACCACAAGGTATGGAATGGCATTACTGGGTGAAATTCTCTGATCTGTATTATGCGAGAGGTCACACAGGCTGATCATAGTGCTCATTTTTGGGTTGAGAAGCCATAAATCTATTAAATTAGCTGAAAATCAAACTGTTGAGTCTTGCTATTAAAATACACAAAGCTTTGCAGGACATTCAAGGCACAATTTACTTCAAATACAGTTGTTCATAAACAGGGCATGGTCACGCTGTGAACCTGGTGGGCATTTGGTGGAGACAGGAAGGTATGTGTGGGGGAAAGTACCATTCCTTGGAGCTGATCTTCCTCTGCTCCCTTCCTCCAGTGTGACATACAAAAAGAAAAGAATAGACTAGTTAAAAATAGACCCTCCAGATTCACTCGTGCACTTTGGCAGCTTTGTGCCACAATGTAAAAGCAGTGCTAAATCCAGCTGAGATAAACTGGATTTACAGCTGCTTTGCATCCTCCAAGCAGCATAGAACAGGCAGTGTATATGTACCAACTCATCTGGCCTGTACCGCTAATGTATCTGGGTTGAAAGGGGCAAATATGCTTTTTACTTTAGAAACCTTTGGATTCCAGGCTGTGCCCCTGCACGCGCACGCATGTCCCTCCCCTTCTCAGCAGGTGGGCTGCAGCACCCTGCCTCGCCCCAGGCTGCGTGGGGATGGGGAATCATCTCTTCCCCCTTCCTGCCACGGCAGAGCGAGGCAGCCTGGCCCCAGCTTTGTCTCTCGCTCTCTGCAGTTTCAGCTCGTAGTGGTTCAGATTGTTTTAAATTGACTCTCAAGACTATGTGAGGACATGTGATGAGCTGCAGAAATGCCTTGCAGAAGAGCATATTTGTATTATTTTTAAAAGATTACTTAGTATTTCATTAGAGTGGCTTGTTTCTCACCATCCAAGACAACCTGATTAATTCAGGCTTCTTTTCTTTGTTTTCGGAATCCCCTCCCCCCGATTCTTTTTTGTGTGCCTATTTCCTCATACCTCCTTTAAGAAACTTTATTGTGCCTTGTCTTTTCAACTGAGGACTAATGGGGAGGGGAAAGGGGGAATCTATTGTTTAAAGTTTCAAAACTAATGTTGTGTCTGATAGTTGCCTTATTTTATTTCGGTATCTTTTATATAGTAGCATTCTTAATGTAATTAAATGCACAAAGCATAAATGAGAAGAGCCCCAAGAAGCTGCCTCTCTGAAAATAGCTAGTATAATAAACTGTGGAAAGAAAAATAAAGAGAAAATGTAGGAGAGTATTTTTCTACTTTTGTGAGGCTACAGGAAGAGACAGACTGGATCGGGGCAGTGTCTATCTGGTCCAGTGTCCTGTCCCCGACAGCGGTCACCATCATCAGATGCTGCAGTGGGAGAACATTAGCAAATGTGGGAGACTTGCCCCACGTGTTAGTCTGACCTTGGCTGCTACCGGTGAGGCTGATTCGGATATACCCTGAATCAGGAAGCTCCATTTCCCTTCCAGAATGTTTGTTGTCATTAATTAGTGTAACATGCCATATTCTCAAGGACCATTTAGATGTAGCGTGTGGCAACGTAAGGACTGACTAAACTCCACGACACCCCGTGGCCTGGGCCCAGCATACCTTCAGGGATGAAGGCTGGCTGACAACAGCACTCGCACACAGGAAAACCTTCTAACAGATGGGTAAAGCTCATCTGTGTAGGGAACCCGGCTTTCTCAGGAGTCAGCCCGGGACTTGAGCAGACTCCCCCGGGAACTAGAGACCATCACAAGCCACTGTCTCCAGCTCCAAGTACAAGCTGCATTTCTCTGACCTTCCTTCTCATAAACACTGAACATGTTTTTAAAAAATCCCCCAGTCAAAATCTTATCAAGACAGATCCGAACTTTCTAGTGCCAGCACAATCGTGGCCTGGGGGAGAACGACCCCTGCGCCCTCCCCCGGACAGCTGTTAGTCGCCACTCTCAACGCACGACTGGTGGGCACTCAGATATCCTGGGCACGAGGCCTGCATAAGAACTATAATGATCAGATCTGGCACTGTTGAAGAAGCAGCAAGAGGAGACTTGAAGGCCATGAAGTCTGGGAAGGTTGAGGTGACTCCAAGATTTCTGGTTTTGGGCAGTCTGCGATAGATACGATGAACTGAAAGAACAACTGACTCCCAGGCGGGTGACTTCAGTCCTTCAAGCACTCGTCGGTGGGGGAGTGGGGTGAGCTGGGGCCCGGTATCTGCCCGGAAGAGGCAGCTGTGGCTGAATAAGACTCTCCAGTCCGAGCACGGCTGATGTTGACCTTTGCAGCTCTCCATGGGGGAAGTGGCCGGGGGAGATAAAGAACTAAGGAGTGCTCAGCCAGTCGGATGATTTCATTTGTTGAACATGCCTAGCCTTTCAGTGTTGGAGAGATGCCACCACAAGTTGCTTATGTGAGCAGAGCCAAACATCACTCTCCCTGCACTGGTTGCAGAGCACTCATTGCTGTGGCATGTGGGAGCCATCTCTCCCCACTTCAATCATACCTTCAAGCCTCTTACTCTGAAGTTTGACTAAAGTTTGCCTCTCAGTTATTGCCTATCCCCTGCCTCCTTTCTGGGTCTTATGTCTTTCATTTCATGGTGGGTAGCCTTCTAAGGCTCTGAAATATATTTTAAGTGGTTTCCATGATGATGTATAGCACCCTGAGTATCTTGGCAGTGGCGATATTTATAAATAACAAGATTATTGTCACCATTAACAGCTGTTATTACATTCACAGGACTGTACCACCCCGCTTGAATTGAGATGGGAGGTTTGTTTAGACAAAATGGATTTTATGAAATTTTGTTTCACTTGATAGCTTTCATAGCAAACTTATAACCTCCCACTCACAGTCCTGACACTTATATAGAAGCATTTGTGCCCTTGCAGCTGATGTCTGAAGTGCTCTGAAGGCTGCACCTGTTATTCCAGCAGAGGTGACCTCAGAAACAAGAACACTATTCTGTGTAAACACCAAGTGAAGTAACTTTCCCAGTGTCTCCTCAAATAATACCCAAATATCTTTCCTTGTCAAAACCATGCACTCATCCTGTAGCAAATACAGTAAATCATGACACCCGGTGACTTATTTGAAGGCTGGAGCCCAAAGCAAGAGGTGTGGGTGCTGAAAGGGCTCTAACCAGTCATCAGCCTCTAAAATATTAAGCCATGAAATATATATCTGCTATTACAAAAGCATTTTTAAAGACCTGTCAAGACAGCTGTCTCCTCTTGCTCAAGAGGGGTGAATTAAATGCACACACTTCAGCAGGGGATTGTTTCACCCTATTCCCAAGCATATAGTTCCCATGCAGTGAAATGTACCCCCATGCCAAAGGGCAGTAAAAGCCCTGTGCCCCTCATCTGTCCCACTCAGATGCATAGCAATTCAGTCATCCCTAGTTCTGGTCCCGTCCTCTGCCAGGTGAGAATCTCATCCACTGATCCGAGCATGAGTTATGTGCCAGACCAGAAGGGGAAAATTACCCAGTGTTGGAATAATATTAAGGCAGAGATACCAAGCTTAGGTTACATACCATAATGGATTTCCACTGAAACAGTGACCTAGCCATGCTGTGCACCTGTATTAGCCACCAAACCCAAGTCTTTGCAGATGACCTGGGTAAATGAGCTGTGCCCGGGGAAAACACAGTTGATTGCAGCGGGATGCAGTTCTGCTACTCCCACGCTTGGAGCAGGGCATGCAGAGAAGCTGCAGTCTCGAGGCTACAGCAGCATTCACAGCCAACTGTGGCACCTATAAAGTGGGTTTTGACCAGTGGAGCCACACCTACGTGTCTCCTAGACCGACCCCACCTCCTTCCTCGGGGGACTCGTGGCAGATTCTGCCTCTCTCTAGATCTGCCTGCGGTGTGCTGGGGGGCTCCCGCACCTCCCAGGCCCAGACAGACCTCCAACAACTCTTCTCTGTAGAGAAAAAATGGAATACACTTATACAGACAATCCCCACTTAGCGCTCTTAATTGGTTCCTGAAAAAACGAGCCTTAAGTGAAACCGAAAGTATTTGACAACCCAAGATGGCAACCGCAATTGTTTTTAATGACCCGAGATGGCAACCATGAGCGTTATAACAAAACTTACCGAGCGCTATGTGAAATCAGGTATCAATTTAAAACAAGTGTTCTAGCAAAATAGCGCTAAGCGAAACAGCGTTCAGCGGGGCTGCCTGTAGACGAGGTCTGCGGCTGGCTGCTGTGCGAACAATACATTACTTTCCTCACCTTCTCAGAACAAAACATCCTGAACTCAGCATTACAATGAAGATACTTATTGTGCCTTAGAAATGTCAGGATCAAATTTACTCTTTTAAAAATTAAAGAAAAGTGGTTGGTAAGTAGCAGCCTTGAAAACGCCTTCTGGGGTCTTTCCTGTTTGCGTGTCATTCCCATGGGCACAACCAGGATTTCTTAAAGGGGGTTTGGGAGCAGCAACTTGTGCTGCGGGGGTGGCTACACACCCTCTCCCAGGATCCCCCTCACTGGGGCAGGCAGACCATACTGCAGGAGCAGCAGCCAGGGACTTTTTAGACCCTCGATCAGGTAAGAAACTTCCCCATGCCCTGCTCTTGGCACCCCTGCCTCCCCCTCCATGCTCAGCAGCACCTCCCCGCAATTCCTCTCTCTTGTCCTCTCCACTTACACCTGTAGGTGCAGGAAGAGGAGACCTGCCCCTCATTGCCATTGTCCCACTTGCTCTTGCCCTGCTCCAGCTGGGGCTGCTTGAGGAATTGAGGCCAGTATGGGGCAGTGACAGCAGTGGTGGGCAGGTTCCCACTCCCCGAGTCTGCTCCTGGGCTGGTGGGGAACACTTTGGGGGCACTGGTCAGGGGGCAGGAATCTGCCTGCTACCACTGTTCCCAGCTGATCCCAGCACCCTACACAGCCCAACCTGCGCAGGGCGGGAGCAGCTCTGGGGGCCGCATCTTCGCATCAGCTGGGGACAGCAGCAGGTGAGGAAGGAGAGATGGGCAGGGAAGGAAGGTGGGGCTGAGAGCCGGGGAGCAGATTCTTACCTGCTTCGGGGACTTAAAAAAAAGTCCCCGAGTGCTGCTGAGAGGGGGGTGCAATGGTCCGCCCCAGGCATTCGCAGAAGAAAGAGGCTGTGGAGCACTTGCCTTTCTCAGTCACCTCTGTGCAATCCCCAGCCTTCAAATTACCTTTTGAGCTCTACCACTGCTCTCAATAGGTCTGCATATGTGTGAGTGAGGACAAGGCTTGGCTGTACAATCAGGACTTGGATGATGAACACAAAAAGAATGGAATTAGCTCTGCAATGCTAAAAGGGCTACAGCGCATAAAATATGATGGAAGTGGAGAATGAGTAGCTGCTATTTTCACAGAATCATTTTTCATAGCAGAAGTACACTTCAAGATACTTTTCTTGAATTATTTTTTTTTTCTTATTGCTTCTGCTATATTGGACACAAGCTGAAAATCTGAGGATTTTTAATGCAGGAAGAGGGTGCTGAGAGACTAAAAGTTTCAACCTCTGTAGCTGGGTCTACAAATCTGCTGCAAGGGTAAGGTGTGCCACTCCCTCTCCCATCTAAATGCTCATCAGGAGGAACACCTAATACAAAAGCCACACCTGTACCTAATACTGTAGAACAGATGATACAAATACTCCAAGTTTGAAGTTTTGAGGCACAATGTTTCTAAAGTATTTGAAAACAGAAAAGTCTCCATCCTTTCTATGACTGTTCAGGACCATTTTTAAAATGTTGTTAAATATGTTCTGGTAACTTAGAAAAAGCCAAGTCAGACTAATACGAGTTTCCAGAAAATATTGCTTGCATTCGTGTGAGTCCAAGCAGAAAGATCTTTGAGCCCAAAAGACAATGTCTTTGACAAAGTTTAAATGAGTTGAAAATATGAGTGTTGGTGGAATAATGGAGAAAAACTTCTTCATACTGAGATATATTCACTGGTGGAAAAGATACCTTGTCTTCAGAGGGAGGTATCAAAAGCCCCATTGCCTTCCCATCTTCTCCTGTCTGGCTCAGGTTAATGATGCCAATTCCTCCTCCCTGGGTTGTTATGACCTGTAAGCATGCAGTTTTCCCCTGCAAAGTGCTGGGGAGGTCACTGGGGATTAAGAAGGTTCAGCACCCCTCAGAAAATATTTAGAGAAGTGTCCAGTCATACAGTTCAGTCACAAGAGAAGCAGCTTGGCCCCTGGGTTCGGTTCTCTATTCTGCACAGCCTCCCTTGACCTCATGCTCCAATTAGCCTTTCTGCATCTCAGCTTCATAGCTTAAAAACATGCCTACTTCACACAAGTGTTGTGAAGTGTGCAGATGCTCAAGCGATGGGATCTTTATACATTTCTGAGATAGACAGCATCTCACTGACTGGAAGCCTAGTGCCCACTGGATTATAAAGAGCCAGTACTGAAGGACTTGTAGATGGGCCAACTTTGTGCTTATCCACAAGAATGGCAGGAGGGAGGACCCAGGTAACCATAGGCCAATCCAGCCTTACTTCCATCCTAGTGAAAATCCTAGAAAAGTTCATCAAGGAGTCTATCTGCGATAAAGCTTGCGGAAGTCAGATTCTGAATGACAGCCAGCATGGCTTTGTCACAGGCAGGTCTTGCCTTACCAACCTCATCTCCTTCTATGACCAGGTCACTCGCCACCTGGACACGAGAGAGCAGGTTGACATTGTACACCTTGACTTCCAAAAGGCCTTTGATTTAGTATCTCATGATGTCCTCACCAAAAATTGGAGGATTGTGGGCTTAACTCCAAGACAATCAGGTGGGTGAGAAAACTGGCTGCAGGACAGGACCCAGAGAGTAGTACTGAATGGGTTTGTGTCATCCTGGCGAGAAGTGGGCAGCAGCGTCCTGCAGGGGTTGGTGCTCGGTCCAGTACTTTTTAACATCTTTATTAATGATTTGGATGTGGGGGTGAAGAGCTCACTGGCCAAGTTTGCAGACAACACCGAGTTATGGGGGAACGTGATCACGCTTAAAGATAGGCTACAGTTACAGGCGGACCTAGACAGGTTAGCAAATTGAGCGGATTGGAATCTGACGAAGTTCAATGCCGAGAAATGTGAAGTGCTCCACCTCGGGACAAGCAACCCCCAACACACCTACAGGCTTGACGGCACCAAACTGACCAGCACCATGAATGAAAGGGACCTGGGGGTAATAATACACCACAGTATGAATATGAGCCGACAGTGCGATGCTGTATCTACTAGGACAAACAATACCCTGGCATCTCCAGCAAAACCAAGAAAGTGATTCTTCCCCTCTACCCAGCACTGGTGAGACCACAGCTGGAGTACCGCGTCCAGTTCTGGGCACCACGCTTTAACAAGGATGTGGATAAGCTTGAGAGAGTCCAAAGAGCCACCCATATGATCAGAGTCTTACTAGGGGAGTACATCAAGGGCTCGGTGAGTAACTGTTCACCAGGGTACCCAAGGGGAAAACCAGGAGTAATGGTCACAGACTCCTGAGAGACTGATTCAGGGTGTTCAGACTGTGGAATAAACTCCCTGCAGAGGTGGTGCAATCACCTACCCTGGAAATCTTCAAAAGGAGACGAGGAAGTCACCTCGCTGGGGTCATCTGACCCCATTATTTTTCCTGCTTGGTGCAGGGGGCTGGACCTGATGATCTTCCAAGGTCCCTTCCGGCCCCTTACAATCTATGACTCCAAAAGAAATACCAGATAGTTCTTTTTGGCTGCGAATAGAGGGCATGATGATGAAAGCAGGAACAATGCAGAGATCTTCAAAGAGCCAACAGAAAATGTGAAGGTACATTGGGAAGTAACTGAATGTTTGCAGGCCATGTGGAGCAAGTAGAGACCCCGTAACTAATATGATTTGTATAAGGCCAGCTTGCTGGGTTTTATAAGAGGTTTTTCTTAAATCACCATGGGGGTCAAGCCCTTTTCTGATTTAAATTGCTCTTTGAATTTATTTTTGGTGGGTGAAAGGCAATGGATTCACTGTACTGTGGCCTGGTGGCCTCATTTGTCCACAGAACAGCTGCAGCACAGGCAATGACAAGAAATAATTACTCACCTGTATTTCTGCTTTTCTGAAGAGAGCACCTGACTGCATTCCCACTTTGGGGTGGCAGCTGTCTAGCATGAGGCAGGCCAGCACTCCCATAGCTCTCAGATTTTGGACCTTTGAAGAAGTGCCAGCTCCACCTGCTGCCAATACCAGCTGTCAGTGCTCCAGTGCCCCTCTTTACCACATCCTGTTTCAGCAGGAAGCAGAGCGCTCGTACCCATTAACAGATGCCCAAGGGATATT
>NW_017728993.1:27877638-27881662 GCF_001723915.1 Gavialis gangeticus | reverse complement strand
AGAGCGCTCGTACCCATTAACAGATGCCCAAGGGATATTTACATGCCAGGAAGAGACTACCAGGGAAAAATGTTTCCAACCGAACCCCATCCTATCTTCGTGCCAGGTGAGTAGGAATTAATAGCTAGGCTTATTATTCATTTTTCTGATTGTGTCTTTAGGCATAAATCAAGATCATAGACCCATTGTGCTTGGTGCTGCCCAAAAACATAGTAAAAGAGAGTCCTTGTTTCATAAAATGTACTATCTAAGCAGATGAGACAGACAAAAGGTGGTGGGGAAAAGGAGGATTTCTTCTGCCTATTTTACAGAGGGAGCTGAGGGTTTGAGAGATTAACCAAGTTGGCTAAGGTCACAAAGAGAGTCTGTGGCTGAGCGAGGTGTCCCAAGTTTCACACTAGTACTGTGATCATCAATTTTCCTTTCTCCAGTCAAGCAATATCTTCAGAGAAGCAGACTCATGTGTGAGTAATTATCCCTTGTCACAGATAACACAGGCTGGACTCCTACTCTTGGAGACTAAAATGCTTCAGGGACATCTCTCCAAATCCATAGCTCCTCCAGTCACAAAAAAACCCTTTGGAAGTTTATTTTTATACGCAGGAGTATTACAGAGACTTCCCATAATACTGCCTACAACAGGAAGTGAGTGTTGGGGGAAATATTAAAAAGATGGTGAGCAGTCAGAGTCAAGATCACATCTTCAAGGTGTGCTGCAAGGGAGATCTACAGATGGAAAATATTTCTTTGCAGTTACTCACAATCAAGCATCAGAGCAGATATTACTGGACATCATAAGAAGTGGCAGGAAACAGTAGTTTGCAGAAAGACCCTCCTCATGAAAAATCAGTTCTGGAAAGGAAAAGCCCCGGATGGATAATGTCCATTAAACACATAGGTGCAATCTCCCAGACTTCCGTAGGTCAATCCCATAGAAACAACTTAGTGACCTATGTGGTATTAAAAAGCTAGTGACCTGATCCCTTGACATTACAGTATTCAAACCTATTAAATGTAAACAAGACTCATTCACAAATACATATTCACCAGCCACTCCTCACCCTCCAGAAAAAATAGGACAGGAATAAAGGATGGCTTTATAGTAATAATGTTTAATAGCGTCAAGCAGCTCAGCAGCGATCTGGCCCCAACTATGCCAGGTTTTGTACATCCGCACAGTCAGATGGACTGTCTCAGAAAACTTGCAATCTTAACAGACAGAGCAGACTAAGAATGCATGGGAAACAAGGATGCAGAAAGGCAAATGACTGGGCACTATACGTAGGAGGCCAAGTGAAGAAAGACCCAAACCAACAGAACTCCACCTGAGACTGTCTTATGTCTCTGCATGTACAACACCTAGCATGCTGCACCTCCACCCTAGGACAGAAACGTGCCTCAGGACCCTGTGTCCGTACTGATCCTTGTACTGACCCTGACTAACTAGGTTGTTGGTCTGCCTTGCATCCAAGGGAGCTCTGTACTGAGATTACATACACCTCAAGGATTTGAAGGGTTGACAAGCTGGCATGTCCTATACCACTGGATAACGATCTAGTCACAGAGCACCAAAGAACAATTCCTGGTTGAACTCACGTTGTTCAAATCCTCCAAGTACCAACAGCTCTGCTTTATGCAGCCAGATGCACCAAAACACCACATCTGGAGGCAGCTGTACTATATATTGAGGCTTCTTTCTTCAGAAGGCAAAACCTTGATGGGTTCCTTCCATGGGACAGCTTTATGCCTGGAACTGATGCATAGTGTCTGTAGCATGACTTAGTAGAGGCGTAGGGCACCAAAAGTTTATGAGCCAGGTATGATGAACCACAGTCACTGAAGGCCAGAATTTTAAGATATTTAGACACCTACAAGTCTCTTCAAATATCTGGCCCACAGCAAAATTTCAGCATCTCAACCAGCAAGCTTCCAAAACAGAGGAACATTTGGAAGTGGACTGATGTCATCGTCTTTAACTCAGCAGTATTGACACCATCTTCACTGAGGTTGAGTCCAACATGTGGATCATGTATTACTGTGAATTTCTGGGATACAGGGAAGTCCTGATAAGCTGCCTCCTGCTTTCCCGTTTTGCAGCAATATGCGGACTGCCAGTTTGGGGAAAAAAGATCTCAAACCTCAAGGCCTTTCTGAATCAAAGTCTCTCTCTCCAGGAGGCAGAAATACAAGACTAGGTCAGGTGTCTATTGCAAGGTAGAGGCCAGGCTGAACATGGATCAAATTATTCTCAGCTGGAAATCTGAGACATTATTCCTTCAAAAACTTGGGGCAATGACTCTGGGATGGAGAAAATGCTATGCCTCCCCTAAAGACTCTTCACCTTTTAATATCACTTTGGTTAAATCCAGAAAAGAACAATGAGAAAAAAAAGCATCTCTATGCATAAGACAGATGTACCGGAACCCATAATTTTGATGGGAAACTTGACACCTTGCAGGAGGGGCTGTGGCAACCTAGACGTGGGGCAGAGATATCCAGGCTGTGGACAGAATGCCAGCTCTACTCATGCCTTGTGCACCAAAGGAATATCCACACCTGAGGAACATGAAGCAATAACCCACAGAGCACAAAAATAATTAATGCACTTAATCTACAGCAGCCAAAAAATTCTACTCATCTCAAAGGCATGCAGATAACTTAGGCAACTTCTGCTATGCAGATTAAAGCATCAAAAGAGCTACCAGCGATGCAAGAAACTGCTTCTTGGTCCAGGGACCAGAGGGGAACCAGAACAAAGAGATAAGAGAATATGGAAAGGGCACAGGTCTGAAGGCTGGAATAAGCCTCGACAGACACAGGCCCTTAGTCGATTGTAGTCAAAACGGGCCTGAAACAGCAGCTGATCTGCTCATCCAAGAGTGCCTCAAAGGCCCCAAACTTACAGAGTACCAGGGGCGCTCTGGCCTACGTCCGTGGAGAGCGGGGAGACCCAGGGACAGAAGTCTGATCACTACTGTACTTTTACAGGATGTAAACTTGCTGTGGCCACGTGCCTCGACCTCAGCCCGCAGGAGCTACGGACAGGAGCAGTCCTCAGAGTCGGCTCCATTACGATGGTCAGGTCCAGTCGCGAGATGGACATTTCCCCACGACGCACTTGACAAAGCCCACCAACTCATTTCTCATCGCCTGTCCATCGTAGGGCTGCCTGCCCTCCAGGATCGCCCTGGGGTCTCCAGGAATTACACGCGCGCCCATCCCTGGGAGATGCTGAGTCACCCAGGAGATAAATGATAGGACATTCATTGAAATAAACACCAAGTGTTGAATCTGATTTATACAGTAATCCGGCGGGTTTTTAACAGGTAACAGTCATGTGCGTTTGCCTTCCTGACGTAAGGTCTGCGCTTTGCAATGTGCAGCTGATGTATAAGAGCACGCCGGCACGTGTGCGTTGTGCATCGCGGGTGCGCTGGTTTTCAGGAAGCCTCCTGCACCAGATGCAAAGAGTTGGCGACCCTGGTCCGTCGGTGAACGGCAACTGCGGGTCGCTGCGCCCAGGCCAGGTTCAAGCCCGCTCCTCAGAGCCATCCCTTCTTCTTGATCGGTGTCACCATAACCAAACCAGCAACGTGTGCCAGCCGAGTATCAAGCTCTTCCAGCGTTTGCTTATTCACGCGAATGTTGCTATGGTCCCAGGTTACGCATCCATGACAAACTGAATGGGATTTACATGTTTGATAACACGTAGATAAATTGTGCTGCTCAGCAAAGGCCGAACTCTAGCTGTCGTGGAGCGAAGGTAAAGCGCTCCCGGCACTTCCGCCGTCGTGCGTGGGGACGAGGCAGGGGGCGGACGGCTGCATCTCGGGGCAAGCGGCGCCATCCCGCCCAGGAATAGCTCGTCTCTGGGCCGTGGGGTCCCGCTGGGCAGGCCCCTCTGCCTGGGCCCGGCCCTGACCTCCAGGCGCCGCGTGCGGCCCGTGGAGCTGCTGTGGTACCGGCACCGCCATGGCACGGCAGGGCCGCCCTGGGGGCCCCTGCCTCCTCCCGGGCTCGGGAT
>NW_017728993.1:27870610-27877020 GCF_001723915.1 Gavialis gangeticus | reverse complement strand
AGTTCCCGGGACTTGATGCCCGCGCGAAGGGCCCGAGACGCGGCTGCGGGCCCGGGCAGCCTCGTGCGGAGCCGGCGGGAAGCGCTTGGCTCTCGGGGCCGGCGCGGGGGAGGCCGCCCTCGGGCACCGGCCGTCTCCGCGGTCCCGTGCGCTTCAGCGACAGGACGGATGTCACCACATGGAGTTGCACTGTCGGTATCAAATAAAATGCTCTTGTCAAGTACGGAATTGAGCGGTGAGGAGCGATGTGTTCTGGAGGTAACCGGATAAGCCAAGCGAGCCTCCAGTGAGAGTTCTGCTGAATATTTGCTGTTTTGGAAATCTCCGAAGGCGGTTACCGTGAGCAGGGAAGGCGAACAAACGCATAACCACCTTTGTTCATTTCTCAAAGTAAATGTTAGAGAGACGACAAATTTAATTTCAGATTACCCAGCGCCTGCCCTGTGGGCGATTTGTCTCCGTGGCTGCTCGCTGGGGCAAGCGTTCGAAGGCTGCCGATGTGGGTTTGAGAGCAGCTTTTTAAGTAAAGTGTGCGGCCCTCCCTGCTGTCGTGTGGAAAATGCCTGACTTACGAGAGCGGTTTTATGGTGGGAGGCCGTGTAGTTTAATCCTGGTTTTATTACTTCTGCCATGGTGCTTGGCTGCGGGTCTGAGACCTTGCCGTGATTTATCCTGGTGCGCTCGGCAAACTGAACTTCGTAAGCAAGAAGTATGAGCTGTGTCACGACGGCCGAACCCCGTCATCTGAAGTGTGGGAGGGAGGTGGTCATCTCGCGGTGCATTTCTAGTCGGGTGCCTTTCACTCCTCGCCTCCAGGGATCTGTGTTTTGGCGTGCAGCTAGTGGCTGGAGTATGATGCACCATGAACATACATGCAAAGGGGTTAAAACCATGTATGTCTGAAGAGTTCGTGCACCAGTTATGCTCGGCAGGCTTTTGTAATTCAGCTTAGTTACCAATATTGCCATCTGCCCTTCTCTTTATACGTGCCTGGCCATAAATATGTCTTGGAAAGACGTGGCTCTGAGCAAAGTAGTAGAAACCATGGGTGTGTTGTCTTATTCTCATGCTTGCTGCGAGTGAAAATGTCAGTTGTTAGGGAATCAAAGGAGAAACCTTCCTGTGCTGGTCTCTTTATGTGACCGGATTGAGAAGCGTACAGGTATTTTTAATTTCTTTCTTGCTCATCATACTGCTTTTGGGAAAATGCGAGTAGCTCCTGTGCTGCTGCCAACAACAGTTATCTGAGCTGGTGATTAGGAAGGAGAAGGATCTAAGCTAGTGGGTAACGGAGAAGAAATGTTTTCCTCTTTGAGTCCACATAATGCAGGGCTGTGGGAAGAGATGCTTAATGAGGATGATTATTGCTGTGGCTGTGGCTTTCTATAAATCCACTTGTAATGGAGGCTTTGTACAGTTGCTTCTGAATCTGTACATTTAAAAACTGCAAATAGCGATAATGGAGTTGGCTAATAGCAGACTGTCAAGTAAGTGCAATCCTTGTGATAACATTCAGCCACAGATCTCAATGTAAGTATTACTTCTACCACAAAACGTTTCTTATAGAAGTCACTGTATAAATAGTCTAAAAAAATGTTGCTGCCTGTTTGTTCCTTATGTTCTTGAATCCTAAATAAGGAACTTTCTAATTAAGGGTGGGTTTCCCCACTCGGACCAGGGGGACTGTAGAGCCCTTCAGACTGGTGTGCAGCTGGTTCAGAAGACCTCTGTTCAATAGAAATGTTATTTGATGTTTAGAGACTACAGGCAGCTGATAGGAAGAAGCACAGTAACGAGTTTAAACAAAAGCATTATTGTTTATCGAATTGCAAAACCTGGCCTGGCATGCATGATAACAAAAAAAAGTTTCGACTTGTGTCTTATAATGGGATTGTAAACTTACAAACCCATGAAGGGTTCCTTTTTTTTTTTTTTTTTTTTTCTTTTGGATCAGCTAAATGCCACCAGGCAGCAGTTTTTATCTGGCCTTGTTAGTACGTTATTAAGGACAAACCTCTGCATTACAATTTCACAGTGTTTTTTTTTTTTTTTTTTTTTTTAAGTGCCTTTTAGAATCCAGGGCTAAGAGTTAAACTACTTATTTCCATTATGCAACTTAAAAAGGCTGGTTCAAAGATGGTAAGGAAATGCTGATGTGTAGCATATAGCAGACTAAAATTACTGATCTACTTTGCCTAAAACATGGTCATTACATCCCTCTGCATTTGGTAATTTGTGTGGTAGTTTATACATTACAATTTGCTTTACACGCAGCTTCAGAAGGTACCTTATAGTTAGGTCATTCTTGATGATCTGGGGACATTTCTCTGTGAGACCTTAGTTGTGATACTATTCAGTCCATTATTTTATGTACACCTTTAATGTGGTCTGTGGGGACTTCTTAAATACATTGCATTTTGCTCAGATTAGCCAGTTTTGCCTATGGAAGCAAATTTCACATCCACAAACTTTTGTGTTCAATTCCAGACTATACACTTACTTTCCAGTAGAAACTTGTAATTTTGTGGGAAGGTAGCTAACTAGAATTTCCTCTCTTGGAAAGAACTGCAGCATTTTTGTAAGAAAAGTGTCAGGAAGCACACACACCGCAAGGCCCAAAACTTAAGGATCAACCATTACATCAAAAGTGATCTATACACATGCTTTAAATTGCATATTTTCTTTGTCAGTAGACATGTTTTCTGTGGCATTGAAATGCATCTCTGTAAATATTTTTCTTTTTTATTTGGCATACTAACCAAGATAATAAGCTCAGGCATCTACAATCTTTGTGACTCGAGTCATCACCAAAATGAATGTCTGATGCCGTGCAACAGGAGAAGGGTATAATAATTGTGGATTAAAGGAGAGAGAACTCTTCTCCATTGGAGGAGGTTTTATTCTTCTAGTCCTTGTTGATTTATTTCTAGTGCTCATCCTGTTTTAATGGCAGTGCTGCCGACATATAGTGGAATTAACCCCAAAATGGTGAGAAGAGGAATCAGTTGTGTGTATATTTTTTTTTTTTCTAAAAAGAGGCTCAGAAAAAAGACCTAGTGATACTTGGAGAGTGATACTCCAGTATACTTGGAGAGCAGCTTGGATGTGAGGTTGCCATGCAGTATGGAAGACTGACTTCAGGCTACGGGTGGAGCGGCAGCGAGTGTTGCATTTGTAAGGTGGTGGCCCTCCCCCATAGCTCTGCTGAGATCACACGTAAATGTGCAAATCTTATAAGCGTGCAATAGGTTCTAGCCAGAAACCCGATTACCGGCCTGGAGGCCTGAAGGAAAGACTGATGGCAAGCAGTAGTGTCCCTCTGAGAATCCCAGGCAGGCTGCATGTGCCTGTGCTTCTCATCAGCACGTCCATTAGAGCCGTCGGGAGGTCTGTCCAAATGGGCGGGCATTAGCAAGCTCTGAGCTCCCCCTTCTCTTCCATGCTGTCCCTGGACATCCTGTCCTTTTTCCCATCCTTTCTTCTCTCCATTTCCATCTTCTCAGCCCCATTCTGGGACGTGTGGAAGGCATTGGAACCAGTCCCTGCCTCCCACTGCATCATGGCCAATTCCAACAAATTCTGCTGCATTCTTGGAGCGACTGGAGATTGTTTTCCTGTGACTTCTTGAAGCCTGGGGAGTGGAGGAATGTTTGCCTCTGCTTAATGTTTGTATACACCCCTGGATGTGCACCCTGCTTTACAGAGGGAATGAAGGTAGTCTGTGCCCACTGAAACAGCTTGCAGCCTAGGGACTTTCTTTTCTGTGGAGGTCTTCGGTAGAGAGAGTTGAATTGTTGAGATGGTGGGTTATGGGCTGTGAAGCTGTCATCTTTGCTGTCATCCACTCAAAAGCAATGAACATAGGCAGTGAAACCCTGGCTGAGGGCAGAACTGGTGAAGTTAGTAGTAGCAGAAACTAGTACTACCTAATTTCTCCACTTAAGAGAACTTTTACAATCTTTGCATTCCCCTTTCCCTGAAGAAGGGTGTGCACGCCTGAAAGCTTGCAAATAAAGAACGTTTTTTTGAAAATACCTAGTTAGTCTAACAAAAGAGATCACCTCTACCACGAGTTCTGATTCCTGCTAGCAGGAGCAGCCTTCTGATATTTTTGTTCAATGCAACTCTTCATGCAGCAGAAGAATGGATGGAGCAATCCTCCGGGAAGGGACAGGGTGGTCTTGTTCTGGCTCTTGGTCTTCAACAGCCATATAAACCTCTTGAGTATGATCTGTCAAAGATTTGTTGGCTAAAAACTTGCAGCTGGTAAGTCAGCAAGTACTTTCTTCAAGCCTTACTAAGGAGGAGAGGAATTATTTTGTCTGGTATAGGGGCGATAATTTGGAGTTGTTGGATTACACTGAGCAGAGGAAAAAGCATAAGGTTGGAGATGTGGCAGCATTTTTCCATCACTTGTTTATGGCTAATTTAATCAAAACACAGAAGTACTCACTGAAAGGAGGAATCTTGTCCTCATGCAACAGGCCTCTTTCCATCCCCTGCCCCCTGCTTTGTAAGTGGAGGGTTCAGCGCTGAGCTGCTTGGGTTTCCTTACATGCATGTCCAAGGGATAAAATTGAGCTCCATCTCTGCTTTGTAGCTAGTGCAGCTGCTTGTGTCTGTACTGTGGCTGTCTTGTGTTTTGTCTCCCTACTCCCTCAGTAGTGCCTCAGCTGGGATCATTGAGCTTGCACCTCTGTGGCAGGAAGTTATTGATGGAGGACACTTGATTTTTGAATGTGCTTTCCTCCCATTTGGTCTGTGTAAGCCAATGTTACATTTAGGAGCATGCTGGTAAGGGATTCTGTTAATTAACACAGGAGTTTGTGGGGTTAAGGTGGAAAGTGTCTTGCTATGTGAGGAAGTTTGAAGGGGTGTGGGTGTAGGGGGGGTTGACTCTGGGATTTATGTCAGTTTTGTCAGATGTATAATTTTTTTTAAAGTTTTGGATGAGCCTGGAGAAAGTTTGTAGATTTATTGTAATCTGACAGTAAGTGGACCTGGGAGGTATGAAGTGAAAGGATAACCTAGTGCCTGTCTCTTATGATGTATGGTTTAATACATAGTGGGTAGAGAGCTTTGGGGTCTTTTGTGCTGAAGACAGACAAAGAATGGTGGTGGTTGTACAACCCAGTGTTAAAGCTTTCGGGTGAAATGTGATGCAAAGATGTGTTTAAGTTGTTGGGGTTTATTTGTTTATTTTGTGTTTGCTCTCATTAAGTCCTGGGTTATTGCCATAGGGGGAACTAGATTTTGGTCTGCTGAGAGAATTTCTTTCCTTGGCATGATGCCTATAATTTCAATTGTGAAATAGTTGCATTTTCTCAATTCTTTTTTCCCAGTAAGTTAAATGTGGCACAAAGGGTATGTTTTGCAGAATCCAAGAACAACATAAGTATTTTTTATTTTAGATTTTTAAAACTTTCCCTTTGCTTTTTTTAAATACATTTACACTGTAGTGTTTGTAATGAATAAGGGCAGGAACACATATTCAGAGTGGCATTGACCAGAGGCTGGTAGGGAACAAACCTGAAATGGGGGAGGCTATCTGTGTTATCTAAGCTGAGTTTAATGGAAAAGGTAAAAAAGAATGAAAAGCAAAAATTAGCTCCTTAAAACTGCAAGCATGTAGAGAGAGAAATAATTTAATGCATATAGATGGTCCCCTTTAGTGTATTGGGGCTACTCAAGATGTCCAAATGCTTCCAGGTCAGTAAATTAAATTACATTTTTAAAAAATATATTGCCAGTATAAGATGATTCATTGTTTAATTCTTTTTAAGCCAAGATTGAGGCATGCATTTTTTTGAACACCTGTTTAGATTCAGAAGGTGACTTTGTTAAATATTGGTGGTTGACTTGAGACATGTATCTTCCTGTAAAGCATGTTCATTTTTCTCCCTCCGTGGAGAATTTGATTGCTGAGCTTCGGTTCCCTTGCTCTAATCTCGTTCATGGATAGCTTTCAATTACTGCAGGTTAGATACAAAGAATTAAACCCAAGGAAACAAGTATTTCAGGAGATTTGTAAGGGTATGGATTTAGATTTCCTATATTTCTTGCTGTTAAGATAAAAGCTGTAAACTTTTGGAAAAAAGCTGACTGTCCCTTCCATAGACCTATTCAGTAGACTGAATTCTGCTTCTAAAATGGTTGCTTTTCTGACTGGTTTTATTCATTGGCTGTGATGCTTGCTATTACCTTTGAAGCAAAGTCTTCCTGGTGTGAAGGCTGATAACCCAAACGCAAGGATCAGTCCAGGCTATTAATTTAAACCAATCTAGCAGATTTAAGATATAGTATTATAGAGTGGAGGTAGCTGCTTCCTGCTTACAGCTGGAGGCAAAGCAGGCAGTCCAGGTAAACATGAAGCTATCGTTGTGTGTACATGGGGGGGGGGGGGGGCGGGG
>NW_017728993.1:27867443-27870532 GCF_001723915.1 Gavialis gangeticus | reverse complement strand
GGGGGGGGTCTGTGGTGTATGGATCAGGTATCGGAGGAGGGGTGGCAGAAGCCAGGAGTGAAAAGCATCTTTCTGTCCCAACCTCCAGCTGAAGCCAACTTAAATACCTGCTGCAACAGAAAATTTTGCACCACGCTGAAGCAAGCCTTGGTTCTGATTTCCTTCATGTGGCTGAGAGCTGGAGTCATGCTCTGCATGGAGATGTAGACATCCTGCCTGTTTGATATCCTAGTTGTTTCTGCTTCTCTTATCTCCGGCTCACTCATCTTTGTCTCCAAGGGCTACCGCTAGGCCACACTTGTGGAATGTTTTTTCACCTTTGTCCAACCCATAGACATAAGGGCATGACACATGCTTTAGTGATAACGTTATTAAATCGTTATCGGTACAAAGTGTTATTCTTAGTCTTTAGGTTGGGCTGTTGCTACCCTGTGCAGTTAAAGCTTTTAGTTTGTTACTGAAGTATATAACATTTTGCTTCCATAGTGTTTATAACCTTGCCTAATACTGTTGCAGCCATTAGGGAGTAAGGTTAAGTTTGGATGGCTGGAATAAGAGCAAGTTCCAGTGTAATGTGGTAATAAGCAGCGGTCTGCCTGAGTTGCCTAGTGAAGTTCTGATGTTTGGTGCCTTTCTAAAGCCATAGTCCCCCCCCCCCAACACTGTTTATTGTTTTCCACAGCTGCTATGAAGAACCTAGATGGACTGTTTAAAAATAGCCTGGTCCTGGGCATGGAGACCAGTGCTTTGCTAACAGGGAGGATAAATGTGAGAGCTTTCAGATACCTGGCAAAGACTGTTCTTTCCTGCTTGCTCATGTCACGAGCTGTCCAGGGCAGGTGGAAGTACAGGTCATTGGTGCTGTATGTGGGACTGAGCACGTGCCAAGGTGCTGTAAAGTAATAGATCATTTGTGCCAGCAGTCAAATTAGGGAAAATGTTTGTAAATACTGATCTGAATTGTAGGTGGGTTTTCTCATCAAACTTCAGAGACTAATGTCACTGATATATGTATGCTTCCTGTAGTGAGCGGGTCAAAGCTATACCGCTCTTCCCTGCTTTTTTCTTCTTTATATTTATCTGCATCACTAAAGAGTCTTCTGTTGTGTTTAGTTGTGATCAGAAATGCACACCTTTCAGCTGGGCTCTTTGTCATGCCCTGGTGATGCTAGAGCTGGTCAACAGAGGAGGGGCAAACTTTCTGATTGGAGCTTGTTGTTGTGAAATTAGTGGTTTTCTGTGTGATAGCTCATTGGATTCTAATTGCACAGTGTAATTAAAATAAACACTATAATGCTAATCATTGATGTATTTTGCCTTTGGCTGGAGTTTTAAATTAGAAGCAGCTATACTTTTGGTGGAAGTGTTTTGTATTATTATCATAATGCATGTTTCCAGTCCGGTAATATTTCTGTAAGAGTGGATAAAATATTGCTAGACAGTCTCGTTTTTGTTTTTCATTACCTAATTGTATATTCCGGTAATAATGTAATTATTGCTTTTAACAAAAACTGCCTGACTTGAGTGTTTAATTCCATCAGACTCAAGCAGTCATTGATGAGGTGATAAATGACAGGTTATGCATAGAAGTGAATTTGCAATTATTTGCTTCTTCGGGAGAAAAATAATGATGTTTTGTTTCTGTCCAATGACTAATGTTGAAAATCAAAGCAGCCTACCAGATGTTTTTCCTAATGACTGCAGTTCAAGGTCTTTTTCTGTGTGGAGGAGGGCTTGAATGGAGTTCAGCTCCTGTCTTTGTAGTTTCTCTTGCTTGTTAGGGCAGCACTTCTCTAACTCTTCTCTTCTGTGACCGTTTCAGGAGAGAGTTCTGTGGACTGACTCCTCTGCCAGTTCCCTGCTGCTTCTGAAAGTGCCTGGCTCTGTGGGCTGCTGGGGAGGGCTCCCTTGACTGCAGAGGGTTCATGGCTCAGAGCCGGAGAGCTGCTGCTAAGTGATATATTTATTTCATATGATTGAACTGCGTACGGTTTGTCATAAACTGTTGGGCGATATTGATGTCAGAGTAGGAACTCATGGAAGTGCCTGAACAGCTAGAGCTGCTAAAGCTTTGCTCTGTTTCTGACCAGTTGGAGACTTGCTGTCTGTCTTAGCCTTGTCCTGAGATAAAACCCTGGCTGCTCTGGCTTAAATGCAGCAGTGTTCAAGCATCCTAGCACATCGTTCCTGAAAGGTGCAGGTAAGCATTTTTTAATAGCACAGTTGGAAAAGTCCATTTTCCAGGAAAAATGCTCTAGGGCTTAGATGGTGGTAGCCTGCCATGTTTCGAGGTCTAAGGCTGAGTGTTACCGGCAGTCACTGTAACATGAACGAACTAGTCTGACACCTCAAAACAAATCTAATTTATACCACAATCAGGTTTTGAATTCAGGTGTGAAGAGCTAAATATGTTAGCCCACTCCACCATCTACCCTTCTGCAGCTATAATGGGAGTAGCTGGGCTGACTAGTTTTGACATACAGGTGATTTGTCCGTGTCTCGCATTAGCTCAAGGCTCCTTGTTCTTGAGGATGCAGACAGAAGTTGCATTTTTTGTGTGATTGGGCCCCTGAAAGTGCCCTACAGCCATGCCATGACATGTGCACGGCTGCAGAGCACTTTTAAAATGGCAGATTGTGCAAAAATTTAACCCTCCTTACCTGAGGTATTAGATGAAGGTGCTTTGCTTTGGAGTGCCTTAGGGAACTTGTGTTAATTCTTCGTGGGGCTGTCGTCATCAGGCAGGGAAGGGGGAGGAGGGAGGGGCAAGATGACAGCAGTGAGCTGCTCCTTTCATGAGCTGCTGGCTTGTCTGGCCTGAAAGGGGGTGGTGGATTGGAGCTCCCCAGCCCCCCAGCTGGAGTACTGGGGTAGTCAGGCCTGTGAGGTGGAGGGAATCCACTCCCAGTTCAAGCCGGCAGCTCATGAAAGGAGCAGCTAGCTGCTGCTGGCTCGGCCATTCCTTCCTACTCCCTCCCTGATGACAGCCCCAGAGATGGAGGGGGGTGCAGGGCTGGGGACAGGGGCAGCTCCTCGGCTCACGAGGCAGCTTGATTTTTTTTTTTTTTTTTTTTTTTCCCCCCCCCCCC
>NW_017728993.1:27858492-27867373 GCF_001723915.1 Gavialis gangeticus | reverse complement strand
TTTTTTTTTTTCTTTCCCCCCACACCCTCGAACAGGTGAACATCTCTTGGCTTGGGGGAAATGCTCTAACTCATGGCGCTTTACATAAAGCATCATGGGTTGGAGCGGGAGCCTGAACATTTATATTTTCTGTGACATTTTAAAGCAATTGAGAAAATCTTTGTGTTTATTGGAGTTCACATTTCACCTGATTTTTTGTCCCCCAAAAAGTTTTGTGAACTTAACTGTTCTTTTTTTGTGGTGCTTACATAAAGGACTCCCTTTTCTGTTGAATCAGATTGTCATTCTAAGGTCTCCAAGTGATATAAAAAGGTAAAATAAGCTCCCTTCAGGAATCTATTTAAAATTACCTGGTTCAGTGAACACTCAGTGCAAGTTCATTCTTGGAATCCATTACATGCCTTTAGAAAGAAATTTTAAAAAACCCAACAACCTTGGTCTGAGTTTTGTCTGTTTGGCATTTGGGCATGAGGGAATTTCATAGTTTTATTTTTATAACAAAATTGTGCAGAATTAATATTTATGATAGCAGCTCACAAGCACCACTCTAACTAAGGGTCACTTGTCAGTTCTGCCGTTATCATAGTGCTTCTGCATACCCCTTCAGTAAGGTCTATAGTTGCAGGTATGGGGAATAATGGGGATATTTATTATTTTTAAAAATCAGTTTTTGAAGGCTTTATTACCAGACTTAAGTTCTTATCAGGCTGAAACTCAGCACATACATTCTTGGGTAATAGACACAAACAATATTAGAAATGGGTTAAATTAAGCTCTGTTTTAATCCTAGATTTATTTTCATTTCTTTTCACACACTTTTTAAAATCCAATTTCTACAGGCACTTAGTTGTAGTGTGGACTGGTATGTTTTTATTCAAGTAATTTTAAATGATTAGCTTTGTTAAGTACAAAAAACAGCTATTGTCCATTTGTGTTTCCTTTATCATGCACATTTACATCCCACAGTAAGGATTCTATGGAAAGTTCCACGACTTCAGTTAAATTTCCCAGGGTTTGGTGTAAATATTGTTGATACTCAATAGTATCTCAGTGTGTAGTATTTTATTTCATGTTGGAAATGGTTCATTCATATCAGTATAAAGCAAAATGATGATTTTTTTTCTAACACTGCTGGTTAAAAGTATAGATGCAATGCATGCTCCATTTTTGTCGGTTTGTATGTGAATAATCACATTTCCTCACTACTTGAATCAGTTCAAATACTGATCCATGGAAAAAAGGGTAAATAAGGAGCAGTCCCTTGGAGATGTGGCAGTTAACCTGATTGTTCACAAGTGCTGCAGTTCAGGTGGGTTAATGCAGTATTTGGATGATCACCCTTGCAATTCAGTGAGCCATGCTTGATTTGGCAGGAGGGCTTAGGTTTGAACTGTTTTTTGCCAAATGCTACTGTGATCATGAGCTCTTGTCTTGTTTTGAACACCCAGACTGGGACTGCACACTGCATGTTGCGCTGGCTATCTGAGCAAAGTCAGAGATATTGCTGGAAGATGACTGAGGGAGTATTACTATTCATTCCATCCAGGAAGAGCACACACCAGCTGCAGAGACTTCCTCAGTCTGACGAACGGTTTTTAAACCTGAAAGCTTGCTAAAAATTTTTCCCCAACTATTTAAGTTGGTCTAATAAAAGTTATCAGATTCACCCAAAGAACCTTGTCTGCCTTGGGTTATTACTATTGCTTTTTCAGTTATTATAGTCAGCAAAGTAAAAGCTGAGCTGTTAGACTTTGTGCCTAGGTTGGCAAATTGTCTTACATTTGCAAAACTGGTCTGAAATATTTTGAAAAGCCAGTACAGGCAAACAGATTATACAACCACAATGGTACAAACCAGTGATTCTCAATCAAAGTGCCGTGGGACCATGGGGTGCCCTGAGATCTTTTCAAGGGTGCTGCAGAGTGCCACACAAATGTTAATACTGTTAGGCATACCAGTATGATTCACAGGATTAACCCAGAGATTTCAAATTAGAAAACTAGTTTTAAAAGCATTCTGACCTGTTTTGGTCTTTCTGAGTTTTTTGCAATGGAAGAATTGCCCAATTGTTTTTCTGCAGTCAAAAAAACTAGTAAAAACTAAGAGTTTGGCATTTTCTGAGGGGTGCCTTGAGTCTAAAATGGTTGAGAACCACTGATATAAATTAAGTGAGGTTCTGACTTGTCACTTCTGGCAATTTCAAAGAAGGTTTTCTCATTTAATCAAACTGAATGACTATTCTGAAGCTACGTAATCCCATGGCCAAAATTTCTTATTGAATGGCCATTCTTGTTGCCAGCACTTTAATGTTTTAAAACGTCTGTTTGGTTTTATTGGCCGCCAGACTGATGAAATCTTTAGAAGACCTGCCCTCCTTCTTTAAGCTCTGTTTTGTAATGGGCAGTGGAATGAGCTGGGAAGTTGCTGGCCACCTTTAGCACTCAACTTGTGGCCCAATTGCAATATCAGCTGTAAGGAGGCAGAAATCCATGCTTCATATGATCCCGTTTTAGTTCTGATGGATCACTCTTCAGAAACCATCAGTATTTTGATACAAATGTTGATAATGTGTGTTTCAATAAAAGAAATTGTGTGGCTGTAGCATGACAAATTCATGTTTTCTCCCCTCACAAGCCATAAACCTGAAACATCCTGAAATCTCATTGTTGCATGTTCCTAAGCACTGTCAAACGCAGAGTTCGCCTATGTCTCTGTTGTTGGCAGTGCAGGGCTATGTACCTGCCAAATATTGTTACTGTGGTCTCTCGTGGCATTCATTATTTGTCAACTACCAACAGGAAACTGTACAGTGAGTTAAAAGGGGTGTTTGTGCAGCATCAGGGTTTTCAAGCATCAGTTATTCTCTTACCCCTTCTTTTGAATTAGTGCAATAATTTATCATATCATGCCTACATAAAGATGCTGCACCCTGTTAATGACACAGTTTAAAGGAGGGCGTGTAGCAGTTTTCAAATATCTGAAAGGCTGCCATTAAGAAAAAAGAACAACTTTTCTCCCTAGCTGCAGAGGGCAAGGCAAGAAGACATGGCTTCAGGAAGAAGCAAAATTGATTTAGGTCTCAGGAAGATCTTCCTTACTGTTTGATCAGTGAGGCGGTGGCACAGAGTGCCTAGGGACGTGGTGAATCAACTTTATTGAAGGTTTTCAAGAACAGGTTAGATAAACATTGGTCAGGTGATCCTCGCGGCCCTTTCCAACCCTATGATTCGGAGACTCAAGGGGCATGCCTACACATCCCATTAATGCGCAGTAATAAACTGTGGAGTGTAATTGCTTGTTGCTCCACAATTTATTCCTCCTGGGAAGCTCCTGGGCACACTGTTTACCTGTGCGCCTCGACCACAGCATGTTGTGCCGGGTCCGAGCAGCCCTGGCTGGCAGGAGGCCCAAAGGGTTAGCCTGCCAGCCTGAGGCTGTTCCATGCAGACTCGGTGAGCTGCAGAGGGGCTGCCTGCGGTATGATGGTGCTTCCAGCCAGGGCTAGCCAGCAGGCAGCCCCTGCACTGAAGCACGCTTGTGCCCCAGCCAGCGGGTCGGTGTTTACGCGTGCACTGCTCCGCGCACACACAAACCCACCTCAACGGGGTAATACATGCATTTACAAGTACTATTCTCTGCAAAGTTTATTAGTTTCCTGCGCCCTAATAGGGCATGTGTAGACACCGAGATGTTAATTAGTCAATTGCACAGCAAATGTCTCATGTAGACGCGCCCAAGGATGTTTAAGTGTGGCTGTGAAATACTGCTAAAGTTGAGTCGGTTTACAAACTTCTTCTGAGCTCAGGGGGAGGCGGTACAGAAGATGATAATTTTATAACTAAGTTACAGAACTACATTTTAGCTGATGTTTGTTTCCAGCTGTCTGCGCTAGATTTTTTTTTTTTTTCCATCCTGTCTCCTCCCTGAAATTTCATGTGGTTGCTGCCACCATTTGAAAATACTTTTGTAGACAAGAGCTAGGGACAGAAATTACACAAAACTGGTACATTTGAACTGGAAACCGGTTCAAATGTATAAGGCAACAGAAGTTTAGTGCACATAAACCACTTTTGAAATGACCAAAACCAGTTTAAGATAAACCTGGATGGATGTTGTATCAGACTGAACTGATTTGGGTAGAGGTGCACCTATATGTTGGTTGCATATTGGATTGGCACTGATAAAAGGAAAATATACATTATTGGCTATTGGTGTTTTTTGGCCAGCATAGCCAATAATGTCACTGATGAATATAATGTGGCTTCTGGCCAGGGCCTCTGGACTCTGCGTACATGCGCACAGCTGCACACATGCACGTGGTCAGGAACGCAGCTGGGCAACATGGAGAGCAGTGCCCTGCAGGTAAGTCTGTGCAGGGGAAGAGGCATGGGGGGGAGAGGGGTCGGTCCAGATTGAGGTACCCATGGTGAGGGCAAGGGTTAGGGGCACTGCCCAGCCAGGGCAGTGAACGGGTCTCTGGGTCCAGGGCAGAGAGTGGGATGGAGCCGTGGGCAACTCATCCAGGGTATCAGTGTCCTGGCACTTAAAAATGGCAGCCAGGGTGCTTGAACTAAAACTCTTCAAATGAGCTTTATTTCAAGTGTTGCCATCACCATTTTTAAGTGTGGGGACACTTTAGGAGCAGAACTGAGCATGGCAAGGGCGGTGGCAGACTGCCTGCTGTGGGCTCGAGGCTCTCCACCCTGCTGCCTTTGCCCTGGGAGTCATGTGCTGGCCACACGTCCCTGCCCGCCCAGCGGGAGTGGGGCAGTAAGTTGTGCCCCCACTCCCGCTGGGTGGGCTGGGGATGTGAAGCCAGTGTGCAGCTCCCAGGGCAAAGGCAGCAGGGCGGAAAGACTTGACCCCGCAGTGGGCAGTCCGCCTCTGCTCAGCTCTGCTCCTAAAAGGGTCCCCGTGCTTAAAAATGGTGGTGGTGGCACTTTGAACTAAAGCACATTTGAGTTTTAGTTCAAGTACCCCAGAAACGAGTCTAGCAGCTGCACCCCCACCAACCCTGCTGCATGCCCAGGAGCATCTGACCTGTGGGTCGTATTTTCCCACCCCTGTTCTAGACTTGTATGTAGTATTCTAGAAGTACACCATTGTAGAGGTGTCTGTTGGAGAGACTGTAGCCAGTATTTCAGTGTCTTGGAATCCGCATATATTCTGGAAAGTCGACTGAGCACAAGTGGCACTTGGCGTGACACACTCTGCTCATCTCACTGAGGTGAAATGGTGTGCATGCGTGTTTGGGACGGGTGCGGAGTAGGCAGCTGTGGGCCAGATTTGGAGAAGCTTGCTCAAACTGGATTTTGCAGTCTCTTACTGGTGGTTAACACTAATTACTCTTCTGAGTAATTCCACCGGGTTGGTTGGATTATAGAGTAGGGATAGCATAAGCACGTTCTTGGCTTTAACGTAAACAAATTATTGCTTGCTTCAAGGAATGAGCCAGAAAGTAAGTTCAAAACCATGCTATTTGGTTGCAAGCTTGTGTGATATAGTTGAGCTTTTATGCCAATAAAATCAGGAAATTCAAAGCGTTATTCTCACAGCAATCATGACTTGATGATGAGGGCCATATGAGTACCTAGAGAGAGCAATGCATGTTTTATGTCACACTTGAGGGTAGAAAAATCATGTGATGTGTGCAGTGGGACTTAGTCACAGTTGTGGGAAGTACAATATGTGATTGTTGTGTCCACTGGAGGAGGGAGTCACTGCCTGAAGGAACAACTGTCCTCTTGCAAACAACTACACAGTCCAGAAGAGAAACTTTGAGGGATTTTCTGTGCATGTCACCTTGATTTACAGTAGACAGCACTTCAAAAGTCGGTTTTAAAAGGGACTTAAATATAGATGAGTAGGGACTTGCATTAGGTTTCACTTACATTAATGTAATTTTCATTTAGCTTTCTTTAATAGCTGGGAAATGATCAAACATAGGAGTAAATGTATAATATTCATTTGTACGAACATGTATAAATATGCTTTGGCAAGCATTTATTTTTACTATAAAACTATTTTCAGCTAATGATTTCTTTGAACATTTTATTTGTAGATAGCTTAATTTTGACTTCAGTGAAGAAATGGTGCTTTTAATTTATGATACAAAAATCTGAAAAACTATTTGAAGAAATAATCTTAAAAAAATCCATTTCCTGGTAGCTCAAGAGGTTGACATAAATTACAAGTAATGAGAAATATATTATAACAGCATGTATACCATACTTCTGAATGAGACTTGAATCGGCATAATATCAGGTAAAAGTGTTTCTAAAGTCTTCTAACTTTAGGATTTGGAAGTTGGTAGTGCAGTGGGAGCCTTGCATCTACAGGATGGCTATCTCGAATTAAAAGACCTCTGAACCATAGCATCCATGCTGTAATGCTTGTAATGGTGTTTGCTGCAAAACTTGTTTTCTGTCTGTGTTTAAAATTTAAGAAAAATTTGCAGTTTTCTTTGCCTTGTCTTTTCACCTAGCCACTTTGCACAATTCTGTATAATCTTGTTAATTAAATTAAACTGGTTCTGCATGATTGCTAAGGCATCTCTGAATGGGTAATAAATGTTTTTTATGGGCCAGCAGATTTAGGTGATTCACTGCCTGAAATACAAGCCTCTAAAATGGAGAAGCTGACAATTACAGATGAAGCATTTGAGCACAATATGCATGCCATGGTGTCTGTAAATGTTGATTCAGTGAGAGGAGGATAGCCATGTGTTGCTGTGCACTGATTTGGAGAGAAGGGATTATCTTGGGAATTAGAAAGGGAAATAAAAATAGTTTTGACTTGTTGAAATAGGCAACATTTTTGTTGCTTTGTCTAATGTATTGGTACATGAGATACAGTGAGTTTTTTCTGGATTGGAATGCATAGTTTTTGACACAGCACTGAACTGATGTTTATGTGTCTAGCGTGGTGGTTGGGTTTGAACGAGTAAACTGCTGTTCTCGTTAGCCGAGGAGCTTAGATTGGTTTTGCTTGGGTCAGAATATGTAATTGCCGCAGGCAAGACCCTCTCAACTCTTTGGCCACCTGTCTCATTTCTTGCAGATTCTGTTGTCCCCAGGCTTTTGCAAAAGGATTGTCTCACTTCAGCCAACCTGCAGCTAACCGGAAAGGAAGAAATTCATGGAAGGGGTATTGTAAAAGCGGGCGTCCCCATGGAAGTAACTGCAGGAAGCCAGCCCAGCCTGGTGGCTGCAGGCTCCGGTTTCAGACCTGCTCATGTGACCTTGGCCAGCTGTGCCCAGGAGAGCCAGGTGTGAGACCAGGGGATGCACGTGCGGGGGGGCATTCCTGTGCATGGATGCTTGCAGCCCTGCTGCGGGTGATGGCGGGGGTTTTGCAGGGGGAGGGGATGGGCACCGGGACTGAGTTCCAGCTACCATGTTTTTCAGATTCTTTATCTGAAAGTGTTTTAAACAAGGGACATCAGAGGCTCAGATACAGAGGAACCTTTTGAAGTTGAAAGTGGGTCTGCATGAAAATGAACTGCTTGTCTGTAAAAAGAGTCAAGTGTGAAAGAATAGGATAGTTTCACTAAATGAATTTGATAGTCTGAATAACACGCTGTAGCAAGGCAGAGAGGAGAATTTGTAAAGGTCAGAACTGATCACATGATCTCAGGCGAGGCAGTGGAAAGACATGAAAGGAATTGAGTGGAAAAGCTTCAGTTTACATTTTTCGCTTGGAAGTGATTTATATTTTTGGGTCATAAAGAGAGAATTTTAGAAATTCACTGAAAGAGGCAGGGAATCTGATTCCCCTGGGATCTTGTCTCTTTCTTATTCATTTTTTTTGCGTGGTTTCAAATCTTTGAGAGATAAGAGACCAGAACTGCTTCTTATTACGTGCAGTCTCCCATTAGAAAGACTTATTCCATCTTACATGTTTGGTTCAGTTTTATTCATTATTGCCTTTTGTGACCAACATAACTTGCAGGTTCTCATATCATAAACATTTTTAAAAAATGAAATAATTTGCCATTGCAAAATACCTTCTGAATACTTGATGCTGCATAAAAAGGTACCTATGGGGTAGGGCTGTGGTACAGAAGCGACTGTTTCACTGTCTTGTCACAAGCAGCTGCAATTGATTTCTGACAGCTTTGCAGTGTCCTCAAGGAGGTCAGGTTGGAGCAGGGCAGGACCTCCATGGTGGTGAATCCTCAGCTGGAGAGCTGCTGTCTGCGTGCAGGCAGCAGCTCACGGACTCTGAATGCAGGTGAGAGGTGCAATAATGGTGGGCAGAGGAAAGGTTGTGACCACAAGTGTATGTTGTTACAGTTGTGTGAGGATGTCCGCTTCCCAATGACTCGCAAGGTTTTCTGAGCTCTTTGGTGCTCCTGGACACGAAGATGGCTTTAGTTACGAGCAATGCCCCCTTGGCTGGCTGAAGATTCCCCTCCCTGTTGAATGTAGGTAGGAGCTAGTTACTTCAGTGTTTGCTACGTCAAGGTTTAACTACTCGATGTCGACCTGGGAGGGTGTGGGCAGTGGAGTCCCCCAGGGCTTGGTCCTTGGGCCGGTGCTGTTCAACATCTTCATTAGCGACCTGGACGAGGGGGTGGAGAGCACCCTGTTCAAGTGTGCTGATGACACCAAGCTGTGGGGTAAAGTGAATACACCGGCAGGCAGGGACCGCATCCGGGCAGACCGGGATAAGTTAGAGAAGTGGGCGGATCTGAACAGGATGCGGTTCAACAAGGACAAGTGCAGGGTGCTGCACCTGGGGAGAGGGAACCAGCATTATGGTTATAGGTTAGGGGCTGCCCCTCCGGGCAGCACAGAGGCAGAGAGGGATCTTGGAGTCAGGATTGACTCCAGGATGAATATGAGTCGCCAATGCGACGAAGCAATAGGCAGAGCCAACT
>NW_017728993.1:27846162-27853492 GCF_001723915.1 Gavialis gangeticus | reverse complement strand
ATGGTTGGGGGCCTCTGTGGCCAGCCCTATGAGAGGCTGAGGGACCTGAATCTCTTCGGTCTCCGCAAGAGGAGACTGAGGGGGGGGATCTTGTGGCTGCCTACAACCTTATCAGGGGCCAGCCACAGGGACTCGGGGAAAGTCTGTTCACCAGGGCCCCCCTTGGAGTCACCAGGAACAATGGCCACAAGCTGAGGGAGGATAGGTTTAGGTTAGATATTAGAAAGAACTACTTCACTGTAAGGGTGGCCAGAGCCTGGAATAGGCTTCCCAGAGAGGTGGTGCTCTCACCTTCCCTGGAGATCTTCAAGAGGAGACTGGATAGGCACCTGGCTGGGGTCTTATGACCCCTGCCCACCCCCAATGCTCCTTCCTGCCCAAGGCGGGGGGTCGGACTCGATCTGTCCAGGTCCCTCCCGACTCATTGAGTCTATGACTCTGCTCTGGTGTGCTGTGCCTGCTGCGAAAATGCATGCTGTGAAGGAGCTGTCTATGGTGTAACTTGCAGTACGGTGTCCTTCGAATTTCAGGGCTGTATCTTGAGTTTCAAGGTACTCCGTGAACTAGAGTCTAGCTTCTCAGAAACTACAGCTTTTTTTCATGGCTATGACATGTCTGCCTTGTTACACTTCTCAGGCATGGATTGTGGGGTAGCAGTGCTCCTTTCCACAAGCTGTGGTTCCTTGCATTGCTACCTAAAGCATGCAAGCAGTGTCGCTAACTGCAGTGGTACTCGGCATGTGCTTGAAGTGAAGTATGGGCTGAAGTGGTCTCTTGATTGGGGGGCCAAGTATGTAAATAGCAATTAAGTGGTGTATTTGGGGGGCTCTCTGCATCCTGGTGAATTCTCAGGAATGCTTGCCTGGTTCAGCGTTATTGCCTGCAACGGACTTCTTTAATTTGTGACTTTCTTTTCCCCTCCGCTGCCCCACAAAAGCCATTTCCTGTTCAAAGACAAAACTCCCAAACAAATCTGATGCCAATATCTCAATTTTCTGAGTGCACACGCATTTTGGGACTGAGAAAGTAGGGGAAATGTATCCCAAAAGGCAGCCCTTTAGGAAAGTTCAGGTGGAGTGACGTTTATAGCTGGAATTAAACTTCTCTTTCAGTTTCTGTGTAGGTGGGTAAGTGAAGGGATGGTGACCCTAGCTAGCGATGGGTAATCTGGAAGACCTTTGTTTGTATTTGTGAGGGCTAGCTGTCAGTAGTTTGTTAAAAGAAAGGTTTTTATATACAAAATGAGCTGCTTGAGATTCTGAACCATTAACAGTGTGTGAATATGTACAAAATCTGCAAATAAGCATATTTGCATTTGAAATAGTGCTGCAAAACCAAATCATTTTCTCTTTTACGTACTTTCCAGGCTCTTGACTTTGTGGCTTTTGTGTCTCCTGACAGCAGACCTTAATATGCTCTGAGTGGCAGCGGCCTACCATTTATTTGATAAGCACTAGCAAATTCCACTGTGGAAGGTGAGAGAGGGGATAGATATGTTCTTAGCCCCAAGAAGCTTGCGCTGTAAATGCTGTATGCATATCTGAAATGCCTGCCTGGAGGATCTGGGAGTGGTCTTTATTAAGTGTTCAGCTCTTGTAGAAAAAACACCTCACACTTGGATGTTGGCAGAAAAAATACTTTTCTATTTACTCTTAAAGGGTATTAGACTATTAGGGCTGTCACAATATTTTGTTAATCAAATAAGATCTGACAGTTTTCTTGCCTTATATTTTAAAATGCACTTTGGTTCACCCTTAAGATTTAATACTCCAAATGAGCCTGGCAAAACTCTGCTTGCTTGCTAGTCTGCAACGAGTAACTTTTTGGACAGACCGGTAAAAAGTAAAATGTCATTTAGATTTTTCATCATCATCTCAGTAAGGGCAGGTGAATAGATCTTGCTTCAGGGTTGGTAAATTTTCATGATTTTTCAGGGCTGTGTTAATGATACTTATATTTTTATGGGCATTTATATGGCCCAATTTTGAACTGTTATATAGTGTTTGGACTCTTACAAACTTAGCTTTTATTTTTCAGAGAGCTTTGACATTCTTCTTTAAAGTGTAGTTAAATCAATTTGTCTAACTAGCTACAGAACATTTTAACAGCTTATATTCAACTAAGTTTATGAAGTAAGATTTGATTTCATTGAAACTGAATGGAAAGAAAAGAGACTACAAGAACAGTCTAGAAATGTTTATTCCTAGGCAATGCTATGAACTACTTAACTTTTCTTCAGTTTTCTGCCTGGTAGTCTAGTCTTACTTAACCTTCACTGAACAACATTATTTGAATTCCAAGTCTTATTTTTTTTAGAATTTTTCCTTGGACGTACTCCATTATTATGTCATTTATAGGGAAAAAATGACTAATGGGTAGAACACATACAACTTGATTTATTTTTTTTAGGAAAATGGTGAATTTTAAAGCTGCAATGAAGACATCAGGTGCTATAACTCTTGTCAGGACAATGTTTGGTTACATTAAAATGTCTTGATTTCATAGATTTCTAGAGTCGGAAGGGACCTGGTAGGTGATCGGGCCCGACCCCCTGCTCCAGGCAGGAAAGAGCGCTGGGGTTAGGTAACCCCAACCAGATGCCTGTCTAATCTCCTCTTGAACACCTCCAGGGTAGGGGAAAGCACCACCTCCCTTGGAAGCTCATTCTGTATTTTGGCAACCCTTACCGTAAAGAATTTCTTCCTTATGTCCAGTATAAATCTGTTCTCCTTCAGTTTGTGGCCATTATTTCTGGTAACCCCGAGGGGCGTCCTGGTAAACAGAGTGTCCCTTATTCCCTGTTGTCCCCCCTTTGAGTTTGTAGGCAGCCTTCTCTTGTGGAGGCTGAAGAGATTCAGGTCTCTCAGTCTATCTTCATAGGATCTTACCTGCAGGCCCTCAACCATGTCAGTAACCCTCCTCTGAACCTTTTCAAGGTTATCCACATCCCTCTTGAAGTGCGGCGCCCAAAACTGGACGCAGTACTCCAGCTGTGGCCTCACCAATGCTGCATAGGGGGGAATTATCACTTCCCTAGACCTGCTTATGATGCTCCCTCTGCTGCAAGAGAGGGTGTGGTTAGCCTTGCTTATTACCTCATCGCACCAGCAACTCGTGTTCATTTTTGCATCTACCAGGACTCCGAGATCCCTTTCACTGCTGTGGTACTCGGAGTGGTACCCCCAGTCTACAGGTGTGTTGGAGAGTTTTTCTCCCCAGGTGCAGCGCCTTGCATTTATCCTTGTTGAATTGCATCCTATTTTGATCTGCCCACCTCCCCAGTCTGTCCAAATCTGCCTGAATTCGCTCCCTGCCCTTCACTGCCTTCTCTATGCCCCATAGTTCAGTGTCGTCTGCGAATTTGGACAAGGTGCTTTCAACACCTTCATCCAAACCGCTGAAGAAGATATTAAACAGTACCAGTCCATGGACAGAGCCTTGGGGGACACCACTGCCCATATCCCTCCAGGGAGAAACCGCCCCATCCTCCACCACTCTCTGGGTGCGTCCCATAAGCCACTTTTTCACCCACCTTGCTATGAACAAATCCACATCACAGCTACTCAGTTCGCTCATAAGAACTGGGTGCGACACTGTGTTGAAAGCCTTTTTAAAATCCAGGTAAATAATATCTACTTCCTTCCCTGCATCTCAGCACTTTGTGACCTGGTCATAAAAAGAGACCAGGTTAGTCGGGCAGGATCTGCCTGCTTTAAACCCTTGCTGGTTGCCCCTTACCATGTTTTGGTTAGATCCTGATGCCTGTGTTGTAGGGCCGGATTCTGAAATCGGGGCACAGATTGGTGCACTAGGCCACTGGCATTTGACTTTGAGGTGAAGCAAGTCATGAAGGAAGTGTTTATAAAACCAGGTTCGGTAGTGGAAGGCAAGAACTTTCACCAGGGTTTTTTTGAAACGATGCTGATCAGGATAGTCACAAAATCCTCCCAAACTTAAAGCAGGATTGCCTGTATTCATTCCACTTAATACAAGGAGAGGAAGGACTGGATCATAACTTTGTTTAATAATGATTAAGAGGCATCCTTTTTAGGGCAAAACTGTGAGAAGGAAAAAAGTACTCTTCGAGAACTTAGCAGAGCTCCCTTTCTGGAGCGGGTCACTTCTTCGGAAGCCAGGCTGCCACGTCTGCCTTGCTCGTCCTGCAGAGGAGAGGGCGGGAGGACTGGAAGGAAGAGTATGGAGGTCTAAGCAGCATTTGTTTTGGGCTAGACTTCAGGTGGGTTTCTAAGGGACCACGTTACAAAATGGCTGCTCGTCATCTATGGCTAGTCACGCTCAAACCCAGGGAGTTCCAGCTTCTGCGTTCCTAGCACAGGGCACCAGTGCCCCATTATTGTCACTGTTTGCTGCTCCCGAAAGGTTGCTTGCATCTCTTAACAGCTAGTCACAAAGACTGTTCCAAGAAGAGAAACTTTGCCCGGTTGCATAGTTCTTCATTTTCCCACAAAAACAGCATTTGGCTAAGCACATTCACAGCATGATGCAAACAGTGCATAGCTTCTTCAAATGCCTCTAGACTCTGCATTGCAACCAAGGGTATAAGCAAAGTCTTTTTCTGCTATGATTATGCATTTAAACTATTCAAGCGAGTTTTGCTTATTTACATTTGCTCTCTGGGTAACTTTTGGATGTTATCAGCATGGAAGAATTTGCACATAACTGGTAGCTCAATGAATAATTTGTGACTAATTCTTAAAGTAACAAAATACGTTCATTTCATTTAATCAGTTTTCAGGTTGTGTCAAAATAGCTCAATTTATAAAAATAAATAAATAAATAAAGGATTATTTTTTTTTAAGATTAAAAATATGCTGCTGATTAAGTGATATAGCCAATGAAAAGAATTTAGAAGAGGGGTTAGAAAAGGGCAACAAATGATTTGGAGCCTGAAAAAAAAAAAAACTTAAAGAATGATAAAGAACATTAGTATTGCTCTTTTTTTTTTTATAAAAAGAGGTGAATACTCATTGGACATAAGTGTCTAAAATACTAAATTCTCAAGAAAAGCTAGATCAGGAACAAGGACCTCAAGTGAACAAAAGTAATGCATTCAAAACTGGTGGAAAGGGGATGCTTCACATAATATGTAGTTATAGCCTGCGGACCTGATTTGCACAGGAAGTTTCATAGTTTCATAGTTGGTTGGGTTGGAAGGGACCTGAGCAGATCATCAAGTCCGACCCCCTGCCATGGCAGCAAAGAGTACTGCAGTCAAACAACCCCAGCAAGGTGATTGTCAAGCCTTGTCTTAAAGACCCCCAGGGTAGGAGTCAGCACCACTTTGCTTGGAAGTTGGTTCCAGATCCTAGTTGCCCTGACCGTGAAGTAGCACCTCCTGATGTCTAGTCTGAATCTACCCTCTGCCAGCTTGTGACTGTTATTTCTAGTCACTCCTGGCAGTGCTCGGGGGAACAGGGACTTCCCCAATGTCTGCTGGTCCCCTCTGACTAGTTTGTAACAGGCCACTAGATCCCCCCTCAACCTTCTCTTGTGGAGGCTGAACAGGTTCAGGTCCCGTCGCCTCTCCTCATAGGGCCTGCCCTGCAGTCCCCTGATCATGCGAGTGGCCTCCTCTGCACCCTCTCCACGTTGTCCATATCCCTCCTGACGTGCGGCGCCCAGAACTGGATGCCGTACTCCAGCTGTGGCCTGACTAGTGCCGCATAGAGGGGGAGGATCACCTCCCTGGACCTGCTTGAGATGCATCTGTGGATGCAGGACAAGGTGCAGTTGGCCTTCCTGACCGCATCCCCACACTGTCAGCCCATGTTCATTTTGGCATCAATGATGAATCAATGAAGTTGTTGAGGCCAAGACACTCAGCAGGATTCAAAGAGTGGGTGGGTATTTTTATGGTTATCAGGTGCTATAGTTGTTACTAACAGTCATTTTGGACAACAGAGCTCTGTGCTTTAGAACTAGTCATTCTTCTAGTAGAGGCTGGAATGATCAATTGGACGTTTATCTGCTGGGATCCTCTGACCCCAGCTGTCTTCCTGCCCCTGGGGCGGGGGGCTGGACTCGATGATCTTCTGAGGTCCCTTCCAGCCCAAACGTCTATGAAATCTAAGGGCAGATCATTCCTCCAGTACCAGCTGGGCAGTTCTTGCATTTGACTTGGCAACATCTGGCGCTGCTTCATTTGGAGACTCAGTGTTTTTGGCATTGGCAGCTGGGCCTCACTTCTGCTCCCAGCTCCCTATTCAGATTTTCCTGTCTAGGTTTGGGCAGTTTGTGCCTCTCTGTGCATAGAGGAGAGTGCATTTCAGTGTCTGCCAGGTAAATGGGAATAATAGAAAAATAGGACAAAAACCTCAAGAAGTCCCATTGCCTACCCAAGGCAGGGCCATCCTTGTCTAAACCATCCCATAGTAGGGCTGGAGTGTTGATGGTCCGGGAAGTATGTGAGAAGCAAGGGTTTCTTTGGTAATATCTTTTATTGGACCAGCTGTATAGCTGGGAGTGATTTTAAAAATCAGCTTTTGGTCACCAATATTTCTTCAAGTTATATTGTGCCTGAAATCTGACAAAGCATCTCCCAACTATAAAGCTAATAAAAGATATCAGCAAGAAAACGCTTGTTTCTAAACCATTCCAGACAAAGGCTAGTCCATCTTACATTAGAAAAAAGCCACTAACTGAGATTCCACCATCTCTGTGTAGTCTGTTCCAGCGCTTTGTCATTTTGAGAGCTGGAGAGTTCCTCAATATCTAAGCTAAATCTCCCTTGCTGCAATTTAAGCCCATTACTACTTCTGCTGTCCCCTGTGGACATGGTGAACAATTGATCGCCACATTCTTTATTAACAATGTTTTTTTGTATGTGAAGACTGCTATGAAATACCTACCCCTGGTCAACTTGTTGCTAAACTCAATAATCCCAGTGCTTCCAACCTTTCCTCATAAGTCTTATTTTCTAGATCTCTAATAATTTTTTTTGCTGTCTTCTGGACTCTTTCTAATTTATCAACATCTTTCATGAAGTGCAGTTCCCAAAACTGGCTACAGTACTTTGGATAAAGTCTTTGCAGTGCTGAGTAGAATATTCAAAGAGGAATCGCTTCCCATGATGTGCATACAACACTCTTAATGTATCACAGTACATTGTTAGGGTTTTGTTTTGGTTTTTTTGCAATGGCGTAGTAAGACAATTTAGCACGTGCAGTGGTGCTTTGCAAACTGACAAACTGTGTCTAGCCTTGATGGTCCAGGAATTATGCGAGAAGCAAGGGTTTGTTAGGGTGATGTCTGTTACTGCACCAACTACATTGTTGGGATAGAGTTAGACAAGCTTTTGAATGCAAGACAT
>NW_017728993.1:27842506-27846133 GCF_001723915.1 Gavialis gangeticus | reverse complement strand
TCCCTTCCGACCCTTAATCTATGAATCTATGAATCTAAGTTTTACCTTCTGTAGAAATCGTAACATTTGAATACTTCGCTTCTATCCCTGATCCAGCATCCATTGGCTTGATGGATGAATTTAACTTCAGTGAGTATTGGGTCAAGTCCCTGAAGACACATTCCTGTATCCTGTGTCTTATTCTACATGTTAAGATCTGATCTCCCTTTGCTTGGCAATGCAATACTGCTCAAGGAAAACATTTTAATTGATTTGTAAGCAAGAATGTTATGTTCTGTTAATCTGGGAGGAATTGCCCAATTAACGTGTTCCCAGTGGCCTACCCCAAAGTATTGCCCCACCAGCAATATTTCATTTAAACCTCTAAAAATCCTGGAGGCAGATACTGGAGTGCACTAGAGACAGGAAAAAAACTGCCTTTAAACTTTGAAGCTCACTCATAGGTATATAGCAAGTTGAGCTCAAAGTGCTAGCCAGAGCCAAGGGCATGCTGACATAGTTTCATAGTTGGTAGGGTCGAAAGGGACCTGAGCAGATCATCAAGTCCGACCCCCTGCCATGGCAGGAAAGAGTACTGGGGTCAAATGACCCCGGCAAGGTGATTGTCAAGTCTCCTCTTAAAGCCCCCCAGGGTAGGAGCCAGCACCACTTCCCTTGGAAGTTGGTTCCAGATCCTAGCCGCCCTGACCGTGAAGTCGCACCTCCTGATGTCTAGTCTGAATCTCCCCTCTGCCAGCTTGTGCCGCTGGAGAGGGGACAGGGACAGCCTGGAAGGTAATCTTCACTGTTCACCTCTGTAATGCCTACTGCAGGTGAGGAGTAAGCGTCCTTAGCCTACACACTAGGAAACTGAGGCACAGGATTTTGTGACCGTCTCAGACCAGGCTTGCACCTAGGTCTGAGCCAGGATTCGAACACCTGAGTTTCTGTCTGCGGATCTGTGACTGAATTAAAACAGCAATTCTGTCCCTACAAGTCTTTACTCTATACCAGGGGTCGGCAATGTTTTTGGGCAGAGTGCCAAAAAAACCACCCACAACCTTGAATTATAAGATGTTGGTGTGCTAGGGGCAGGTGGCGGTGGAGCTGCAAGGGGCTGGATCCTGGTGCCAGCACAGCCTTGGCCACTTACCTGCATCCACCCTGAGGCGTGCGCGCCTGCTGAACAAAATGCCTTTGCGTGCCACACGGGCACGCGTGCTGGGGGTTGCCTACCCCTGCTCTGTACTTTGCTGGGGTGAGCACAGCTTTGTGACACCCAGCACAGTGCTTTTACAGCTAATATGCTGCAGCTTTTTTCTGTGGAAACTGGAATCCCTCTCCCACTCTGCCCACTAAGAGAAGTAAGCAGGAAATAATTTGCATTTGGGAAGTTTTCTAGCAAAAACTCATTAAGATTTTGTACAGCCTATGCCAAAATTAATACCGTTTAACAAATTGATTATTTAAAAATGCCGGTGTTAATATTTATCATTGTGATGTTCTGACATTGTACTTTTCTTGATGTGCTTGAAACAACATGTTCTCTGAATAATGCATGCTAGTAAAAATGATCATTGCAGAGAGAGACGCAAGTTGTACATAGGCTGGCTAGTCAAGTGCTGCAGAAAGGGGATGGCAGGGAAGAAGCTGACAGATAGCTGAAGCAATCTGGAATTCACTTGACTTATTTTTGTTTAAGTGCCTTTGGTACAAGGGGCAAAGGAAAACTTAATCCGTGTCCTTGAGAAACTTCAGTCTAAACGGTCAGTGCATTGGATACACAATGCTGCTAATTCAGGTTGTTTGTGTAGCATTGACTTGTTGTGTGCTTGCTCATGTCAGGTGCCACATAAAGGCTTCACAGATTAGAATAGGTTTTAGGGCAAGGTTTTGATTGAGAAATATGGGATCTCAACATTCGAATTTGAAGTAGGTTCTGGGGTTCCTCGTCTTCCAGTCTGCTCTTCACAATGAGATAGATGTCAGCTTCAAAGCTGGGTTGGAACCACCTAAATGCAGGGTAATGCAGAGACTTGTTTCTTGCTTGCTTTTATAAAAACCAGGAAAGAGAAGACAAGTGCTGTTAAAGCAACATTCAGACAAATCAGTTAAAATGACAGAAAGTCCAGCAAGGGGGAAGATAATCCCCACAGCAACATGCATGTAGTCACATAGCACACGTATAGTACTTCCCTTTCCTTGTTCACTGGTTAAATATTTGTAAAGCCTAAATAGGCTTCCGCTGTTGCTACTGGTTGCATTTCTGTTATGAAAATGGCTGTTTGTTCCTCGGAAAAGGTAAATAAGCTTTATTTCATCGCTGAGAACTTAATTGCTTTCTGCCAACTCCAGAATTACAGCAACCTAGTCTCTTGGCCCTCGCACGGGATTGTATCATGTTGTGCATTTCTCTGTCTCTCGTCCAGTCCGGGTAAGGAACGTCCTATTTGGTGGTGGTGCTGGCGTTTTTTCCATTGAGAGACTGTTCCCCACCTTCAGTCTTGAGTTGGCTGTCTTCTGGGCATGGCCGTCTGCGGTTGCTGAAATCTGGCTGCATGGTGGGTCAGGCTGTAGGATTCTGGGTGGAGAGATCAAGGGAGGAGACATTTTTAAATACTCATCTTAAATTGTCTACTACATAATTTCATCCATTTACTTACCACTGTATAGCACTTGGAATAATTCATCTCCTCTCTTTGTAGTTTGCATCCTGAAAATCATGCGATAGCAAGCTACCATGACCCTTAGCCAAGCTGGTGTTCAGCTCTGAGTTTCCTCTTGCTCGACCTGGCCTCTGCGTATGCAGCCAAGATTTCATCCACCTTTCTTGCCTGGTGGCAAGTAGCTTTCTCTGTGCACCCCTGCTTCCTGGGCTTGCTTCTCCCATAATGGTTTGAGACTATTTTCCCCAGGTGTCTAAGCTGCATTTTTCCAAGGAGAGGCTCATTTCCAATATCCTGTTTCTCACCTCTGTGTCCTCACTGGAGCATCACTTGCAAATTTCAGGAGTGTGCATTTTACTGTTTGTTCTGGATCATAAATAAAAAATGTTAAGAGCAAGTTTCCTGCAGCACCCAGTAGACATCTCCACCTTTATACTCACTGTTCCTCTTCTTTTTCTTACTGTCCTTTGTCCAGTATTCAGCACATATCCAAGCCAGTTGGAATTAATTTTGATAGGATGTCATTTGACAGTATCAAATGATTTACTAAAATCCAAATATATTACATCTACTGTTTCTGTTATCCACTAATTACAGTTCTCAAAAAAAGCAACCAGCTCCATCAGGCATAGTGTAATCTTTATAAACCCATGTTCGTTATTGCTTTTGGTTAGAGAAAGATGATGATCTTCCAGAAGTCAGGGTTTTATTTATTTATTTTTTCATTTCCTTCTTACAGTACTAGTTCTTTTAGTATGAGTAGATGTTTCATAATTGGTTGGGTTGGAAGGGACCTGAGCAGATCATCTAGTCCGACCCCTGCCATGGCAGGAAAGTACTGGGGTCAAATGACCGCAGCAAGGTGTACATCCAGCCTCCTCTTAAAGCCCCCCAGGGTAGGAGCCAGACCACTTCTCTTGGAAGTTGGTTCCAGATCCTAGCCGCCCTGACCGTGAAGTCGCGCCTCCTGATGTCTAGTCTG
>NW_017728993.1:27831987-27837506 GCF_001723915.1 Gavialis gangeticus | reverse complement strand
AGATCCCCCTCAGCCTTCTCTTGTGGAGGCTGAACAGGTTCAGGTCCTGTCGCCTCTCCTCATAGGGCCTGCCCTGCTGCCCCCTGATCATGCGAGTGGCCTCCTCTGCACCCTCTCCATGTTGTCCACATCCCTCCTGAAGTGTGGCGCCCAGACCTGGATGCAGTACTCCAGCTGCGGCCTGACCAGTGCCACATAGAGGGGGAGGATCACCTCCCTGGACCTGCTCGAGATTCATCTGCAGATGCATGACAAGGTACAGTTGGCCTTCCTGACTGCATCCCCACACTGCCGGCCCATGTTCATCTTGGCATCAATGATGACTCCAAGATCCTTTTCCGCCTCCATGCTGACGAGAAGGGAGTTCCCTAGCCTGTAGGTATGGTGCCGGTTGTTCCTCCCCAGGTGCAGCACCTTGCACTTGTCTGTGTTGAATCCCATCCTGTTCTCATCCGCCCACCCCTGTAACCTGTCTAGGGCTGATTGCAGCCTATTCCTCCCTTCTAGCGTGCCCACGTCCCCCCACATCTTAGTTGCTTCCAGCATGGTAATTGCTTCCAGCCCAAAGGGACCACCCTGCCTAGCATGATGCGGGACGGCCAGGGTGAGGGCGTATTTATACCCAGCATCTGTGCAGACCTTGTAAAGGATCACCTTGAGGCTGGACATCTTCAAGTGAACTGGCCCTGACAGATTACACCCTAGAGTACTCAAGCAGCTGGCAGGTGTCATAGCCCAACCACTGGCAAAGATTTTTGAAAACTTGTGGCGCTCGGGTGAAGTACCTGAAGACTAGAAGAAGGCCAGTGTGGTACCCATCTTCAAGAAAGGGCGGGAAGTAGATCCTGGGAATTACAGGCCAGTCAGCTTACCTTCAATCCCCGGTAAGATCCTGGAGAAAATTATCAAAGAAACCCTTCATGATAAGCTGGCTGAGGGCGACATCCTGAGGGACAGCCAGCACGAGTTTGTTGCTGGTAGGTCTTGCCTGACAAATTTCATCTTCTATGATCAGGTGACGTATCACCTGGACAAGGGAGAAGAGATTGACATCATATATCTGGACTTTAAAAAAGCCTTCAATATGGTATCCCATGACCTTCTCATGGAAAAACTGGCCAACTGCGGCCTCGGCTGCACCACGGTCCGATGGCTGGGAAATTGGCTCCGAGGTTGGACCCAGAGAGTAGCGGTCGATTGGTAGCGAATCGCTATGGTGCTCCGTGACCAGTGGTGTCCCTAAAGGCTCTGTCCTTGGACCAGTTCTCTTCAGACACCAATGTCCACATTGCTGATAAAGATGTTGAAGTGCACCGGCCCAATTTACCATTGACACTAAACTTCAGAGCATAGTGTCCACACCTGCGGAGAGGCTAGTGATCCAATCTGACTTGGATAAGCTTAGTAAGTGGGTGGATACAAACCATATGGTGTTGAATACCAACAAATGCAAGGTACTCCACCTCGGGGCAGGGTGGGGGGAACCTGCAGCACGCTTATAGGCTCCGCAGTGCTACGCTGGCTAGCACCACAGCTGAAAGGGACTTGGGGGTAATGATTGACCACAAGATGAACATGAGCCACCAATGTGATGTTGCAGCTGGTAAAGTGAACAAAACTCCGGCTTGCATCCATAGGTGCTTCTCAAGTAAATCTCAGGATGTCGTCCTCCGGCTGTACTCGGCCTTGGTGAGGCTGCAACTGGAGTACTGCATCAAATTCTGGGCTGCACAATTCAGGAAGGATGTCAAGAGGTTTGAGAGAGTGCAGAGGAGCCACATGCATGATCAGAGGGCAGGAGAACAGGCCTTATGAAGAGAGGCTGCGAGCCCTGGGACTCTTCAGCCTGAAGAAGTGCAGACTTGGGGTGACCTGTAAGTTCATCAGGGGTGACCACCAGGATCTGGGGGAACCTCTGTTCACCAGAGCACCCCAAAGGATGACAAGGACTAATGGTCATAAATTCCTCCATGACTGTTTCAGGTTGGACATAAGGAAAAATTTCTTTACTGTCCATGCCCCCAAGGCCTGGAATAGACTCCCTCCAGAAGTGGTGCGGGCACCTACTCTGGACTCATGCAGGAAACGTTTGGATGCTTATGTTGCTGGGATCCTTTGACCTTTGCTGGCTTCCTGCCCCTGGGCAGGGGCTTGACTTGATGATCTTCCGAGGTCCCTTCCAGCCCAAGCATCTATGAAATCTATGAAATTGCCACTGTTTTTCTCCCTTCCCTTCTCTGAAATTTGAGTGTAAATATATATTTAATCTGTGGGAACTTTAGATTCATAGATTCATAGATTAAGGGTCGGAAGGGACCTAGTAGATCTTCTAGCCCGACCCCCCGCCAGGGCGGGAGAACAACAAAAAACCCCAAAAAGAGAAACGGGACTCAAACGAGTCCAGCCAGGTAGGCATCCAGCCTCTTCTTAAAGACCCCCAGGGTAGGGGCCAGCACCACTTCCCTTGGAAGTTGCTTCCACAGTTTTCCATGACATTACAAAAATAATTGTCAGTAGTAAACTACATTTGTTTGCAAATGTTTTTAATTGCTTAGCTCCATAGGATGAATTATGAACTGGGCCTGATACTTTGTATATTTTTACCATTTTAAAGTATTTTTAGCTGGATTTATTTAATACTCATTTATAAGAACTATTAGTACTTGCCCAGGACATATAATGAAAAAGGAAAACCATGAAACTGCAACACTATGTATTATTGATAATGCTCCCTGAAAATAGCTTCCTGCCGTAATGTTGGTATCTCTGAGATGGCATACTGCTGCTTCTATAGCCCTTGCTAGTTTTATTCTGTGCAGCACCATGCATGTCTGTGGTGAGGTGTAAATAATAATTTTATAAGGTCTTAATTACACACTAATTGTCCAGCATTTTCTGTATTTTTCTGGTAAGATTTTAAAAGGAGGTCAGTATGGCAGCCTGTGCGAGTCTTTAACTTCTCCCCTTCATCATTTATTAACGGTCCAGCGTTCTTTTGTAATGGCCCCGCGGCATTCACTCATTCGGCTTTTATGTTATGCTTATCTTTCCCTGCAAGCTGTAACCGACTGTGTAATTCTTGTTTGGTTGCTCTCCCCTTTTCCACTTCTAGTACAGGTTTATTAAGTGTCCGGTCTTTGGGTAGTCTCCCTGGAATCCGCGCTGACCGCTGTTTCATTCCTTGCATTTTCTCTTTTCAGAACGGCAGTAGTTTGTTGTACTTTAATTAGGATGTCTTTTAGGATTTCACCAACTTGTTCCACACTGGTAGATTTTAATACTTCCTCCCATCTGATGTTATTAGATTTTTAATTCTACAAAGTTTTTGTTCCTGAAATGAAATGCCCATGTTCCACTGCATCCTGCAAACACTGTGTCTTCCCAGTTCCCAAATGTGCTGAATGCAAATAGAGAAGCTTTTTGCCAGTAACCATTAGCAGTGCTCATCTCCTCCATCATTTGTTCTTACTCGTAGAAAGTAGATCCAGGATGACTTCTCCCCTCTCTGGAGTCTCTCCTTGGGACTATAAAATTGTCTTCCATAGATCTCTGATGCCATTTTGGCTGTGTTTGTTACCCTGCGGGGAATTGGCTAATTAAACCTCCCCATGAGTACAGTGTCCTGTGGTTCCCAGTAGTCTGGGATTTGGGCCAGGACTGTTTTGTTCTTTTTGTCCCTCGGCCTGTTGGGTCTGTGAGAGATCCCACGCTTATTTCTCTGTGTTTTCATTCCTTGAACTGTTAACAAAAGAACGTCCCCACCTTGCCTTTCCTTGTTAAAAGTCAGTGATTACTTTGGCATTTTTTTCCTTTTTCTTGTAGCTCTGATTTTTCCTCATAGTCAAAAAGTATTTTGGCTGCTTTTCCTCCTAATATATTGCGTTGCAGGTTCTTATCCTCCATAGATCTCTTGGCGTTGGGGCTTTCTAGGTTATTTCCTCCCATTGAATATCTGTTTTGGATTATTTTTCTCTTGCTTGCATTTTTCTAGGTTGAATCTCATTTATTCCCTGTCTTAATATCTAATCTCTTGGTCTCTGGTTGGTGGTTTTCTGTTTGCAACGTCTTCCAGTTTAGTATCTGAAAATGTAATTGTGATGTTTATTCCCTTCTTTATATTAATGAAGCTATTTAACATGGCCAGGCAATTCTGATCCCTGTGGCAATTTACTGGGTGTATTCCCCAGTATGCTACATTGCTTATCTGTTTTATTAGTCCTTCAGCCATTGTCCGATCCATGTAATGGGGCTTGTTGATCTGTTCAAACCTGTATGAAATTAATTTTTCGGGAATAGTTTTTCTCCTGCATGTTTGTACCTATTTCAAAAGAAATAACATTTGTTTTTTTCCTGATGCTGTAGCAGATGTCTGAAGCTGAATGTTATCTGGCGCATACAGTTTAGTGTGGAATTTTATTAATGCATAGCTTTTAACTAGTAGTTGCAAATTTAGTGCACAAGCTATACTAGCCACGTGGCATGAGGTGTAGTATTGTCTTAACGTATAGCCAGATGGGCTGGCTCACTGACTTTGCATACTGAAAACAAACATGAGCTTTGAGTTGATTAAAAAAATGCCCCTCAGTCAGTAATTTGTTTGGTTAAACAAAACACCTTGTCCTTTTATGTAGAAAAAGAAAAGCAGCAAATAGTGGAACAAAAATTGTTCAATAAAATGTCATGTGGGTTGCCAGAAAACGGTTTAGTTTCTAAAATAGCTACAAATTGTAAACAGAAGTACAAAGATTTAAAAAGTAGAGTACAACTGTGTACTTGCTAGGGCTACTATGAGAAGTTTCTTCCTTACAGACTAGATAAAACATAGCAAGTTTTTTTGTTTAAAACATTGGAAGTTTTTGCCTAAAATTAAATTGAAAGATAAGTATTCAAACTCATTCTTTATGTTAAAATTATCATCTTTAAAAATAAAATCCATGTATTATATTTGTACTGCCAGTGCTCTAAAGGATGTCAAACCACTGAACTAGTAGAAGTTATTGACTAAGTAACTAGAACTAATTTGAAGTGTTGAACTGACTTTTACAAGAAAGAGCTGCTTTTGCAAGTGCAGATGAACTGTTACCTTCAGCAGGGTGATAGTTTAGTAGTTGATTCAAGTTGTTTGGTTCTGCGACTTGTTCATTCATAATTTAGAAACAGATCAAAAATTAAACAAAAAAAGGAGAAAGCCAGAAAGCTCGCTTTGTCTTTTTTTCATTATCTATGAATGAAAAGGTGTGAAAGGATGAGATCCACTAGTTCTGAAGTCTTCAACACAGTGCCTAGAAGCAAATTATTTCAGTTTAACTAAGCACAGATGCTTGCTTTGCTTAAGCATAACTCTTGTTTTTGATAAAGGACATATTTTTAACATGTTTAACTTGGTTATATTTAAAATAAAACTAAAATGCTATGGTTATGACTTTCTAATTGAATTCTAATTCACATTTAAAATTTATCCAATACAATGTGTAAAAAAAAAAAAAAAGATTCTGAATAGTATGTTAAGCTATGTAATT
>NW_017728993.1:27810981-27826987 GCF_001723915.1 Gavialis gangeticus | reverse complement strand
CAAAGTCCCTTTGTCAGGCTCTGGGAAAAGTATAGTATAGTATATTCTCTTAGTTGGTAAAAGAGAGTCAAACTTAAAGGCTAGATGTAGTTGAAATCAAAATATCTTAATGAATGCTAACCAAGGAGAAAAACAACCTATCTTCAGGAAAATAACTAAAAAGAACAAAAGCAAAACATGATTAAAATTGATTATTTAAATCAAGTTTCTTGCTTGCTTACTTAAATCATAATTAAACTTGGTGATGTAAATCAATTCACCCTGTTGTTTTCTCTTTAGTTCTATCAAAACCAATAATTAACTTTGACAGGGGACAGGATAGCAGCATCATTTAGGTATTGATAATTTTTTTTAATGGCCATCACCATAAAATGTGTTTAAAATAAAAGAACTTGGGTGTATCTGGTGAAATAGTTTTAAAAGTTTTAGCCAGACTTCCTCATAACTGAAAATTTGTGCCCAGGATGTTGCTGTTTAGTAGAATTACATGACTTTTTGCGATGTTGAAAGGATTTTTGTCAGTTTGCACGGGCAGTTAAGTTATAGAGCTCCATAAATCTAATCTAATCTGCTATAAATTCTGATTTGGTCGGTATAAGTTTGGCACGGAAGGAAACGCGCGTTCGCTCTCAGCATTCGTCCGTGGGCTGAACGTAGAAGAAGTGCAGAACTCTAGGACGCTTGGTGCAGAGGTGATGCCTTTTATTAGACCAGCAAAGACACCGCAAGAGAATTATCCTTCTGTTTTTGAGTTGAACAGAGGTACTTCCAGTGCATCTCTGAGACCATGTCCAGGTGCAGTCTGTGTTATCCAAATGGATCCCAACTTCCACTTCTTTCATATTTCATCACTTTTAAAGTACAATGTCTTCCTTTGTCGTCATTCTAGGAGAAGTCCGGCTCTTGTGCGGTCATTGTTTCCACGCGGAGGTGGTGGGTGCCACCTGCTCTCCCTCTGCAGCGGGGAGCTCGGAGCAGAGAGGGTGGGTGTTGCTGCCCCTGACTCCATCCTGGTGCTGGGTAGCCAGAGCTCCCCTGAATTACTGACCGCAGCCATGTGCATGGCGGAGCTGGAAGCATCTCTAAGGCCGCGTCGTGTGCTGCTTCCCTGCTAAGAAACGAGCCCCTTGTTCCCAGCACCGAGAGCCTGAGAGTAGTGGGGGGTTGGCCTAGGTAGAGGACGCCGCTCCCTTCTGAGGTGTGGAGGGCTGCTCCTTACCCCTCGATCCTGTCTAATCGCCAGGCTTTGGTGCCCCAGAGCTGGGGTGAGTGGGGGCAGCCATCCACAGCGGTGGTCTTGGGCCCAGGGGGAAAGCAACACAAGTCCGATTCCCAGGCTTTCCTTAGTACCTCGGCCATGACTGGACTTCTGTCCTGTCCGGTTCTTTAAAAATCAGCGTGTGACCTTGAAGCGGGTCCAGAGCTGGCTGGAGAGCCGTTGCAGTGCCTGGCCCTTGGCGCGGGCTCGCTGTTGGCTGCTGCAGTGAGTTCACCGTGCACACGGCTGGTTCTTGCCCGCTGTGGGAGGTGAAAAGCTGCAGGTTGTGTTCCAGTCTACCGAAGGAACGAACGAATCTCTGGCAAGAGGAGGCTTGTTCCAACTGCACCTGACGTGTCCGATCTAAATACTCAATCCAGTTTGGTAATGTAAGGAAACGCTGGGGAGAGCCAAGTCCTCTCCTTTATTCCTTAGCTCGAAAGTTGAGTATTTTGTTGTTGGATATTTTCTCAATCTGGCAATTAAAGGGGGATAGGTTTTGCACTCTAATACATAAATGAAACAGCCAAGCAAATTTTATCCAAGTATTTCCTTGCCAGCCTTCAGAACAAATCCTGGACTTAGATCTCCTAGGATCCTACTAAAATTGTTCCAGAATAAAACTTGGCGAAGTGATAAATCTCTGAAAACAGTAGTTCATAATGGAAATGCTGATGCTGGCATAACGATAGCCCTGAAAATGTGGTGCTCTGAGAACAGCTTTGCATATTGCCCATGAATAGCTCAGAGGTAAAAGGATTAGCACTTGTTAATACTGTATTGAGTCTGCTAAATGCGTTGGTGCTGGTCTCAACACGTCCTGCTGTGTGCACGGGCTTCGTGTTGTCCTGTCTCTGCCCGCTCCGCTCCCCTCCCCTCCCCTTCCCTCCAGCTGAGTGGCCCTTGCTGCTGTGCGGAGGAGCCTTTGGTGTGCCTTCGAGTTGCCTGCCTCACCCCTCTGCATTTCTCTGCAGAGAGAAATTAACACCAGGAATAACACCTGGAGCTCAGTTGTAGTATTTCATTTGCAGCATGGAAGTGTTTTTGCACGTTTTCTATGGGGGGAGCGGGGTAGAGAAGGAGACTAGTTCTGTCTAAAAATAGTGAGCTCACATTGCTGGGTGAGACCTGTACTACACGAGGGAGAGCCGCAGATTTGTCCTTCTTCCAGAATCATCGAGCAGTTGGGCTTGAAGAGATCTCCAGAGGTGATCCGGACCAACCCCTTGCCCGAGGCAGGACCGTCCCTGTGCATCCCTCTCCTGTACGAGCCACGATATAGGGTGATGCAGCAAATGAAACGCCTCCCGAGCCGGTGGGGAAGGGCTGAATGTACTGGCCATATTGTGATGCCTCTGGTCACAGGCTTGTGGGTTTCTTTGTTGGCAAAAAAATGACGTTCTGGGGTAAGTGCACATTTGTGTAGGCAACATACAATATTGATGAATCCCTTGGCTTCTCTTTTTAAATGTTTTCATTATGTAGAAATTGCTGCCCCCACTTCAACCTCTCTCTGGAAAAGCTTATCTGTTTCCCTAAGAATGACAACAAATAAAGAAAATCCTGAGTATCTGTTCAAGCAGCCCAGCCTCATTCTCTCTCTCTCTCTCTCTTCCCTTTCCCCACTGCTGTTGCCATAGTCACCCTGTGGCTGGGCTTCATACTGTCAACTTTGCAGGGAGGTGTCAGCAAAACATGATGTATTTTAAATATAACCTGAAACACCATCCAGCAGCAAATCAGCTCTTTATTAAAACCCCCTTTTCTCCACCAAGTCTTGACTTCATTTAATTTGCTCCCTGCACAAAAGGGAAAAAACTTGCACTACTTTAATGTTTAAACAAATGTTTTTATAACATGGGTGATATGCGTGATTAAAGCCAAAATACAAGGGCTGTGCTGGTGACCATTTGCAATAGGATTGGCCTTGAGACAGTAATAGTAAGGTAAGCGAATACACAGTAATCGTTAATCCACTTGACAACTAATAGCAATAGAAATTCGTTGGCAAGAAGAGAGGGAGAGGACTTGTATGAACAAGGCATTGGGTTTTTTTCTTTGACTTTTCTTTCTTTCTATGAATTTCTTTATGCAGTAAGGTAAGTATACAGATTGAAGTAATTTAAATTATAACCCATCCCCCCCCCCCAAAGAAAGTGAGTCACAAACATTATTGCTTTAATTTGCTCTCTCCCTATATACCTAGCTGGTTCAGTGTACAGTGTGGGTCATTTATTATTCAAGGATGTTGGAAATCTTGATTCTAATATAACATTTGTGTGTGCTGTGCTGCAGTGTGTGTGTGATGCAGTATATACACTTTGTGGTTGTCTCTAATTTCTGTGGTCCTTAAAAATGGCTAAATAAATGAAGAAAGAAATAAGTCTGGCAAAAATACAGTGGTATGGAAGGTTCTTGAGGAGGGCTGGAGCTCATCAGTGCTTTTATTTAGCGTGTTGTTGTTGTTATTTTTCTATAGCTTGTTGGACTTCCGCTGCTTTCACCTGGAGATCTCAAAGCGCTGTGCAGATCAGTTAAGACTTGCATCACCTCTGTGAAGAGCTGGGCAGACATCACCAAGAAAGACACTGATTGCCAGTGAGATTAGTGGCTTGCCCTGAAGTCAGACAGTAAATTAGAGCTTGTTCAGACCTGAAGAATAATGCAGATTAAGGTAGGGGGTGAATTCAAAGGGCAGTAGGTGTTTTTCATAATTCTGTGTATGGCTGCTCTTATTCTGGAGCAAAGATGTCTAGTTCTTGGCAAAACCCACTTAGTTATTCAGGAACCAGTGGGTAACTGGGTTACAGTTAGGGTTATCAACCCTGTGTGTAGATGAGCCCCTCCTTACTGAGGCTGCAGCAACGAGGTTATCCTGGTTCCTGGTCCACTGTTCCACCTGCTAGGTCAGTTATAACCCTCGCTTAGACCTTCAGGCAGTGTGGGGAGAAGTAATTGGCTGTGATAGACATGGAGCATGCTAGTTAAAATAATACGTCATCAAAATAGTACTGCACTTGCTAATTCAGAGCCCTTGGTATCTCTCCAGCTCCCCTCATGCGAGAGTATTCCCTGTTCATGGCTCCTGCCAGTTTATGACGCTGCTTCCTGGGCCTGCTTTTTGGGTTGTAGCATTTTTTCCAACACCAGCAACAAAAATTGCAGAAAGGAAATTGCAGCCTTTTTCCAAGGGATGGGAGGGAAAGGAAAGGAGTGTCAGAGTTCTTCAACTCCCTGACTTCTTGCAAGAAAGTTGACTTTGACTTTTGCAATTAATAAATTCATTTGGGATGCTTCTGCTTTTCCAGATCTGAATCCTGCTTCAGTGAAACCACACTACTTTGCACTAATCACTCACTATTGTCTATCACCTGCATTTTTGCAGGTTGGCTGGTACAAGAACAAATACTGCTTAGAAAAACGGAGGGACTGTGACTTACTTTGATTTTGAAGCTTGATAGTAGTCAACATCCTATCAGTATAAAATAGCCATAGTAATGAGACCTCATTATGGCTCTCTGCTATAACCTCTGCTGAAAAGTAGGGAGTATTTACTACTGCTTTGATGCTTTTTTTTTTTTTTTTCCCCCTTGCAGATTATAAAGGAGTGTGGACTAGTGAGGTTCTGCGCTTGCAGCTTGAAAGGTAGCTTAAGTTCTAGGGCATGATTTATTTTGCTTGTTTTTCTGACTGGTTGAGCTTAAAGAAAATTCTGACTTGGCTATAAAGGTTTTTCTGTTTGTCTCCACATGGAATTACATGGTGCCGAAGCAGCCCTCACTAATCTCAGTGGAAGACGTGCCATCATTTTAAGCAGCACTTTCATCTGCAGGTGTCTGAGGCCTTGCCTATACACAATTCAAGCAACAAATTAGCTTGCCTATTTATCCAGGTGCTTGTAATAGCCCTTATCACTGAAATATTTAGGCGATTCAGAATTATTAATGGATTTTTATCCTTGCAAGATCCCTCTGAGGCAGGGAAGTAGGATCTCTACTTTGTAGATGAAGAACTGGGGCACTGAGTGGATTAGATAACTTGTTTCAGGGTCATGCAGGAGGCCTGGGACTGAGCTGGGAATTGCACCCCAGGGTCTTAAGCCTCTGTCCCAATGTCTAGTTCCCAAGGATGTCCTTCCTGCTGTTGTAGAAACTGTCTGGGTTATCTAATTAATTAAATGTATATGCTGCTCTTCTCCCAAAGTGCTCTAGGTGGCTTACAATAAAAACAAGATAAATTATAAAACAGATGCAATATTAAAATAAAAAAATAATAAGTAATAGAGCACCTCTCAAAACAGTGCCACAGACAGTACCCAGATTGGCCCCTCCTGCTAAGTGCCTGCCCAGTTAGGAAAGCCTCACAACACTTCTGGAAGATGTCCAGGCTCAGGCTTTGGCGAGCCTCGAGGAGGGAGTTCCAAAAAGCTGAGGCGCGACAGTGGAGAACGCAATTGATGCATCTCTTTCAGTGTTTCATTTCAGTTTTGCAGTAGTGGATAGGGAATCAGGTTGGCACAGCTGAAATTGGACACGCTTGACCTGAAAGGGGGTGCCCACCTCAGAGAACTGCAGTGATTTCACTTACGGTCCTTACTGTGACTTCAGCTGGTGAATGAAAGAGCATGTTACCTGCTACCTGGGTTGGCATAATGATCAAAAATTGTCTTGTGCATATCCCTCCTCCCCCCCACAAAAGAAACCCCCACAAAAAACAGCATCAGGTTCCTACCACTGGCTCCAGCAGCCTTCCATGACAAACCAAAAATACTGCAAAAATAACAGCAGGAGGTAAGCATACCTTTCCTTCAGTGTGGTTTTTTTTTTCTCTTCTCTTGGAAGGCCTGAAGCAGCAGTAGCAGAAAGTGTATTGAAAAGAATCCCATAGGGAAAGAAAGAGCAGTGGAGTATTTGTGATTGTCGTTAGACAGTTGGAAAATACATTTAAACCTCTTATTGATGTTTTAGTTGCATTAACTGCCATAGTATTCGAGAAACATGGTCTTATCTTTACCTCCATTTAACCATCTATGTAACGGGCAGAATAATAATTATTTGTAATAAATTTGAAGTCCTTGGGGAAAGGTTCTGTAAGTTGAAGTAATTCTTCTTCACATAGCCAATAAACCCCCTGCTCTTTTCTTCTGAAATGAGTGCTGTGTTCACTCCCAAGATTTGCTTGCTTGCAGGCTTCAGTACTTGGTATCACTTAAGCAGGTCTTGAGAGCACTTTATAATTCCAGAAACATGCAGGTTGAAAAGCCCTTATAAATGTATATGGTAAAACATTATGACTCAAAGTTACTACATAGCTACCGGCTCCATTTAAAATATTTTTGCAGATTTTTTTTTTTTTTAAAGTGGCTGTTCAGCATGATTGGTGACTTTCTATACGAGCATTCCCTAACATGTGGTAACTTATTTCTTTGCTTAAGGCTTATTTGGAGCATTAATGTGTGCCCTGGGCTGCGTTTGGTGGAATGCTGGTGTTGCTTGCAGAAATTTAAGCATTTCACTGCTTTATGCAGAATATCATTTGAACACTGTTATCACAAAAGCGGTATCAGTGTATTATGCATTGTTCCTCAAAGAAGCATATTTGGGGACCTACAGGTGATCTGTTGATTGCTGGAAAAGTGTTAGCTGTTTTTATGAAGCAAAGAGTTGGCAAGTAATGCATCTTCTCTGTGGAAATTTGGGGCATTTAGGGCACCTGCACACATGCCCGACACCTGCTCTGATGCATGCTAATTAGCACACTCCAGCAGCCCTGGTGTCATATGTATTTAGCATCCCCACACTTCAGAATGGCGGCGGGGCATTTAAACTGAAGCTCGTGGAACAAGCTTTGGTAAAAACACCCCACTGCCATTTTGAAGTGCAGGAGGCTGAATACAGGAGGTACTGAGAGTGCTTTAATTACAGCGGCCCCTGAGAGCCACTCTAATTAAAGCACCACTCCCACCCTGTATGGATGACCATACACCTGTATGGATGATCTTATTCCATTTGGGATTCAAGGTGCAACTCAATTCCACTCTACTTTGGCATACAATCACTTTATTCTGGTATCATTATTCACTTAGCTTTGAACCCATTCTAATTATTCCAGAATAGCGTGGCCAAAAAGGCCTCTTGGTTTTCTCACACAAAGAAGCCCTTACTTTAAGAAGAGATCTTACAAGGTGTTGAACTCTAGTTCTTTGCTTGCAATCATTTTTGCTAAAGTCTGCTGTTTTAATTGCAAGCTCTGTTCAGTATAGGAGAACCTGAATGGCATTTGTGTTACTCGTATGCTTTTAGCATACTTCAGAGAAAAAGTTTTCAAGGGAATCCCTGTTGTAATGTTCCTTTTGTGGAGCCCGTACTCAAAATTTAATGAGGGAGACTTCAGGTAGTGAGCACAACTAATCAACTTTTCATTCTGCTGGCTCTGAGGGGCCGGAGGAAGGTGGTGAGGGGTTTACCCCAATGGCAGGGGAAGTACGGAGGGGGACTGGAACGTTTTAAATCCTGCCTTGTGTTCCAGTTGACTTGAACAGCTCTGTATTTCAATGGGTGTTTTGTGAGCACTGGTGCAGAAGGAAGTGTGGTCAGGGTTAACTAGTGTGAACTCTGAAGCCTGGTTTTGTCTTCCCTCCCTCCAGTGATGGCAAACACCACTAGGGTGTGGACCATTATGGTAAAAGGGTCAGGGCTTTACTGCATGGACACTGCTCTGGGGTAATTACCTGTGTGCACCCTTGTCTCATGGCAAGTAGAAATTAAACCATGCTAAGTTACACCTCTTTGTGGGTAAGCCACCACAGTTTAGCTTCTGCATACTAGAGGGTAGGAGGATGAACGCAAGCAGTTACTATTGAGCAACTGATCTGAAATAAGAAAGCTTTGCCCCTTGTTTTCCTATGGCTGATTTTTCACCTGTGCACTTAATTACTCGTCAGCCCCCACATCCTCTTCCGAGTGGGGAGTTTCAGACTGGATATACTACGTGGACACACCAGGTGGTTTGCTGGGAAGGGGATCTCTGGGTTGGGAGCACGGGTGCGTAACTGCCAAGGTGAGCCTAGCCATGACGGTGGCACGGGTAAAAGTGCAGGGCAGCAGCTGAAGGACTTCTGGGCTAGCTCGCACTTCCACTGCGTACAATTTCATGTGACAAAAGTTGTACTCGACTGTGTTCCTCTACTCTGCCCCTTCTTAGCGTGAGAGCTGTTTGTGGTGAGAACCAGCCCTGCTTTGTGCCTGTGTAAAGCTCTAATAAGTGTGCACTTTCTCAGCTAGCCTGGATAAAGGGTTGTCTGTGGCCCTCCATGGAGTTTCTCCAGCAGTGTGGTTTCCCCTGGGCCCTAGTCTTTCTCTTCAGCTGCAGCTTGTGATGACACCGGTCCCCCGCAGGTTAGTTGCTCAATGGTGAAGTGGACCCCAGGGACATACTTGTGTGTCGGCTGCACTGTTTGCTGCGCTCTTCTCTTGTGCTCACTCCGTACCACGCTGCCTTGGAGTCCAGGTTCTTGCGTGCTCGATTCCCTGCGTGGACGATCACGAGCTGCGTGGCTGGCGGAAAGCAGCAGGGCTTGAGAAGCACCATGTTGTCTTAATGGCTGTGAACTGCACGGCTTTTGTGCCTGGCACTCGGGCATCTTGAGGGGCAGCAGCCCTGTTGCACAAACTCATTTTCATCAGTTCCCTGGCACAGGGAGGCGAATGGCTTCCTCGAGCCCTGACCTTAACTGCTGTTTGCTTGTGTGTGGAGGTTGTAAATGCTTCCAGTAGCGCAGGCAGCACCGCAGAGGCTTCGTTTTGCTTATAGTGAATTTCACTCCTCTGGAAAGGGCTCCACTGTGCTAATCCTCTGGCATTGTGGCACTTGTCACCTACCAGATAGGTGTTAAATACTGCATTCAAAGGGGATTATCACCATCTCCTCTGCTCTGGCTGCAGCCTGGGAGAGAGGGAAGAGACATTTCTGCTGTTTTGTGCGGGAGGAGTAAAGGGGAATCCACCAACATGATTGTAAAGGTCACAGAGCATGTTGGCACCCTTTGAGGTGAAATAAGATGCTTTACAAATGTAGGGATTAATAATATATATTTGAGATGGCGTTTAGTTTAAAACCCGTGCGCAGGAGGGGCGCAGTTCAGTGCTGTATCACTTGAATCAATGCTGGTTGTCCATCACTGCTATCTAAAACTTGCGTGTTGACACATGACAGCATTATTACATCAACATATGGCTTGTTTAGTCAGGCTTCGCAACTTGTGCACGGTTTCCTTAGTAAATGGTAGCGGAAGGACCGCTGCTGCACGGCGTAATTGCAAGTCGGCTCTGACATGATTCGGGTTTGATGGCTGTCTTGTCTTTTTTTGTTCCTTTTTGCAGTAATTTGATACGTTTAACTTTTTCAGATTCTCTGTGATGTTGCTGATCTTGGGAAGTGTAATAAATGATTTTAAAAATCCAGGTTGCTTAAGAACAGTATCATGGAGGGCTGTGTATGTGTGCATGTGAAAATTAGAAAGGGTAGCCAGAATCTGGCTTGACACAGATTTGCTACTGTTACTCTCTATTTCAAAGGTAAGTTTGAAAAAGAAATGACAACAAACAGCAGGGAACATGGATCACTATCATGTTGCAAAGGATCCTTTAAGTAGATATATTCATCCAAGAAAATTCTCAAGCAGGCTTTGCTTGATCTTTGCAGTCTGTTAGCAGGCTACAGACTGATCAGTTTTTTACTATATCCTCTCTTGAAATACATACAGTACAAATTAAAACTTACTTTTAAAGTTATTTCTGCATTGAGCTTAGCTGGTGACTTAATGAAGAGCAGATAGAGGTGTAAGGGGGCGGGGGGGTTAGCTTCTTGCCTGGGGCATTTTCTACCCAACGGTATGGCCTGTGTTTATCCCTGAGAACAGTACTGGCTTCTGAAGCACTGTATTAGTAGACAAGTATTGCCAACGCAGCGATGAGGAAAACAAGGGTAATGTATGCTGCAGGGTGTTTCTTATGCATCTGCCCAGTTTTATTTTTACATGATATATTTATACACATGTGCTCCCTCCCCAGTTTAGATTTAAAGTCTGTAACTCTGGGTGTTCAGCTTTTGAAAAGGCAAAACTGATATCCAGGAAGGAACAGGGATTCGTAAGCTGTGTAGCATATAAGACATCAGCAAACCTTCCAGCATTTTGCTTCTCTAAATGAATTAGCGCACCCTTTAAAACTGGTCCTGCTGTTAGGTAGAAAATAGAACTTTTGGCTCGTTGATTGTAGCAAAATATGAGGAGACTCAAGCTGTCTGATTGTAGGCTTTAAATACTCGGAATGATTCATCCTGCTTGCTTGTTGTCTAACCCCCTAGTTAAAAATTACCATATACTTTAAGTAAATTGAAGAAGGGTTATTGCAGAAGTGTGAGAATAAATGTGAATGACAAAGCATTGAATTCCCTCTCCAGCAGACTGCTCTTGGGTTCAGAGAAGGATCATTAGTGACCTGCAATGCTGTTGGCGAGCTCGGCGCTTTCAGCAGGGCTGGCAGTCGGGGTGTAGCGGCTACGTGCACAAAAAGAGTGGGCAACAGGAGCAGGTTGTGAGACCTGGCAGCCTGTGTGTGAGACTACATACACAGATTGCTGGTAAGGTAGGATGCAAGTATTGTTTTAATGGGAGTTTTCAGGAGCTTGAGCATTGGTTCTTCCCAACCAGTGCTTGGAGTTGGGTCAAAAGTATAATCTCGGCCACTGAAAACTAAGACGCTAGCCGTCCTTCAGACTTTGCCTGTTGGAGATGGAGAATAGCTGGAGGAACGCCCTGTAGGCTGGCTGAGCCTGGGAGGTTGGAGGAGCGAGCGCGGTTGTGTGTGGCTACGTCACGGCTGCTCTCAGCATGTCGAAAGCCTGTGGGGCTTGGTCCCCTGTGCCGCAGCCACCTTTCGCCGGTGTCTAGCATAGCTGACTGAAGGGACTACAAGCCTAGCCCGAGGGAGAAGGGGTTGCCCAATGCCCAGCCCTGGCACAGCTGACCACAGCGAAGCTCTGTGCCCGGGAGAGGTGGAGGGGGTTGGACATGCAAGTCTCTGTCCCCCTCTGCAGCAGGTCGATAAAGCAAGAAGCCCAGAAGAACGCACCAGCTCGGGAGGAGCACCAGGCTCCTGATGTGCCTCCAGGAATCCCAGGTGCGAATTTCCAGGAGCGGAGAAGAGGGGAGAGCAGCCGGAGGCTCAGCTGTGGGCCCACCTCCAGGTTGCAGCTGTCCCCAGGAGGGCGCCATGCAGGCCCCTTTACCCCGGGAGTGTGGTGCCAGGCAGGGGTGTAGCAGCCCCAGGACTTGCGCTCCTCCAAGCACATTGTGGGCCTGCATACCTCTAGCTCTAACTCTGGCCCCACTCTTAGAAGCCCCCTTCCCCACCCCCAGTCCCCTAAGTGGCTGTAGCAATGTATCCAACGGCTTTCATTAACCATGATTGTTCCTTGGGGCAGGCACCGACACAGTGGCCCGTGAGGTGCTGGGGCTACAGCCCGTGTCCTCCCTGGTATAGTACCCTTCCCTGGGCCTGTTTCATGTCCTCTCTTCCGCCTCCCTTCCCAATGCAGTCGTTCCACTCTTCCCCCGGGTATACACATCTCTGCGCCTGTAATGCTTTTCTCACCTGGCTTTAGACGCCTCCCTCCTATTTCTGGTCTCACCTGTGTGTTAAGGGGGCTGGAACGGAGGACTTTTTAGAAGTCAGATTATACTGTTTATAAAGCAGTATTGCTGTTCTTTCTGCACAGTATTCTCTGAGCAGATGTCTAGGTAGCCATTCTGACCTTGCTTCTGGGTGGGTCAGTAATAGGCATGGAGAAGAAATACATTTTTCTTCTGTTGCCAGGGGGTTGGGGGAATTCAGAGCATTCAGCTGGTTTCTGGGAAGTCTAGCAGCAAGGGGGCAAACAGAAGAAAAGTGTTGAAGGAGGAAAAAATTAGAAACTAGGAGTGTTCCTTGGGGGAGGTTTTAGGTCAGTACAAAGAGACCTGAGACGGCTTTTTTTAATTCAGAGAGACTGCTTGTTTACCATCTGATAGCTGTACTGTAGGCTACGTGGATGAGCGAAGGAGTCCACTTCCTGAGAAGACGGGTGTTCATGTGTAACAAAGCACAGCGGCACAACCGGGGCCGGCTTGCTGCCTCCCCTTTGCGTTTGCAGATCCGGCAGAAAAGCAGAAGATTAAATAGGCTGGAAGAGCTAGCTGCATTGTTGCCCGTGAAGTAGCCTTGCTCTCAGTCAGCGGTGGGACGGGGGAGGACTAATCTGGCTGCTGCGTGGGCTGTGTCCTGAGGATGTCTGTTTTCTGGACTTCCTGTCCATGGTGAGCAGTGTTGAATACTAAAAAAACCCAAACAAACCCCTTTTAACCTTAAAGAATGAAGACATCCCATAGGCACAGGATGAGGAAAATGCAGGAATCTCAGTTTTGTTGCTTAGACGGTCGGGAGGGATTGAAAAACAAAACATGTTTTGCTCTACAATAGATGTGAGGGTGTGGAGTGGTTACTTTCCAATCCCGTACTCTGACTCGGGCGTCCCAGGCCGGCGGAGTCTGGCTGCTGTGCCGCAGTGCCCAGCGCAGTCCTGCCTCTTTTGGGGCAGCCGGTCCTTTGCTGTGGCTCGCAGCATGTACCCCGATCTACTTGTTCCTGTCGGGCATGTGCCAGAAGGCTTTTATTTTGAGTCCTTTTGTAGTGTCAGAAATGTGGCGTCCAGCTCTGAATCTTACCCAGGACGCTGTTAGTCTGGACAAAGATTTGCTAACATCGCTTGCACTGTATATAGTTGAAGTAAGGCTTTCATAGACACGAGGTGGAAGAGATCCTTGGGTTCATCAAGTGGATGTTTTCTACAGCAGCAGCTCTGGCATTTTGTCTGGCTCAGTTTTTTGGTTTACTTTTGTGGTGGTGCAACCATGTTTTCACCCAGCAGCCTACTCTGCAGTGCACAGAAATACAATCTTTCTAACGTAACCTTTTTCCCTCTAATGTGTGCACCTGACGTACTTACCTCATGTTTACTGCTAGGCCAAATAATGACTGTTCCCTTTGTCCTTCTTTGTAGTTTGGTCCCTGTAATCCGTTAATCACTTTTATGCCCTTTTCTTAGATTAATTGCATGTTTTAGTCCTTGTAGCACCTCCCAAGACCTACAAATAAAGCTGATTTTCTGTTTATCTTCTCTTACAGATAGCTAATGAAAATGTTTAACAGAAACAAGCCAGAGACCAACTGTTGAGACCCACCCGCCTCACTCTAGCTTTGATACAGTGTCATTTCTGGTTTGCCAGGTTTTCTTGAAAACCAATATACTTTTCTGCTGTGTTCTTTATTGTGTTTCATTTCCAAGTAGCTTTAACCTGTGCTCGTTGTAACCAAGATTTTTAATCTGCCTTGGTGTTTATATGACCCCTATCACTCTGCTATTGGACTACCTCCTATAACTCAAGTTCCTATTGTATATCCAGGGCGGCCTCCCCTCCGGCCAGATTATATTTTCTGGACTATAAATTTGTCTGCTTGCAATTTGGGATCATCTTTCATCCTTGCTCAGCTATGTTCATGCCTATCTTGGTAGTTGACATTGATGATGAGTACAATCTTAATCTTTCCTGCTTAGCTTCGAAATCTCCCAGGGTGTAGACTTACCTTTATGAAGACCCCCACATACTTTGTAGCCTGAAAGTGGTAGGACTACCACCAGATCACAGCATAACAGAGAAGCAGGGCTGGAAGAGGCCTTACAGGATCATCTCTCTCCAAACCACACTATACAAATCCATTGCCCAACCTCTTAGCAAAATTATACAGTCAACCCTGACACAGCACAAGACCTCACACCCTAATCTGCCACAGGTAAAGCAGGGGGACCATGGCAGCCAGCGTCCCGTTTCTGTCAAAGATTGTTAATATATGCTCCAGAGCTCCTAGGTAGAGGACCATGCCCCCTGCTACAGAGGAAGGCAAAAAAGACCATAATCTGCACGGGGTAAAATTCCTTCCTGACCCCAAATATGGCAATTGCTCTGACCCTGAGGGGAGGGGTGAGACCCTCTAGTTTTTAAGTCCCAGCAGGTGCATTGACTCAGCCCAGTCAGAATCCCCAGCCTGGGCTGCAGCCAGCACCCCATGCCTCTGAGGAAGGCTAAAAACGGACTGAAACATGTAGTAGAAATGGGAGGGGGCATCCTGTAAAGTCGACGGCTACAGTATTGATAGCAACGAATACCCATATAAATGCTGAAAGGTACTTTGTACATCTTACCCTACTTCCAGGATCTCTCATCATTTGCTCATTTTGAAACATCACGTATTGGTGAACAAGCAAGCTTCTCTGCTCTGCTTTGAATCTGCCAAACAGTATTGATTCTCTTGTTTTCAGCAATCCCTCGGAGTCGAGGATGGTTGTCTTTCCATGACTGTCTTGTCTTCGGGTCTGAAGATGGCTGACGAGGCCGATCCAGGATCAACAGGTTCTCTTGCAACTCGTGCATGTATTTCTGTGCGGGGTGGGTGACTCTGGTTTCTTGTTTTGGTCCACAACATGCTGTTTTTGCATCTTCTGCTTTTCCTGTTGTTGTCATAAGATTTCAAAGTACTGAGATCTTTACAGCAGATCTTCCTTCACTTGGGGTGGTCGTCCCGGGCAGTAGTCTTCCACAAGTTGATGTCTGTGTTGCATTTTTTCAAGTTGGCGTTGAACACCCTTGAAGTGCCCTTCTTTTGAGCTTATGCCTTGTCTGAGCTGGGAGAACAGAACTTGCATTGAGAGTCTGGAGTCGAACGTCCGGATGGCATGGCCAGTCTGGTGCAGTTGATGTTGGAAGAGCATCGCTTCGATGCTTGTGGCGTCTGCTTGTGAGAGGACGCTAATGTTGGTGCACCTCTTCCCACTGGATTCGAAGGACCTTCTGGAGGCAGCGCTGATGGCACTTCTCCAGTGAAGTATTGTTACGGTACTTCACCACTATAGTAAGCCTCCCCAGCCGTGGATCTACAAGTCCTCAGCAGCGGATCGTGCAGAAGAAGTTAGAATCTCATCGGCTGCAAAGGGAGACGAGGCTGCAGTGGAACGAGGTCTCTGGTTGTCCTGGCCTCCTGGTCGTTGGATTACGGTTGTGTCCTGTCAAGCACCACGTGGAAGCTGATGTGCAGCAACTTCTCCACAATAAAAGAAATTGGGCCCAGGCATCTTCCACAGATTCTCACGTGTTATGTTAAAGGCTTTGTATGTGGACTGTTCTGAGAAACTTATGGAGAGAAAAATGATCAGAAGGAAGAACAATCATGCAAGTGTTAAATATTTTTATTAAAGTTAGTTTAGGTTCTTCAGGCTGGGTTGGTGAAATGACCTATCCTGCCTGGAGTGGTTGATCCTTTGCAATGAAATGGACTCTGCAGGTTGGGAATGAACGTGCTGTCTCTTCTCAAATCAGAATTTTTAAATGTTTCTGAGATGAATCGCAATAAAGAAAATGTTCCGCCGCTAGAAAGTAACTTATCAGCTGTGAATTTATCATAGGCTTTTAGACTGCCATTTGATGCATTTCTCTCGGTGTTCTTTGAACCACTTCTGCCTCTCTCCTTGTTTACCCTCCTCCACAAAGGTCTAGTATAAAAGGAGGTTAACAGTGGTAATTTTTATCATCAGTTAAAAATGGGCTTCTTCAACACGAGCGAGAGATTGCAGAGGGATCTGGATAGGTTACAGGGG
>NW_017728993.1:27810261-27810970 GCF_001723915.1 Gavialis gangeticus | reverse complement strand
TCCGACCCTTAATCTATGAATCTATGAATCTATGAAACACAAGTCGAAGGCCACATTGTGTATTCCTGTGTTTTAATGTAAAGCATTTGGCATCCATCAGTGTAACATCATGCCATTATCACCTCATTGAATTTGGAAGAGGAATGCTGGAAGTAATTTGCACAGCATCGTTTAATCTTCTTTGTCAAATAATGAATTTATTATTGATTTGAAGCTGCTGGTTAGCTTTGGAGAATTGTGTTGTAACTTGCTTCACAGTTGTTTTTCCTAGAGAAGCTAGTGCTAGTGCTGCATATTGTTATGTAAAACAGTTGTTAAAGAATATTAAGGTTGCAAATTCAAGTACTCAGAAGTTTGGAAATAGGTATGATCCATTGCTCCTCCTGAATGAGGCCTGGGTCCTGTGGGAGAAATAATGTATTTACTCAAATATAAGATTACTACACCCTGACTGTAAGATGGTCCCTTCAATAATTAGATTCTATACATGGAAAATATATACATTTGTTATAATTTTCTAGGTATAGAATCTAATTATTTGAGGCTTGCCTTGATTTTATCTTCTTCCCATTGCTGTAGCAGGGTTAATAATTCTGGGAGGTCAGGTAGCCCCCTTGTCTTCCCTTCTCCCAGCCTCTCCCCTGTGCAGCCCCTTCGCCCCTCCTTACTGTCAGACCCTGCTCTCCCTGAGCACATGGAAGTGAAGGGC
>NW_017728993.1:27778451-27805261 GCF_001723915.1 Gavialis gangeticus | reverse complement strand
TCCCTTCTCCCAGCCTCTCCCCTGTGCAGCCCCTTCGCCCCTCCTTACTGTCAGACCCTGCTCTCCCTGAGCACATGGAAGTGAAGGGCAACTTCCCTTGTTAGCACGTGCCAGTTGTCAGTCACCCTTGCCACTGGATTTCTGTCCCTTATTTCTGATTTGAATATGACTGGTTTCCATTTCCAGCCCTGGTCCTTGTTATGCCTTGTTCTGCTATTTGAAAAGCCCTTTAGTACCTGTGAAGATACTTGTACCCTGTAATCAAATTGCCTCCGTCCTTTTGATAAGCTAACAGATAGAGCTCTTTCAATCTCACTATAAGGTATTTTCCCAGTCCTTAAATCATTTCTGTGGCTTTTTTCAGTTCTCCGACTTTTCATCATCTTTTGTTAAGATGCCTGGTCCTGGATGCAGTGTTGCAGTACTGGCCTCAGCATTACCACATCCAGAGCTAAAACAACCTCCCTCCTCCTGTTTTAACATGTATAGGAGCCCCTGCTTGATGTTAGGAGCTAGTGTTGAGCTTCCTGTCCTCCGTGGTCCTGATACATTCTTCAGAGCGTGTGCTCTGGCTTCCCATTCTGGAGGTTTGGCTTGCATTTTAATCCCTGTATTTGTAACATTTTTTGTGTTAAAAATCTTTTGTTCAGATGTGTCCATCTTACACACAGTCAGTCAGCTTTGCTCTGCAGCCTTGCCCTTTCTTTCTGTGTATTTACCACCCACTGATCCTCACTTCATCAGCAGTGATTTTACCTCCAGATCGTTGATGGAAATGTTAAGCAGTGCCAGGCCCAGTTCTGATTCCTCAGCATTTAATTGATTCCTCATTGACAGCAGCTTTTTGAGATCTGTCTGCCAGTTCGTAACGTAACATGTTCATGTGTGCTCTGTTGACACTGCTGAGTGCTCCTTTATATTATCTAGTGCCATGTGGTACCGAGTCGGATGCCTTTAGGTGAATCAGTCACTGGAAGGGGAGGAGATGCATGGTTTTGCTGGTAGGGCTCATAGTTGTTTGCTAGATGGCAGGGAAATGTTGGGATCCTGCAGTCATGGCTGCATTGCCAGGTTTTGGCTAGGTACCTGCTGTAGTGGTTTTATAGCCCCCTCTGCTCTCATAAGAGGCTCCTGTTGTCTTGTGCACCAGTCCCCCCCTACCTCCTGCATCAGCTCCTGCCCTCCTGTCTCTCTGTTCTTCTTCCCTGGTCCCTCCTTATTGCAATCAGATTTGGTTGTTTCCTCCTATGCCATGTTCCTGGGTAGTAGTGGAGGGTAGGGAGTGGTGGAGAGAGAAGGGAGAACAGCGATGAATGTAGGAGAAGCAGTTCCAGTTTGTGGGACAAGCACTGGCAGGACAAGCCATGCTCAGCTGGAGGATGGCTATGTGCAAGCAGCCTGAGCATGATTTACGCAGTTGTCAATGCATGCAACTTAGGAGCAGGGGTGTGGGGGGGTGCTGGAGCATGCTCAGTGAAGAGGGAATCTTTGATGGTAATGCCCCCCACCTCTCACTACACCCACGCTTGGCCATGCACAGACTGCAGCTGACCATTTGATCTGGAGCTGCCAAGTCCTCAGCAGCTTCATTCTGCTAACAAGTGTAGGGGAGGCTTTCCAGAGTTGGCATGATGCAGAGAAAGAGTGCCTTCACCTTGCTGCCATGTCATTGTGCATCTCGGTTCAATGGCTGTAATCGGAGAGGTTGAAACACCTGGATCAACAGGCACACGTTGCCAATAATTGACCTTACCGGGGTATTCAAGCTCAGCTGTGATTTCTGAAGCACAACTTCCTCTTCAGCCTGAAGCCCCAGCTGGAATCTCTGAAATGGTACACGGAAAGACAGCAAAGTCCAGTTTTAGATTTGACCCAAGGATTAAAATCCTGGAAGGCCAAACTGAGCTCTGCCACCCCATTCCCCAGCTCAGTGGACTCAGAAGTGTGAGAAGCTGCTTTTATTCTTTTATCTCTCTTTAACAGACATATTACTTTAATTAATGTGCAGTTTAGCCAGCCTGCATCGAATCAATAACTTTTACAAGTGGCAGATTATTTTTCCTCCTGCAGGAAAGAAAAGGATATCTCTGCAGATTTAGATTGTCCTTATGCTGAACTGTAAAATCACTGCTGCTAAGAATTTTACTCTATTTATAGACCAAATTATATGCTCAGCTTCCAGAGGAAGGATTTAATATTTGGGGTTTTCTGTAGATAATCTAAGAGATTTATACAGCTTGTTCCACAGTCTCTTTCCAGTGATTTACACCTCGAGCTTTTATTACAATGGGAAGACAAGAACTCAGTTGTTTGTTTGGAAGCCTAAGCCCCCTAAAGGTATGTATTCCTCTCTAAATCCTGTCTAGTCAGTGCCTACAACACCAGGAGCAGTGGGAGGATCGACAGACGCTTGTGTTTCCTCCTCACTCTGGAACCACCGAAAACCACGTGCTGGCTTCTGTAAACAAGGCCATTTGCTGGGGGAGGAGGGAAGGTCTTAACCTCGATCACAAAAGGAATCCAAAAACTCCACATGAAAAAGGTATGCGAGATTAGCTCGCTTGTGGATAGCTTGCTTTACAGCTTCCAGAAGGCACTAGCCAGAGAGACCTATGGAGAATGACAAGTATGCCATGCTGTCTCGGTGTCTGCCTGAGGGGAGTGTAGCCCTTGAATAAATAAGTGTCTACAGATCATAAATCGTCATTTTATCGTCAGCCAGTGATCAGTGCGTGATCACTCCCAGATTTCTGTTGGAGGCTGGAGCTGCCATCATCTTGTATTAGTGTTTTGTAGGAGGCAAATGTGACCTTCTTTAAATGTTTTAACTGCTTGATTAGGAGTGTCTAATTAGTTGAGTTTCTGTAGGCTTCGGGGCATTTAGACCAAAATCTGTGTCTGAAACTGGAGGACAACTTAGGAAGGCCTAGGCATGACTGGAGCAATTCAGTCCATCTTTTCAGTGACTGACACCAAGGGTATCCGGTGAGGCGACTGGCTTTTTGTGCCGTAGTGGTGGTGGACTTTGTTAACATTAACCTGTGCCCCTGTAGTGGAGGTGGCACCGGCCAGGAAAGGCATCGCTGGGTCTTCCTACAGCGCTCTACTTTCCCAGCCAGGGAGCTGTTGGAAGATGCTGCGCGTTGGGCCTTTGCTGCTGCCTGGGCTCCGTAGCGTTGGGCTGGTCCCAGCACCTACATAAACGAGCGTGGGGAAGTGCTGCTAGACTGGCAGGCACAGAGTATATTGTAAACTGAAAGGAAAGCTATGCTCGCATTGACATTAGCAGACTCAACAGGAAGTGACTTTACATTCATATGTGCAGATTTAACATTCGTATATCTCACGGTGAGCATCTGGCATGTTTCCTTGTGTCTTTAAAAAATGGTGGGAGAATGGAAAGGAAAGGCAGCTCAACTCCCCTTTCTGCTCTATCCACAGCAACGTGTGTCACTGGATCATGAAGCTGAGTTAAAACAGCTACAGTGAATGCAGAGGCCCTTAATAATGTATTGCTGGCGCTCAGGCTGCATCCATTGTTCCTTAGGCAAATGCTGCTAGATGTATTTATATGGAGCATTGAAAAAGAAAATTGCACAATTCAAAATAGGCCGATGTTTGTGTAAAATCTTTAACTAAATGTTAGTGGCTGAAATGTTACTAATTGAATCTGGCTAGATTTTAAAACTATCCACAAAACACTGTGGGTGTAATTCCAGAAGAGCACTGGACACAAGTGCTCTGCGCGTGCTGTCAGGTAATCTGACGTGGGGATCGTCTGGAAACCAGAATCATCGAGTCCACGAGGGAGATGCTCCCAGGAGGCTTAGAGCCTGCACCCGTCTCTCTGTTTTGTGTAATTGGAGAAAATGAATTGGGAAGCTTGAGCTCATTGCTTCTGCGTTTGTATAAGAGGGGACAGGGCTTTCAGTGCATCCCTGAGCCTGGCTGCCCTGTTTGCTAGGCTTGGCGCTGCTGTCTTGAAATTAAGGCGTGCTTTTTATTTGGAAAAGTGCTTCCAGAGCAGACCTAGCTGTGTCTCATCAATGAAATGAATAAATCTGAGTGAAGCAGATGAGTAAGTGTGCGTTTAAAGAGAATCGTAAGTTGAGGAGCTACAAAAAGAATTCTGATGTGGTGGGACGGGAGGGCGAGGAGGAGGAGGAGATGCCGTTACGGGCAGAACCAGTGTGATTGTCCTCCTGAGGTTTGGGGAAAAGCATTTCTGTTGGGAGAACTGGGACTGACGAGGCCAACTGGTAGAAACATGTTTAAATACACCATGGATATTTAACAACGCCTGGCACTGGGAGGCCTATACCTTTCATTATAGTACAAACCCTCGGTGTGATTCTAGCAAGAAGAATTCGTTATTATGACTGGCTAATCACCATGAAGGTTGCATTCGTATCCTCCAGTGGTTGCTCAAACGAGACAGTCTTTTTGGCACAAATTAGCGAGGATAATTTCTAATCTGCAGTGCTGACTCTCCTCTCATGTAATCCTTACATTCAGAAGTCCTTTGAGAGACTAGTTGGCAACCTTAACCGTAAGCAGTGTGGACTGATTAGAGCGTTTGGCAGAGTGATATTAGCTGTGCAAGGTGGACAGGGAAGGGAAACAGATAAAGCAGTAATTGCCGCTGCAGTTCAAGTAGGTGGTCCTAACGATGAGATGCAGAAACCACTCTGGGTACGTTTTAGCTGGTTCCCTCGTGGTGACTTCCCTCGGATGGGGCACTTGATGCCGGAAGGAGCTGCGTTGTTCCCTGGGCAGGTTGCAGTAGTGGGGGCCACGGGAAAATGCTAAATACGGTATCGGGGTGAAAGGAATCACTGTCATGTGAAGGCCCCGCTCACTTGGCTGTCCTCTTCTTCAGGCATTTCTCAGTCACCTATGTGTGCTAAGGGTTAGGATTTTTGTGTGTTGGTTCATAATTGGTAAACCATGCACTCACCACCCCATTGCTCGGGAACTGTCAGATTTGGGCTTGTTTAATGATGGGGGGGGGGGCGGGGAAATCTCTTTTTCAAAAAAAAATTGCCTTTAGACAGAAGACCAGTATGGAAAACTTCAGCCCAATTGGCAAGCCCTTTGGAAACTGTCTGAGCATCTTAAATGGGGTTAGAATAGAAACTGCTTTGGGTTTTTTTATCCTGGTAGTGGCGGGCTTGACTGCCATGATATTTAGCGGATAACTCTTGTAACATGGCCGTCTCCTATGTGCTTGGGATGAGATTTTTCAAAGAGGCAAATGGAAGTTCAGCACCTAATTCCTGCTTGTATCCTTGAAAGCTTTCCATTTTTAATGAGCTTATGGTACCCTTGAGGCTAAAAAAAAAAAAAAAAAAAAAAAAAAAAAAAGAGGTCCCCATAGCTGCTTGATTTCTGAGCAGTGAATACGTTTTGCCGGTGTGTTTAGTAATGAAGACGTGAGTAGTAGAACTCTGCTCCTTGGTGGTGGAAAGCAAGGACTAAACTCCTGGGGAGCCCGTAGATGTGCTGCGGGGCTGCTCCGACGAGCTGTAATTACGGTGCATCGTAGCAGACTTGATTAATTGAGCCTGCTGCAGCGTGGTAATTACCGTGATCCAGGCAGCCTCTGCATCTCGTGTATTAGTGCCCCCGCACTTCAAAATGGTGGCGGAGGCATTTGAACTAAAACTCGTTGAATGCGACTTGGTTCAAGCACTCCTGCTGCCACTTTCAAGCGTAGGGACGCTGATACATTAGAACCTGCGGTGCTTTAATTGGAGCAGGTCTTGGACCTGCTCTAATTAAAGCCATGTGAAAGTGCCCTTAAATACTGCCCTCTTCACCCAGCTACAGCAGAAGGCTTTTACTTGTATTCTCCCAAACCTTGCACATGCTCCATCCAACTCTGTGCACAAGGCAATCGGCCTTTAAATGGTTGGGTTTTCATTTATGGTCGCACTTGAGCAGGCAAAGCAATCAGCGAATCTGCAGGATTTGGAGGAGATGTCTCGGTTTCCTCGGGGCTCCTGTTAGCTTCCCCAGCTCTGCTTCCATTCTGCCTTGCACGGAGGGAGCAGCGTGAATAATTAGGTCTGTGTCTCGTTACGAAATTGTCCTTGGGCTAGGTGTCTTCCTGCAGGTTAGTTGGCCTCCCACCTTGTCAGGGAAGGGAAATGGATGCATCTGTAGGAGCAAAATGAGACCCTGCAGCCTGCTCTGATTTGAGGGCTTCCCTCTTGGGGCAGGCCTCTTGATTGGTGTCTGCAGCAGCCTAGCAGGAATTATTCTTGGTTCTCCTCGGTCTCAGCGGGAGCCATTGAAGAGCATCCTTCGGCAACCAGACAGCCACAGATGTGTGCACCAAGAAAGGACTAGCTGTTGGGAGACTTAATTTAGTACTTCTCCTTCCTCCTCCTAACAGATTTCTCTGACTAGTATTCTTTGGGGGAGGCAGACTGCAGGACTTGTCCTCTGTTCCTGTCAGAAACCATGTTGCTTGTTCTAACATCTCTTCTCATTACATAGTGGGAACCTGGCACTCATCTCCTCCAGCTGGGGATTGGCCTTGTCTGCGTAAGTAGGAAATTTTCCTTGCCTATAAGCAAGTGGCTGTTCTTTGACAGCAAGGTCAGTCATTAATGCCTCACCCTTGGCTTGTGCAGTGTTTCAGTGCTAGTTACTTCGCTAATGTTCTGTTTCTTTGTCCTGCATTTTTGAAATGCATGTCTACTGGGGAGCAGCCTCCATTAGCAGCTTGTCATTTAAAGTAACTTTAGGAAAGTTGCCTGCTTTCAGTTTGAGAGTAGAGATCTGCTCGTTTCCATGGCCAGTTTCATTCCATCCAGGTATCTCACTGCTCGGTTCATAATTATATTTGTTTAGTAGAAACGCTGTGGGATTTGTAGCTGTAAAAGCAAACAGAAGGTGCAATAGTACTTGGACAGTCCCTGCTATCAGAGCGTAGTTATACGGATGGGAAAAGCTCTATGGGAAGAATAATGTTTATGGGCAAGAGAAAGCTCCTGTCAAATGGATTCACCAACATGTCGATCACGTGGTGGGGAACTTTGTCTTGGAGAACAAGACTGAAAAGGACGTGGTGGTGGGTAACCAGCTACATGTTGACTTCTGTCTGGTGGCTGTAATAAAATCTTGGGCTCGGGAGGGGCCTTGAGAGTTGTCTGGTCTGATCTGTGGCATCAGGGTCTCCCATCCAAGCACTAGCCCGGCCCAGGACTGGTGCATTCAGTCTAATATGGCTGCAGGCGGACGATCAGAGAGTTTGTAGGTTGGACGAGACCTCAAGGGTCATCTGCTTCCAGCCCCCTGCATGAATGCGGGAATGCTGCTCCTCAATCATCCTCCTACCAAAAACCTCCAATAAAAGATATTCTTTAACTTCCTTGGGGAGTCTGAGCCACTGCCCTGGGAAGAGCGCTACCTTGATTTTGGATTATAAACAGAGTAATTGTGTAAAAATGCTGAGATCCTTGTCTTTTAAATTCAGTATTGGTGAGAGCACGCTACTGGAATACAGTCCAGTTTGCTATGCGTTGTTTTATAAAGATTACGTGTTTTTGCCTTTTGCTTTTTTTAAAAGAAGGTTTCAGAAAAGAGCTGCAAGAACAATTCAAGGCCTCTGCCTTCAAGTGAAAAGACTAAAGAAGCTCAGTCTTTATAGATTATTCCTGAGAAGGTTAAGAGGCAACTTTTAATCGCCTGAAGTTTGTAAGTGCCTACATGTGGAGAAAAACTGTGATGATAGATTGCTCTTAAATTTAGCAGACAAAGAAATAACAAGATCTCATGGCTGGCAGTTGAAGCTAGAAAAATCAAACCGGAAGCAGACACATTTTTTACAGCAAAGGAAATTTGTCACTGGAACAGTTTAGTGAATTCAGTCACTTGCAGTCTTTGAATCAAACCTGGATAGCTGTCTCCGAGTGGGTCGCTTGTGCCCAAGGTACCGGTTGCTACCAGTCCCTGCGGGGAAGGGTGGTTCACTGACCTGCATCTTGCAGGAGGTCCAGCTGTTCTCTCCTGGGTTTAAAATCCATGATTTGGGGCGTTTGAAAGAAAAGTAAGTTTTACTTTCTTTCATTACCTGTTTCCAGCTTCATACTTTGCTGATACAGCCTTTTCTTACCTCTGACGTAAAATAGGCAGAAATGTGCCACCGCCGCCATTAGTATTGCGTTGGGAATGCCGCTTATTTCTGATGGCTGTTTTCACTAGTGTTTTGGTATGTGGTGCTGGCACGCCCCTCCACGAGTGAATCTGCCTGGCCGGCTTCTCCTGTGGCTAGCTCCCCTGGCACGGTGCTGGTGGCCACAGAAGGAACTTGCTGAGAGCTTGGGTATTTCTTTCACATTTTTAAGGCGAAATTGGGGCATGACTTGCTAGATACTGTAGAAGACCCAAGCAGTGCCATATTGGATCAGACCAGAGGTTCATCTAGCTCAGTATCCTGTCTCTTGCTGCACTCTCATTCCTGTTTTTTCGTGGTTTTTGCCACAGAATGAGTTGGGGGGAGGGGAGGAGCTTATGGGTCCTGGGGTCGCAGGCCCACTGTCCATGCATGCCTGCTCTCACAGTGGAAGAAAGCACATGCTGGGGTGGTGGATAGATGCCGGGCTTGATCTGTCCCCCCCACCCCCTCTCCTTTACAGCTTCCTGCATTCAGAGGCCTAGGAAGTCGTAATTTGTAGGGTGCACCTCTAGACAATGCCTCGTACTCACTGATGGGCCTCTCTGGCCTGGATTTGTGCAGTGCTCTTTTGAACCTGGTTAAACTTGGTCTCCCCGCCCTGATGAGCCTGTTGCAAGAGCTGCTATATCTGGAGAATGCCAGATCTCAAGTGCTCTCCAAAGGCAAATCGTCTTTAACTTAAGCAGGATGTACTGTTGACTTTGCTGGGAGCAGCTATGCGAGAAGGACTCTGGCCCCAAGGGTTTTTTATTAGCACTTTTGTGGAACGTGTCCATTTTATTTCCTCTTTAAGCCACGTATGTCTCATTTGCAAAGTAATGAAAAGAGTGTGGAAGCCCATTCTGTCTGCCGTTTTGGTTTCATCCATGGCAAAGACCTGGTGCAAATTATATAGTTTATCGGTGAATCTTCTTGGAGAAAGATGGCTAATGTTGAAGCCATGCTATGAGTTATGGTGAACCCTTAAATCGAGTGATGCAGTGCATCTTAGAGTTTAGCTATTTGGATTTTGTTGTAAACCTCTTAGATATGATACAGTGGAATCCTCTTAAACACAAATTCCACGTAGCAAGTGACAGAACATAATGAAAGCATAAACTGTTACACAAATAAAACTGTCAGATGCATAACACTACTGCTATAAACAGCTGTGGGTTTCAGTGTGTTCCGCTGAATTTAGCAAGCTGGGTTAGGATGCTCATTTGGGGGTCAATTTTGACTGGCATTGAAGAGCCCTATGCAGTATCAGCACTTGCTGAAATAACACTTTCTTGTATCTGAGGGAAACCTGGTCTGTTAGTATCTTAAAATATCCGTAATGCTGGTAAATTAATACAGATCTTCCATAATGCATTACTTGTTCAAGGCACCACGCAAACATTTGTTAGTGAAATTGTTAGGAGATGCCGTGTATTTTCCCTGTGATGCAAGTGAATTCCTGAAATTGTGCCTGGAATAGTGCTGCTGAGGAATGCAGTGCTGATGGTTTATTTGTTCACGTGCTCTGATTGCCTCTGTGAGACTCGGAGCATGCGGGTCAGCAGTTGCCCGGCGTACTGAAACGTGACGGAGGGACCTCTATCCCCATGTTACAGCAGAGAGCGATAACTTGCTTAAGGCTGCATCGGGAGCCAGCGAAGAGGACACCTGACTTGTGTCCTGGTCCTCAGTCCCGTAGACTTAGGCTCCCATCCCAATGCAGCGAGCGCGTGGGTTTTCTTGCTGGTGTTCTCCACTGGAGCAATGGGGCGGAGGCAGCAGCGGGCAGGGATAGGTGTCACGGTAGCTTTATTAAAACAGAGTTTCTTGCTTCTGCCTGAAGGGAAGGTGGCGTGGGGAGGAGTATAGGCAGGCCCCAGCACACGGCTCGGCACGGCTAGCAGGGCTGGAGGCCAGTGCGAGGCAGGGAAGTGACATGGCCCTGTCATCACGGGTATGCTCCTGCAGGTATCGTTGGGTGCAGCCTCGCGGGTGGGTATGCTGTGTGGAATGGCTGTGGGGAGCAGGAAGTGTTTTACTGTCATGTCGTTGGCGTTACTGTGAGCTTTCTCCATCTGCCGTGTAGCTGCACTGGTGCTAGTAGTGGCATAGCTGCTGGTGTGTTCAGGACCTGGATGCGCTCACCCGAGTAAGAGCATCCAGGTTTCTGTGATGCAGTTATAAAAAGCCTCGTCTCTCTCTGTGCTGGCAGTTGCACTGCAGCCAGGAACCAGGCACAACATTATCCTGGCCTAGTGATTTCATCCTGGCTCATCCTGTCAAGGAACGTGAGCATTGTGCATCCCACGTGTCCTGCCATTACAGGCGTGCTGCTGCTCTCCAGTATGTTCAGCATATTATATTGGACTGTTTGGTCCCAGCTCCAAACCAGGCCAGGGATTGCTACAGGCTGAAGATTTGCGAACACGAGTTAAATCAAGGAATCTGATCCATTTTGTATAGCATCTAAAAACGCTGAATGACTTTTGGCAGGCTGCATAATTTAAACAAGATGATTTTTTTCACCCCAGTGAGGTTACTCTGGTGTGAAAGTTAAATAATTGGGATGACTGGTGAATGCGTGCAGTTCATATTTTGCATAATGCTGTGTTTTCAGGTGACCTGCTTTGTGACCCAGTATCCACTTTCCCTGGCACATTTGTAAATGTTCGAAGCGTGACTTTGCTATGCGAGGCAGCTCTCCCCTGCTGCCGCCACCTCCACTGAAAGGATCCTCACTGCGGTCCAGGGGAGACTTCAGTCGGCGTCGTTACATCATTACTGACAGCGCGATTTCATTTGTGCTTGTACGTTCTGACAAATAGCCCGCTGAAAGCTTGGTGGTAAGAGACTAAAATGTTTAGGTTCAATCAGAGAAGCCAAAGCAGAAAGGGTGAGGGGAGGGGGCTTTGTATTGTGGCAGCGAATCCTGGCGGCTGGCTTAGATCAGTAAAGCCATTGATTCACAGGCTCGGGAACCGTGATCCTAAAAAGAAGCTTCCTACAAATCTCCGGGCGTACCACAAAGGGAGAAATAATGGCTAGTGCTGCATGGGCAGCCCTTTCTGGGGAAAAGCTACATTTTTAGGATTCACAGATGTTCCCTTTTGGTATAAATTATGGAGGTAGCTTGCACTATACAGTCTCTGCCTGTGTTTCACAGAGGGAAGGAATCTTTGTCCAGACCTCTAGGAATGGAGGAGCGACATTTGAGCATGGTCTTTCAATTATAAAAATCAATCACTAGAATCTTTTTTTAAACCAATCACTTTATTTCCAAAGTTTATAAAAGTTATGGTTAACAGTTATAAAGGAAGATTTGTTTTTTGTAGAGCATATTAAGTGTAACATTGATTTTGACTTGAAAGTGTCCAAAAAGAGAATTTAAGGCAAATAAAACGGGCATGAAGGGACGTGTTTTGCTTGCATTCATAAAGATGGTACTTCAGGGATTTATATGAAATAGAAAACCTTCTGCAAGTTGCTTGAAATGTAATAAATTGTGCCTGAAAACACCCCCAGCTTGACTATAAAGGTCTTATCTCACCCGTGTAAAATATTTATGCGTAAATGCATATTTTATATTTTGCCTTTACCATCCTTGGGTTGCTTTATACTTCATAAATGGCATCTGTGGTGTTTCCTTATAGTGGAGACAGCAAAAATGTGCTCTTTGTAGGATGTTATTAGTTTGAGGTTTTTCTTTTAGCTTATTGTGGGTGCAAACATGGATTAAAAGGCTGATTAGAGCAGAGAGTATGAGGATGATGCAAGCAAAAGTGAAGAGCGGGGGATTTTTTTTTTTTTTGAAGCTGTTTAAGTTGCAGTTAACTTGAACCGATCACTCACAGTGGTTTGAAGTTTTGCATGTTAGCTGCACATGTTGGTGTTTCCAGCCTTGTGCCAATGTGACCTCCAGTTTCAGCTGTAGCCATTTTTAGTGTGCAGCATGAGTTGATGTTACTGCTCAATATATTCATCGCATTTTAAACATATTTTTGTACTGTGGTTAAAAGGCCTAACAAAACCCCAGGACTGCTAATCAGGAAGATGTTGGGAGGGAGTAGGAAGGTGACCTTTCTTTAGTGGGTGGTGCTAATGTAATCACTTATTGGCCTAGACTGACTCGAGTTCTGCACGCGGGCTTGGAACTCAGTCGAAATGTATCGCAGAAAAGACCGAGGTGACTCGGCCCCGCTTTGAGCACCTGTACAGGGGGAAGGGACCTGGTACTGAAGGATGCTTCAGTCTGGACCAGGAGGAACGACCTACACCAGTGTCAGCCACGGCCTTATGGAAACTAGGAGAATTCACGCTAGAAGCAGGGAGAAGATTTTTAACCACAAGGACGGTTTGCCATTGGTATAGCCCAGCATGGGGTGCGGCGCAGCCTCCCGTGCTTGGAGGCTTAGCTAGTAAAGATCTGGCCTAGCTCCAGGACAACCCGTGGGCGAGCTTCTGGAACGGGGCTGGCACAGCGGGTCGGGCTGGAGGATCAGGAGTCCTCCTCACCTTTGTCAGGCATGGCTGAATTATTTTCAAACAGGGTTTTGAGCCTTTTGGAAAAAAATTCAGAAAGTTTGGACCTTCTTGTTTTGCCCACCCCCATTCTTCTCTCCCCCACCTCCTTTTTGTATTGTTATCTGGGTTTGTCCCCAAGGCATCTGCTGCTGAACAGCTACTCAGCTGTTCTCCGGTGTGGAAAGCCTGTGTTCTTCCCCATCTTTCTGGGCCTCAGAATGATCCAGAACATCCTGCCTGGTGATCAAAAGCAGGCAAAGAGACGGCTAAAACCCTGCAGAGACCTGCATTTGCAGAAGAGACCCGCCGCCGCCTTGGAGACCTGGGAATACGTTCGGGGATTAGTGGCAGAGTAATTCCTGCGTTGGGCTGGTAACATCCTGGTTGGCAGGAGCACATTTTTAGGTTTGTGAGGGCAGTGGGATCCTTTTCTCAGCACTTCTGATAAGAGTGGATGATCTGAGATGGATGAATGTGCTCAGTTTTCACATCTTGTGGAGAGTAAGGCATTTGAGTTGCAGAGTTATCTTTTGGGGAAGAAGGCTCCCACGCACGGTGGTATGTAGAGTATGCGGGATTCGTCCTGTGCTGCGTGCGTTCCTTGACCCTTTTGGAAGCAAGGAGTTGCTGGAGGGAGGGGGCTTTGCTTGTTTGCTTCTTGTTGAAGCCTCTCGGAAATTTATGGCTTTCCTGTACTTTTTGTGGGGTTTGTGGTATCCTGTGGTCTTCCCTTCTTGATTTGCTGCCCTGGTGCTAGACAACAGCAATAATTCTAGCCCCTCCCAAGCAGGGAGCCTTCTTTTGTGATGGAGACAAAACGTGCTTGCACCATGAGAAGAATAGGTTTTACTTGGAGAATTTTATATAAAGGAGCTGCGGAGTCCTGGGGCTTTGTGCTTAAGCCACCATTTTGCTACCTGACAGGCTGACACTTCCCAAGGCTGCAGTTGCTGAAGGAAGATGTTGACTGGCGTTACGATTGTCTTCCAAGTGAAGAACAGGCAAGAATGTGCCGAGGAATGCAGCTCTTCGGGCTTCTGGCTTCCTTCCATCTTAAAGCTTCCTACATTCCCCCGACTTGCTAAATATTGAAAGCGATTCACTCTCAAATATAACATGGTGCTTTCTCACGGATTTTTAGTAGTTGGGCTTAGAGTATAAAATATTAATTTTTTTCCCATTAGCTTTAGCCTCTCCAAATAAGTGGTATAATAGCAGATTGGGACTGGCTGTGTGAGCTATGATAACAGGGCTACTGGAAAGGAGTAATTCCTACTTGGCTGGAATGAATATGAGCATCACAGGAAATAAAATAATTAAACTCTGGCTCTTGTGATGGCAAAGTAAAGCCTTTGTGAATTTCCACTAAGCAGGAATCTAACCCATTCAATCCTAGACCTATATATTGGCACATCGGTTCTTTTGCTGAGATGCCTATTTAAGTTTGGCCGTGGTAAGGAAAAGAAATAGCATGCCTACAGCTAATGTTAACGTGGATTAGCAGCACCGCTAGAAATCAGCAGAAGAGGCCCTTGCATCATGTCCCATCAGAAGGGAATGTTTTTTCCAGTCGTGATTTGCTGCTGTCTCAGCATTTGGAATAAGCCTGGAGTCTGGAACTGCAGGATATATTCAGTGTCCAGAGAGTGGTTGCATTCTTACAGGGGTATGCTGATGCAGTGCTTTGAATAAGTGGTGGCGGATTTACCATCCCAGAACAATGAGTATTAATTCACATACCAGAATTTGAACCCTGAAATTAGGAGAGATTTTTATTTGGAACCATACAAATATTAAGAAATGTTTGCATAGAAAAGGGTAACCCAAATTTTTGATGGAGGAGAAAGGTAACTTCTGCAAGGGATGTTTTCATAAAATGGGAATCTTCATTACTTTTTGACTGTATGGAAGCCCCCAGGCATGTTACTGTGATGTTACAGTAACTGAATTACACTAAATCTATTTTAGCTGCTCTTAAAGCAATTTTAAGAGTGCCCACTGAAAGGGATTGCACAAATTTAACTAAATCATTTTCTAAATTGATTTTGTTAAATTGGTGTGATTTTTAAGGCATGGGTTCATGCACCTGCTGCAGGAGCTATAAGAAAGGTGCAAGGTGCATGAGCCTTGGGCTCTGTTTGACCCTAAGACTGTCGTACATGGATGCTGGTGAGTGAGCCCGTGGAGGCTAGCGGGAATTTTCTAGACCAGTGAACCTCAACCAGGATGACATGGCACCCTGGGGTGCCTTAAGATGCTTTCAAGGGTGCTGCACAATGTTATTACTGTTCACTGCGCAAGCATGATTCACAAGATAAGCCCAAAGTTTTCATATAGGGAACCATAGTGGTAAAACCATTCTGACCTGTTGTGGCTTTCTGAGTTCTTTGCAACAGAAGACTTGCTCTAGTATTTTTCTCCCATCAAAAAGAGTGAAAGCTAAGAGCTGGCACTTTCCAAGGGGCGCCTCGAATCTGTTGAGGAGTGCCTTGCGTCTAAGGTTGAGGACCACTGATCTAGACCGTGCACGCTAGAGTTTAACTTCACGCCAGTGTCTGCTGCCAGGAGCAGCAATGTGCTAACTGCTAAGATACAGCAGATCTTTAAATCAATCTGATGCATCTGGAGTAGTTACTGGAAAAGGATAAAAGCCTGTTCAAATAACTGTAGCCCCGGAGTTTAATGCTAATGTTTTCATAGGGCACACAGAAGTCATTATATATTTCATCAGAAGACACAAATCATTAGGGTTTGCGAGCACAGCTGGAGATGGATTGTCAGAAACTCCAATTAAACCTAGGCTTTGGAAATGGGTAGTGATGTAATCCATAATCCACAAATTATGAGAGTATTTGTGGCCAAGAATCAAGACATAGCTAATTCCCTGCAATTAGGATATTATTTTCTGGTTAAGACCAAGATGCAGTACCATAAATAACGGTGAGGGGTTTTCCAGTCGCACAGGATTAATGCTGCATCGTGAAAAGTCGATTGTGAGTATCAGAGGCAGGTTAATGAGAATGCCCTGTTGAAAACTCGCTCCTTGATCTGGGCACTAGGTTTAGCCATTTAATTAGTTCATGTTACAATTTGATTTGCAAGCAGGTGAAGGGATGATGGTTCTTGTGATCTGGAGATTTTGAACAATATACTGCTGTTTGTATTTCTTTAATTTACGTACCCCATGCTAAAAGGGCTGACTAGCAGGCTAACGGTATTTCTTCCCACAATGCAGCTTTTGAAACATTATTTTTCAAAGTTTAAGCTAGATCAGAATTGCCAGACAGTAGCACAGAACGAGGAAAAGAGATTTATTGCAAAATCCCACTCTGCTTAAGGGAAAAAATAAATTCTAGGCAATGCCTAATTCAGTGAATTTTTCTCTATGCTTCAGAGGCAGCGTATCTTTTTTATATATTGCATATAGAGGCGTTGGGTTTTTTTACCATCTCATCAGCACAATCTACATTTTTTTACATGCATGTGGTTTATAAAAAAGTAAAAGGTAGGTTAAGAAAAACATTCCTGGAAGACTGTTTTTTGTGTGTTAAGACAAAGTGTATGCTGTTAATGCAGCTTGGCACAGTTTAGATCCCACCAGCTAAAATGTAACTTGAAATTCTGAAGTGCGGCTTGTTCTTGTAAATAATGCACACTCTAAGTCAACACTTTGTGTCATTATCTTGAGCAATGGTTTAACCTTGATATATTTCAGAACAAATACATTAGACAAACGTGTTGTATACTCATTGGGCTTATTTGTGAACATAAACCTTTTCTGATTATATATTAATGTGAAATCATACGGGATGTTTGGTGAAGATTTATCTTGCTTGTTCTCCCTTCTAATCAAGATACAGTGTTTAATACCAGGCGCAAGGAATGAGACGGAGACTGGAATTTGTCAACTTATAATTCACATGAAAATTGCACTCCGTTTTTGACTTCAAGCTCTCTTCCTTCAAAAGGGTGTATTCTATTTTAAATACAGTTTAGGCAGAGATTATTTCCATAGAAAGCAATTTAACAAGGTTTGATTACATTAACATGAAAGGAACATGCCAAATTTAATTTAATGAGGAGACCTGTAAAACAAGTTGGCCTTGAGAGCAGTAAAGTGACTTGAGTGGAGTGAATTATCTGATGGAAAGGAATGCGTGTTTGAAATTGCCTGATTTAGGGGCAGCATCTGTCTGTGCAGTCATTTAGAGAGAATGAGGTTGCTGTGGAGTCTGGAGAATGTGCTCTCTGTCCGCCTCGGCACAAAGACTGGGATTTCTTATCAGGGTAGGGTTGGGGCCAGACATCTGCCCGCCCTCGTTGTGATGGGCTCGTGGGAGTTTTTTCTCCCCCCTCCTCTGTAGGGGAGGTTCAGTTCACGTCCTAGCAAGGGAACGTCCCAGGGAAATGCCCGTCACAGTCCGTCCCCACCCTGTTGCCTGACAAACCCCTTTAAATACAAGGCAGGTGTTTAATAGAGTCACTGAAGGTCAAACCTGTGACTTTTTGACCAAGTCAAAGCATGCTGGCATGTTGGTCCAGTGCTGCTACGTTAAGGAGAAATGTATATTCTTTTAAGGAAAATTACATGACTGCTTAATTACAGAACCTCTGTTGTTTAACAGGGCACTAGAAAGTAGGTAACTTATGTATTTATTTTTTAAAGTGAAACTGTGCACCTTGTTGATGCGCTCCCTGTGTGGTTTTAACACCGGTCTGCTGAAGAAATACACCTGCAGAGTGCTAATGTTACTGGTATCTCACCCTGTCATCTGTGGTTGGAGACTTTTTGTAGCCCTAGTCAAGGAGCTGTTCAGTTTTCCTCATGGCCTTTTTATATTTGCACTCCAAGCCCTGAAAATCCTCAATGATCTTGTCAATCATTATGCAAGAAAATCCTCCTTTGTGATGTTCTGTGGATTTCTCTGTCAGCAATTTCCAGGCAGCTGGTTTTGGAAAGAGCACTGGGCCGTAAGGTCACGTCTGAATCCTTTTGCCTCCTTTGCCACTGGGGAGGGCTTCTTACTCGTGTTTGGGGTCCTGGTAGGGGCTTGCCCACACAGTTGAGAGTTCAACTGCCTGAAATTAAAATATTAGTGCTGACCTGGGTTTGATCCGCCCTCCTATCTCGTTTCACTTGTGTGTGTCTCGTCGTCTATTGTGAATCCACCTGTGGGACAGATGGGGGGAGCCAGGGTCACTTGCACTAATGTGTCCAAATTGGCTAATGCTGCTCCGTTACCGGAGTCCATTCCTAGCACCCGACAACGTCGGCTGTTGCCTGTGCAAGCTCATGCCTCTGAGCCTGCCCTGCCTTCTGCTTGATTGCGGACGAACATGGCTAAATGCCCTCTTGAGCACTAAGAAGCAACAGGCTGGCAAACGGTAAGAGGAAGTGTTTGCTTTTTGTGTCAGGGCTGTTGTCAGTACGGAAATCTGCCTTTAGAACAAGCACTCTTAGCAAACTTGCATATGGTGGGTGGTGAGCTAATGGAGGTAGTTAGCGTGCCCAAATCTCCCGTGTCAGTGGGGACTGAGGCGTTTAAGCAGGATATGTGTTGCCTGTAATCTTGCACTCAGTGTTTACAGAAGATTCCACGTGAAAGGAAGTCGAACCTAGTTGCAAATCTGTTGGCTGCTAAAATGCAAGTGATGATCGATGGCAAGTGTCTCGCTTGTTAGTCTGGGATCAGGATTTAATTGTGGTTTTGGGTGCTGCGTGCCATCTGCCCACCATGGGGCCAGTGCTCTAAACCAGGCTTCTCTTCTCTGTGTGTGTATTTTTCATCGGTTTGTAGGTGTGAATTGGTACTAATGAGTGAAGCTAGCTAGTGGTTAGGTCAAAAAGGCTTATTTATAAGCTCTTAATGAGCAGCCAAGGGGAGTCCTCTGGCACAGAGCGGAGGAATGGTTTTGTGCAGCTCGGTGACAATTACGGCTGTAGATCACTGCAGATAGTGGGAGCAGAGCTCTCAAGTGCTCCCTCGACTAACGGGCACACGAACATGTCTGTTGATGCTCTGCTTGGTCTGGAATGGGGGTCAGCAATGTTTTTGGGCAGAGTGCCAAAAACAGCCGCAACCTCAACTTGCAAGATGTTGGCGTGCCAGGGCGGACAGTGGGGGATCCGCGAGGGGCCTGATCTTTGTTGTGGCAGTGCAGCCCCGGCCCCTTAGCCGCCTGCCCGAGGCATGGGTGCACCCAGCGCCAGCAACTAGCCGTGTCGGGGCTCTGCAGACCCTGGTGCAGGTGCTTGCAGCCTTCTGGCTGCCTACGCCAGCTGGCCCAGGCTCTGCAGGCTCCTGCTGCACACAGTGCAGCCTGGGCTGCTCACAGCAGGCAGTGGGGAAGCTGCAAGCTGCTGCGCTGGGGTCTGTGGAGCCCTGGCCCAGCTCTTGCAGATAGCAGGGAAGGGGCTGGGGCTACGCTGCCACAACAGGGATCAGGCCCCTTGTGGCTCCCCTGCTATCTACCCCAAGGTGCGCTTGCCAAGCAAAATAACTTTGTATGCCACACTTCAGCACATGTGCCAGGGGTTGCCTGCCCCTGGTCTAGAATGATCCTCATTAGAAATTTCAATTTATGCTGTTTTTCCCTGTGAGAAGTTTTAGGTGTAGAAACACTGAGAGTGATTCTCAAACAGTAGCGTTTCCAGGTTGTCCCTGCACTGCCCGGTGAACTCCTGGTAGTGTGTTGTCACCTCTGTAGTTAGGAAGATGCATTGGACCCTAGCCTCGCTGCAGTATAGCTCTGGGTATTGGGAGGTTTTCGCTTGAGTTGGTGCGCGCACCAGCATTAACATGTCAGATGCAGTTTACACGGTTTGAATGAGCATTGGCCCTCTAGCAGGAACTTTTAAAAACGTTACTCAATACAATTCAATGCAAAGTTGAGATAGCAAAGAAGATAACCTTGCTTGTTGAGCAGGTGCATGTTACGTAGATTAGTGAATGGAGCTGATGGCAAATGGCTTGTGGTTCTGGGGGATGGTTAGTAACATCGTAGACCTGGTGCAGATTTGCTTTGTCTGGTTTCTCAGCTAATCGAGTATCCGTGCAATGTCTAACTTTAACCATGGCCTATGCTTCCATGGAGAGAGAAGGCTGCTCTTGTCTCTGCAGCTGTGTTGCCAGATGCATGTGTTTTAAATACAAAAAATGGGGCACTCATGCGCCTTTTTAAAGGTGGTAAGTTGAATAGAGATATGGCCTATAAAAGTGTTATTTCTCTTGGCTCTCATGGAGTTGACCCAGCAGCCTACAGTTAATTCAGTCTTTGCAGTAACGTTAAACTTTGGAGACATCGGTATGCCAAGCCTTACACTTCAATTTTGCTATCAGCCTTAAAAATTAAATCAGTAATTCAAAGAGCTGTATGTAACTCCTTATCCAGAGTAAAATCCTGTGATAGGGTCTGACATCAGTCACAGGGCAGAGAGAAGGCCCTCCCTAGTTTTTTGCATGCGCATAGTCTGTTCTGTTCATATCTCGCGCTGACGAGTACGCGGGGTCTGTGATGGACCTGCCATGGCTTTTGTTCTCCTGTTAGGTGAAGGGCAGTAGAAGATACTAGGGCAAAATGAGGGCTCTGCTCAGCAGAGTAAAAGAGAGAAGCAGATGTTCAATCTCATTATTGCCTGGAATGAGTTCTCCCTTTGCAAAATCTCGGTCCCCTTTCTGTGGCTGGCGGCAGAGGTGATGAGAACAATGCGCTCTGGATGCTGCTGGGCGTGCGGGACGGCTGCAGGACAGCGGTGGGGTGCTGGACTGTAGAAAGCACAGGCTGCCTCCTGATGCTGCTTCTGCTGGACTTGGAGATCAGAGCAGCCAAGCGTTTGGAAGAAAAGCCACACCTGAGCGAGAGGAGGGAGGAGGAGACGGAAGAAAGCATATTTTGAGGACCTGGCTGCCCAACATGAAGAGTGTTTCTTGTGTAGCACTGTCAGAGTTCAGGTCACTGGAGACGATGGAGAGAGATGTCAGCAGTGCGTTTTCTTGCATTGGGGATTCACTCCCCTCCTGGGGTCTGAAGTTGCAGGAAACTGTTCCTTGTTAAGGTGCACTGCAAGGCCCATCGGTTGAGGCTGGGATTTGGGGAGGGCTGAGGTTAACTGAGGCATGGATATCTGTGTTGGCCCACAGTAGGTAATGAGGTGGTTGTGATGTTGACCAATTTATGCTTTCGATCTGCTCACCAATAAAAAGCGATTTTGTAGTTAGTGTGACTAGGACATACTACCTCACTGAACAGCAGTTGACTGGAGGGCTTTGAACGCAGGGGGCCAAGAGAAGTTTGCTTACGTGCGAGTTTGTTGCACAACGCATCTGATACAGCAAATTGTTATTTTGATATAAAATCAGACGCTTGTGGGTGTAGGTGGAGAAGGGTGATTTACTAGCACGTTTGTAACGGCCTTCAGCGTAGCCCACTTGCCCCGAGCTCTGGTCTCTTGACCACGGCTGGTCTGTGGGTGGCCCACGGAGCCGCCTTCTGGGCGGCCTGCACAGCCGCTGTCGTCACAATGGCTCGCTGTCCATCAATCCTCGAATTTAACGTTTGCCGCCAGTTGTAGACGCTTCTGTTTCTCAGGGTTTCTGGTGTGGGGGGGGAGGGAAGGCGAGCTATCAGAATACAAGGACTTGCCTGTGAAATCATTCACACCAGGGTGTTTTGGTGTAAATTTAATTGTGCTCAGTTTCGGATTAAACCAACTGTTGACAGGTAGCAAATAGTGGGAGGATCAGAGCAGTGTTCTGAGGCCACAAGGGAGAGCTGCTAATGAATGTGAAATCCAACAGGTTAATCGAAGTAAGGAACCTTGAAAGGGAGGTTGCTGCTACCTAGATTTGTTTCCAGCGGGTCATACCGCATTGTTGCTTTTCCAAGCACGTTAGTTGGTGCAAGGGTTTTGTAGGAATGCTACAAGTGCCCTGAGAGAGTCTGTTGCAAATAGTGGTCTAGATACAAAAAAGTTTACGGACCGCAGTCTTAGAGGATTTCTCAATAAAGTAGATTATTAAAGCTCTCAAGCATGTCTGAGAGAGTTAATGTTGGCAGGCATCTGATTTTGCGTGTGGTATTTATGGGAGCAGAGGAAAAAGCTAACTTTACAACAGAGTCGATTCTTTTTTCCCCCCAAAAGATAAAAATCAGAAGTGCTGTGAGAGTAATAACCTATCTTCTTTGTTCAGCTTGGAGCTTAAGAACCGCTCCACAGCACGAGGCAAAATTAGTGAGAACTTGGTAAGAAATCTGGCGCAGGTGATGCAGGTAGGTTTTGCCAAAGGCAGACGGGCAAAGATGCTTTCCCGTTTGAGGTGGAAGGTCAAAGATTATTGTCACTAGATGCAGCAAAGGCTTTCTACCAGAGGAAGGGGAACCTTTATGTTGTATCCTTGGGGCATTTGGAATTGGACCTAATTTGGTTTAAATGGATTGTGCCTTTTTAAAGTAGTGACATCTGAAATGTGTAATTTCCACACATACCCAGCTTTCATGCTGTTCAGAGACCTTAGACAAGGCTGTCCACTATTTCCTTGTATTTTAAAGCCTCTGGCAATAGCCATTAGGAAAAATGCATCACTAAAAGGCATAACTGTGGGGAATGGATTATACAAAGCATTTTATTATGCTGGCAATCTGCTGTCACTCCAGAGAACTACTGTGGATCCAGAGAACTTGAGCATTCGCTGGCGCTAGCAGATGTGCCTGAATTCTGCGCCTCTTCAATGAGCTAGTCCAGGAGAGGAGATGCTGTTGTGTTGTGCTGGCATTTCAGGAAGATGCTGGAAGAGAGGTCCGTGGGACTGGACAGATACTGGGAATGTCGACGATATTCTGGGGGACGCTGTCACTTTACTTTGAGAAGGAATCCATCTGCATGTTTCACACGGAGGAAGTTGCCTGCGCCGGTGCAGGGGTAGCTGAGCAAAGCTGACAAGAATGTGCTGGTTGCAGCACTGTTCAGCTAATGGCCTATGCGGTCGTTTGTTTTTGCAGTTGTCCGTTACAGAAAAAATACAGGTCACTTATTTGGGGCCAGAAAAATCATTGGGTAACAGGCAGTCCTCTGCTCCTGGCAGCTGGTGGGTGAGTCCCACCATAACGGAGCAGACATTGAATTGAGAGCATTGTTTAGCTGCCTGCAGAGTGCTTAGCAAACTGCACAAGTGAAGCAAGGCCACATTCTTGTAAACTTTGCTCAACTACTTGGAAACAGTGGAGATCAGCAGATACAGGCATTTCTGTTGTACTCATCACCAACACAGTGGTGTGCAATGGGCAAGGCAGAGAAACTTCCTCCCCCTCCTTCTGGCCATAGGCACCAGCAGTGGGAGGCCGTTCCCTGGAGGGAGGATGGGGAGAGCGAGCACTATCACCAAAGGAGAGAGGAAAGCAAAGAACAGCTCCTGCCTTGCAGGCGGGCTCCATTAGGCATAGGGCTGAAAATGCTCCACATCATGCCTCGGCAAGCTGGTGAATGCCAGCAATCTGGACACCCACTTTCCTCTGCTTTTTGCTAAATCCGTGGTGTCTTCTGCAAAGGGCCCTGCTTTGATTTTTCTGGGATCCCCTCACTTTGGCTACATGTGTTAGGGAGCATGCTCTGGTCACAACTTTTCTAAAAGCCCTGCCTTTTTTTGGTCAGCTCACAGTTTATTTCAAGTAGTTCAGGGAGCGAGGTGGATGAGAGGCGTCTAAACTGTCGAAGCCGTGAAGCGCTGGACTTCGCTAACGGCTAGCCGGGGTCCAGATCTTGTGCAGAGCAGAACAGGCGTGAGTTGTGCAAATCTAGGCTTGCAGATGGTGTGGAAGAGATGGGGCTAGCACTGCACACGTGCCATTGCTCTGCCCTTAAATGCAGCGGTACTGAGTAAGAATAATAAATATTATTGACAGGCTCTTGGAGTGCAAACTCCCCCTGAAACTTTATTATTTACTTGATTTTCATCATTCTCTGCCATTTCGGGGGCTGAGCTGGATGGTCCTTGGTGTAGGAACTGTAATGTGGGATAATTTCTCAACCTGCCTTTCCTATGCGGGTAGAAGGGGATGCCTGCTAGTTTTATGGATGCAGATCAAGCTCTTACTTCTTTTTTCTTCTGTAGTGTGAATTCAGTAGCACCATAATAGTTAAATTCTCTCTGCATAGTCCTCATTGTGAAACTGTTGATGGTAGACGTAATAGTATTTTCTAACGTTTGGTATTTAAATCGGGTAAATTGAGGATTCATTCTGAAGCAAGTTTACAGCATTCTGCTAAATCTCTGCATTCATTAATTTGCATTTATTTTGTATGTTCTTTGTCATTGTGTGCATTTTTATAGCCTTATGCCATATTATCTGAAGACAAGGTAAACTAGATAAACTAAATAGTAAAACAACCATTACAGTGTTCATCTCATGCGTTCACTAATCAACGCTCACACCTTGCATGAAGCAGAAATAAATTGTTTGTCCTTTTTGGCCATCTCTGATGTTCATTTTGCAAAGTATGCTTGTTGTAAGCTGGTACCTTTTGCTGTTTTACTCTGTGTTATTCTTAAGTGAAATTCTGAGCCTGACATGATTCTGCTCCTTCATTTTTCGTTGTGTTTATTTAGCCTTCTCATGACAGGTTGCTCAAGATTTATGTGCAGTGGTGTTACCCACTGAACTAATATGAGTTAAAACCATGACAAATGGTGAAGCCACTTGGAATGGTTGGTGTTTAGAGGTGGTCTCTGTACATCTGCCAGACTTCACAGCTGATCACTTTGTTGCTTGGTGGAGGGTTTGAAAGAGGCTGCCCCTCTCACAAATGCAGCACTAATAATGAACACAGGCATTAGTGGTTGTAATCTAGTTACTCTTACAGGATTTGTCAGCAGCCCCAGGGTTTGAGAGATGCTGCTGCGGAGGGTAGGTGCCATATTTGGTTGACTGTCTGGTTGCCGTGTGTGTGGAAAATGCTATTTTGAGGCTAAACGGTTTTAATCACCGCTCTTGCACCCACAATGTATTTTTTTTATTCAGAAAAAGGCAGAAAGTCATGGCTCCCTCTGCTGGCCTGTCCTCAACAGCCGTTCATTCCCTGGGCCGGGATGCGAGTGCGATGCACGTGCACCATTAAAATCACAAGAGGAAAATTCTCAGATTGTCAGACGGACCAGGACAAAATTGGTTGGGGAACCCAGTTAATTTTTTCAGGGGTCTAGTAAGGTTTTACTAACAGTGGTGAAGTACTACAAAATAGCAGATCGATAAAAGGTTGATGTCCTTTTAAGGTAGCTTGTAAAAGACGACAATAAATGATGGCCCAGAGAAGCAGCCATTTTTGTAGTGAGTTGGGGATACTGGAGTCAGGATTAGGGTGAATTCAGGCTCTTTACATGCATTTTGGAGAGCAGAGGGAATTAAACTGGTTTTAGGTATAATGTGATCCCTACATTTTTTTTTTCTTAGAAACCAGCGAATGTATGTTAAATTTATCTTGGCATATGAAAAAGATGTAATGACTTCTGCTTACAAGATAAAGGAGAAGGCAGCATTTAATTTCCTAGGTAATACACAAAATAAAAATGATTTGCATGCCTTCAAATGATTATGCACAACCTTGTTAAATGCAGTACAATACAGACGAAGAACAAATGAGTTACCCAGATAGGATGCATTTTTGTAACTCAAGACAGCTGCCTACAGAATTCCAATAGAGGGGCAAATCAAGCACTCTTATTCTCCAGTGGCTCTCAAGTTTTGATAATCATTGTTGGCAAGACAATGCGTTGAGGAACACAATGAAGCCAAGAATTTAAAGCTGCAATGAAATGTCTGTATGGCGCTTTGGTGAGAGATGGGCTCGTTACCAGAATCTAAATTGGCTCAGTTAGACTTAGTTCTTCTCCTGAAGACACATTTCCTCCCTTCTTGCCAGCGTCTACGTGACTTATTGATTCCACTTATAACTGTGGTTTGTTTCTGCAGAGAGTCCCCCCATAATTTGAGAGTTTCTGCTTTGTAATATTTCATATGGTAACTTTAAATGGAAAAAGAAATTGTTGAGCCAGTTGCAGTTAGTCTCTTTGCAGCCTGGTTTAATGAATGATGGGGCTAGTAGCTGTAGCCCGCCAGCGTACAGCATGCGGACTAGCGTAGCGCTGCCTTGTGCTCAGCTCTGTCTGTTAGGATTGTCAGTCACTGCTGCATCATGGCCGAAAGAGTTTATTGGGTACGACTGCCAAATCTTGCACAGGTGCCAGATTCATTTTGATGTATTGTGCTTATAGCAATGGGTCTGGACAGTTACTTTTTCAGGGTCTCCACTGGAAAGCGATCAATGGAAAATCCTTAAACAATTGGGCTAACATTGCTGTAGCAGTGTAAATAATTTTCTGAAATACTTGAAAATGTCTTGAATGGGAAATGAATGCTGGTGAATGGTGCCGTGTTTCTCGTGGAAAACTTGCCTGCTCCCCGTCCTCGGAGTGCTGATGTCACAGGCAGCGATCGTGCTCCCAGGTTTAAAAGGTGTCCTCACCTTGCTCCCAGATTTAAAAAAAAAAAAAAAAAAAGCACCACCAGCAGATTGCACTTGTGCAGTAGACCGTATTCATGAGACACAGGTTTATATTACTCCATTGGGAAAACAGCATCTCCAAAGGTTGAAATCTGGTGCAGTGAGGTGGTGCAGTTGGTATCTATGGAGACGGTCATGTTCAGCTGGCTCACTGCTTCAAAAAGTTTGGTGCAATTTGGAAAGAGTTCTTAAAATATTTTGGTAACTAAATTATTATTCCTTGCACACTTCTCTCTTCATCTGATATCCCTCCCTCTTCCCTCCTTTCTTTATTTTTCTGTTACTGTTTGTGACAGACGTGTGCGTAGTTCAGGTTGATATATATATATAGTTGATAGACTATGCATAGTTCTGGTTTTTGTGTTGCTTTTAAAATCGATAAAAAAATAAAGCAAAAAAGCACCATCGCCTCCAAGGGAGTACTGTGATGTGATGTACTGCTTCACTGCTGGTCTCTGGGTTGAGGCTTCTTATCAGGGGTTGATCCCCACAGCCTTTCTGTTTTCTTGCTCACTGTCATCTTGTCCCCTGGAAAGTCGTGTCGTTTCCCCCCCCCCCCCCCCCCCCCCC
>NW_017728993.1:27774676-27778237 GCF_001723915.1 Gavialis gangeticus | reverse complement strand
CTAATTTAAACAGGTTGCTTTTCACCCTGTCATCCAAATCGTTGATAAAGAGATTGAACAGCGCGGGCCCACGGATGAAGAGAAGTGGCACTTACTCTTAACCCCCCATAAGGAGGGCCCAGAGGAACAGCTTGGAGCCTCCATTAAGTCGGTTTTATCTGTTCCCTGCTGGATCGGTGCAGGAGTTGAGGTCTGCTTGTGGTCTCAGTTCTAGGGCAGTGGTTCCCAGCTGTTCTAGAGGATCACACCCTTGAAGTGTTGTTGTTGTCGTGTATCCTTGTGATCCTGTGCTGTGGGTAGTAAGGTTCATGTCTTTTCCTCTGTGTTGTAACCACATTAACATCCTAAGATAGATGATAGTTATTCCTATTTTTCTTGCTTTTCCTTCCTTTATTTTTCCTCTTTCCCATGCCCGCCTCTTGCCTACCCTCTTGAAGTGCCCTGTGCGCCCAGCGTGAGAAACGTGGTGCTGGGCTTCCTGCGGTCTTGTTTAGGACGGCGCCAGTTCCTCCCGTGGCATAGTGTTGCTGCCTTCCTTGTGCTCTGACCACTTTCTCTCTAATTTATCGAAATAGAGAAGCTTTTGTAACCACCACCTATATTCTCTCAGTGAGATCCTGGTTTCTTGCAAGACCCCACTTCTTGCTTGTTGTCAAAGTACCACTTTGTGAAGGGACGTGATAACTCATTCAAAACCTATTAGTATTTGGGTAATTCATTTGGCTCCTTGTACTCTACTTGCTGGGGATGGCTTCTGGGCATCACCATGCTCCTTAATAATTTAGATGTTTAGTATTTCTGGAATCTTGATGCTCATGTTTCACCTGAGCAATTGAAAGGAAATCCTACTTTGGACTTTCAGCCATGCCGGGAAACCTTTTTTTAAACCCAGGTTTGAAAATGGTTTTTACTAACAATCTGGCTTTGCATCAGTTCCACTGATCAGGCAAATCATGTTAAGAGTTACTACTTTGCTATCCAGTCTCCTTTCTAAGCTGTTTACATTATAGTCTTGAACAGACTTTATATTTTATCCCACAGTTACCAAGTTTCCTTAATAAAGTAGCCTCTTGTTTCTTTATTAAATTTTCATAATAAAGTAGCCTCAACCCTTTTTTTTTGAAAGTCCCAAGTAATGATTGCATTGTTACCCTCTTTGTTTAAAACTTGCACAGATTTCTGAGATGAGAGCAGCACTGTTCAGTCTTACAAAAATCAGGCCAATTGGATCTGTAGATTATTCGGTTATTTATTTTATTTTGTCTCTGCTAGGCCTGTAACTTGAGTTATGAGAAACAGCCCTGGACAGAGTATTGGGAAGAGTCTCCGGGAGAGCTTGGTAAAGGGGGACCAGGTTGATCTCAGGAGTTTCTGCTGTCCCTAATCTGTGGTTTCTACATGGGTCAGTCAGTAGTGGTGCAACACTAATGAGCTTTGGCCACTGGATTTGAGCAGATGATACACAGTGGAAATGGCTCCTTGACATCTTGTCTCTAGTTGATCATTTCTTCTAGTATTTTCAGGAAAACTCAGTCAAAACACACATGGAAAATTAGGGAGGTATTTTTTGTTGTTTTGAGATGCTAAGGTTTCAGTTGTAATTACTGTATTTTTTTTTTTTCCTGGCTTGCTTGTTGGCAAAACACTAGAAGTTCATGGAATTGCGGTTCTCATTTTCACAGAGTGCATTTCTGAGCGAATCGGTTTGGGAGGCGTCAGCATTGCAAGTCAAATTTCCCAGCCTGAGAGCTCGTCGAGGCAGGGAGCCGTTCCGTCCGCGTGCGCGTCCACATCGCCGTCCACGTGCGCGTCGCCCTGCTCTGACCTCACTTGGAGGTTGTTGGTGTTGCTGCAGTGCAAATAATCTTGCCAGAGTGGTTGAGCAGCCTTCCTTCATTACGTCTCCCGTCTGCATGTGCTCCTGCAACTTGTACCCATCGAGCCAAAGGTTGTTCCAGAAGTTAATCAGTATAAAGCTTGGAATGTAAATATTTAAATTGAAGATAACCACATAATAATTTTTAAAGGCCATTTATATCTTGAGGCAATGCAACAGGGTGAAAAGTGCATTTTCCTAGGGCTTCCTGATGTCTGAAAATGGTAATATCTGATCTCTGCCAATTCAGCAACTGAATTTTTCTGTCGTGGGGCACCTTGGAGTCCTTGGCCAGGCCTTGTGGTAGTTAGCATCTGCAGCAGGTAACACATCTCTAATTTTTTTCTGACAAATGGATTTATTTTTTTAATCTGGTTTTTGATCTTTTAACATTGGGAACATCTAAATTGATACAACAGTATTAGGTGAAGGAAGAAGTGAGGGAAGAACATAGCTTTCCCGATGTGTATGGTTTTCCAACCGCAGGTTTTACAGCATGGGATCTTCTTTGAGTAGAAATATTTAAAATAAAGAACAGAAGCCTTTTAGCATATGTGAGTCTTGTGCGATATGACAAGATAATGAACATTCAGCTTGTTCGTGGTATTCTTTGTTTCTGCCGCCTTCAGCATGTTGAAACTAAAATGTTCAATGGCTGGAAAATGGAGAGAAACTGAGATAGCGATTGGGATTCAAAACCTAGATTTTTCAAGACTGCTTATTTTCTTTAAGTGGTGAAAGAAAAGCCGTGTCTGAGCTCTTTGCCCAAACCTCTTTTGACATTCGGGTGATATCTGTCTGAAATGTAGCACTAACTAGACATCAGATGTCCTGGCTCCACTCCCTCTCCCTCCCCATCTGTGGCTTTTGCTTTTGTTAACCATTGTGTTAAGATTATACACCATGTGTTTGCTGTTCACATATTTAGCAGGGGTGTGTGCATGTTGTTGGGCCTATTGGTATAAGGAGAGGGACTGAAATACCGAAGTGTTTCTTTGCTTTTATTGCCATTCAGCAGCTCTTTCATTGGAGGCTTGTGATGGAATTTGCTGGTTCCTACAGGACTATTCTCATTTAGCATTTCTGCCAGCATGTATTTGCTTTTGTTACAGGAAAAACTCCAGAAAGGCAATAGAATGTTTACAAAATGAAAAGCTTTTATCACGGTGTCTGCAGTTTATAGGAGGCTTTGGGGAAATGAATGTGTGTAAGCCTGTATGTGAAGCAACCTCACCTTGAACAGTACAATTTAAACCTCCTTTTTTCCCCAGTCCGTGGCTCCTATTTCCACCTACACTACTCCTCCTATAAACAGCTGTAATTCTGAGAAGGCCACTGGATTAAAAAATGTTCATTCGTCTTCTGAGAAAATCCTTCCTGTTTAACTTTTCTTTATTTTTGCCCTCAACACAATAGGAATGAATACAAAATGTCCCTTCTGTGATCCTATTTAGGACAGAGATGGAAAATGCAGTTCTGGTCCAAGACTTGTATTGGAAACACCTCATTCACGGATGCAGGATACCTGGAATTGTTTCACGTTCGTCCCAAATATTTGAGATAATCCTTGAACAAGCTGGAGGTATTTAAGACCCAGCAAGACAGAGGCCTGGCTGGGATGATGTAGTCAGGGCTGGTCCTGTTTGGAGCAGGGGGTTGGACTAAGTGTGACCTCCTGAGGTCCC
>NW_017728993.1:27768267-27774665 GCF_001723915.1 Gavialis gangeticus | reverse complement strand
AGGGGGTTGGACTAAGTGTGACCTCCTGAGGTCCCTTCCAGCCCTCCTTGTCTGTGATTCTAAATTGGTTTTAATCCCTTGCATTGCAAAAAAACTGCTTGCTTAATCATAAGGTTAAAATTTAAACTCACAAAGAGTAGAGTTACTTACTCTAGAAAAGAGAAAAGTTTGTCCTGCTCAAAAGGATAAGTAAGTGCCTGGTGAGAAATGATCAGTATCTCCTTGTTTCTAGTATATTTTGATGCAACAATATAATATTTAGCCAGTGATTATTCAGCTTTTGGAATTCACTGCCAGGGGTGGTGCTTACAAGCCCCACATTTTTCCAAAGCATGCACCATTTTATGCCTGGTAACATGAGTAGCTGGGCAAGCCGACGTAGTGACTGGGACCAGCTCCCTTACTTCAGGGCGGAGAGGTGATGAGCTGTTCCAACTGGTAGGGAGTTTTCAAACCGTTCTGGTGACACGGTCCCTGAAGCATGCGGCACAGTGCTGACTGTCACGGGAGGCAGAGTCTAGTCTCGATGGTTTTGGTTAATTCTTCCTTATGTCCAGCCTGAAACGGTCTCAGAGTAGTTTATGACCGTTTGACCTCGTCATCCCTTGGGGCGCTCTGGTGAACAAACGTTCCTCCAGATCCTGGTGGTCATCCCGATAAACTTATGGGTGGCCACCAGATCACCCCTGAGCCTGCACTTTTCCAGGCTAAAGAGCCCCATGGCTCTCAGCCTGTCATTGTAAGGTCTGTTTTCCTGCCCTCTGATCATATGCATGGCTCTTCTCTGGACTCTCTCAAGCTTCTCCACATCCTTTTTGAATTGTGGGGCCCAAAACTGGACGTAGTACTCCAGCTGCGGCCTCACCGAGGCCGAGTACAAGGGGAGAATGACGTCCCAGGATCTGCTTGAGAAGCATCTATGGATGCAAGCCAGCATTTTGGTCGCTTTAGCAGCCGCAGCATCGTATTGCAGGCTCGTGTTCATCTTGTGGTCAATGATGACCCCCAAGTCTTTCTTCTGTAGCGGTAACCAGTGTAGCACTGCCAAGCCTATAAGGATGCTGCAGGTTTTTCCTCCCAAGGTGGAAGACCTTGCATTTTTTTGGTTTTAAACACCATCAGGTTCTCGTCCACCCATTTGCTGAGCCTGCCCAGGTCAGCCTGGATCACCTGCCTGTCTTCTGGTGTGGATGCTTTGCCCCAAAGTTTGGTGTCACCAATTCAGCCCTCCTATCCCCACAGAGCCTTGTAAGTTATGGCTACTGGACTGTAATTCTGTCTTACTGCTGTGAGGGTTTAGAGGACCTGGTTGCTGAAAAATAGTTCTCAGGATTATTACATTTTGCTAATATGTTTACAAATCAAACTTGAAAACAAAACTCAAACCTAACGAGAAAGTAGGGAGTGTTGTCATGGCCATCAGGATGCAGGGTACGTTGTCTGAGCTGCCAAGAATGATTCCCTTCTGGTTTCTATTCAGTGAGCAAAATATTCAGCTGTGTTAATTAGGAATCATTACCAATCTGAGTGAACAGATGTGATTTTAGCTGTTAGTTCTTAAATCAGTTTATCCGCATTAAGGTTAGTCTAAGAGGCTACTCTGCTGGCCTTACGTTTTTGCTGATGCATTTATTTATTTTTTTGCATTGGACTTAGACACAGAATGAGATGAGTCATCATCTGGCCCCGGTCCCCATGCACCTGTTTGAAAGGTCAGTCTGAAAGATCTCGGTGAGAGTGGCTGCAGAGACGAGTTTTTAATTGAGGAAGTGCTTATTTGGGAAGATGTTCAATGGTGCATTAAGAAAGTTAGGGTTGTTTCAAGCTTTCTGGTTGACTTTTAATGGCACCAGATGAAGACTGGATCTTCAGTTGATTTAGGGGGGAAAATAATCTGTTGTTGTGAAGAGTCTTGAGAATGTAACTGGCAGTGTGGGAACTCCCTGACCAGCCACAGTGCTAGTCTCCCACCTGCCTCTCTTTCCTGCCGCGCCTTGTTGTTAGATAATTATGGTCTTAATTAGGTGAGAGGCAGCCCTTTGAATGCCCTGATCTCCTGGGCCTATGTGTGCAGCTCCAACCACCCCTGTACTGCATCCCAAGCTGTGCTCGGCGCTGGCCTGAGGCTGTGCCCAACTCATCAGTGTTAGGCCTCTTGCTTTTGGTCCTATTCCGGGCCAGATTTGTACCATGTCCCTCTCACTGAGACCTCTCTCTCTCCACCGCCTCTCACGCGGTCTCTCTTACTGCCCCTTTATGGGACCACACTCTCCCTGCGCTCACCCAGAGGGTCCTCAGGCCTGCTTCCCTGCACTCCCCAGCCAGCAAGCACGTGGCCTCTCGGGCATCTCCTGCCGCCTCATCCAAGCGAGCACTGGGTGGTTTGCAAAATGCTGGTTTGACTCTGGCTCTGGTCTCTCGCCAGGTCTCTCACCCAGCTGCTCTCAGTCAGGGGCTCTCGACTTGCCCCGTTGTTTGTCTGTGGCACTTCCTCAGCCACCCCACTCCATCAGGCTCTGGCCCACCTGTTGCATCAGGTGCCCGAAGGCTTACCTGGATCTAACTCAGCCCCCATCTTAGCAGGACCTACTCTCAAGCCCCCTGCTCACTGGGGCCCACTTCACCCCTCTCCTCACAGGCCCTCATCTCAGGCCCCTGCGTTCGCAGGGCCTCACTACTCCCACTCTCTGCTCACCCCTCTCCCCCGGGCCTCTCAGCTGCCCCTCTCGTGTCCCACTCTGCACCTCCGCCTTCACTGAGGCCCATACTCCGTCCCCTATGCTGGGGCCTGGGGGTTGAACTCCTCCCCAGGCTCAGACCCACCCGTCTTACTCCCTGGGGTCTTGCACCCCGCAGGGCTCCGGTGGCCACAGCCGTGCCTGGCCCTCTACCGGTGCTCCACCACACCCCTCACCCCTTGGAAACGACCCACGGGGTATTTTCCGGTTGCCTTCCCTGTTAGCTCTTCCCTAGCCAGCTGCAGTCCATATCACGCAGCGAGCACCCCAGCTGTGCTCCGCCACAGGAACCAATAGCCAGAGATGCCTCCAGCTCCCTCCCCTAGCTGTCTTTCCCGATACTCTCGTTCTTACCGACAGCAGAGTCCTACTTAATTACCTGCTCTGGGATTTCCTCCCGTCCCCAGCCCCGTGCCCACCAAAGAGGGGAAGGACCTTCTTCAGTAGCTAAGAAGTGAACCCTATCTGACATCCTGATATACAGGCTTGTACGTGTGCGTGCACCCCTCCAAAACGAAAAACCCTTTCCCATCCAAAGTACAGATCAGGTCTGGTCTTGTTGAACTGAGTAGAACTACTTGCCCCTTATCTCTGTGTTGTTTTGCTGAAGTAGGATTTTCTTAATTGCTATAGAGCGTGGTTGCATTGAGGGTTGTATTCAGGTTTACATTCTGCAGATGTGAAGTCCAAAAAAAAAAAAAAGATCCTGCCGACTGACGCAAAACTGGGGCAGGCACGTCCTGTGTGCTTGAGCCCAGGGTCCCCTGTTCTCATAGGCAAGTACACGACTGTATTGAATCCCTTTCATAAGCTGATCAAGCTCTGGATAATTCACTGCTTTGCCTCCCACTGCTCCTGCTGGGAGGTTTTTCAAAAACCTTGTTCCTGTGGTGGTTAGTAACCTTCTTCTAATGTCTAGCCTACATTTATTCACAACTAGTTTTGTACTAATTTGTTTTTGTGCTAAAATTGTCCATTAGCTTAAGTAGCTCTTCTTTCTCTCTGGGGTTTACTCCTGATAGAAGTATACAGAGCTTAGTCATTTGTCCCTCTCATCCCTTATTTTGCTACGCTCTTAGTTCCCTCTTGTGAAAGGCTCTTCACTTTCCCGATCATCTCAGTAGCTCTTCCCTGCACTGTCCTGTTTGAATGAGTGTGTTTTGAACAGAAGCAACGAGAATTACACACAGTACTTCAGTGCATCAAGCAATGGTTTTTGTCCCTGTCTCCACTAAATGCTTTGCCTGATGCTTCCTAAGATTGCATTTTCCCTTTTCATGGCCTCACTTCACACTGGCAGCTGGTAGTCCACCTGTAATCAGCTAATGCGCCCAGTCTTTCTCGTCTTCTATCACTTCCTTTCATGAGCACCCGTCTTATAGAATAAATGCTTGTTTTTATACCCTAAGTGCATGGCCTTCACCATTGTACTATTGAACTTCATTCCATTTTATGACCCTGCCCTCGGTCAGACAGTTGTTCCTTTGCATTTGATGATATCTCCTAACTTTGTGGAATCAGCAAATTTCATTGGTGCCCTTCTACTTTGTGGACTAAGGTTATTAGTAAGAATATTAAATGAAATCCATCCCAAACCTGATCTCCGTTTCACCGATTAACCCCCTTCCAGTCCCATAATGCTTCTTTCAGCATGACCTGTTTTTGTCTGTTCTTGATCCGCCTTACAGTTCTTGTACGAATCCTTATCTTCTCCATTTTAGCTAATAATTTGCCAAGTGGCACCTTATCAATGCTTTACTGAGGTCCAAATAGATCTGCTGTATTTCCCTTATCCAGAAAATCAGTTAATTTATCAAAAGCAAGTGTTGGGTTAGCTTGGCATGAGTTACTGTGGGTAAAAACAAGTACATTTCATCTCATTTTCCATGTACTATTGCCTCTTTAATTATTCTTCCCTTCAAAATGTGTTCTAGGGCCTGGCTTGCTATTGAAGTCAGGCTGGGTGTCCTGTAATGCCTGGGTCACTTTTTCCACTTCATTTCAATAGAGGCACTGCACTTGCCATTTATGGTACCATTCACAACTTGATATTTTTTTTAGAAGTACTTTTTCTTGGACCTGAGACTTCATGTCCCAGTTCTTCCGGAGTTCTGGGGTGGAGACAGTTTGCTCCCCTGACTTGATCACATCCAGCTGTCTTGAATATTGCTTCCCACCCAGTCTCAGTAATTTCCATTCCATACCTTCTTTCCCCATATTGAGCGTATTTTACCAAACTTCCTTTTCTTGCAGTGGCAGGACATCAACAGTGGCCTTGTCCCTCTGCTTTACCCCTGGTTTTTGCTGTTTCAGACATTATCCCTGGCATCCAGTGGTCTAGAGGCTAAATCTTAAAATCTTTTAATCCAGTTGAGGACTTGAGAGAGTGAAAGCAGAATAAAATAACACCATGGAGGATATCTGTGGTCCAGGTGACAGGTGTTGTTTAGCTTCCAACAACTACCCCCCTTGCTTGCAGAAAGAGGACTGGCCAGCAGAGGGATGCTTTCCCACGGGGTAAGTGCTGTATGGTTATTCGGTTGGAATCATGAATTACGTGACCATGGATGTCCTAGGCATGCCTCGTGATATGTGCAGTGTACCGCATACAGGAGCTTTGAAGCCTGGACTTCACACCCAATGGAAGTGCATGTTTAATAGCTGGTAGCACTCTGGTTAATAAGTTGTCTAAGCAACCTAATGGCTTAACTTCAAAACTTGAAAATTCTTTAATATATTCTTGCTAGCCCTATGCAAATATATTGATATGCTGATTAAGATAAATCTGCCTTGCTATTCAAATATTGATAGTTGCATCTTTTTTGTATGTTATCTTTTCCTCTATTTTTATATTCTTTTATAGTCCTATCCCTATTCATATTCATGCCAACTCGGTAGGGAATAAAGGACCTCAGGAAGTTCTGTTTTTCTCCTGATTGTGGAAATAAATATTCAGAAATAAAAATTCCAGATGAATGAAAGATAACAGGCTATTTTATTTTTCATTAAAAATTAAGGGCCCATAATTGAGGAATATTTTGTAGAAGTGTATATCAGGGTTTTGGACTTGGTGATCTGAGTATTAGTATCCAGGTATATGCCAAATTATTCATATTTTGCATAACTGCTTTGGTTTAATATATTACAAATTATATTTTTGGAGAGGAGGTTAGCATTCATTAATATTAATCATCATAATAGAACAAAGATAGCAATCAGCTTTCATTCTTACCATGGAGACTAGTTGCTGTAGTTTAATAACTTGTACTTTCCTCTCTCTACCTCCTGCAATGTCTTGGTGTCAAGGTTTGTTGTCATTATTGGTCATTTTCTTTGGTGTTGACCTTATCCATCCTGTAGACAAAGGTTTTAAACTGCAGAACAAGCCCTTGAACAAGCTTTCATCTTGGATTTATGTTTTTTTTCCACCATGACATGGCAAATGGCATTACTAGCCTTTAAACAGAATCCTTTTTACACAGGAAGGACAAATCAGTCAGGATGAAGCATGCCTTTGAGGGAAATGTCCTAAAAAAACAAATTGGACTCAAGTTTTCTAGGACCAACCAGTTTGTAGTGCCAAGTGCTCTGTTCAGAACAGGCATCTGAAGTCCGGCGTTCACTGTTTGTACAAATAGGTCCACACTGTGTGTGTGTGTG
>NW_017728993.1:27766715-27768222 GCF_001723915.1 Gavialis gangeticus | reverse complement strand
GGGGGGGGGGGGGGTCCTCCTTTGCACTAGGTGCTTTATGCAAGAGGCTGTCTCCAGGTGGTGGTTTTTTCTTACTTCTCAAAAAAATCTCAAGAATTTAAACTTATTTCTGCTGATACTTAAGAGCTGAAGGGTAGGTCTGTTCCTTGGCTTTATATCCTCTGCCATGGTAGGGTTTGATTTTTGCCGTGTGCCTGGAGAGAATATTTGCTGCTTGGGACCTACCTGAAGTACATCTTAAAATTGATAATTTCCCACACCTTCTCTTCTCTGATTGCAGCAAGGTGATATCACCAGCATTTTATCTCGGTTAAATGGTGATCTTTCAAGGGTAGGTGCTATTTTGTATACCTGCCAATTCACTGGAGCAGTGAGCCTGAATGGGGGCCTTCAAGTGCTATGTTATGTACTGTAGCACACATGATGATTTATCGTTCTCAAACAATTTTGCTTAATATATAGCCTCTCAATGTTTCAGGTCCTACAGTTGCCTTAGTGATATGGAGTCCAGTTTGACTATTTGGAGGCTGCAAACCAAAAGTTTTAACACCTGCTCTCTGTGCATTGTCTGTTCATAAGGTCTTTACCAACTACATTCATCAGAAAGCCACTACATGAATGCAACAATTAGTTGGACAAAAGTCAGCTCATTCTGTTAGTTTGCCCAGCTTTTTTTGCATTGCAATAGAGTCCTTCATTACACGATCACACAACGTGCAGATATGCAGGGTTACATGTAGTACATCTCCTGCGAGGTAGGCAGTGTGCAGCACCTTCCCTGGACTGATGAGACGCATTTGGATAGGGGGCTTGGGTGCCGAGTAGGCAGACAGCTCTTAATGATAGAATTTAATTTCTTTGCTCCAGAGCCTGGAAATAACTAGTTAACCCTACTTCCTTTTGTGCCCGTGTTGAAATATAGTCCTTAATTACACTATTGCTTGTCGTTCTCAGATGATGAGAGACTGTGAATTTGTCTACTAGTGTACTACCAGTGCTGTGTACCACTTCATGTATGACATTCAGATGCTCATCTCTGTGAAACAATGAACAATAAAATGTGCCTGCAAAACATGTTACAGACTGTAAAGCATGGTAATGCATTGTAGCAGTGAACATTTACTGCCATATGTAATGGATGTATATTTGCAGCCAAGTTATCATTATAACAATGACCTCATCCACTGAATTGCTTCAAGGAAGGTTGCAGTCTACATACATATGTGTGCGCTTAAATCAGCTTCCTAATGAATTACTTTACCCATGGCAGACGAGGTTCTTTGGGTATAGTTTCATAGATTTAGGGTCGGAAGGGACCTAGTAGATCTTCTAGCCCAACCCCCCGCCAGGGCGGGAGAACAACAAAACCCCAAAACAAAAACGGGACTCAAATGAGTCCAGCCAGGTAGGCATCCAGCCTCTTCTTAAAGACCCCCAGGGTAGGGGCCAGCACCACTTCCCTTGGAAGTTGGTTCCAGCTCCTAGCCGCCCTAACTGTGAAGTAGTT
>NW_017728993.1:27761782-27766319 GCF_001723915.1 Gavialis gangeticus | reverse complement strand
GGGGACCACATTTGCTACCTTCCAATCATCTGGCACCTGGCCCAAGCACCACGATCGCTCATAGAGCCGTGCCAGGGGCCCTGCAATAACCCCAGCTAGCTCCCTCAACACCCTGGGGTGGAGATCATCCGGACCCGCTGACTTGAACGCGTCCAGCCCCTCCAGAAGCTCTCTAACCCGGTCCTCCCCAACCTGAGGTCTGGGTAGATGTGATATCTTTTATTATCCCAACTAAATAGTTGGGAAAATCGTTCTTTGCAAGCTTTTGGGTACAAACACCCTTCTTCAGGCACAGGGAGAGTCTGCTGCTGTGGTGTGTTCTCGTGGGTGGAACAGAGGCTCACTTCACCCATTGGATTTTGCACCGCTACCGAGCGGTTCTGATTGCCATCATCAATGGGTGCTCGAGTGCAGGGATCAGAGGAGTGGCTCCATCACATTCAAAGCCTGTGAAGGTGTTCTGGCACTCCCAGCACACTTCTTCACGCTGTTAGACTTGACATACTTACGTCAGCACATGCCTCCTTTGAGGAATGATCCCCCCTGTGATCAGGGATCCGAGGCTTTTTCTTCCCTTCTGCTGGCTGGTTTTGTACTAGAAGTTTATCCCATCAGGCAGTGCCTTGGCTATGGGAAGTGCTTCATTCTTCCGATATTTAATGCTTTTGTGTTTGGCGGTGATATCTCGGTAGCATCTGTGTAGCTATGGCAGCTCTCGTCTCCTCTCCTCGATCTCTCTTTGTTGGGAAAGCTAAGCAAAGCCAGCTAGTCTGTGGCTGTGGAACCAAGGCACAGGAGACTTTTTTTTTTTTGTACCTGTTAATTCATTTCTGTGTCCTCTGATACCACAGTGATGAGTACAGTGAAAAAAAGAAGCCAAATAGAACTGAATAGATTTTGCTGGTGCTTGCCCTTAGTTAGTCAAAAGTCCATCTTCTGTTAGCTGAAAGATCGCCTTATCAGGAATTAGATTTTTCAGCTCTGAAAGTTGTCTGGTTGGAAAGCAGAGAAGAAATGGAGGTTGAGGTTAACTGCAAAAAAATGTAAAAAACTAGAGGGCTCTATTGGCTGTTTTCCTGCTTATGCCTACTCTAGGAGGCAGTGCCTGTTAACTTGTACTGGAAGGATTGGGAATGGAGGTAGTGAGAGATAAAGTATTCTCATATTTGAAAAATGTGAAACATGGCAGAAGTATGTGCAAGCTCAGAAATACAAGATTATGGGATAATTAAACAGGAATTTCTGGATTTTATGTGGATTTTGCATTGCACTAATGTACGTGTGTGAAACGGACAGTGCCACTTAAATGTCGCTTGTTCTTGTAATGCCTAGTGCAACTTTAGAGCAAGTGTAATTAGTTTGGAAAGGAATGACTAAGTTTAATTTGGGAGGAGAATGCAGAGTTGTTAGTCCTGGAAATGCCTTAGTGGCAGCATACAACACTAATTATTATTAATCTTGTTTATTGTGTTGCAGCAAAGAATAAGCCCTGTTGTGCAAGGCGCTGTTCAAACACAAGAGACCTAGAGGGCACGCTTCTTGCACCAGGGGCCATTTAAATAGGCCAGAGGGAGAGAAGGTGAGGCAGAGGACACAAGCATACATGCAGAGCAGATCCAAATCGTGGGATGGCAGCGAACAGCAGGTTACCTCCAAGGTTTTTGATGGGACTAATTAGGAAGGCATCAGCTACAAATGGGAAGGGGTGAAGGGAGCAAGAGGGGTGGTTGCAGATTGAAGAGGAGGTGAAGAGACTGGAAGGACAGCTCTGGAGCCAGCACCTGAAGAGAGAAGCAGCCCGGTCAGACCTCCTGGAAGGTCTGGGAACGGCCAAAAGCCTGGCTTTGGCGTCGTCTGCTCCTGCCTGGCCCCTTCCTGCGATTCCTCTGCCCTCCAAGGTCGCAGGAAGCTGGAGAGAGAAGGACCATTGGTATCTTGCTGCCCCAGGTGTGTGGCTGTGGGGGGAGGGGAACCAGTCACCAGTAGTTTTAAGCCAGAAATGAGGAGGAGTGAGGTTCTGGACCAGCCGCCTGCTAGGAGCTGGGCTGAGCGCTGGCGCAAGCTTCTGAATGGCTGCAAGATGGAGCTGGTTTAGCATATGGTGTGGGGGATTGTGCAGGACGGTTCCTGTGATAGCAGGTCCCCTCAAGCCCGGTGTGGTGACGACTTTGCCAGCATTCAGGGCCGTGCAGACCGGGCTCCTTTGTACCATGCAGGTGGTTTGGGAAGCCCATCGTGGAGGCTGATGGAAGCATTCAGGTTGTGTGGAGCGGTGAGGCTTTCTGGATCCAGGATGCTCCTCTGGGCAGCCGTGCTGTCCTCTTCACATGCTTGTTCACTTGTTTTTACCTCCTCTTCTCCCTGGCTTACATTGTCAAGCCCTTGTGTGAAAGCTGCCTTTCAATTTTATCTCTAAAGAAAATTAATATATTTAATAAATAACTGCTTGGACTGTCACTCTGTACATACAATTCTCTAAAGTGATTCGCATAGACCAGCTTTGAAGGCAGCTACATATACATGTCACTGGCTAGAGGGCTGCACAGTTGAACTTGAAATGCTGCATCAACACAATCAAAGTTAATTTAATTTTAGCAATCTATGGAAATAAAAGTTAAAAACAAAAAACAAAACGGAACAAAAAAATGCCCCAAGGCAGTCACAGCTTTTTCTGGGAGAGGAATAGGAGGCGGTGGGAATTTTCTACAGTGCTCTCACTTTTGCTGACCATGAACTCCAGCCTCCTGGAAATTGGACTTCCAGAGGGCCACGTGCAGAGTAGTGCATGGTGGGCCAGTGGTGTGGGCTGGGAGGACTCGCAGGAATGAGGCGTTACCTCTGGCCTGGCTCCTTGGCTAGTTGTGGGGTCTCTTACTGGAGTACTCTTCCGGTTCTTGGAGTCGATCACACTGGGAAATATTCAATCGGATTTATGCAAGCCAGTAGTCTAAGGCAGAAAATTAACACCCCCTGAGCCTGGTTTGTACTGAAGCTGAATCCACCAAATGGCTCCTTGTAAACACGGGAGTAATACTGCTAGCAGAAACCCGGCTTCCAAGGTAAACATTTCATTGTGCGTCGGGGATCTCCTCGATGTGTTGTATTGATAAGGGAGGTTCCTTTTGATGTACCAGCGAAGGAGACTGAGCACTGTAATGCACCTGCTGGCTCAGTGCTGGGTACCTTCCCTCCCACCCTTACTGAGCTGTGGAGAGGGTCTGGCAAGCCAGTGGCAGCAGGCAGATGGGAGCAAGTAGCAGACAGCCTGAAAACTGAGCTTAAAAACTGCTTGCTGTTAGCAGGGCATCATTAGCAAGAGCCCTTTGCAAGCAAGGGTGGGGACAACTGCACAGGCGTGGCAGAAGGATGCTGTGGAGGGAGCCCTACTCTACTGAGACCCTGTTACCTCCGTGTCTGTGTCTTGGGCTGCCCAGGTGGACTGGGGTACAGTTATTGGGTTCATCTCTTATTGGAATTTAAAGGATTTGTGTTTAGAGTTTTTGCTCCACTTGGTCCTTTTTGCTCATCCCTGAATGGATGTGAATGCTTATGGGAGCTGGCAAAGGACAGCACCTGAGGAGGCAGCTGCTTATCATGCTGGTGGGGTTTGTGAGCTTGTGGTGCAGTGGGCAGTGGCATTTAACAGCACTGGAAGAGGTGCCCTGCCTCTTGCCTGGGCTGCTCCTTTTGGAGGAGAGCCCACTGAAAATTGCTCTGTTCCAGGGCCACGCACAGGCAGTCGGCAGTGACACCCCGAGGGCAGCGTACCTTCTGGTTACTGCACAGACTTACAGGCAAGGTTGTCAGTGGGAAACTCCTTATTCAGTGCTGCAGTCATCAAACTTTAGACTTATTCATTACAGTGGACCTAATTGTATTTGTAAAGGCAGGAACCCCAGAAAGTCATTCTATTTCCCCAAGAAGTTTTTTACTGAAACATTAAAATTCCCCTAAAAAAATAAGTTAACCTTGGTCAAGGATGAAAGACCAATGGGCCACGTTCTTCGTATCCCATAATATTCATTATGGAGTGGAATAATGTTCTGAAGCACTAGCAAACTTTTGGGATCAGTATGGAGAGAGGTGTAGTCCCTGGGGCTTGAAGACAGGTCATTTTAAATTGTCAGTTCCCAAATTTATTACTTTTCCCTTACTTAAATGCTGTTGTATTCTCCATATGTAGCTTCCCAGCATTTATGCAGACCTTTAAGAAATTTGTTGTCTGCCATCTGAAAGGTTTTTGAAGGCCATTGTCTTAATGCAGCATTAGAGCTTCACATCAGTGTCCCCACCTCAAGAGCACAACTCCACTAAATAAATAGGTGTATTCAAAAAGAGACAATAGAAGTGTGGAAGGCTGATACGTGTCTGGTAGATATGGGAGAGAGAGCTTTTTATATCTTTATCTTCACCTTTTCACAGTTTGAATGGCACTATCTACTTGCTGTACAGAACTGAGACTGATGTAAAAAAAAACAGTGAGAAAATATGCACATGTAGAAGCACTTGTGTGTAAAAAAAAAAAAAAAAAAAAAAA
>NW_017728993.1:27752971-27761595 GCF_001723915.1 Gavialis gangeticus | reverse complement strand
TAAAAAAAAAAAAAAAAAAAAAGCTCCAAATGCGGAGACCCCCTCTCGGACAAGAATAGAGATGGTGCCTGATGTTGTTAAATTAGTGTGACCGGAGAGTTGATAGTTAGATTCTTGTGAGTCAGCCTCTGTGTGTGCCTGAGTGCACATATCACCAACACAATGAGGCCTTGAGTCTGATCAGGGATGCTTTGTACAAACACAATACAAATGTTAAATAATAATATTCTGTTAAATATTTTCTTTCACAATGCAGATAAATTGCCATTGGCTCAACTGTTGTCTTTGACTTAATTACTCTAGGGATGTATCCTACAGATCTCAATTATATTGAAAGAAATTCTAAGTGGTCTCCTCTTTGAAACAGTGCAAAGGGTTTTCATTTTGTTTCATTGTGTTTAATTAATATAAATACACCCAGAGGCTTAGGCAATTGGTGTATATTTTAAAAATAGAAATATGAAGATTAAATAGAATAGAAAAAGAGGATTATAATGCACAAACTCTTTCTACTAAATATAAAAAACTTACATTAATGGTATGCTAAAGACACTAACGACACAGTTTGAAGTGCTCAAAATCAGATTTTTCGAGTAGTTAAGAGCTGCAAATACTCCAAAGTCAGGAAATAGAAAAAATCTGACTTTTGAGTACTTAAAAATGTCTTGGTAGCATTCCATTAACATGTATATGTATACAGTAGTATAAAAGTTTTTGCATTACAATCCTTTATTCTGTTCTGTTTAATCTTCATGTTTCTGTTCTTGAATATATTCATTGCACACATGGGGCCCAGTTTTGTCTGAGGTTGAGCTTGCGTCTCCCTTTGATATTGTGACTGTGTACAGGGAGAGTATTGGTATCCGGTAAAGGTTTTATTTAACAAATTACTTAGGAACCCATAATATCCTGCTTGCAGCACAGAGGGCTATTGTTGCTGACTAGTCAGTAGAGCCCCCAAAAGATAGTCACCTGTCTGAAGAGCTAATTACAGCCATTTGTACACAAAGGCAATGGGAAGGGAAAAAGTGATGCTGTGGTGTGACCCTGCTGGCTTTTGAGAGGTAATACCTTTATTGGACAGCCTTGCATAGTTGCAGTAAAGGGCAGGTAAGCCCTCAAGCTTCAAGTACTCTTCACTGGGTCTGCAACTGAGGGCTTTATGTTTGCTTCCTCGTGGCATCTGACAGTTTGCTCTGCTTATGAGTAAAAAAAGGTATTTTCCATATCTGAACTGTAGCCCTGCAGCAGTCGTGGGGCTGGAATCTTTCTGGCTTCTGTGATTCTACCAGTAATAGAGATCCTCTAGGTCTTTTAATTCGTCACCCTGAACAGGCTGCAGCGGTTAGTCTGTTTGAAGAACCCTGAATAGTATTAGCTCAGGCAGCCTTGTTTCTGCAGTCAGTAGGGCTAAGTACAGACGGTCAAAAAGCCCGAGGCTGAATCGATTTGGTCTTTGCAGGTTAGTCTAGGATGCAGAGATTAGACTGAGAAACAACTGGACACACATTTCCTTTAATTCAGGAAATGCAGACACATGCCTGCAGTGCCTCAGGCCGGAAGCTGGGGGCAGGGCGGGTGCGGGAGTAGAGCACAGCTCTCTGGCACGCAACCAGCACGGACTGTGTGTTTGCTGCTTCTTCCTGATGCCCCTGAGGGATTTGCAGGCCACTATTACAGTAGCAGGACTCTGCAGGGTTGCTCATCACTTCCTCTTCCTGCTTCCAGGTGCCTCTGGGACTTGTAGTCCACAGTTGCAGCCAGCAGTAAGTTTAGCAGGGCAGGGCAGCTCCATACTCAGGGGAAGGAGGGGTTTAACTGGGGGAAGAGCAGTTTAAACCCCCTTCCTGGCCCCACACCCTAGCCAGGGTTTGCCGGGGGTTGCAGAAACAGTCCTTTCCTTCTCTGCCCCCACCCCGTCTCTGCTGGAGCAGACAGCCCAGCTCAGCCCAAGGCTGGAAAGCATGCTGGGATGCTGGGGGACTTTGATATAACTTAAACCTGGAAGGGGTCGGGGACAGAAGTTTCATAAACCAGTTTGATCCAAATCAGTTAAGTCTGATACTACATTCAACTAGGTTTGTCTTAAACCAGTTTCAGCCATTTTGAAACTGGTTTATGTGCACTGAACTTCTGTTACAGGTGTAAATCCATTTCTGTTGAGTTAAACTGGTTTATGTGTAACTTCTGTCCCTAGCTTAGAGGTCTGTATGATGTGGTGGTGGCTCACATGTGCAAGTAAAACAAGTGGGGAATGCCACCACCTTAATGATCACATCGCCCCACATGCTGTGTTATGGTATATCTGTAAAATAGCTTTCATCTGAGTCAGTGCCAATGCAGACCATGTGCTACAGGACAATGAAGGCACAATCTCCTTTTATTTCAAAACGAGACCGGCAAATGTTTTGAAAACTAGTTTTGTGAAGGGAAGACCAGTTGAAGGTGTGATGTGCAGCAGAGATTATCAGTGGGTACCAGAACATTCGCTTGCTGGTGTCAGATGGCCGCCTGCTCTAACATCTAAATGGCCTGTCCACATATTTCAACAAAATATGTTGCCTCTGCTGTTTCCAGGTTCGCTTTTTTATTTCAGTGGCAGATAAATTGCTTTCTACGTCCATTCCTTGCACATTTTGCCAGAAGGTTCCTTTGCAGAAAGTAAATTTATAGTCGTTACCTGGTAAAGGTCTTTCTGGAAAGGTCTTGCAGAAATGTTCCCAGTCATCTTTCCTGTTCTTTTGTCATTGCTCAGCTGTCTGTCTTAGCGGCAGAGAGTGGAGGCCTACTGGAAGCGTTTTCTGCTGTATGTTCTTCTGGTAATTTTCCAGACCAAGTTGAGGAGAAACTGATTATTGTAAATATGGAGATATTCCTGAATTAACTCACTCAGCACTGCTCAACTGCTTCCAAGCACATTGCCCAACCAAAATGGCTTGAGCAGGTAGGAGCTGTAAGGTTTGTTTGATTACAGAAGCAGGACTCGTGTCTGTGTTTGCATGCACGCCTTTGTGCATATTTAGTTAAATACAAATTTGCATTTGAACGAGCAGCAAATTATTTTGTGTCCATAAGGTGCTGAATGGCTCAACTGAAATGAGGATCTAAATGGACCAGTTTCAAAGTGCTGTTCTGCAGTTGGCCACACCATTGTCAACAGAAGTCGTCATGCGTTTTGACAATGTTACGTTTACATTTTGCAGAGCCATAATCAATTCTCTGAATGCAAACTATTCAAACTATATAATAATTCCCTACATCTGCCATCTCACATGCCTCATTGTTGTGGACAGAGGTAGGCAAATGATAAATTGCTTGGCAATCAGAAATTGTTCATCTTCTAGAAAGGCTTAGGGGTGGAAGGGGAGGTCTGAACATGCATTTTAGAAGTGCCATAGTCTTTGGCATGGTAAAAGGCAGCATTTTCCCTCACATTCAGTTAAACTGAAAAAAACTGTGGAAATAATGAAAATTAGGACTGTCTTTGTCTTCAGTATAGTAGCATTCTGGACAGAATTGAAAATCTAACCAAATTACTAGGCCATCACATTTCAACTGTTGATGTTTTGCAAGAGCAGAATATTGTCAAACATTAAAGCCAGAGGTTTGTAGATGTGCTTACTGTGTTAGTGTAGCTGGAAAAAGTGCTTTTTAGGTCTTCTTGAAGCTTATCCAGTAGCAAGATGGATTGAAATGACTTGCATATCTAAACAGTAAATTTTTCATCTTGTTAATAAGGGGGAAATGTAAAGAATATTATCAGAATATTCTGTCTGACATGCAGAAAATGTTAAACTTTTATCGCATTGCAACAAAAATAAACTCATTTACTGCTGCACAGAAATGATTAGGCCTTGTGTTTGCCTGCTATAAATTTGATTTATTCCTATAGTAATTACAGTGGTTGATTTGGTGAAAGTTGAAAACATTTTTTCCCTGAGCATAACAAGACTCCTGTGTTCCCATTGCTGCTGCATTGCAACACTTTGAACTTGCTCAGCAGACATGACAAAAGGGTTTAATTAAAATACTTGCAAGATAAAAAAATACATTTGTCTGCATTAACTTTGTACATTTCTCATCATTCTTTAATTCTGGTAATAAAAAAAAAATACCGTGACTTGAGATAAGAGGTGGCCCTCTCTGCTTACCCCTTCCACAGGTAAGAAAGATTGTGGCAGAGCTGCAGGATGTTTTGCTAATGCTACTTCAGGCCCCGAAGTACTATTTGAATGTTACTCCTTAGTAAGTAAACTCATGAATAGAAAGGACCTGGGTCTTTGTTCACCAGCTAGTTGCAGATGTGTTTAAAGTGACCTTGAGCAGCTGAGTCTTTTCTGTTCCCTAAGAAGTTACAAATATCTTAGCTCCTCTTAAAATTTAAAAGAAGCTTTATCTTCGTATTAAATTGTGTGTCTTGAGCCTTCCAAAATGCAACTGTGCAAACACAGGGTTCTGGTGCTTGCTTTTTTTTAAACATTCAATCAAGTATGAGCAAATCAACTTCTGTGATCACTGAAGGAGTAAATCCAATGTATAACAGGCAGATGGCTGCAATCATTTTGGTGAAATGCTAAATAAGAGCTTTCTTTGTGCAGTGTAATATCAGTAGGTTAATATTTTTCTCCTCTCTCACTTACTGCCGTAATATTTTAATCACGTTATATGAGATGGCAGCAGCCATGCTATCGCTAAGGTTTCAGCTGAGTTTTAATTAAAAGCCTTATGTTGTCCTCCCATTTGCATTCTGAAATCAAACCGGGCCACTCATAAAATTGGTGGGGTAGATAAGCTGCTAAAGTAAAATTTTCCTGTCTAATTTGTAGTGATTTGGGCAAGAAGCTGCTCAATAGATGCCCCTAAAAAACAGCTGCTTACCAGAGTTTGGGAGGTCTTACATTTTTTCTACTTTATACTAAATCATAGTTTCATAGTTTCTAGGGTCGGAAGGGACCTGAGCAGATCATCTAGTCCGACCCCCTGCCATGGCAGGAAAGAGCACTGGGGTCAAACGACCCCAGTAAGGTGGTCATCCAACCTCCTCTTAAAAACCCCCAGGGTGGGAGCCTGCACCACCTCACATGGAAGCTGGTTCCAGACCCTAGCCGCCCTCACCGTGAAGTAGCGCCTCCTGATGTCCAACTTAAACCTTCCCTCCGCCAGCTTGTGACCATTGTTCCTGGTCACTCCTTGCGGCGCTCGGGGGAACAGGGACTCCCCCAGCGCCTGCTGATCCCCATACCTCTCAACAGGGCCAGTCTGATTGGGCAAAGGGGTGGTATAACAACAACAGCAATAATAATAGGGGTGTGTCGATAAAGATTTTTTAGGCCGATACTGATGGCCGATTATTAACGAGCCATATCGGCTGATACCGATCCAATTGTCGATATGCAGCCTGGCAGCTCGGAGAGCACTGTCAGGCTTGTAAGTCTGTTGGGGAGGAGGGGGCATGGGGGAGGGAGGCGGCAGCTGCACTGGGAGGACCCCAAAATTCACCAGAGCCCCTCCCTCCCAGCACTGCCACTGTCTGCCCTGACCGCAGCCTCAGCTGGGAAGAGGCTAGCACTGCCCCTGGTCTCGAGCAGGCAGCCCGCCCTTGCCCCACACACAGACCCAGGGGGCACATGCCTCCCATACCTCCCCCGGGGGGGTGCACAGTGGCGGGAGCCACCCCCCCACACCATGCCCCAGCTGGGCAGCACCTCTTCCTGCTCCTACTCCTGCCTTGTCCCACTCCCTCCTTCACCACAGGGCCTCGATCTGCCCTCCCCCCCGCACAGACTTAACTGGCTGGCGGACACTGCTCTCCAAGCTGCTGGGCTGCATTCCTGGCCACGCACATGCTGTGGCTGCACACATTCATACAGCCTTTATTAGTGACATTATCAGCCACATCAGCCAAAAAAAGCCAATTGCCAAAAATTTCAATTTTCCTTTTATCAGTACTGGTATGATATGTACCGATGTATATAATTCCTCTAAATAATAATAGTTTTCTCCTCCTTTATTTATTTATTTTATTTAGTGAATGTAGTTCTGCAAAGCCAAGCGACAGCCTCCTCGTTAACTGAGTTTAAAGTTATGAATCCACCTCTTAGTTTGTACAGGGGTGATGTACAGCATTGTTTGTATCTCTCCAGAAGTGCACGATGGGCTAGCTCTGGCCTCAGCGGTGAAGGCTGGCTGCACAGGGGCTTTGCCCTGTCCTGAACCTGTTTTTCCTCTTAAAGGGAGGCTTATTCTTATTGATTAGTAACTATGAAGGTGTACTCATTTGCTACCACATGTAGCCTTTTACATTAAGTGTAGTACTTTTTTTTTACTATAATAACTAGAATTTTATTTTTTATATTTTTATGATGGTAAATGGTTCATTTCATTTTAATAGATAAATACTTTTGTGATTATAGTTGTGTTGACTGCTGTATGGATGAAAAATGGAATTCAATTGAAAAACCCCAAAACAACACGCTTCTTTTCATTAGATAAATAAAACCACCTTAAATATGGTGGGCCCATGAGGAAAAATCAGCAAATTTATTAAAGCATGTTTTGCATTTAAAATTGTTTTATATTAAACAAAACGTAATTTCTGTAGCTAGTGAATTAAACCATTGTTTCTGCTGTCTGTATGCTTCATAATTTTAAAACTGGTAGATCCCATCATCTCACTTCTAGGTTTTTATTCATAGACCGGGAGAAGAAAGCAAGATTATTTTGCTGTTTTGGCTCCTGGTGGTTTTCTTAACTTTGCCTTAACTAGTCATTGGATTGAATTAGCTGAATAAACTGAAATGAAGAAGATATTCCTCTGTACCTGCAGAAGAGACTATTGCTGTCAAAAGCTGGCTTAGCATTTCAACATGTGTTGAATCCAGGTGTTTAGTCAGTGACTGCAACCAACATTGCTATTTTAAAATGCTGGCAGCAAACACTGCTGTTTGCTTATTATTTAATTTAAATAATATAAATAGGTTATAATAAGTTTAGCTTTTAAAATAGATTGTCATCTTTTTTAGCTTAATTTTAAATAGGTCGGTCTTTAAAGAGAAGGATATGTTTCATTTAATTTTTAAAAATAATTTAAATAAAACCTAGCTTTTTTCACCCTGTCTTTCCTCATCAAAAACCAAACAAACCCACAACACTAATGGGAAAAGAAAAAAAATCAGACTTTTGCGGGTTAGTCAATGCTAACTGTGTAAATGTGGTACAAGGGTTAAAGTGGATAAAGATTTTTATATCAGTATTGTTGGCGGTTGTGCATGGAGTTCGCTGTTCTGTACTTTTGAATTTATCCCTTAAGATGCATATAAAACATGGCCATTACTTTTATTTTCCGATGCTAACATTCGTAGGTTTAATGTTGCCTTCAATTTTGTAGTGCGTTTTAAGAGAGAGCGCACACAGCTGTGGAATCACGGGGTGCAATAAATACAGTACATGCTTCAATATTTATTTCACTCTTCTTATAACTATATGCACAGTTGGTCGTCATTGTATCTGAGTGTGCAACTGTCAGAATAAGTGCATCTCTCTGGTCCAGATGCGGACGTGTGTGTAGAAGGTTGATTTGGCTAAATAAAGTGTGGCACATGTGCCGCACAACTTGCAAGCGCTCTCTGTTGTATCATTTTTTGTTAGCAGAGCTCTCTGGGGATTACATCCACAACAAATTCAAAGTCTTTTAAAGATGTTCAAGTTGCTCTAAACAAATATTTTTATGCAAAACATCTATCTGAAGATGCATTTTATTTACCGTGCTCTCAACTCAGGCATGTGTGTGAGGCCTTGTTCTGGAGGGGGCCTGGGGGAAGATGAATTGCAGCGGTCTTTTGGCCGTAGAAAAGATCAGATGTTTCAGCCTGAAAGGTGCCCAAAGCGCAGGCCTGTTGAACTTCTTTGTAGAGCAGCGGCCGTCTTGGCTTGAGCTGCAGTGACACTGCAGCTCACGGTCACAAAGTTAGTTTTAGCTTTGCAATATGTTTAGTTCTAATTTTATTTATATCAAAATCTCCCCAGTTGGCAAGTTACTGTACTTAGGGGGCGTGGTAGTCAGAACATCGCCCCCCTTGCAAAATCGGAGCTCGGGTCTCTCAGCGGTGGTGACATTGGCAGAAGCATCATGAGCTTGAGATGAGGAAGTTTTCAAGCGGGAACCTGGTTTCTGTTTGCACGTTCTCCAGATTGTACCGCCAGAGCGCCAGGCATCCTCTGCCGTTTTCTTTGCTGCATGACGCTTCCTGCTTCAGTAAGCAAGGGGCCGTTGTGAGGGGACCTTCCTTGTGTGCACTGGCGCGCCGTGTGTTAGACCGGCCGCTCAGGTCATCCTGCCTCTTATTTCTGTCTTCTGTGTCTTGGAAAATAGCCACACGTGCCTCGTTTGCCTGCAGGAACACTTTCTAAAATGTTCTCACAAACTTTCCCGTTCCTGTCTCGGAGTATACTGATGTTTGGAGCTCGAGTGCAGCGTTAGTGAAGTGCAGCATCCCTTCTGGGTCCTCGGGCTCTTGGTGTTGGTACCTTCATAGTCATCCCTCAGCCCTGAAGGTCTTCTGATGGGCCAGTTCCCTTGTCTTCTGCTCCATAGAGACAGGGTGTTTCTGACCAAAGCCGTATTG
>NW_017728993.1:27746565-27752938 GCF_001723915.1 Gavialis gangeticus | reverse complement strand
GCCCCCCCCCCCCCCCCCCCCGGCCATTGACATCAATTCCTGCCTTGTGTACTAATTCCCTGGCCCCGGGGCGCTGGTGCTAAAAGGCCTGTCAGCTGCCACGCAGCAGAACCCAGGTTTTCCATCGCAGGATGGCATGCCACCTGCTTCATTTGTAGCTGGTTGTTAAATTAAGAATGAGCTGTTAATCCCATTGCTGCGCACACCACTTCAAAGGGCACCACTTCTCTGAGCAGCTGCAACACCTCGGTCCTGCCCCCTGTTTGCTATATTGGAGGCTATAAATATCCTCTCTGCAAGTTGTCAGCAGTCCCTGGTTGTTGCTGGTTGGCCAGGGCCCTAAATCGTATGAATTAGGATCCTGCTGTATTTCGGTGGGACTAAACTGCCCAGAAAGTCCGACGGGCTGTTTGTGACCTTTGGAGCAAAGTTTCTGGGCAGGCTGCATGGGCTTGCAGCTGTGTAAGCCAGCAGTTCCTGCGCGGCCCAGGAGCTGCTGCTGGGCTCCTTGGCTCGGGCTGCGGGCACCTCCGCGCTAGCCTTCCTTCACCCCCTCGCTGGCTGTGTCAGGGATGCGCTCTGCGGAGAGGAGGGCTCCAAGCAAATGAGCAATACTTGTGCAAGCCGGCTCTTGCCCATACAGGCCCAGGACCCTGGCTAATTATTATTTCTCGCTTGTATTCTGAGCATCCAAACACGCACGAGAGTGGAGCGGGGTGCTGCGATCCCAAAAGATGCTACCGAGGCTTTTTATTTAGCATGTACTCCTACAAGTCTGCTATAGGAGGACAAGGCTGTGGGGGGGGCCTCTGGGGAAAACTGGTGCGAGGGGCAGAGTCGACAACAGTGGGTCGGGGCAGGGGTTGTTAGTCCATGTGTTGAGGGCGAGGGTGAAATCCAAACGTTTTGGGAGCAGGCAGACAGAGGGGAGGGAGGGAGCAAGGGTGCCGGCATGGCATGGCATGGCATGGCATGGCATGGCATGGGTGTTCAAGCATGGATTGGCCTGGGCAGGAAATGCATGTTGAGAGAGAGAGGGAGCGGTGTGGGACTCGGAGGGTCACACTTCTCTGGAAAGTGAGCCCATTATTTCCAGCTATTTCAGTTTGTCTAATAAAAGATACCGGATTTACCCAAAGAACCTCGTCTGCCTGTGTCCTTGGACCAGTGCGGCTTCACCGTGATTTCTGCACCTCGAGGTGATTTATCAGCTTGTCTGGACAAAGGGAGCCCCGTCCAGCTTCCTCATCTCCATGGGCGGTGGCCAGGGTCTCTTCCCAGGGTGAGGAAGGGAGCACGTTTTTGGATGCTGCAATGGAAGACCAACCCCGTCTACCTGGAGCAGGCCCCTGCACCTGTGTGCTTTTGTTTGAGCTAATCCCTGGAGGGATTAGTACAGAAATCTGCAGGAAATGTCTTGCGTTAGAACAGCTTTCCTCTCGGCAGGCTTAGATTATGTATATTGGTGCTTATAATGTCACAGGGATGCAGCAGAGGATCCTAGGCGCATTGGCCCCATCTGACGTGTGGCGTGTGCGAGTCCTGGGGCCCCTGGCGGGAGTGCGCTCGGAGAGGGGCTCCCATCTCGAACGCAGCTGCAGGCCTGACGTCCTCGCCGCCTTCCCTGCCGAGGACGGCTCCCTTCAGAGTCCATTAGTGCTGCTCCTCTAATCCTCCGGAGGGGCTAGCACTGAGTGACAGAAGTCAGTAATTATTCCCTGCCTCTCTTCCCTGTAGCTGAACGAGCTGTGTGACTTGGGTTGTCATTACTCTCCGAGCCCGGGAAGCGAGAGCTTCTCGTGGCACGCGGATTTGTTGGGGAGGGGAGAACCGAGTAACAGGTGGTATTTAGAAACTAATTAATATTTGTGAATAACAATGTGTTACTGATAAGAAAACAAATCAATCTGTGTGTGAATATTTATGATGATGATTTTTAGGGCTGCTTGGATCCACACAATCCTTTTCCAGCTGCCATGTCTCCTCTCATGTCACAACATCTCGTACAAAGGTGAAAGCCCCAGCACTGTGCAGAGGGCTATGTTGCTGGGAGCCGGCCAGCTCCACAGATTAGCAGAGCCTAATTGTTGAGAAGAATATTCTTGGTAGTTGGGTATGAGTGGGCCAGTAGGGCCCAAACATCTTAAATATGCTTTGCTGGTACAATAAGCCATGCAATTTAGTTGGAGATTTCATCCCATTAAGAGCCAGGCCATGCACAGATAATGCTATGTTTGAAGTGAAAGCAGGTGTTAAAGGTTGTTTTCTCTCTCAACGCTATGTGCGAGTGTTTTACAGTAGATCAAACTTGCCTAACGTAATCTTCATAATACTTTCATTTAAGATGCTCCCCGTGGCTTGTGTTTGCAGAATCAAAAAAGGAAGGTCTGCTTTGTTTCTGGATGGGGCGAGGCGCTCTCTCGGGCATTTTCCAGGTTGCCATTTGAAAAGAATAATCAGTTTTTAACCTCTGAGAGTTAGGTTGCCGTATTGACGGGGCTCTGCACCGCCTGCTAACCCTGCGCTACAGGTTTTTCCACGTTCTCCCTTCCCTTGCTCTAGTCCTGCTCCTCCCTCTCCCTCGGTGGCTGGGAGGGGAGGAGGTGGCTGGCCTGTTGCAATGTCCGAGCTGTGGGTCGGGGATCTTTCCCGGGAGGTGAGGAATGTTACGCTGGGCGGCAGTTATATATGGAACAAAAAGCTTGCGGATGGTGGCAATGAATACTCTTTTGTTCAGAAAAATTTTGAAAGAAATACAGAGATTAATTAACTCCAGTGCTCCATGTGGTGTTGGTGTCTGTCTCCACCCAGTCCTTGGCAGAGGTGGGCCTGGTACGACCCTCAGCCTTGGAGATCTTTGCCTGCATCTGTTGAGACTGGTCTTTTAGCTCTGAAGGCGTCTCGGTTCACTTCTTGGTGCCCCTTAGCTATTAGTTTTGGAGCTCACAGTGCTGTTCTCCATGATAATTCTGTGGGACTTGCACAGTTCTGGAAACAAGTCTAGCTTTTATTCTGAATTCATGTAACTTTTTAATATTGGGGTTTGGGGAATCTTGTATCAAGCACACCAGGGAGATCAGGGTGTTATTGCCTCCGTCACTGCAGTGTGCTCCGAGCCAGCATGAGCGGTGCCGGGAACTCGCCACTGCCCCGTTTCTCACCGCTGATTGCACTTCCTGTTAAAGCTTAATCCCAAATTGTAAATGTGTAGTGTTTTGCATGACCTCTCTGCAAGTGAAAGCACCTGCTCTCTGCAAACCTGGATGCAGCATCCATAAGAACTGAATCAGTTTAACGTTTGCAGCCCACAGAATTACATAATACTAGGTTTGTGACTCAAACCAACAAAAGCCAGAAAATTCAAAACTGAAGTGTGTGATTCAACCCTGAAAGGTCTTGTTGTACTAGGGTGTTTTTCAGGGGGGTCTGAGACTGGGTACTACAAAATCTGGGTGTGAGAGTGAGCAGGCACCAGCCTTAACTCTGAATGTCTTGTTCCTTCTCTGTTTCTTTATTTTATTGTTTCTAAAATTGAAAAGGTTTTCAGAGCATGCTTTCTTTATCTTGTGTGGTAGGCTGGGTAAGAAATGCCAGTGGGATGTGGAAGAGTAGCTGCCTTGAGCTGCCCCTGTTGCATAAATAAAGTACCTACTTAAGCTTTTAAAAAATCTCTTTATTGAAGTAAGTGCAGGTATATAATAAGAAATTGCAATTACATATCTTAGCCCTACAGAAAATTCCATAGGGTGTCCAGAACATAAATACAAAAGAAATGCATAAAAAATGGTATCAGAGTTAACAGCAGAGATTGATACTAGTAAGAGAGGAAATTAATATAAATTGCTGGCTTACATAAATTTCAGGCATTTTCTACAGATTTAATAAAGGGTTGCCATATCGAAGTATAAACAGCTAAAGTATCCTTTCCCACAGATAACACATCCCAGGGTTTAACAAACCACTCGGTGACTGAAATGTGGTTGGAAGGATCCCATGCTGATTTGACTGCCACTTTCACAACAGTCGTGTTCGCAACAGGGCCAGTACTGACTCTGTCACCGTACTGGTGCTTCAGGGCTGCAGAAAGGCACATTTATCATTTGCATTTGATTCCAGGACCCTAGGTCCCAGACCGGGACCACGCTGCGTTAGGTGCTGTATAAACACCAAACCAAAAGACAGTTTCTGTCCCTGGGAGCTTCCAGGCTCGGGACCGGAGGCGACAGGTGGATGCAGACAGGCTGTGCAGTACAAGGAGTCGGCATCATGGGAGGTGGCCTCGGCACAGCAGCTGCCCAGTTGTTGCTAGGCTTCTTGTAGGCAAAACAGAGTCTGAAGGACTGATTTGGAGGAGCGTATTGTGGCAGGGTTGCAGAGCTGCTCCTCTGAAAGGGCAGGACAGCGTGGGAGAAAGCACAGTCTTGTTTGAACAACTGGATTGAGAGGGAAGTGGGAGGTTGGCACCCTTAGGCAACTAGATGTAGGAGTCAGCCTCTTGCCACTGAACAGGAGGTACGTGGAGTGGGGTTTAGCCTCCAAGGTAAAGGCCGCGTTTGAAGTTTTGCGGTCTGTAGGGGAGCCTTGCAGGGATGTGCAGAGAAGGGCGGCATGGTGCAAGCCGTGGGCCAGGAGGACAATCTCCTGCAGCACCCTTCTGCATGGGTCAAAGCCAGAGATAAAACTTGCAACCGTTGAGATGCAAGATGAGAGCGTGAGCAAGAGTTTATCATCTATGTCGTAACAATGAGCCGTGGCTTGCGTAGCACCAAGCCTTCAAAATACCAGTCAGGATGGCTTTGAACAGGTTCTGCACTATTACAGCAGTGAGCACACTTGTGCATGCATCATATGGAATAGAAGTAACAATGAATATCTGTCTGAGTTTAAGGACGTTACTGAGCAGTCTTCAAAGCTGTTAGAATTTTTTCCGGAAATATCTTGGAGCTTTATTGAGTCTTAATCATTAAGAGATTACATGTTTGTTTATTTTTAAACAATTTCCCCTTGTCAAGAGCTGTACTCAACTTGCTTATTTTAGCAAACAGTTAACAATAAATTCACACTCAGAGTGGCTTAAAATAGCTGAACTGTGGATGCCTGTAGAGCAGCGATTCTCAGCCAGGGAACCACGGCACCCTGGGGTGCCACAAGATCCTTTTAAGGATGCTGTGGGGTGCCGGTGCCACGCAATATTAGAACCGTTAGGTGTGCAAACACTTGCGCATGATGCACCGGACTACCCAGCGGTTTCAAATGGGAATCCATAGTGTCACAAACTTTCTTGCTGTGGGCTGTCTGAGGACTTTGCAACAGGAGAATTGCGCTATTATTTTTTTGCATCTCAAGCAATGACCAAAAGCTAAGAGTTTGCATTTTCCAAGAGCTGCTTTGAGTCTAATGGGGTGCATTTGGAGTCTAAAACGGCTGAGAGAGCCACTGCTGTAGAGGGGGTAGATCTGGAAAGTCCACAGACTTCATCCCTCGAGCAGGAGCCCGACCCCTCTGGGGCACAAAGTAGGAGCCTACTAGTAAAGTTGTTGATGACAAAGTCTAGGGGCATCGTTGCAACAGAGGAGGCTCGGGACATGAGACTCAGCAGCATGAAGGGCAGGTTCTGCACTTGGAGAAGATTAAGAAGCTGTGCTCTCGAATGGGCATCGGTGTCCACAGCTGATCCTGGTGCTGCTTGTGGCATGCGGGGTGGGAGCTGGTGTAAGCTGCGGACAGGGTTTGGTCTGTGGCCAGTCAAAGTATTTCCAGGAGAGAGAAGTGGGAATGCCATTGTGCGATGTGTTGGTGAAATCTCTGGAATACCGCATGTAACTCTGGTCACCTGCGTTCAAGGAAGATTTGTTCAGCCCGGGACAGGAGAAGAAACTCAAAGGGCTCGGCTCGATTAGCAGAGCAAAATGAAGGCAGGGGGCACAGGATTGCTCTCTCTAAGTACGCTGCAGTTGTGGGGGGAAGCCGAGGTTAAGCAGCAGGGAGGGAGAAGAGCTGTTTAAGCTCAAGGACAGTGCTGGCACAGGAACAAATGGGGATAAATTAGTCATGAATGAATGTAGGCTGGAAGCTAGGGAGAGGTTCTTAAGCCTTGGGGAGGAGGGAGGCTCTCGCAGCCCTCGGAGAGGAGCAGCAAGGCACGCCAGCTTCGGTCTGCGATGCAGTTGCGTGCAGTGTCAGGCGGTCCCTCCCATTCCCGTGTCCCTGCATTATAGGGCAAAGCCATGCCAACTTGCAGCCTGGCTGGCGGATCCATGGGCCATCACCCCCTGCCTCACTGAGTGTGCAATGCCTGGGTGGGGACCTGCGCCAGGCCTGGCTTCAGTGGGGGATTTGTGTCACACTGAGGTTTTGGCTGCTTCTTTTTCGC
>NW_017728993.1:27719989-27741565 GCF_001723915.1 Gavialis gangeticus | reverse complement strand
TGCTGGGTTTGGAGGGTTGTCAGTGCCCATTGGTAGCATTAGTCACCGTCATGGTGCAAAGGCAATCTGAAGATACTGTGATCAGATGCTTACAGTGCTGTGAGTTCACTTGCATTCAGGAGATTTACTTTTCTCTCTTTTCTTTCCCTAGGTATTTTTATGGCCTGTGTCACCGTAGTCTCTGAGCGTTTCCTGGGCATGTATGGATTTATTCTCAGAACATTCCTGTGAGGTAGGAAAGCATGCTTGCCTCCACTTTACAGGCGGGGAACCGAGGCAGGTCTCATGCCCGAAATCTGTAGGGCAGCCAGCCCCTGGAGCTTGACTGCCAGCGTCGAGTCTGTTGTCTCAGTCACCAAGGCGCTTTCCTACTGATGGGCTTTCCAGAACCTGCATAGGAAAGACCTCGTGAAAATAGTTAGGGTTGTTGATGACCTCTTTTAATAATGCTACAGATGAGTTGAAGAGTCTTTTTGAAAATCCCAACAAGCCTGCTTGTATGATATGAAATCCTTAAAATGTCTAGGTCTTCTCAGGAGTGTTTTGGAGTTTTTCTGTAGTCAGTTTTTCCTGCGCAAACCTGCCTAGGCTTGTGTGTGGTGCTGCGTTTACCCTTGCGTCTGCTGATCACTACCTCAGTCACTTAAAGCAGTGCAGAGATTTGCTACCTGTTGTGCTGTCTTGGGTGTTTTCATCATCGGTGCAAAGCTATGTTCGTGTCTGGGCAGGTGCAAAGTTTCTTGGTCATGTTTCTGTATAAATGCAGTTTAACTGGTGTTACTTTTCAGAGGTCATTCCAGGCCATCTGAAATGCCTGACTTTGCACTCTCAAATTCTCCCAGAAGTGGGATCTCTTGTCTGATTAGTGACGCTGATACTTTTTTCAAACAGTTTTGCCCGGTTCCAGCAAACTGTGCACACTAAGCTGTGATTGACATCATAAAATCAACCATCATGGGTAGCAGCCTGAAAAATTCCTTTTCTTTTAAAGTGAGGAAGTTTAGTTTAGGCTTCCCTTGAGCTTTTCCTTTACTTCTTCAACAAGTTGGTATTTACTGCGTGACTTCTATTGCCTTCAAACATTTCTTTGGGACCTGTTAGCCTTACAAATGCCTATTCATAATGTATCAGCAGAATCTCACAATTTAATATCTTATTTGTCTATTAAAACAAGCAACAGTATTAAAGATGGTGACACTAAAAAGGGAACATTTCAGGCCGTTTTTCTAACTTAACATTCTGTAAAATATACACATTGCATCATAGTTTTCTGTTCACTAACATATATTATGTTGTTTCCTGCCTGTAAGAATAAAAATTCTACTGACTCACAAACTATCTCAAGCTGTATTAAATAAGATTAAAGAGTTGGCCGGTGACCTTAGCAGTCAATTAGGCTACATACACTGCTCAGCTCAGTATTTGTAGAGTGTAGTTGGGAAGCTAAAGCTCATTAAATAGGTTGCCACTGTTTGGAAAAAGAAATAGGAGTCTGTAAAATCCAAAATTGGTCAAGCTGCCCAAGTGAAATCTGGAGTGCTTATGGGAGGAAGGTCTTGATAGCGTGCGTGTGTTTGCAAGCATTTCTCAAGTGCTGCTGGCGCTGTCTTGGGGAAGGTGAGAAGAGTCTGGTATGTTAACAGTGAAGCTAGAAGAGAGTCGAAACTTTCAAGATGCAAGCATTTGCAGGAACAGATGGTGTACAAGCAGACAACTGGCAAAGGATGTAGGAGAGAGTACTGGGAAGCTGGTGTACGCAGTTCTGGTCAGAAAAGTGTAATCTAAAGACGGTATGAATGGGATGGTGGGTGCCAAAAAACCGTGCGTTTCAAAGAACAAAATGGGACGGAGGGGAGCATATTGGCAAGGAGCCCTGGAAGCTTGGCGTTTGTTGTGTTTTTTTTAGATGAGCCCAAGTTTAACAGGTTGGTGTCTAATAAGTTTAGGAAGTCTTGGTAGACAGGAGCAATGCTCGGGTATGTACGCATGGAGTCAAAGCATGGCTGGTGCTGCCACCCGCCTTTCCAGCGGGTTGGTAAGCACAATGCTGAGGGCTGTGGGTGCTCCATGGTGCCGCCCAATCCTGGCCACCGTGTGTGGCACCCGCGGGTCTTTAACTGGCCTCGTGATTGCTCTGCATGGTTGTAGCCTGAAGCACAGCAGCAGAGAGCTTTGAACCTCTCTGATTCGGAGGGGAGCGGTGCTGCCTGCGTTTGGGAATGTATGCTGTGAGGAGCCAGGAGCAGGCCCCTAAAGCATGGGAGGGAGGGAGACCCGACCCCCTTGTTCTACTAATCATCCAAGTCTAGTTTTATACTTGGGGAGCTTGCACCGCCGGCCGACTTCGAAGATGACTGTTGGTACGCTTGAGAGAGGGTGATCCAAGAGAGAGCCTACAAGCACCATCTGAATCAGCATCCCGTGTTAACTTTCCTTTGTCATCCAGATGTGGCGTTCCTCTTCTTCAGCGAAGTGTTGGCTGAGATGAGCCTCCAAGTGTTTCCCAGTTTGGTAGTGCGTCCTGGCCACGGGTGTAACTCACCAGGCTGGAAGTGTTTGCGAGTCTGGAGTAGTTGTCATTCCCTGGATCTTGAAGTGAATCTAGGTTTTCTGCAAATCTAAGAAAAGTGGTGGGTAAAGTAGACAGGTCTTGCAGCCGCAGCATGTGGCTGGAAGTGTGGTTTGAGTTGCTGTAAAAGTCACCTTTTAAATTGTGCAGACTCTTGCTGATCTAGGTCATAGTTTAACTGTGGGTATTTTTGTCTTTAAAACTGTTTCCTTAATAAAACCAGTGTGAGTTGAGCAGAAAAATCCCCACGTTTTCCTCCCCCTGCTATTCAGATAAGTGGGAACAGGAAAAAGAAAGGGGGCATTTTCAAAGCTTTTCTTCTTGATCATCTAGGCTGATTCCAAAGGAGAAGAGTGATTTTACAGAAGAGCCCCTGAAGATGAATCGTAACCTAGGTTAGCAGAATTCACATTGGTTTGTAAGGCCTGGTGACTGCATTGCACTCCGAAGCCTTCTCTCCTCATTGTTTTAAATCATCGCATTGTTGCTCTTCCAGGAATGTCACAACGTGCACTTTGCTTTTGAAGCTTGTGGTGCTGAAGTGAGTAAATGAAGTGAAGTGAAGGTCTGTAAATGTAAACGCTGTTTGAAAACACATTGCAGAAGGGTTTCCTTCAGAAATGTGTGTCCTTGGGCAGCATTTGTGCATGGGCGGATGGCAGTGTTTGGAGTTCGGGAGTTTCAGCAAGTTTGGGATGTGTATTTTAAATGGGGCATCCCTTTGTGACCCATGTTCCCAGCTCTGATTCCAGATGGCAAAACAGTGATAATCATTGTCCCCTCTCAATACTGCGAGGGATTATTCTTTTGGGGCAGATGTGGATTTTGGAATGTGTTTGGATAACAAGTTTCCCCCAAAAGGATTGTGTTTAGTTGTGTATTTGTATACTCGCTGTACCCAACATAATCAATTTAGAGTGACTCAATTATATACCAGTAACATGCTTTATTGGCTGGAGCATATTAATACTTAATGTAAAACAATAAAGTGCTGGTTACTTTTGACTGTTATATGATGAACAGTACCTTCTGGCCAGCCGTCAAATGAAAATATCACAATATTAGCTGAACCCATGGGCATATCCCGGCATCCTTTGCATGGCTGTTGAAGATCCTTTGGATTTAGAAAGCAGGTATTGACAGTGAGACCCTATAGTTCTTCCTACTTGCTAACGTGTTTGATGCCCAAAGGCGGGGGGAACTGGTGGAGTTATCACTGGTTTCACATAATGTGCGATGGAAAGGGGAGTAGCTGGTGTTCTGTTTTTAAAAAAAATGTTAAAATGCAAATTTGAACTGGAGCTCACTGATAGAGGAGTTCATCTTTGCTCTGAAGTTGTGCGATTAGCTCTTTGACATTGGGACTGTGTTTTGAAAACTGAACATCTTGGATGCCTGTTAATATTGTTTTTTGAAGAGGGTGCAAGATTTAACCATATTTACAACATTTAACGCAAGTGCTAACCTTTTGTTCTTTTCCGCTTCTTTTGTTTCATCTATATATTTGTTGGTGATGCTTGTTTTGTCATATTACCTAATGAATGAATGAATTTTGCTACCTGAAGGTTATACAACAAAGGTGACTGTAGAATCATCATAATTGGCAATTTAACTGTGTCATATCACACAGTCAGCATTTGCTAGCACTCTAGAGCAGTGGGTTTGAATAGCTGCCACACTGTATGTGTGTGTTAAACCCAAGACAAATGCTGATCTCATTAGAAATACAAGATGCACAAGTCTGTGCACAGAAGGCGTTTTGGTGCCGAGGTCTCCTTTGGGAATACAGTCTGGGTATTTGGTTATCTAATACCAGACGAGCTCGAGCTTGGCTTGAGAGCGTTGCTGGATGGGGTTACAGACCAAGAGAGGAGTGTGGTGGCAAAGCTACACAGGACAGTTTCTAAGACGCAGAGGAAAGGGCCATAAATTGCCACTGCTTTTTCTCTAGTCGTGTTGTGACAACAGCTGGGAATTGTTACGCAGGCAGCGGTGCTCAGCTGTGGGCTCTCCAGGTGCAGAGCTCCACGCACAGAGGGACGTGCCTCACATACTCTCAGGAAGACCATGGATCCCTAAAGCTTCCTGAAATAATTAGGTTTTGCCATACTGTTGTTGAACAGTTACACCGTTCCCAGGCTCAGCTAGGCTAGCGTTTGAAATTTTACAGTGGCGAAGTGGAACAACAAGAGTAGAAAATTACTGGCATCTCAGCGGATGTGCCTTTTTTCTGTTCCTTCTTTATGTCTTCACCCGTTGTAGTACAAAGATAATTTTCAAGGACTCTTCTAATTATGGACAGTTTTCAGCAGAGACAGACAGTGTGAAAGGGCTGACGGATGGTAATACCTGCATTAGGCACAAATAAAGATGTGCCTGAGTTGGGGGAAAAAATTCTTTTTGATATGACGAGGTGGGAAACCAGGCTTTGTTTTTAATGCCTTGTAAAAACTAACAGCTTTTGATAGACTGTACTGAGAGCAGGTTTCAGTATGTTGTGAGGAAACGACGTGGTTGTTACTAGCTCTTCTAGTAATAAGTGTGCCCACAGATCCATATTCCAGAGCCAGCGGTGGTAGTGTGATCTTGTGCACCTGGAGCAGCATACAGACCTGCTATGCTGTGAACACGGATGGCGACACCAAAAGTCCCTTTTGGTCTTGTTGAGGATACGGCTGGATTTCTATGGGAGGAGTGTTCTCCATGGAGTGCAAAGGTGAAGGTGGGATGGAGACCAGGCTTTTTTAAACAATTTTCCCAGGTGCTCAGGATATCTTTGAAAACTGGTTTCCTTAACATACTTTCAAATTTGGCTTATTAGACATTGAGGCACTTGGATCAGTAATTGTGCTTGAAAATCTTTGCCAAAGTCTCTTGTGGGGCTGCATCTCCAGTTGTTGGGAACATAGAGAAGTGAGGATTGCCCGGCTGCATGAGACCAGTGGTCTGGCTAGGCTGATACCCTATTTCCAGCAGGGGCTAGAGCCAGACAATTAAGAGGAAGATGCCAGAAACCTTGTAGTAGGCACTTGCAAATATCCTATTTACAGGGGAAGTTTCCTTGTAACCCCCACTTGTCACTCATTGGTTTTATGCGCTGAAGCATGAGACTGTTTATATTGCTTCCAAAACTGTTTTTAAAAAAAGCGCACGGGACATAGTCATCATGGGTGACTTCAATTGCCCACACACTTCTTGGGAGGAATGCTTGGCTAAGTCGGATCGGTTCTGCTCCTTCCCAACCTGTATTGAAGAGCTCTACCTGACTCCGGAGGTGCATGGGCCAGCCAAAGGTACCACTCTCCTAGACTTGGTCTTGGCCAAAGGAGACGATCTGGTGAGTGACTTGAATGTACAGGGTAGTCTGGGCGAGAGCGACCATGAAACGGTCACGTTCACTATCTGTTGCAAGGCAGGCAAATCAGTTAGCAGGGTTGTAGTTTTGGACTTCAAAAAAATGAATTCCAACAGGCTCAGGGCAATAGTAAGGGAAGTGCTGCGGGACCAGGGACCGAAGGTGAAAGGAGTGCATGAAGAATGGTCGTTCCTCAAGGACACGATCCTCGAAGCCCAAAAGACGTCCATTCCCATGTGGAGGAAAGTACCAGAAGGGCTGGTAAACTCTCTTGGTTTAATAGGAATATCATGGTCCTCTTGAAAAACAAGAAAGAGGCATACAGACATGGAAACCTGGGGTAGGCCCCAAGGAGGACTATACAACAACGACCTGCACTTGTTGATTAGAAAGGCTACGGCGACAACTGAATTTAAACTAGCAACAGAAATGAAGGTCAATAAGAAGTCCTCCTTTAGATACATAAGGAACAGGAGGACAACAAATGGAAGCGTGGGACCATTGCTTAACAATTTGGGACAGCTGGTTACCGACACACAGGAGAAAACTGAACTCCAGAGTGACTACTTTATTTCGGTATTTCACCGGACTAAGGGGAAAATCATCCTAGATAAGGTTCAGAATGGGCGTGGTGGGAATGACCACCTTCCTTCTGTTAATGTTGAGCTGGTGCGTGATCAGTTAGAAAAGTTAGACATTTATAAGCAGGACCAGATGACCTTCATCCAAGAGTGCTGAAGGAGCTGGTCAAAGTCATCTCAGGACCTCTGGCGAAACTCTTCCAAAACCCATGGTGTTTGGGCCAGACTGGAAGAGGGCCAGTATTGTACCCACCTTCAAGAAGGGGAGGAGAGAGGACCTAGGCAACTATAGGCCAATTAATCTAACTTCTATCCCAGGGAAAATCCTGGAAAAATTAATCAAGGAGTCCGTGTGCAATACGCGTGGAGAAGGTAGGGTTGTGAACGACAGCCAGCACGGCTTCGTCACGGGCAGATCTGGTCTTACCAACCTCATCTCTTTCTACGGCCAGGTAACTCATCACCTGAATGAGAGAGAGGAGGTCGACATTATATACCTTGACTTCTAAAGGGCCTTTGATCTGGTTTCCCATGATCTCATGGGAAAATTGGAGGATTGCAGGCTCAACTGTTTGACAGTCGGGGGTGGGGGGGTAGGAAGCTGGCTGCGGGGCAGGACCCAGAGAGTTCAGGTGAATGGATCTGTGTTGTCCTGGTGAGAAGTGGCCAGTGGTGTCCCTTGGGTCTGTGCTTGGTCCAGTGCTCTTCAACATCTTTATCAATGACTTGGATGTGGGCGTGAAGAGCTCGCTGGCCAGGTTCGTGGACGACACCAAGTTATGGGGAAGCGCGGTCATGTTTGAAGATAGGCTGCAGATACCGGCAGACCTGCACAGGCTGTTGAGTTGGGGAGATCAGGGTCTGATGAAGTTCAGCGTTGAGAAATGTGAAGCGCTCTACCTCGGGACCAGCAACCCCCAACGCCTACAGGCTTGGCGGCACCAAACTGACCAGCACCACGAATGAAAGGGACCTGGGGGTAATAACAGACCACAGTGTGAACATGAGCTAGCAGCGCGATGCTGTATCCAGCAGGACACACAATCCCCTGGCATGCATCAGTCGATGTGTCTGCGTCTCCAGCAAAACCAAGGAGGGGATTCTTCCCCTCTGCTCGGTGCTGGTGAGACCGCAGCCGGAGCACCGCGTCTGGTTCTGGGCGCCACGCTTCAGCAAGGACGTGGACAAGCTTGAGAGAGACCGGAGAAGAGCCACCCGTGTGATCAGAGTTGTACACAGCAAGCCATACGAGGAAAGGCAGAGGGACTTGGGCCTCTTCAGCCTAAGAAAGAGGAGGCTGAGAGGGGACTTGGTAGCAGCTTACTGCTACATCAGAGGCGTACATCAAGGACTCGGTGAACAACTCCTGGAAGACCGCTTCAGGCTTAACACTAGGAAAAACTTCTTCCTGGTCAGGGTGTCCAGACTGGAATAATCTCCCACCAGCGCGGTGCAATCACCTACCCTGGAAATCTTCAAGTGGAGACCTCACCCTGGTTGTCTTTCCTGCCTAGGGTGGGGGTGTTAAACCTGATGATCTTGCGAGGTCCCTTCCAGTCTGTGACTCTACAAGTGAAGTGATCTTCTTTTGATGTCTGGGAATCCGACAGGGCTGCACCGTAAGCGCTTCTGCTACGGTCTCAAATGTGCAACCTCTGGGCTGTCAGCCACGTGCCATGTCTGCCACGTGCCGTAGTGCCTGTGCCACCCCAGCCCCCAGTGCAGGGATAAGAAACAGCCAGTCGCTCTTTGTCAAGAACAGATCATACGATTTCCTTTTTTAACGTGGCAGTCGGCTTCGCGGAGAAGGGGAAGCAGTAAGTGTCACCTCTGCGAACTTTAGGAAGGCTTGTGACAACCTTGCACGACAGTCTCACAAACCATCTAGGGACGTGGTTACAATGACGTTGCTGCAACACGGGTGCACAGCTGGCTGAGAAACCACGCTCAGAGTAAGTACATTTTACCGTCAAACTGGAGGACACTTCAAGGGGGTTCCTATAGGATTCTGTTCCTGGCCTGATTTCTCTTCGTTATCTTTGTTAATTATATGATGGACTAGAGCAGTGGTGCTCCACCTTTTGGCCCAGAGGGCCAAATGAGTAGTGTGGGGCTTGTCCTTGGCTAGATTGGAGCCTCAGCACAAGGATTGGGCCCACACACCTTGATCCAGACTGCATGGACCCCGCATGCCAGGACAGGAGCTCTGGCACCCTGCACCACCTCTGCTTGGCCCCACACGCTAGGGTCAGGGCCCCTGGACCCCATACTGCCCCTTCCCAGCCCGACGCCCAGCACTGGGATTGGGTGCCGTGCCACACTGGGCATTGGGGCCTCTGGGCGCTGTGCTACGTCTGCCCGGCCCTGCGCGTGCGGATCAGGTTCTGGCAGCCCTACATTGCCCCGCGCCAGGACCGGTGCCCCGGGACCACGTGCTGCCTCTGCTGCCCTCTGTGCAGGGGGATTGGGTCCTACGCTGCCTCTGCCCAGCCCCGCACGCAGGGCCACTGCCGGTGGGGTCCAGATGCAGCCCAGGAGCCCTGCGCTAGAGAACGCACTTAAAAATTTGTGGCTGACCCCACATTGAGAGGGGTTGACTCTGGGAGTCAGGGTCAGAATAAAAAGTGATCTTGAGAAATGGTCTGAAACCCACAAGATGCAGCTAAGGAAGGACAAGTGCAGAGGTCTGCATTTGGGAAAGAGGAATGCAATGCTCCAGGACAAAATGGAGAACAGGTGGCTGGGCAGGAGGACTGCAGGGAATGAGGTTTGTATAGTTTGTCTAGGCCGAGGGGCAAGGTGAGCCTTTCGCTACGTGTAAGGGTGTTTGTTGTAAGGGAGATGGTGATCCAGTGGCTGAGGGAACGCCAGGAAGCAAGATCAGCTTAATCTGGAGTACAGGTGACTCGGGATAGATAGGAAAAACTTTCTAACTGGTTAGTGCGGTGAAGTGCTGAACAGGCTGCTCGAGGGGGCTGTGGTGTCTTTTTTTACTGGAAGTTTTAAAGAGCGAGATAAATGCCTTTTGGGGTGGTCTCGATATACTTCACCCTGCCCCTATGCAGGCACTTGGACTAAGTCCTTTCCTGAGGTCTCTTCCAGCCCTTAGTTTCTGGGATTGTGGCTGGCCGTGGGGGTGAACACAAAGCAAGCACTGGGATTGGGGGATATACAGTTAACACAAAGCAAATAGATTTCATAGACGTTTGGGCTGGAAGGGACCCCAGAGGATCATCGAATCCAGCCCCCCGCCCCAGGGGCAGGAAGTCAGCTGGGGTCATAGGATCCCAGCAAGATAAGCATCCAGATGTCTCTTGGAGGTGTTCAGTGTAGGTGCTTGAACCACCTCCGATGGCAGGCTGTTCCAGACCTTGGGGGCTCGGACAGTAAAGAAATTCTTCCTTATGTCCAGCCTGAAACGGTCTTGGAGGAGTTTCTAACCATTCGACCTCGTCAAATAGGAGCAAGTGAAACTGCCGGGACAAGGGGACGTTTTGTCCCGGCTTGGGGGCACTTGTGATCCTTTCTTCTATTGTTAGTATGAAACCAAAGTGGACCATACTTGTTTCTGCATCATATCCAGGCTGGCTTTTTCCATGAAAATTCACTGGTTCTTGTCAGTTTGAAGGTTAATTTATGATCATCGATAAAGTCTGTCTCCTTCTGTGTACAAGCTGACCACAATACTGACTGAGAGATGCCTGCGATCCATCCCCGTGCTCCAGGTTGGGAGCAATTATCTGCTGTGCAGCAACTGCAGACTCCCCAGTGTAAGAGATAGAGAGGTTCAGGATTTTTGTTGTAGGATTGTCTCCTTTGGGATATTGCCCATATTTAACATAATGACATTGATTTTATGCACCAAGCTTTAAGAGGAAATAGATGTTTACTCACCTTTTTTTAAATCCCTGGACTCAGTGTGTTGCTTAATTGAAAGTACCAGTGTGTATGTTTAATGTACTTGCTCCTTTGGATGCAAGTAGTTGGGACATTTCTAACTTTGTAGCTCTCCAGAAATCTTTTTTTTTTTAAGCACTATTCCTGGTATTTTCTGTTGCTGCAGTGGCGCTGTCTCTCAGAGTCGAAGCAGATAATGTCTGTTTCCGAACTGGCCAGTACCAACACAGTATTAGTTCCCTCCCATTGTTTGGGCATCTGTTATTGATGGCTGATTGCACCAGAACACAAAGTTTCTTGCGTTTTTTTTTGTCCTGAGATGAATCTTTTTTCCAGCAGGAAGTTTGTTTTGGCCTTCCCATTTTGTATTTGTAGATAGCACCATGAGTTTAGTGCGTGTGAAGTTCTTCAACCTTTTTGTACAAAACAGATGTGGATTCAGAGATCCAGTTAGCTAGTAAGCCTCTGTCAAAGGAGAATATCATCCAGTAATGAAAAAAATAGGTGCAAATGAACAGAAGTCTTGGTAGAGTTCCCTTTGCGCTGCCTGAATTTTGTCGACAAAGACAGTAATCTGCCAAGTGTTTTATAGGAGGCAGCGTCTGTGCAGAGCACGGGGCCTCTGGGGCCACTCCTGGGAACAATGTTGGAGTGAACTCAAATGCGTGGTGTTGGAAAGTGCTGTGGTGTGTACTTGTGTGCACATGTCTGGGCCTTCGGCATTTCGCTGCACACTCCCCTGCTTGGTGCCTAGCCTGGGCAGCAGGCCGGTGTGCCATGGGACTCGTGGAGGGGGCACCGCACCTGCTGGCAGCTCCTCCTCAGGCGGAGCAGCATTCACGCCACCTGTGCCTCGTCTCCCCAGGAGGCAGCTCCTACGTGTCCCTAGCAGCACATCTGCCGACCCTCTCTCTCCTTGCCTGCCTTGCCCAGAGACCCAGTCCGTGGTGATGTGCAAGCGAGCCCCTGTGGAGCGCAGACTGTCACGGTCTCTTCGCAACCCGTCTGGTCTGCTGTGGGTTTGGCTCGCTGCGACTCCGAAGGGCTTGGTCCCCCTTGTCCTCTTGAACATGGTTTACCCACTAAAGAATGGTGGTGCCTGTGTTCAAGAAGATGTTTGAGTCCTAAGCGCTGCACAGCATCTCCTGTTATGTTCCTGTGTTTGGTTTGCTGACTTTCCCCCACCCCAGTCAATCTACACGCATGCTGTTTGGACGCTGTCGCTCAGTCTTGGTGTCAAGCTTATACTTGCGCGTATACCCTGAAATTACCACAGAAGTGCTGTAATATTTGTGTCTGATGAAACCGCGCAAGTCTGCATTATATTGTGCCGAGTGTTTGGTGGAGATCCTGCTGCACAGAACCGGGTGCAACGTGTACGTGCTCAGAGAGGTAGCTCATCTTCTGTTGCCATAAACCATGAAAGCACATGACTAGAGCCTGCGATGCCCCATTCCTCATAACAGCCTGATAGCCATGAGCTTCCAGTGTCTCCAGTGACACCCAATCCACACTGCACAATTGTTAAATATTAATATTCATAAACTGTTTAAAGATCAAGAATGAATCTATGGAATGAAACCTTTGAAACTTGATTGTTAGCTCAGTGAAATTTTATAAGGAGGCTCCTGGAAGTGGTAAGTTCTGCCTTATGAATGGCACTCTGTTTCATGAACTTTTATCAACAATTAAATGGAATTGCTTTTCTTGAAAGGGTTTTGCTGATTTAGATTATTGAGGAATTGAGACTAAAGTCTTTCAGGGTCTGAATTAATCACTTAAAAACGGAGCTGTGCTCTCAACAGAGGACCAGATTGTACACTCTCAAAGACTAATTGTCTGTCTTGTTCATCTATCCCCATTTTCTTAATCATACAGATGCCCTTTTTTTTAACTAGTTCCATTAAATTAATAAGGCTACCTCGGTTGGAGGTGTGGCTGAGTCAAGATTACCTTCCCTGATAGCCGGGACTGTCTTTGGGGACTAATTCCTTCTGCTCGCGAGCGCAGCGCAGGCCCTGCCTGTCCATTGGAACAGTGCTTCCTGGTGCTTCTGCCATGGTTTAGAGACTCGAGGACCATCTGTGTGGCCTGGGCTAATGGTTTTATATAATGTATTCCTTTTCCCTGCAGAATGAAAGCCCTATAATGAAGAGCGTGGGAGTCTGAATCTCGTTTTGGAGGTGTCTGGCTGAATTGTAAATGAATCTTGTTACTAACTGTCCATGGTTTTTTCCAAGTGTTTTCTTCCAGTGGGTCTGCTCCACCATTCACTGCACAGAGGCAAGGAGCAGAGGTGTCTATTGAGTTTTGTTGATTATAGCTGTTGCCAGCTGTTGAATGCTGTTTTCAGCGGTTTCGGGGAGTGTGCCATTTGTGCGGTACGGGAAAGAACTTTGGACGGTTGTTTTGGGGCGGTTTGGCTTGGTTGTTCACCCTGGAGGTGCCGCCCATCAACCTGTCGGGATTGATGGAGCCTAATTGATGAAGCAGGAAGCACGTGCAGAGCGCCAGGATAGTGAGTCTGTAAACTGTAAGGTCTAGATATTATGACAAGTGCATCATATTTTCCACCGGATAGCGGAGTGACTGATTGGCTGTAGACGGTCCTGACACCGTCTGACAGAAAGAGTTATTTTATCTGAAAACAGTACAGTTACAGATGAGAGAGATCCTGAAGAGCATCACTCATTTTTACTAGTGACATCCATCACTTCCTAATTATGGCTGCTTTCAGTAAAGAAAACGAGTTCTCTTCATTGCCCCGTTGGAGACTTCCTTGTCATTGCAGCACCCAGACAGGGACAAAGCAGGTTGCTCGTTGGCTGTGTGCCCACCTGCGTGTCCCGCACCAGGTGTGTGTGGGTGCAGTACCTGCGTCTTAGTGTGCATGTACTGTTAGCCCTCAAACTTGGAGACTTCTTGCTTGAGCAGCTGCGTGCTCCCTGTTCTCCTGGTGCTTTGCATGTGCTTCCTGCTTTGCCCTTGGCCTGCACCTGGGGTAGGACATCACTGCTCATCTTCGGCCGTTTGACCGACAGCCTTCTGAAAAGTCTGCCCGTGTCTCATGTGTGCCCACAAGAGTTTCGCTTCTACCTTTTCTTTAGGGGGCTTTGTAGTTTTCACTCTTTCTCCTTTCTTCTCTGGGATGGCACTGCTGGTCTGCCGCTTGATGCCTCATTGCATGAGTCTCCGTTTCCGCCCTCGTGTCAGTTCAGGCACTTTGTACTGACTGCTGTGGCGATTCTCAACCAGGGTGCCATGAGAGCCTCTTAAGCGTGCTGCTTAACATTGCCACTGTTAGGTGTGTAAATATGTACCTATTATTCACGGATCAACCCTGAGCTTTCCGATAGGAATCAGTAGTGTGAAAAATGTCCTGACCTGTTGGGGTCTTTCCGAGTTTTTGCAACAGAAGAATTGCTCTGGGATTTTTCTTAGTGAAAGAATGAGGGGAAATGAAGAGCCAGCATTGTCTGAGGGGTGCTGTGAGTCTTTCAAGAGGTCGAGAACCATGGGACTGCGGTGTTGGCACCTAGTAGATCGGCACGTGCACCTGAAGTGCTCCTTGGCACTGCCTCCATCACCTGCTCACAGCAGGTTGTTGCTGTGGCTCCAGAACCGAGACCCTCACCCCAGTGTGTCCGGTGATGCACGGTGAGCATCAGGGGTGTCGGTCGAAGAATTACATTTCTTGTCCCAGCATGGTCTGGATCCATTCGGTATGCTTTGGGCCATAGGAAGTTTGCTTCTGGTGATGAGACTGGGGAGGTTCGGTGCGTGTTTGAATGCTAGGATGGGTGGTTTTGGGAAAATCTCCTTAACAATTGGGTCTTCTAGTATGGGTTGTAATTGTTTGAGGATTTTCTGTACAGGCTCCAGGGAAGGATGGTATGGCATCATATCTAATGTGTGCACTTCGTGGGGTACAGCGAGTATCACACACCTCTGCCCTTCCCCGTCTCACCCAGCAGTTCCCGGATCCCGCGCGGCGCCAGGCTGCTCTACAGCGCAGGACTCGGCAGCTTCCGGGCTGGAGTCTCCTCTTTTCGTCTTACCTCCGTGGATCATCAGACCTGCTGGTGCTCCCGCTGCCCCTGCTTGGAGCCCCATTCCTGCCTTCAGTCCATGGGCTCTGACAGTAGAGGCCGCTTCTTTGGTTTCTCAACTCCGAAAACAGTGTCTGGGCCCTTCTTGGGGGATGGCCTCCTGGACACTCTCCCCTGCCAGCCACCCGGTTTTAGCGCAAGGGCTGCAAAGAGCTTTCCCTGCTTTCTGGACATGGCTGCTCTATCCCGGGCTTCTCATCCACGGGTAGAAGATGGTATTGTCCCGGTTTCCTTTCTTCAGCCGCCTCTTTGTGGGTTTCCCCTGTGCAGCCGGGGACGTGTTGCAGCGTCTGTTCCCAGCAAGGCGCCATGCCCTGTAGATGAGGCCATTGGGGACCAGCAGGGCTCATGCAGCAGGTCCCTGACACATGGCCAGTGGACAGATGGTCCCTGTTCCCTCCAGGGAAGCAGAATTGTATTCACTCTCCCCATGCCGTCCTCTCCCTGTTGCTGTGGCTGCTGAGAAAGCAAAGCAGCACTGCAGCTCTCCGAGGGGCGAGATGCCGAAGAGCCCAGACGTGCCGGGGAGGAAGTCTCACTCCTGGTAGCTCGCCGCTTGGAGCGGCCCTTTACCAGGGCTGTTGGTACAGCGTGACACCTGCACTTACAGGCATCAACCCAGCATCTCACACTGGCCTCTAGAGATGCCCAAACTTCCCACCTTAGTAGGGAAGAACAAATCAGCTAGCAAGGAACAACTTTTCCAATGATTTAGTTGGTCTAATGAAAGAGATCACATTTACCCAAAGAGCCTTGTCCATCGTAGCGATGGCGGACCAGGCTTCGTGTGCCGTGGCCGTGAGACTCTTCATGGATGCGCGGGGGTGCAGCAGAGGGCTGTCCCTTTGAGGGGCCGAGTGCTTTACCGAATGAGAGGATTTGTTACCTCGGGGTCAGTGTGCTTTCCCGTAGAAGTCCTGGAGATCTGCCGTTGTCTGGGTGGAGACTCGCGGCCATCTTCTGTTCCTCCTCGCTTCTCGGCCCTCCCCAGCAGCCCCAAGGAAGCGGTAGTAATGTGCAAGTCTCTTCTGCTCGCCATCCTCCACTAAGCCTGTGAATGGCTTGTTGAGCCTCCTTCTCTTGCGATGCCGTCCTGGGAACCGCTGCTTTGCTGGGGCGGTCTGCGTGAAGCAGCCTGGAGACGCGGCATAGGATTGTCTGTTGTTTTGCCTTGAATAATGGCTCCGGAGCACCGCTCTCACGAGTGCTCAGCGCTGGCTTGGCTTTGCTGCCGGGAAGGCGTTGGTAAAGCTCCCAGCATGAGGCCGTGCTGAGTGCTTCTGATGCCCACGTTTCAGATCTCCAGCGCAAGCTCTGCCCACGATGCCAGGCCTGATTCCAGAGTCGGCTCCGCTTCCTGGCACGGGAGCAGACATTAGCAGCTGCGACCATTATCTGATGGACTGATTACTTTGAAAGCTTCATCTCTGCTGGAGCCCTTTGGATAGTCAAGGATCTTAATATGGGAATTATGGTTTGCTCAGGCCTGAATTGCATGTGTGGCTCCGCTCTTCTTCTGGGCTCCAGAGAAATTTTTCCTTGCAGGTGGTGTGTCTGTGTGATAAACAGTTGGCTTGGGTTAGTTTTAAAGTGGAAGCAGTATGTTAGACTTACTTTTTGGGTGTGCTGCTGTTTACAGATCAGACGCAGCCAACTGTCAGTTGAAGCGGTGTTTGCTTTTATGCAAGTATGTGCCGCATATCGTATCCGTGAGAGATCCTATCCTGCCTGTGCAGATTTCTTCTGGTTTCTTTCTTTGTGCTGTATGTGCATTAGGCCCCTCCTGCCGCACACACTTGGGCACCAGCGTAGTGCGGGCAGTGTAAGTGCCCGTACGCATGTGTTGGGCGAGGAAAAATAAATGGCTCTTTCTGGGGTTGTTGTTTAAATGAGATGACTTTGCAGATGGTGAAGTATTTACAATTGTAGAAACACCCTCCATTGCCGTGATGCCTTGTCTCTGAAGAGCAAGTGCCTTGCAGCCGTTCCCTGATTGCTGGTAATAGCAGTAATTAAACACACCTGGTAATGACATTCCCACACTGATACACACCGTGCCACAGAGGACATTGATTTCCTGAGATTGAGAACTCCCATTACAGTCGCATGCTGGCCTTCAATTTAAATTCAGGCTCAAGGGTAAATCCACAGTCCGTAAATGATGTCAGAGTAGATGTCTCTTCTCTAAGTACATCCCTGACTTCCTCATGGCGAGTGGGAATCGGGCGGCTGATATTATCCTGTTGGAGCAAGACAATGGCTAGATTGTTGTTTCTCTCTTGCATATAGTGCTGCCCGTTTGCCAGGAAAAGGAAGGGCATGTTCTGTTACTTGCAGCGAACAGCCTGACTGTGCTCGGAGGGGCCAGGTGCTGCAAAGGCCAAGACGCAGCCTTCTGCGCTTGGCCGTGGTGCTCGCAGGGCTGGGACTTGGGCATCTGTTGCTCTTACTCGATTGGAAACCTCTTTGGTGTCCCTGTGTCAGGAGTACCTGGAGGCTCTGGGAAGTCTGTCCCAGATCTGAAGCATCTCCACTCCAATACATTTGAATAATTTGCAGCTTAAATTTGCAGTCAGGTGGTATCCCAGGCTTCCCCCCCCCCCCGTGTACGGGCACATACCTGTTGCTGCTCTGTGGTGGTTGTTCGCATGCGGTGATGTATCCTGCTATGGAAAGAACTTTTAATTTCATTCCCTTCCATTTAAAATGAGCTTTTTAATAACATAACACATCAGCAAGAGGACCAACCTATTTGCATATGCCAGCTATTCATCATCTGCATTTTCCTCTTTATCTAACCTGCATGTTGGTATCAAAGCCTGTTTTGTTGCTTTTTTTGGTTCTGTGGCTCCGAAAAGTACACCAGGCATTTCACAAGAGACGTGGGCTGGTGCAGTCCCTGAGCCACACCGCTTGCCTGCGTGAGTTGCCTGCATAATGGCGGGTAAGGAGGGGATGGCAAGTGAAAGGTGGCTGCTTTAAGACATGCGCATGCCTTAAAAATGGGCAGAAGTAAAACGTGTCCAATTGAGACACAGGGAGGATAATTGTGACTTCCCCCCCCACTCCATCCCCCATTCGTGCGTGTTGAGAAGTTCATTTTCACTTCCAGTGGTGGAGCCAGGTTTGCAGGAAGGAGCACCATAGGTCTCTGGAGTACTTAACGGTATACGTGGCCTGGAGGGTCCAGAGTAACTCTTATTGATTTCATTTGTCGTTAGGGATGCTTTGAAGCTCTGAAAATCTAGCTCCAGAGTTGGAACAGATTGCTTAGAAATCCAGCCAGCCTAAACCCCACAATTGTTGTAGTTCCGGAGACAGGAATTAATTGTGCTGCTGGCTTGTGAGGCAATGTGTTGTCTTCAGGAAATACTATTTAGAGTGTACTTTTTCCTTAAATACCAAATTCTTGATGGTTTAAAAGCCTGAAGTGGATAGTTATCCATCTACTCCCCAAAGACTAATTTGTGGGGATGGTGGTGCCAAAGTGAAGTCTTTTGCAGGGAGAGTGGGAGAGGCCATCTGTCAATATTGCTCTGTGTTGCTTTTCCAATGCTGTTAGAAATGGATAGTCTGGGAGTTGTCTTTGCTGCAGGTAAAGCCTGTTTTGAGCCCTTGTGCACTGATATTTTAGTGAAGTGAGACATGAGCGCCCCAGGGAAAATGGCATTGTGAGACAAAGCACTCTCATACGTGTCTATAGCTTAAATGTCATCTTGGAAAAAGATAAAGCAGATGTTAATTGTAAAGCTGGATTCCACTTATATTTTTTCTTATTAAGGAATTCAGTCTATTTCTGTGTATCTGTACACATACAACTGCTATGTTTATCCACCAGAAAAATGTTTCTTTGAAATAGTCCTGTGATTATGCAAATACACTGTCTTAACAGAAGGGAGGATAGATTTTGGAGCCTCTGATTAGAAAGTGTTTTCTTTCTACGTTGAGTCTAAGGGCAACAGTTGATTTCATCATTTTGTTTTGAAGGAGAGAATTGCAAGTCCATGTTTTCCTCGACCATTAGATAAGCAGTTTGACTAAAATAGCAGTTTTAATCAGTTTTAATGATGTTTTCCCTATGTGAAAGGGGCCATGAGATGTTTAAGTCTAAAGGTCTATTGGTAATTGAGTAAGTTATTATGAGAACTGTTTACAGATCATACGATGTCTCTATTGCTCTCCTTTGCTAAGTATGTACGCCTGACCTTTATTCTTGGTTTAAAGTGTAATTAAGGAATACATGCCACAGTGTATTTAAAAAACAATAAAACCATCCCACACACTGATTGCAATGCAGTTAGTGATGGCAGATACAAATGAAGCATTTGTGAAGGCTAGGGTTAACCGTTATACCTTTTCTTAGGCAAATACCATGACGCCACTGTGCCGTGCCGTGCCATGGTTTGCTGCGGCTCTCTCTGCTGCAGTCCAGTGACAATAGACGGATGCCAGAGAAACAGGAGTTGTGCTGCCGCGGGGCTGCCTCCTTTCTCCCGCCGGCTGAGACGGCCTTAAACTTGCTGCTCTTTCTGGTTTGTCACTTGGTCCGTGAGACTCCTCCATTTCTACAACGTACCTAACTTCACAGACTCCCTCTGCGAAACCTCTGAAAGACGTTTCGTATTCCTGTACGGTAGAGGCAAGCTCCACCTGTGTGCGCCTCAGAGGGAGAGAGGTTGGGGGCGTTCATTTCTGAGGCCCTCTAAAATAGTGTCTCGCAGCACACTGCCATGATTTGGAAGGACCTGTGCCTCCGGAGGTACCAGGGTATAGGCAGGATGTGTATACTGCGGGCAGCTTCCCTGGTGAATGATAAAACTAATCTCTCTTAGGCTTGGTGGGTAGAAATATTGGACCTCATCCTTGTTACTGGCCGAAGGTTGAACGCTGTCTGTCTTCTGCCTCCGAGCAGTGCATTTGTTTTTGCAGGGGATTTTACACTTGAGGGAAAAGAGGAAACGTTTCCTGGCCTCGGTGCAGTAGTGATTATTTTCTTGAAAGCGGCTGCTGGGGGCTGCTGGCAGGTTGTGGATGTTAGATGTCATCCCGGGGGGGGAGAGGCGTTTCAAGCTCGTGGCCCATCGGTCACTTTTACCCATGTGCCATTGCGCAGCGCTGCACTGTTGGCCGTGTCCCGGCGGTATTTGCAAGTGAGTGAACGGCCTGGTCAGAAATGAACTGCTGATGGGAAGCTGGGTCCTGCCTGCGGCTCCAGGCTGCTGCTCTCCTGGAGGCATGTGCTGAAGACAGCGTCGGGATGCCAGCTCGGCACCTTCCCCTTGGCTCCCCTCGGTAGCGGCCATGCACAGCTAGGTTGACCCGGCCAAGTCCCAGTGATCAATGCAGTGTTAATGTCCAGGTCTCCCAGGACCTGCTGAGGCAGGGGAATTGGTGGCAGACGAGCATTGCTGCGTGGCCAGCAGCTTTCTATAGCACCGTCCCAGCCCACTTGGGCATGCAGCAGAGTGCGAGCTGTGATGACCACGGGTCTGGTGTACGGGTGATTTTTCAGGTGAAAAGTTCTGCTACCAGCTAAACCATTTGTTCACCGTGGCCAGATTTCTATAAATATATATTATTCTAACACCACAGGCTGTTTTCCCCAACGGTTCGCAGTGTTTGAACCATGAACTACCAATATAGTAGTGCAGTGCTTCCTAACGAGAGGAGGCAAGCAAGAAAAACGATCTCTAAACAGAACAAAAGTGCCATTGAGGAAGCAGCAGCCAGAGCACTGAAACTTGATCAACTGCCTGTCCCGCTGCACCGCCAAGCTCCGGCATTGCACAGCGCGCACATGCTCGCTCGCTTGCTCTTCCCGCTCCCCGCAGAATACAGGGTTGACTAGAGAGAGGCCGTGCCTTTCTCTGCAAGAGGCTGGGTTCAAAATTGAGCCATGGTTTGGAGGGAAAATGCTGCCTCGTGTGACTGCTATCGGCTGATCTCCGATTGAACTACAAATTTACTTTCAGGAATACATTCTCTTGCTCTTGCTTGTGTTCAGAGGGTGTTTGTGGGTTGCAGGCTGCCTTTGGACCCCCAAGCCCTTACCAGTTACTGACTGGATCACCTTATTCTTGTGGTGGGATGCTCCCCAGCTTGCCCTGAGGAAGTAACAACTTGGTGCAAAGAAGCAGGTGCAGAGCCCAGACCTTCGTCAGCTTGCTTTAAGCAGGCCACCAACCTGCCCTCATGGGGCTGTTTTTTGACACCCAACAGCTGCGTAATATTGACATCTTCCAAGGGACGTAGCGTTATGTGGAGTGTCCTAACCTGCTTGAAGAAAGATCAGACTCCAGCCAGGCATCTGTCCCGTGACGTGCTTATTGCTGCCCAGGGAGGTTTTTCTAAGGCTGCTAGTACAGTACATGGAACAAAAGTTGCGCAAAAACCAAAGTCTCATTTCACTAATGCTTTCTCTTGCTTTCCCGATTATTCATTTAAGATTTGGTGCATGAATTAATTGTCGTTCTCTGTCTGACTGAGTAGCAGGATCAAGATTACAACAGAGGCATTGTGATCACCTTTCTTTTCCTGCTACCTGTGCAACAAAGTCCAAATCATGCTTTTAGTGCCCAAGCTGTTTCTTTGCTGTCATGACTTCAGGAGTACACTTTCCCACTATTCAGTATAATCACAATGCATAAGGCCCAGCAATTTGAAACTCAGCTCCCTTTGCAAACTTTCAAGACAATTGAGAATAGGAGTGTTTACCTATTAAAATAAAAAGGTGCATCAGTCCGTGCTATGGATTCAAATTTCAGCGCCTAAGAGCAGGAACTGCTATAACTACGGATCATCTAATAATCAGAACGCCGCCTCCTTTCCCTGTGCAATGTAATGCAGTCTTTAATGCTTGAGAACGTACCGTTTCTCAAATGTGAGATCTGGTAGCCACTTTCTGTAGGTGTTTAATTTTAGAAATAATGTATTTAAATAATTTGAAGCCCTTTTTCATATTGGTCCTACATTGTATAAATCAGTGTGCTTTGTATGCGATTAGGGGCGTAGCAAGTGGGGCTTCAATTCCTAACTCTGACGATGCTGAAATGCTCCCTCTACATC
>NW_017728993.1:27690561-27714989 GCF_001723915.1 Gavialis gangeticus | reverse complement strand
TCCTGAACCAAGTTCATGTCACATTTGCATCTGTACACTTTGCAATAAAATGTGGACCAGTTTGTGTTGGGCTGTGCACACTTTGCAGTAACTCTTAGAAGGGCAGGAAAGGAAAATTTGCCAATTTGGAGGTGCTGCAAAGGGAGAGAAAAAGCATGGCTGCATAGGAAAGGAAGTGTCTGTGAGGCTCGACACAGTGGCATCTCTCCTGTGACATTTTCCTGCCTGCTCTCGAATGTCTCTTGTCACTTCCTGCTGGCCCCTGATATCTGCTGATCTGCGGGCTCTGAGCATTCAACCTGCACTCAATAAATAAGTGACATCAGCTCTTAAGATTGCAGGCGAAAGTGCCTCTTATCTGGCGTGCTGATGTAACAGGTGAATAATGCTCTTGAACCATCAAGGGTGCCCAGCCCCGGTCTGGGAGCAATGCTTTGGCTTCCCCTAGAGAGCAGATCCGTGCTGTCTCGGTAAACGTCGACGCACTCAAAACACGGTTGCAAGTGGAAATGCAGAGGGAGTTGGCAGGCACTGCATTATTCACAGCAGCACCTGATACCTACTACACAGGATATTTTCAGTCCCACAGGTAGTTGTCGAGAGTACTTCCTCATCGCTGGAGTCGGGGAGAATATCATTCCCTTCTATTGAACTCCTTGTCAGCTCCCGCTGTATTTATGGCCATAATGGAGGTTCCAGGAGCTAATGGCACACAGAGCGGGATGTACATACATCCGTATCTCAATGTTTTACTCTGTCCTTTGTACCTGGTGTCGGGATGTATGAAATATTGCAGTCACGTCTTTATTAGTTACAAAAGAGCCATCTAATATCATCATAAAATATTCCTGTCCTGCAGGTCGATTTTTCTGTGCTAAATTTGGACTGTTTTTTAGATATGTTTTGTTGCTTTGAGTGAGAAGTATTCTCTTGGGCCAGATGGCATCTGCCACTGAAGTAGTACCTTGGGCAAAATTACTAGATCAGCTATTTCAGTATGTGCGTTTCCAAAACCTGGGATGTGCAGAATAGATTTTGAGACAAGTTACCTTTCCCTAGGGATATAGTGAAAACTAATAATTAGGTGAGCTTGGGGGAGGAAAGCCAAGTCCCAGGAGTACTAGCTTCTCAAATGCTAAAATACACCTAGTCCTTACTTCTCTACCCTTGCATCTGCATGAACAACAGTGGTCAAAATCTGGCTGTCTGACAGACATAGCACATCTGTTTTCTGATGATATTAGACAAGCTTTCAAATGCAAAGCATTCTTCTTCAGGTCCAATAAGAGAGATCACCCCCTGAAATCCTTGCCTCTCACATAGCTCCTGCACCTTCACTACAGCATCCCTCGAGTACTTCGGCTAATGTGTAACTTAGGCAGGAAGAGTAAATTAATAAAGATGGATACTTTCATATAAATTAATCAAATTACTTTTGATAGAATTGTTTTAGGAGTTGCACAAGGCAGTATCTGTGTGTGTTTTCCCTCTTTGAACACCTCCTAAATAAGCCGTGCCGATTCTGAACCAGCTGTGAGGTATTTGGAAATGCTCTGCGTGGGCAGGTCTGTACAGTTTTACTAATGTGTCTTCAGCCCATCCTGGCCTAGGAGGTGTGCGGCATCTAGTATCGCACCCAAGGCCCTAAGGGCTTTATAGCCAAAGAGCGGAGCTCGTTGGCCATTGTGGGACTGCTGGGCAGTCCCGTGTCGTCGGGCAGACGCTCTCTACGCTTTCGGCTGCCAGGTGCCGGTCTGGCTGGAGCCCAGCATAGGTGACTCTGACCACGGGCGGATGTCTGCTTTGGTAACCGCTGCTGGAACGAATCGAGGGCGTACGAGGCAGTTCAGAGAAGGCAGCTTGCTGCCCAAGTGCTGTTTCTGCTTTGCTGCCTGTTAAACCTCTCCTCCAACTGTTGCGAAATTCTGCTGTTTTCCTTACTGCAATCAACTGTGATTCCTGGATCAGCTAATGAGACAAGGGCACACGCAATCTTCGGTACGGCTCAGGAAGGAGATGAATCCCTGATGGTATGTTTCCAAAGAGGGGCTGTCCTCATTAATAGATTTTTATCCAGATGTAGTTGTGCTGCTTGAAGGATCTCGGTCTAGGGGAGCTGTAAATCTTCAACTCTTCAGTTTCCTATTCACAAAATCTGTCATAAAAGGCGATGAGGCATGTGGCAGTTACTTTGACTCAGAATTTGGTTGGACAACTTGCAAGTGCTCTGCCAAATCCCCTGCACTTCCTGGAAGGGCTCTGCTTGGAAAGGCAGCAAAGGGCTTTTCTCTTCTGTGGCTCTGGAGGGGCAGCCTGCCCGTTTCACCACACCTGTCCCCGGGCTTTTTCTTGGCCCCTGTCCCTGGAGAACTTAAACTGTTGCAGGTCCTTCTCAAGTGTTGAAATAAGCATGCCAGTTCCTCAGAAAAAGCCTCCGCTTTGTAATATCAGAGGGGAAGAGAATTAATAAAAAACTCCCCTAAATTCATCTTTTTTGGAGAATAATAAAGACTTTTGCATGCATCTGATATTCAGTTTTTGCCATGAGGCCTATTGGATATTAAATTGCACAACTAAAAAGCATGGCACCCTGGCTGCTACTGGCTTCTATTGATATGCAAGTCTTTCTTCCTCCTTTAAGGGAGCGTGTTCAAAGGATCTAAGGAAATTAAAAGCTCTCTTCCACAAAGCTGTGATTACCCTGTTAAAAGATTAATGCTAGTATTGCCTTATTTTATTTAGAAGCCTCAGAATTCTGAATCTGGGATTAATTCAGATGAGGATTCTCGTTTTACCTTCTTTTTGTTAGGTATTGGACTGGCAAGTAATGTTTTGTTAATAGTGTAAACCCTTTTTTGATGGCCTTCAGTTGTCTTTTCTGCTGATTGCTTGTGATGTTGTCAGTTGTAAATCTTTAGGGGTAAAACTTTGGTCAAAGGATTTTTCTTCCATGTTTAACAGTTATCAGCTCTTTGGAAGCCAAATGAATTAAGCATGAATGATTAAATAGTATAAATAAGATTCTCCTTTTCAGCCAGGGCTGATGAGTCTACCTCTTTTTCCAGGAGGTAGGCTCCGAAATCTAGATGTCGCGTACCCTGATAACAGGACGGTGGCTGTCCGAGAAGCATGGCTGTCACTTGACACTGATGAAAGGTTAGCGGCAAGGAATCCACTCTTTCATTGACTCCTTTAATGGACGGGATGGCTTCTTTCCAGAGAGCAGGAGAATACATAGCGAAGAACAAGTGGATACTTCCATTATTCAAGTTACTTTATAGTTGGCAGCGTATCTTGTATTTCATTTTTTTCATCATTGAAAACCTACAATAAATAAGCAACGTCAAATCCTCTTGGCTGGCTGCATCGTGTTACAGCTGGTTGTCTAGTTCCTGTTCCCAGAAGAGGCATGCTTCCTGCTTTTTCCAGTTTCCTTAAGAAGGGAAGAGATGCATTCAAAACGTTGCCAGATATCAGATAACTGAACTTTTACATCACCCGCGGGTGCTCGATCCCAGAAACTCTGAAACCATTTTTTGCTGCAGTGCTCCTGGTCAAAGCAAGCCTTTTCTCACGGCCTGGGTTTATTACAAAGTGAACAAAAACAATTAATGAAAACCTTAATAACCCCTGGAGGTCTGCATGCCCCCAGTGCAGCAATGCTGTTTGACACTTCTAAAGGTTAAACGATCTACTGTTTATAGCAAAGGTGGCGTGCTGCAGCCCGTACAGTACCAGTATTACCGAGTATCCCCATAGCAGACCCCCAAGGGAATGAGGCTGGGCTCCCCATGGCCCTGCACAGGACCTGTGCTTTGTCAGCAGCTCTCCCACTTGGAGACGTGGAAGCCAAAGAGCTCTGAATTGCAGTAACTTGCCCAGCAGAGCTGAAAGCCACGCGGTTGTGATCAAACTGACACATTATACTGAATCAAAAAGGGGAAGGGAACAAATCTAATAAATATGCTGCTCTGCAATAACTATTTTGTGTGCTTGCACCTGTCTGTGGTAAGTGGAAGTCAAACTATAGTAATTCAGTAGTTAGGCAGAAGACAGAGCAGAAATGCATATTTAGCTCTCTTTAATCTAGTAGCTCTTTCATGCAGCAGTAAATTGCCTCAGTATAGTATCCCCTTATGGTGGGATAGGAGCAGAGATGCAAATCTGGTACTGTGGAGGAGCTGACTTGTGGTAAGTCCACACCTCTACCCATTTAACTCAGTGTAATTTGTTATCAACACATGGACAGATCTCAGTTTAAAAAATGTGTATGCATTTGTGTGTGTGTGTGCATGCGCTTGCTCATTCATGGCTGGAAGGTGGTCATTGATATGGTGTTTGCCCTACCCTTGGGGAGAGCCAGTTTATATGGGATTAAGGCCTCTGAACTAGAGACAGTCTGCAGCCTTCCCCCATCATTGCTACCTGACCTGAATCTCACTGCTCCCCGTCCCCAGGAAAAAATAAACGGGAGATTGGACTCAAGTCATTAGTAAGACTGGTGGTGAAGAACTGGTTCCCATTTGTGAGAAGCAAGGAAAGACTCTGGCTTGGGCATGTTAGACCTAAATTGCTAAGGGGTTGGTAGAACATCAGTGCGCATCCATCATAAGTGATGTGCTTGATGCAGGAATCAGTGGGTTAAATGTTGTGGTTGGTATTTTGCACGAGGTCAAACGAGATCAGGGGTGGCCAAAATATGGCTCGCAGGCCAGTTTTGGCCCATCAACTGTCTGGATCTGGCCCGCAGCGGCCCCCATGGTATGCTGTACATGGGGCTGAGCCCCACCCGCTCCCAGCGGGGCAGCCCAGGCCGCACTCCTGCCCGCCCTGGCCCTGGCTAGCACGCAGCTTCTGGCCGGGCTGTTCCCAGTGCAGCCGCAGCCAGCCGGAGGCTCCTCTGCTTCCCTCACCTCCAGCAGGAGCAGCTGGCCTTAAACGTCCCCCTGCCTGCCTGGAGGAGGAGCAGCGGCTGCCGGCGGTGCGGGGAGCACGACATCACTTGGCCAGGTGCAGCCACACCGGGAGCAGCCCCCCCAGAAGCTGTGCGCTGGCTGGGGCCGGCAGGGCTGCTCTGCTCCCCTTGTTTCCAGGTGTGGCTCCTGACCCCGCCGCACTGAGCTGCTCCATGTGGGGGGGAAGCTTCAGCCGGGCGGCTCCTGGCTGCCTTCCCCCTGCTTCATCCACCCGCAGGGGGCTGCGCATCGTGCCGAGCGGGTGGAAGGTGGCCAGGAGCTAGAGCTGGAGCTCCACGCGCCGCCCAGGAGCCGCCCGGCTGAAGCTCCCCACCTGCCCTCCCAGAGCAGTGTGGCAGGGCAGGAGTTGGAGCAGCAGGCGCTGGAGGCGAAGGAAGACAAACCGGTCTTGTCAGCCCTGGCCAGCGCGCAGCTTCCGGTGCGGCTGCGACCGTCCAGGTGCTGCTCTGCTCCCCTTGTCTTCCAGTGATTGTGCGAGCCCGGCCTGCTGCAGTCACGCTGGGAACGGCCCCGCTGGCAGCCGTGCGCTGGCTGGAGCCTGAGCCGGGGCAGGTGTGGGTTGGAGCACAGCATGGGCTGCCCCAGGCGGGCCTTGGCCCCGTGTCCAGCTGCTGGCCAGGCAAGCTCAGGAGCGGGATCTCACCTGTCCCGCTCCTGAATGCTGCCCCACACCACCCAGCACCTCGTAGGGAGGTTTGGTGATCTGTTGGGGTGGTGACCTGGCCCACGACAGCTCATCCAAACTCCCTATGTGGCACTTGGACCCAAATAATTGCCCACCCCTGGGCTAGATGATCGTGTAATGACGCTCTCTTCTTGCCTTCAGGGTTATAGACCAGCGGCAACCCGGGCAGATTGTGGAGGGTAGCTCTGTATTTGTTCCCCCCCAGATGTTGGTGCAACAGGAGTAGTTGCACTTTCCCAGCTCCCCCAGGTGGCAATGGTTAACTAATAAATGCTATTCACTACACTGAGCAGGGCTGATGTAATTCAAACTGGAGATTGTGTGGTGTGATAAAGTGCTTTGCAAGTTTTTTGTTAAACAAAAGAGCCTGGAACAGTTTCTGTTTCATTTGAAACATGGGCCAGGAGTGGGGGTGGAAATCAATATTTGCTAAATAACAAGGGATAAAATCTTTGGGGAGAAAGGAAGCTATTGTCAATTTTTGGAGGAGGTATAGCTGACATTGGACAGTAAATTAAAGGGGAAAAAACCCTATCAGTGGTTTGTCACTGCATCCTTTTAAATTGGAAGTTAATGCATCCAGACCAAGGTGTGAGTAAGTATTTGCTTAAGTGTCTTGGGCTCTATTTTAACCATTAGGTACTGCCCCCCCCATTCCCTTCCTCGCATGTGACAGGCATTTTCTGAGGCCCTTGCTCAGCAAGGCGTGCAGCATTTGCAGCAGCTTAGCACTGTGTATGCTTACGAGATCAATGGGCAGGACTGCACTGGTGGACAAGGATTTTTTCTTACTCTTTCAACCCTAAACAAAAAAAGTGAACTTTCTTCGGGAAGTGAATCCAGGCCCTGGCAGTGCCCAGGCTCGGATCCACATGGGGCATCAGCCTGTGCTGGGTTTTTTGGCTGGGCTGGTCTCGGTTCCCTTGTGCTGGCGCGAGCTGGGAAGTCTAAGTAGAGCGTTCTGACGTCATCCACTTTGCAGACAGTTGTAGGGCTGCAAAATCAAATACCAGGCTAATTCCAGTAGTCGGGGGGCCAGGCATGCTGTTGAGTGGGAGTAGAACAAAACCTGCTTTATGGGTGGTTGTTTTTGTGTTTCTCCAGAGGAACTGTTGGAAGTCTAAATTATAGTTTTTCTGATGGCTATTTGAGCAAGGGCGACTAGAAATGCGTGGGTGGGGGTGTTACTGGGAAAGCAATTGTCAGAACTCAGAGGGCTGTTAAAAATTTTTCCCATTAGCTGATGAAGCAGTACAAGTGGGAGGTCTGTGAAGTCTGATCCACATTGCTATGGGGAAGCAGCACGCTTGCAGAGGGGAGGAAACACCAGGGACTAAAGGGCTCGCTAATGTAGTGGAGAAAGGCATAATGAGAGCCCAGGAGTGTGAGCTGAAGCCAGAGAAGTTGAAGGAGGAAAGGAGGTGCAGAGTGTCCGACTGTTGAGGCGGACAGCCAGGGGAAGCGGGATGGCGTGGGGTCTTCGTGTCTGGACGTGGTCTCTCTGGCACCAGGTGTCGTGGGAGATGTGCGTTTGCCAGGGGCAGAGGGGGAATCCTAGTGAAATTTCAGGCCCTGAGATGAGCAGGAGGTCGGACTGAATGGCCCAGTGAATCCAAGACCGAGATCTGCTTGCGCCACGTGGGTGGTTGGGACGGCGCTGGTCTCGGCCTTTCTTCTCGTGGAAACCCCAGAATTGCACGTTTCCATTTGAGGCATGCAGGCTGCAGCCGTACTGGTCTGCAGGCAAAAGGAATCGGGACTCGCGGCAGGGGTGATATCTTCTCTTGACTCTGTTTGGCTCAGTGATTACCTGGGAGAGTTGGATGTATTTGGCATTAGCAAGTTGTTAGAAGCATTGTCTGATATTTCTGGAGAGGACAGTAATATTGGTAATGAAAATCTCGCTGGTCTGCAGTTCAGCGTGCAGTTTGTTTCTCTCCGAGGTATCCTTGCTTCTGTTTAGTATGCTGTGTACCATACTGAGACCTGGGTCTTGTTTAATCAGTTTGGTTCTGATTGCTTCCTTGTATCCATGGGTCGCATCTTGAATTCAGTGTTTTGCATTACAAATCCGCTCTCTGGAGATGGGCAGAATATACAGCTCCATCTGCCACTTCTGGTTTTTGCCTTTTTTCAGTGAGTTCTGTTAACAGGTGAAAGACGCATCCCACCGAGCCCCTGGTAACGCGTCTGTGTGCAATTACAGACCGGCGAAGACCAGATCCTATGCTGCAACCTGGCGAAACCGTGGCAAGGCACAAAAGAGAGGAAGTGTGAACTTGGCGCGGGTCACATGTCTGTACTGTCAGGGGGTTGCTTTTGTTTGACTAGTGCGATGCATCCTGCAGACAAGACACCTCTGCTCATGCGCCATGTTTCTGATGCTAGCGAAGGTACAAAGAAGGTAGATTACTCGCAGGAACGTCATTTGAGCTCTTCTGATCTTTGGGATTTGGCCGGGAGTATTTCTGAAATGATTATTTCTCATTATTACTGTTACAATGAGGGGTTTATTCTGAAAGCACTGTGAAAATGATGATAATGACTCTGGTACGGTGATCAGGATTAGGAAGATGACCATTATGTTACATTTCAATATTTTACCCCTCAGCACCTTTTTCTGCTAGGGCTGTGGGGGGATGTTTAAAGTTGGTTTATTTATTCTGATTTTTTTCAGCTAAAAATCAGTTGATCTGCTTTCTCCCACTGCTTTTCTAAATTCACCTTTAGGCTGTGATTCAACCTGGAAATTTTCATCCTTAAATATAAACATTTTGGGAGGGTGTTAAGGAGTAAAAGCAAGTTAGACTTGAAGACGCTTGGAAATGTCAGAAATGTTTCTTTCAGAGCCCTTCTAGGTCTCCAGTAAGTCCTGTTATCCCACACGCCCTCTTTCATCTGGGAAGCAGTAGCAATATGTGCCAGTTTTATAGCATTTTTTTCCATGTCCAAAGCATTTTAATTGATTATTGTGAAAGCTCTCCCAGGTAGTTAGATAAATATTATCACTGCGTTGCAGATGGGGAGTGTCAGGCTGAGGAATGGAGGGACTTGCCAAGGTCGCAGCCGAGCAGTCGGCTCCAGAGCTGGGGCTGGACCCTGGACTGCTGCAGCCGCCGTGCTCGTGCACGGTGCCACCCTTCCTTCGTGCACAGAAGTGCAGCGTGGTCCTGCCGCACGCGCGGCCTTTCCCAGGATTGATGCTTTCTCTCCTGGGCAGCAAGGTGACGACGTGTGACCTCCAGAGCGGGTGCAGGGTGCTTGGGAGGACATACCAGTACACGGTGGCAGTTCAGCTGAGGCTGCGGTGTTGTAGGCATGGGTGTTTCCCCATCACTTGCTTGAACCTCGAAACAAAACCTGAGAGGTGTACGCTGAAGTTAGACAGCCGGGAGCCAACTTGCGCGCAGAGGCCGAAGAGAAGCAGCTGTGATCCTGTGGCTGGTCCTGGTGAGCTGCAGTGCAGGAGAAGGCGCCGAAGGGATCTGACAGCAGGATGCGGTGGTGCAGGAGTCTGTTTGCGAGGCTGCCTCGTGGTGCATTTGCTGATGCTTGGCTGGCCGTCTTGGAGAACAGGCGTTAGGTCTGAAGTGGTGTCACGCCACGGGTGTCGTACCGCATTGCAAATGTATAGGTGATATATTCCATCTGCTGTAAACATGCATTTTCTTCAGGAGATGGACCACTTGAACTGCTAAGACTAAAAGCTTCTCCTGGAACAACATAGTGAGAGATTAAAATTAGGAGCATGCTGTGAGATCCGATTCAGAAACGTGCATTTAGTTAAGCTGCTTCCTCATCCAGCCTGCATTTTACACTGACATGGTAGCAGCATCACGCTCCGGGGTCAGAGATGTCTCTTCCTGTGTGCAGAGTAGGAAATAACTGGTTAACACTTGGGTGCGTTTTTGCCTGGTGACCACTGCGTCTGTTGGAAGATGCTTATTATGTCAGACTTCAGAATGATGTACTAAGCAGAATGATGCAGGTTGCTAATCAAATGCATATCTTAAGTGTTATTTATCTTTGTTACTTTGAAGTCAGAGTCTATTAGGAGCTAGAAAGCAAACCGCAGTGAATGCGAGGTTGGGCAGGGGGGAAGAATCCCGCAGATGCTGGGGACTGCCTGGAAGAGCAGCCGGCCACCCTGCCTGCTTCCCTCCACCCAGTGGAGGCAAGGGCCTGAGCTGGAAGAAGGTGGAGCATCTGTGAAAGGGGTGTTGGTGAGAGGAAGCAAAATATTTAAACTTTTAATCTAATTTTTAGTCTGGCAATATTTCCCAGAAACAGTAATGCTCATTGGGTAGTTTATTAGAAAGGTTATTGCCTGTAAGAGGTATAAAATCGCAGGCAGTTGGAGGATATTTATTACACTTACAGCTGGCATTCCCTTCAACCGATGTTGATGGAAATAGGCCTTCCTTGACCCAGCACTCCTAGTAACCTTAAACTGTTTATAACATTTCCAGTAAAAATATGAATCTTTCATGAAATTGGGTATAGATTTTTATGTGGATGCCTGATGTTAAAATAGATGGGATGAATTTTGTTAGCATTTGTATTCATAAAAGTACATTTCGAAGACTGTAAAAGATGAGATGCGAACTGTTACGGGTTTATAGTATTATGTGAAAAAAGTGTCTGCCTCTCCATTTCTAGAAAATCTAAATGCTAAAAGCTTGTGGTTCCTGAATTATTGCCAACACTACTCTGCCCTCCCCCATTTCCAAGGTGATGTTTTCTGTGTTTTTAATAAATGTTTTTATTTTGGCTCCTTCTCATTTCACAGGTTTAGCTGTAAGTGGCCATTCTGAATAAAGCAAATCTGTTCTGGTTACATCAGCAAGCCATGTAGCATCCACGTAGCTGATAATCACTCTTCGACTTGTGTAATTAGTGTGAAGCTCGGGTCACCAGCAGTAGGAATATGACGATTTCCAGAGTCGGTGCACTGATCCCTTCCTGGTACTTCTGGCTTGCTTGCTTTTGCAATGGGTCTAGTTTATTTCTGAAGTGTGGAGGTATTTGCCTTTCACTAATTAGATATCTGTTCTCTCTGTGCTCTCTGCCAGGACAGCAGACTAAAATTCATTGTCTGGACAGGAAGATGCCTGGTACTTCCATTGGTTAAACCTCAGGAAGCACAGAGGAAAGCACAACAGTCGTGTGATTTCTGGGCATGATGGATCCTCCATGTGTGAGGTCCGGTCTCACTGTTTGAGGGCTTTTCTGCGTTTTCCTGTTAAGACTAAGTGCTGTTCATAGCTTGGACCAGCACATGATTATCCTTGCTGCCATCATTCTTTGAGAATGAATGCTCTGGCTGTGCCTGCTGGTTGCCCCCGTCCCTTTGACCATCCCCTGGGTCTGCAGCCTCGGTTAGCACCGACGGTCTGTTGTGAGGATTGCCCGGAGCGGTCAGCAGACGCAAAGTGCGTGGTCTTACTGCCGGGGTCCGCTTGTCTTGGCTTGACAGATACAGATAACTGGTGCAGCATTAGTTGAATGAATGGCATGTAATTTTATTCCTAACTTTTTAAATGATAGGTGGAAAGCTTCAGCTAATGCCCCTTTAATAATTAATTGATGTGTACAGGCACATCTTAGAGCCATTTTCATTTTATATGGTATGATAGAACTTTGATTAATTACTACTGCTCGTAGAGTTGTAATAGATTAGTGCATTACTTAATGGGAGGAAAGCCTGTACTTTTCTTGTCATTGACCAAATAATAATGGATCAGTTGAGAGGCAGTCAGCTATAGTTGATGCTTTCTTATTTAAAAAAAAAATCCATTTATAATGTCTAGCATATAAAATGTGTGCATGTTGGGATTGTACCCCGTTGCATCACCTTTCTTATGTTGCTTATATTCTTATACAGCTAGAAATTGGGGGACTGTTGCTGGGCAGAGAAAGACTTGGGGGTTATCAAGGACCCTAAGCTGAATAGTAGCTGAACCTAAGCTGAATGGGGTTATCAAGGACCCTAAGCTGAATGGTGAGCTACTATTGCAAAGAAAACCGTTACGGGTGCCGGGCTGCACCAACAGGGGTCGTGGGAAATGGTTCCTCACCTGGAGTCCTGTGTCCGGTTTGGCACTGGACTTCAAGCAACATGTAGACAAACTGGGAAGAATCCAGTGCAGGACAGCAAAAATGACCAGTGGGCTAGGAAACATGCCTGACCCGGAAAGGTTTGTGGAAGGGGGGTTATAGTTTGGAGAAGAGAAGGATGAGAGGGGATTTGATAGGTTCCCCCCCACCGAAGTGGTGTTATAAGCAGCATGGTGATGGATTATCCTCTGTGTCCACAGGGTTCAGGGCAAGAAGTTATGTTGTTAAATTTCAGGAAGGGAAATGTAGGTGGAAGATTAGGAAGAATTTCCTAAGTCTGGGCCTGGTTCAGCACTGGAACAGATTACTTTGGTTGTGGCATCCCATCTTTGGAAGCTTTTGAGAGCAGGTTAGACCAACATTTGACTGGGACGGTTTATATAGGGGTGATCCTGGCTTGATCACCTGACAGCCCAAGTTGTTCCTTCCAGCCCTCTGTTTCTGTAATTTAGGCTGGACAGGCCGTTGTGGACACTGCTGAAATACCAGCACTTTGCCGCAAAGATGCACTGAAGTAAGTCATGCCATTCAGGCCGTCTTTCTGCTAAAAGATTTTTCCCCTCCAGTGTTGCCTCTGGATCCAGATTGCAAGCAGGCAGCACGAATGGTGACTTTCCAGGGGAGCTTCTTGTGGAGGAGGGAGGGGAATGCAAACCCAGTGCTCAGCCTGGGGAAGTCTAGAGCAGGGTCTTCTGCCAATTAAACTTTGTGTATAAGCCATATTGCCTGGATCAGGTTGCGGAGGGGGCACGCACAACCATTAGTGCGTGGCATGTTCCACCCTAACTTGTGAAGCTAGGCCCCTGGACTCTGCAGCAGCTTAATTTAAATAACACATGGATATTTTTATTGGATTTAATATGAAAATGAATAATAGTACAGTAGCCTCTGGGGGGTTCATTTTGATATTAATTTTACATATAGAAACCGCTTCTCTGTTTAATGTGAGCAGCATGAGCGTGTGGCACTTCTTAAAGTAATGCAGAGCCTGAATTGCCTGCATTTTTGTTTCCACATCCCACCTTCTGCTTCCCGAGGTTATGTACCTTCTAAAATAGTCCTGTACAGCTTAGCACACCATCTATAATCTGCAATATTTGTACAGGCTGTCCCGAAATACATGCGTTTCACTGCAAATATGATAGAGAGAGAGGAGAAAGCTCAAAAGTGCATTTTAAATCAGTACCTCGATTGTCTTGTAAATGGTGCGTGTGTCCTGCAGTTAATGTAAGGAAGCCTGTGATATATTTTACTACATTAGTGATCGCTGGGACAGATATTAACACCAAGCCATTCGGTGGCTTTGTGCAGAGTCACTGTAATATGGAAGACGGTAATGGTATGCAGTACCTATTCCATCTATTAAGAGTTCCTGGGGGGAAAGCAATAAAGTAATGCAGTAAAAAAGTCCCAATTGTCCCTGCTATAAAATGCTGCTGGGCCTTCTGGCTGAATGTAGTGAGCGAAGAATGGGGCTGCCCAGCTGTCAGCAGTCATTTAGTAATGAAATACCACATATCCATTCAGTAATTCTCTCTCTCGCTCTCTTTCCTCAATACTTTGCTGCTAACTCACTGACGAGCAGATTCCATGAAATCAATTAGCAGATCTACCCGGCTCATGCTGGGTGGAATTAGTTGCAGGGAGAAATCTCACTCTCTCCCTATTAGGTGAACTGTGAGACCAATTAGTCACCTTAAACTTTCAAAAAAGGGTTCTTAAAAATAGCACAGTTAATTTGGCATGCAGACTTCAGTAAGTACCAGCGCTCTGCTACCTGGCCTGGCTGTTAGCTTTAGCCATGTGAAGCTTGTGCCACCAGCTTTGCATCGGGTGCTGTTTATCATTTAATAGTTGGACGCACTTTGTGCCTGGCGATACGTGGAGGACGTGTCTTCGTGCGCTCGTGTAGGTTGTCTGATGGCAGCACCTGCGCGGTGAGCTGACCTGCCGGTGGGAAATGCACGCTCTCACTAGCCCTAGACTCAGGGGCGGAGGTGGCGGCTCTCCTAGCCCATACGTTTTCTTTAGACGTCCAGATTTAAAGGATATTTTTGATCCCCCCCCACATGCACAGAACATATGCTTCTTGTATAGCTCAAACTTCAAAGCCACATGCATAAACTTGGGGCTTTAATAAACAGAAGACTAAAGAGCTGCTTTGCTGTTTTTCCCAGCACGGCAGCCTCAGGCTTTATGCTGGCCAGAAAAATGACAAACTACTTCAAACAGGAGCAGTTATTGGTGGCAGGACTCTTTTTTTGCTAATGTTTCGTTACAAAAAAAATTCCAACCAAATTTTATTTTTGCTATTTCCGATACACTCTGTATTGGCAATTAATAGCTTAAGTGAGTCCTGTTTTAAAAAAAGCTTTAAAAAAACAACCTTTGGTACGAATCATAAATTTACAGAGTCCCAGGAGGTAGAAATCTTTCTATATTAGCACTAACTGGAAATGTTTTAAGGTAATGGTTTAATAAATATTTTAGCACTGTCTGTCTTAGTAAAATTTTGACCTTCTCAGTGCTCCACCAGGCCTGGGATGTTAATACAGAAATTGCCAACGATGTACGCGGAACATATGAGCTAATTTACTGAATTTTGCAGGTCCTTTCTTGTAGACAAAAATATTTAAACCTTGGACTTCTGTAATTTGAGCTTCTGTGCAAGCTGTAGTAGTTAGATACCATACAGCTTAACCCTTAGCTCACTGACATTTGCCAGATGTTTGAATGCTTCTTAGGAGGACATGGATAGAAACATTTCCAGTCTCCGAAGGGTTAAAAAGCTTGTAGATAATCCAAAACACAAAAAATGCTGCAGCAGCAGAATTGCTTCAAGCTCTTTTAAAAGTCCTTTCAAGTTAAGATGACATTGCTTTTGGTTTTAATGTAATGAATTCAATAAAGCGAGAAGGCACTAGCTCTTTCTAGTCATTCTCACTCTCTGGTGAGGAGAGGAGGGTTTATGGATTCTTATCCAGCGAGATAAAGACCAGCTTGCCTGTAGCCTGGTAAATTTAAAGTGGAGCATTTTCAGAAACCGTGGAGAAAGTGTGTTGTTTCCAGCCTCCAGAACGAAGACCTCCGGAGCGAGTTTCCAACGGAGCAGGCCACCCAGGGACTTCAGCCCATTTTTACAAGGATGGGTCAATAGAAGCCGGCTCATAAAATTGTCCTTCAGCCAGGAAACGTTGCCTCTTCTCTCTTCTTTGTTTCAGTGGTGCTTGCCCCGTGTGAGCGTGTCTCAGTAACTGTTGCGGGCTTTCTGCACCTGCATTTTAGAGGTAACATGTGCAATGAGCAATTGTTTCTTTGCCTAGCCCATGTAGATGGAAGAAGAGATTTCTCCTAACTCCTCTTGGATGCTGGGTGCTGAGTAGCTGGAAGTGCAATAAATGAGATTATACGGGTGGGGGTTTCCTCATGTGGTGGTGATACCTGATAGTTCCCTACCCCGTCCTCTTCTCCCACCCAAAGCCCAGTCATTTTACCACTATGAAATGTGTTCTTCATCCAGTAAGAAACTCATCTGCCTGTCCCTCTGATGCGTGCACATAACAAGAATACATGGTGAATCTTTTTGAAACGGAGCACTCCCCTGCCAGCACTTCTCCCTGCAGGGAGCAGGCGTGATAACAAATGCTTACCAGGTATTTCATAGATTTCATAGACATTCAGGCTGGAAGGGACCTTGGAAGATCATCAAGTCCAGCCCCCCACCCAAAGGGCAGGAAGTCAGCTGGGGTCACAGGATCCCAGCAAGATAAGCATCCAAATTTCTCTTGAAGGTGTTCAGTGTAGGTGCTTGAACCACCTCCGATGGCAGGCTGTTCCAGACCTTGGGGGCTCTGACAGTAAAAAAACAAAACAAAACAAAACAAAAAACAAAAAAAACAAAAAACAAACAAAAACAAAAAAAACCAAAAAAACCCCAACCATATTAGACAGTAAAGACAGTATTAGTCACGCTGGGTACCCCGCTCCTGCATCACACTCTGCCGTGGTCACATGCTCTTCGCCTTCCCTCTCGGGTCCAGCACGTCTGCGTCTGTTGACATAGTTGGGCTGCTCGGAGGATCCTTGTAGGCGCTGGGGATCTGGGGCTGGGCAAACACAGCTTGGCCACACTGAAATGCTCCTTGTCCAGAGCTGTTCTTCCGTCGGAGTTTTGTCTCTCTTGGTCCGCGGTGCAGCTGTGGTGTAGGGTCGATGAGCTGCATGTGCTATGAGCGGAGGGGTCCCAGCACCATCTGTGCTCCCTCGTGGAGGGCAAGTAGCTGATAAACTGGTGTGATATGCACAGGGAATGTAGGGTGTGCGTGTGTGGGTACACAGTGGTAGGGAATTGTGTGGCACTTGAGTGTGCACAGGCTGTCATTGTGCTGGTCTTGCTTCTGGACACTGGTGTCTACCCAACCAAGTGGGTCCTTGGGGGCAGATAAGTTGCTTAATTATAGCAGAAGGGTAGGAAGGCCAATGGATTATGCCTCAGACTTGGATACCTATATTGAAGGTCAAGCCCAGGCACATGCATCTGCCTGAGCAAATCTTGGTGCTGCCCACAAGAGCTGTGAAGACTGGAGCTCCGTGACCGTAATGTGTGCTGAGAGGCATTTGCGTAGGTACTGAAATGACCTTGGCAACTCCACTGCGACCTTGATGTTGTTTCTGCCAGGTGTGGTAGGGCCTGGAGGAAGGCATTGCTGCATTGGTCTGTCCTGAGGATGCTTTTATTGGAGATGCGCCCCTGAAGGTGTTGCATGGAGTTTGTCTCGGGGGTGGAATCTGCAGCAGTCGGGGTTGGGGGCACAATATTAATGCCAACAGGCTCTCGTAGAAGAGCTACGAACAACTTCACATGAATCACCTGGTCTGTACACAACGCGTTCTCGAATGCCAGCGTCCTCCAACCAGAACTGGATCACTAATCTAGCTCTGGCAGTTCCTTGGGACTCTGTTCTTCCACTTAATGAGCTGATCATTGATGCTTTTCCAAGTGTTTTCATGTCTTTTAATGCTAGTTCAAACGTCTGAGGTATTATGAAAGCAGGCAGAGAAGATACCAGCTGCATCAGGGGTGCTCCTAACGTGTGCGTTCTCCGCTCCCTGTAATGGAGAGAATTGCCTGCCGTCCCACAGCTGCGTTTTGACTCTCCCCCCACTGCATTTGAAATTCATTTTCAGCAAAAGGCAGTGAGAGGAGAGAGGAAAAACAGGAAGACAGATACGTGCAGCTAACATGCAGCCTTTCTGTAGAACCCCCGCCGCCTCGGCTTCCATGTCCCTCACCCCCACGCACACCCAGAAAAGGATGGTTTTCGTGTTGCACAACAGGAGGGTGTGTGTGTGTGTGTGTAGTTATGTGTAAGTGTGTGTTATACGCTGGAGGACAGGGCTAGGCTTCAGAGTGACCCAGACAAATGGGAGGACTGGGCCAAAAGGAATCTCATGGGGTTCACCAAGGATAAGTGCAAAGTCCTGCACTGGGGAGGGAGCGATCCCCTGCACTGGGGCAGGCTGGGGGTGATGGGCTGGGCACCAGCTCTGCAGAAAAGGACATGGGGGGACGCGACAAGAAGCTGGACAGGAGCTGGCAGTGTGCCCTTGTGCCAAGAAGGCCGACAGCATCCTGGGCTGGAGCATTGGTAGGAGCGCTGCCAGCAGCTCGAGGGCAGCGATTCTTCCCTTTATTCAGCACTGGGGAGGCCACATCTGGAGTCCTGTGTCCAGCTGTGGGCCCTCACAACAGAAAGGATGTGGATACATCGGAGAGAGTCCAGCGGAGGGCAATGTAAACGGTTTGGGGGCTGGGAGACAGGACTGGTGAGGAGAGTCTGAGGGAGCTGGGCTGATTGAGTCTGCAGAAGAGAAGACGGAGGGGGATTGAAGAGCAGCCTTCACCTCCCTGTGGGGGGGCTGCAAAGAAGATGGAGAAGGACTGTGCTCAGTGGGGGCAGATGACAGGAGAAGGAGCAATGGCCTCAAGTTGTACCAAGGGAAGTTGAGGTTGGAGATTGGGAAGAATTTTCTTACTAGGAGGGTGGTGAAGCACTGGAGCAGGTCACCCAGAGCGGGGGTGCAGTCTCCATCCTTGGAGGTGTTGAAGACCCAGGTAGACAAAGCCTTGGCTGGGATGATGCAGTTGGGGCTGGTCCTGCTTGGAGCAAGAGGTTGGACTAGATGCGACTCCTGAGGTCCCTTCAACCCTCATTTTCTAGGATTTGATGATTCTGTGAAAAGGTAGAAGCAGGTGTGGTTGTGCCGATACCATGCGCTTTGGAGCCATGAGGAAAGGATGGTGCAGTCCAACGCCACGCGGGATCTTTGGGGCTCTGTCCCTGGGTCATTCTCCTCTGCAAAACTCTTTGACAGCCTGGGCATAGAGCAGGGCTTGAAGAATAGATGTTATGACTAGTAGACAAAGGGCTCAACTGCCGGCTCTAGGCAGATATGGAGCTAAAGGAGGGGAGCTCTGGCAGCGACGACACCCGTGGCAGACGTTCCTTGCTGCTGGAAGAGTTCCTGACTTCCTTGAGGGCTGCATCTTTCGTATCAGCGCGGTGCTGCTCACGTGCGATATGCTGGAAGTGCTGCCCCTCTCGGACGGTCTGTCGTCACAGCGGAGGCTCTCCACTCCTTGGTCCTTCCCTGCACCTCTTTATTTTGCTAAGACTAGGAGGCAAGGGCTCTTGATGGTGTTGTCCCACCTGCAGCCTCCGTTCTCGGGTCTTCCTTTCCTGGTCAGCGATGTTCTTGTCCGGTGCTGCTGCTCATCTCCTCCCCACCGCACACACTGTTCGTCTCAGACGAGTGCTCCCACCAAATCGGTCAGCAGTCGGCTAACGGAGCCCCATGCTCAGCGCAGCCGATTTCCCCTGGACGGTTGAGATGCAGTTGCTCGGACCCAGCAGGGCGAGGGCCGCGGGGGCTCCTGCAGCAGGAGCTCATCTCCCTCCCGCAGAGCTGTGCTGACCTTGTTTACTTTGTGCCTACGCATCATCAAATTGCTTTGTTAATTGCCGCTCATTTAGAAATACAATCAGGCATTACCAGACAAGTGCTCTGATATTACAGTTAAAACGTAATAAAATGTTTGTGGTTTTTAACACTTGGAATTAATTTTTTTATCCATTTTATGAAACGTGCTGATTGCAACCTCCTGGTTGCATGTGTGCAGTTGTTAAAAACCACAGAGATTACAGCAGAGCAAGGAGAGCTCAGGAAAAATGCATCAGTAAAAGGCTCTGTCCGGAATGACTCTAGTCCTTGATCATTCCTGAAGGTCGGAGAGACTCTCTGTCTCTGGACCCCTCGAAGGCCTGAGCTCCGCGGCTGGTTCCTCACACGGCTGCCAGGGAGGGCCACGGGGCACATCTGTCCTGCAGCGGGAGTGTGATTGTGAGTGTGGCTCATCCGCCTCTCCCACGAGCCCCAGACCTGGAGCCGTGGCGGGGAAGCTATTCCAAGGCACACCACACCACACCTCTGTGGGTTCACTAGGCTTCTCTGAAATAAGAGCTTGGTAGCTACTGATCTGCTGATCCTGTGGCAGTGGTGGTGTGTTGCAAACCCGCAAGTGAGGGGGCTCCGCCAGCCGTAACCACCCACGTCCAGGAGCATCGTCTGCCCGCCGGGCACATTCCTTGCATGCTATTAAGGGGCCCCGAGCTTCGCACTCCTCCTGTTGGATGTGCTCGTGTTTGATGAACTAGATGCTGCATCTGCTGTCAGGAGGCCAGCTCTAGCACTAGCTGTGTTTAAGGCAGAGACAGGCTATTTCCTTCCTTCCTTCCTTCCAAGTTTTAGCTGCTGAATGCAACGTGAGGGTTTCCTTCATTTTTCCTTGATTTGAAAACAGGCTAACATTTTTCCCATTATGATTTCCTTTGTTTTTTCCTACATAAAGCTTTTGCCTCTAGGAATTTAAGTTCTGGCAACTAGCAAAATTAAAATGGCTTTCCTCCTAAGTACTGTAAAGTGTGTGTGTGTGTGTGTTGAATCGGATCCTAATGACTCTGAGTGTGCATTTCAGCACATTAATGTGTGAATGGATTGAAAAACCAACTAGCTGTAATTTCTTTGCTTGTAAAATTTTACTGAATGGTATCCCAGGAGGCTGTACATTATATATCCCCTTTATACATTACACAAGGTCACCTAAAGGCTGTCGCCTGGAAGAAAAGAGTGCATAACTTCAAAAGCAAAGCGGTGAAGTTCTTAGAGAGAGCAGAGGGAATGCACCTTTTTTTCAAAGGTCTTTCCATTTGCTATCAGCAAAAATCTTCATTACAAAAGGGCACGTTCTTTGTGAGGTGCATCGCTCTTTCAGGTGGATCTTTTATTAGGATCCACATTTATCTTGAATCGCTGTATTAGTATGGGACAATTCCCTTGGTAAATCAGATATATAAAAGTTGTGAGGCATAATTGAGATATAAAGAAAACATCCTTGCAATTTGTGATAGTGGGAACTTTTAGAATTGGTTTAAAAAAAAAAAGCTACCCTCCAGCCTTTCCTTCCGTGAAAAAGGCTCCCTTTCCCTTGCCCTGCGTGTTAGAGGAGCTAAAAATATTGGCATTTTTAAGATCATGTTCAGAGTTATAATAAACAGTGGCGATTATCACAGATACAGATGGCGTACGTCTTGTTGAGCGTAAGACCTGATTACTGCTATCGTCTCCCCTGTGAACAGGAGCCAAAGGCACCGTAAATTGAGGTGACCACGGCGTAGTCACACTCCTGACTGCTGTCACGTGGCCGTTGTGGCGGCCAGTGCTGCCTGGGAGCCCGAAGGGAATAGCAGCGTCGGTTTGGAGAGGGTCTGCGGATGTAAAGACCTTACCAGGAGCGTCAGCAGCCCCAGCGCCGGGGACAGGGAGGGATCTGGAGAGGTGAGGAGGTGCCCTTCCAGTATGAGAGCTGCAGGTAATTATTCCTGAACTTTATCGCAGCCGCCTCTGGACGTCACTCTTGGGCCGCACGGGGCAATTGTACAGGCTGATGCAATTAAGATGTATAGCGTGCACTTTGCCCTCTCCCTTCTCTGCCTTTCTCCGTCTGAAATGGATGAGGTTGCACTTTCGGGAAGGCTGGCAGTTGTGCAGCGGTCCATGCATCCGGTCGTCTGCGAGCCCGTGGTATGGCTGGAGGCAGGGGCTGCCGCCCGGCTGCACATTCCTCCTGTCGCCCCGCAGTCCTGTGTGTAAGCAGAGTGCAGTGCCGGCTCCTGGGCAGGGGCCTTGTCAGCTGGCCCGGGGCCTCACGTCATGAGAAGAGCAGGCCTGTTGGAAGGCGACCTGTTTGTCCAGAGGCACTGGATTTTCTGCAGGCCTGGTGCGGCGGTCTTCTGGCTTCTGGAGCCAGCAGGCTCCTGTGCAGCCCCCGCGTTAAGGAGCCGGTCAAAGGGAGGTTGCAAGAAGTATTGATTGACTTGTCTTCCAGCATGTTGTTCTGAGCAGACGGAGGTAGACTTGAACCCAGCTAACCCCAAAGACTGTGGCAACTCCTGTAGCATCTGTAACTTCCTGTGCAGAGCGTTGTATAAGAAATTCAAGCTTATTTTGCTGTTTATGTACCATGAGAGAGAGAGAGGTGTTAGGACAAAGCCACAAAGGCAGAGCTGAGGTTGAGATTTCAATGCTAACTCTGGATTTCTAGCCCTAAAAGTGCATGATTTCTTGATCTTAAAGGTGCTTTGAGGTCCTGTTACATTGGTGATATGGTAAATTGCATTTCTCCTTGCCACTGCAAGATAAAGAGGCCTTGGTGAAAATGAGAATTGGACTGCTAGCATTTTCAAAGCAATTAATATTTTATGGTCAGCCTGCCGTATCTCCGTCCTTTCACAAGGCATGGAGAACACTTTCCCTTCTTCTTTGGTTCAGGCTCAGCAGTGCTGTTGCATGAAAACTTTCGACTGTCCCTGGTGGTGAATACAAATATAGTCCACAGGACCCTCCTCGTTACAGCATCCAGCTGCCTCCAGATCCAGGAAATGAGTGTGCGCCTTGCCGAGGGAGTTCAGCGGGGAACTAAATTGAGCGAAGCAGCCTGGATGGAAGCCCGTCACTACCTGCATATAAAGTGAGCAGGTATCCTGCGAGGGCAGAGGCTAGGGAAGCAATTTCTGAACTCTTTAAATGAGGGCTGCTTGGAAAATCTCATTCCAGAGTACACAAGAGGAGAAGCTAATCTCAGTTTAGCCCTCAGTAATGCACGGTAATGTGACAGTAATGGGGTTCAAGAAGTAACTATAGTTGAACAGCTAATAGCAACAACTGTATAATTAAGTTAAACATCCTTCAGGAAACATTTTTTACCAAAACCAAGCACGGAGAACATTCACCATTACCTTAGATGAGATTAAAAAAGCACAATCTGTATAAACCCTCCAGCAGGACACAAGTCTTGCAGCAGGCAATGAGTTGGAAAGGAACTTCCCCAATGGGCGGACTGCTCAATAGTTGCCCTTTTGGGGATTTCTTGGGTTTTCTTTTCAAGTGTCTGATGCAGGCAAGAACCCAGGTCTTCTCCAATGCAGTAGGTCACACAAGGTCCCGGACGCAGTGGAGAGGAGGCAGAAAGTGCGTGTTTGGGAATCTCTTGCTTAGTGCTGTGGAAACTTCGTGGGAAAACGTGGCGCGGGAGAAGGTGCTACAGTGCCAAGGCCTGTCCTGCTGTTGCAGCTTGGGCCTAAATGAGAAGGTGCCAGTAGCTGACCGACTGAACAATCGTGACTGCAGCCGAGGGTCTGTCTGCACGGTTGTCGCTGCAGCTCAGGTAGACACCCCCAAAGCAGTTGCCTCGGGGGCCGTGAGCAGCGAAGCCACGGGGAGCGTGGAGCACAGTCTGACCACCCTGATACTTACCCAGATTCAGGGCTGGTGCAGCTTGTGCTCAGCTCCGCGCTGCTGTGGCCACACTGCTAGCCGTACGTCCACGATGGCGGGTTTGAAGCTATCTCAGGCTGGCCTGCATGAGCCATGATTATATTCTGTGGCTGGTGTGGGTCCCAGAACATGACAGCAGCAGCAGCAGGAGCAGGTTCCAGAGAAATGGGAAGTCTAGTCAAAAAGGCCCTAAGGTTAAACGTAAAGGAGAGAACACCCTTAGTGGCATCACAACAATTAAAAGTACGCATGCTGCTGAACAAGACGTGAACCAGGAACGCAAGGGGTAAACTGTTAGGGCTAAGTGGCGGGTTGGAGAGAGTCCTGCCCTGAACAAAATGGGGAACAGGAGCAGAGCCTGTGGCAGGCAAGGAGGGAAACTAGAAGGGCCAACCTGGGTTTTGCAGAATATATTTAGTATATAAAGGTGTGAAAACAAACAACAAGCAATTGTTATGAGCACACCAGGAGCATAGTCCTTCAGAGACACTAGTGGTGTCTAGTGGATCACTAGATATAAAGGGGAACAATTAAGGAAGCTGCTGGGAGGCTAAATGGTTTCACTTGAGCAGTCTGCACCGTCAAGGCTGCTGTGAAGATGCCACCGCTCTGTTGTGGTAGTCAAGGTGAGCTGGTGTCGGAGATGTTGTTGGAGGAAGAGGTTCTGGGGAAAACTCATAACGTAAAAAAGAAAGCGACCCAGCGCAAACAGTGTAGACCCAGGAGTCCCAACGGAGCCTCAGCACGATGCTGCTGAGCTGAATGCAGGAGACTGGAGAGCAGGGAGTGCCGTGCCGCTATTTGAAAAGGTTTATAAGCAGTGATCTAGTGAATTGGAGAGCTGTAAGTCTTGCATCTGTACCTTTGCAAATTGGTTGAAACAGTAATTAAACACAATAACACAACACCTGGAAGATCTTGGTCTGATACCATCTTATCAGTGCAGGTTCTGCCAAGGAAAACTGTCACTAATTGCTTGGTATTCTCAGAACTCGTCAGTAAATTAGTGAATGGTGGAGCAGCCGCAGACATAATTTACTGTGATTTCAAAAGGCCTTTGCCAGGGTCCTGCGCGAGAGGCTTCTGAAGAAGCCAGCTAGTCCAGGAGCAAGAGGCAACCTGTGTGGAGCAAACACCGGTCAGGATTCTGAAAGCAAAGACAAAGATTAAATAGTCCATGTTCGTTGTGGCACAAACTTAACGTAGCGGGGTCTCAAAGTGTATTGGTGCTGTGCTCGGTCATTATGCATCTTAATGATCTGGAAAGAGATGGTGAGGCAGCAAATTTTTCAGGAGATGCAAATTTATTTCGGCTAGTCAGGGTCAGAGAGTGTGGAACAAGTCAGGTGAGCAGATAACGCCGTGGTGGGTAGTATCCAACGCGAAGAAATGCAAAGTGTGGCATTGGAGGGGGAAAGGGGAGAACTACTCTTACACTGCCCAGGGCTCTGAATTACGTGCGTTAACCCAAGAAGGGTCAAAAAAAGCACAAGCCCTGCTTCAGTGGCATCGGGGTGGATGGTGAAGTACTGCAGTGCCTACTGCATATGCTCAGTGCTGCAGCCTTGTCTGCACCCTGTGCGCCAGGACGGCTCCTGTCTAAAAGGCACCATTGACCTTGAGGATAACAAGGGTGATTAAGGGCTTGGAAACGGCCCTTGTGCCAGGAGATTGAAAGATGTGGATGATCCGTCAGCATGGAGACAAGGACAAGTGCTGAAGTGCAAGCTGAAGTGCTCTGGGTCAAGATTCAGGGG
>NW_017728993.1:27687334-27690068 GCF_001723915.1 Gavialis gangeticus | reverse complement strand
CTAGGTCCCTTCCGACCCTTAATCTATGAATCTATGTGGGGCAAAAGCCAGGCTCGAGCTGAGACCCAGGATGGGGCAGGCTATCCACACGAGGCCCATTTCAGCAAAAGGGTGCTTTGAAAGCCACAGTTCCCTCCTCTTCTGATGAGGCCTGTTGCAGCGGGCGTTAACAGCCTTGGACCCTTGCTCGGTGAGTAGAGATTAGGGGTGTGTGAAGTGGGCCCTCTTCGATTCAGATACGGCCCGAATCGGGGACAGTGATTCGATTAATTGATTCGGATCACTGTCTCTGATTTGATTTGGCCAATTCTGAATCTGAAGATTTGGTGCTGATACAGACGCAGCTTTAAATGTTTTTTCTACATACCTCGAGGTACCAGGCGGCTTGTGAACGCTGCGATGCTGGGGCACAGGAGCGTGGGGGGACCCTCCACGTGCTCAGCAGTGAACCTGGAAGTGGACCAGAAGTGCTTCCAGTCCACTTCTGGGTCTGCCGGGGAGGGTGCTGGGGGCCCCCTGCATCTCTCCCCAGCTCGGCGATCAGCCGAGTGCCCCCTAGACCCAGGAGGCATTGGGAGGCGGGAGGGCCCCCATTGCACTCCCCAGCGGACCTGGAAGTGGACTGGAAGAGCTTCTGGTCCACTCCTGGGTCTGCCACTGTCCCCACGCTCCTGTGGGACGCTCCATGTGCCCCGGCATCACAGCGATCACCAGCCCCTGGTGCCCAGAGGTATGTAGAAAAAACATTTAAAGCTGTGTCTATGACCGAATCACTGAATCTTTCCGATTCGATTTGGAGAGGTTAAAGGGTCCTCTGATTTGATTCGGATTCAGAGATTCAGGCACCGAATCGGGCCGAATCTCCACTGACTCAAACCAGGGACAAGCTTTGCACAGCCCTAGTAAAGATGCCCTCTGACGGTCAGCAGGCAGTGCGCAGTGCCAATTGATGGCTGGCAGGCTGTAGCCCAGCTGATCAATATTTTGCTAAATTGTGTAACTTATCACTCCCGTCGCTTAGCAGGACCCTCCGTAATTCTTGCTCCAGTGACAAATCCTTCCCTTTATCTAGGACAGACTCTTTGCTGCACTGCAGTAACGCCTATAGAAAGAAGTTTGTCTCTGCAGGGATAAATGTGGTCTTTGAGGAGGACCTCGGCATTCAAGCTGTTCTTGCTGCCTGCTTAAATAGTTCCTCTCTTCACCTCTGCTCCTCCCTGTGGACTGGCTGCTTTTTGTGCAGGAGCACGAGTGCCTGCAATTAGGTTCCTGCAGCAACAGCCCTGTTTCTAACCCCGTCTGGAAGAATTGCGTGCTCGGGTGTTTCTGGGGGACCCGTCTCCTAGGTGTCGGTGTGGTTTTCTTGTCTGATCATGGCTGCCCTGTAAAATGCATGTTCTTCCCCCCCATCTGATTTCAGCTGACTCAAGCGATGGGACGACTTTCTGTGGGAAACTCTTCCTTCGCCTGGTCTCATTTCATTACACACGGTCGCATGTCTGCGGCTCATTACAGGCCACGTTCCCCATTCTTGCTGCGTGTGCTTTTCTTCTGCTTACAGATGGCTTCAGTGCCCCTTCGCTCCAGGGGTTATTTGGGCCATTTGTCTGATGCTCTTCGGTTTGTGTCCATCCCTCCAGCCTCTCGGTCATCGTGTCCAGTTCCCTCCAGATTGACTCTTTGTGTTCGAGGTCTCAGGATGGATGTCCCAGACAAGGTCTCACCTTGGTCCGTGAGGTGATAACTTTGCATATGCAGCACATTGGCATTGGCCACTGCCTTCGTATCCAGCTTCACCCTAAATCTCTCAGTATCGCTGCCTCCCCAGTATATCTATAATTGGATACCTCATTCAGGTTTTCCCTCTAGCTTGCAAGGCCGAGAGACTGAGTCTCACTTTCATCCTACCTGTCCATGCTGCTAAACTCCCCCTTCGTGTTGTATTCCTGACCACTGCACCTGTGCTAATAAATGTCACTGCAGCAGCGTGAACATGGTCGGAGGTCGGGAAGTAGCTGCACAACTCTGCTGCTTGTACGTCGGCATCGCGATCCTCTTTAATTACATGGCTCCATGCAGGCTTCCCCTTCCTCGTTCATTCAGTGCACGGATCAGATGCTACGCGTTGAATGAAGCAGCTGAGCTACACCAATTATTATTGTTACTGTTAATAAAGTAAATGCCTGCTTCATTTACTGCTCACGATCCACCCTGGATGCCAGCCTTGCCCAGGCGGTTTTTAATTAGTGTTGTTTTCTTTTGGATACCCCAAAGTTTTGTGGATGTTTCATTGCATGTTAGGGAGCCAGTTCCTCCTGAACACCACGTGTCCTCCCGGCTGGTGCGTAGGAAGCAACCTGCCGAGGTGCCGTCCGAAGTGTGAGCGTGTCTCCCGATGTGCTGCGCGTGCCGGGGCCAGAGCAGAGATGCCTCTGGTCCATCCTCCCGAGACAGGGGCACGGCACTGCGGGTGCCTGTACACATGCTGGGGCAGTTGATTAGTGCAGTTCCCAGGGAGGAACGTTTCTCAACAAAGATGGCATCGGTTTTATCACACGATCGTAAACGCAACGAGGTTCTGCCGGAGTTTGAATGAATCTAATGTCCTTTGTTCTCCCTAGATTTTCAAGTCGTTCAAGCATCTGTCTCTAAGTAGCTTCATTTTAATACGTGCTGCCTTGTTCTCTCTCCCCCCCCCCCCCCCCCCTTTTTTTTTTTTTTTTTTTTTTTTCTT
>NW_017728993.1:27669039-27687153 GCF_001723915.1 Gavialis gangeticus | reverse complement strand
CCCCCCCCCCCCCCCCCGCCTTTTTTCTTTTCTTTGGTGACTTCTCATCCATCTCTTTAATGTGCTGCCGTGGCCGATGACCCCTTGCATCGGTTGCAGTTCAGTTTTTTTTATTCTGAGGGGTCCATGGAGGCCAGAAGCCATTCAGCGCTTGTCATGATTTCTCTCAACCTTTTAGAGTTAATCATTCCTCTGAACCCAGATGCTGCCACCTCCGGTGGGGCCTGTTTGCAGTCTTGATTTCCCAGCTCTGTAGGAAACACTGATACGCCTGGCTTTGTTTTAAACAAGTCTAGCTTTTCCTGCTGGCCTTCTTCCTCGCTTGTATTTTCCCATCAAACTTTTTGGTTTCTTTGACAGACGTTTGGTAATCCTGATGTTAAATTTAGGGGTTTTGGGGTGCTCAGCTCAGCATTGTGACCGGCGTCCTCCCAGGTATTTAGCCCCACACCCTACTTGAATGTTTTGAGTTAGTTCATCTTATCGTCTCGCAGTCTGATGCTGCAAGCATTTCTGCTCATTGCCCCGTGGTATCTGCACTTGCAGGTGCCAGCTAAGTAGTTGGAGGCTAACCAAAGAAGCGAGATTACAGAGGGGTTCGAAGGTCATTTCACGTGCAGGAGGCGTTCGGTTGCAAGGGATCAGCAGCCCGGAGAAAGGCACGGGGCTGTGAGCAGCAGGAGATAGGTGGACTAGCAATGGGAACGGAGTCAGCACATCTTGACAGGTCGGTTCACTTGCATTTCTGCTGCCCTGTTTTATACTGAGTCTGCGTTCTTGCTCAGCTCATTCTTGAATGGCATCTCTCTTGATTTGTGGGTAATTTCTTCCTCATGCAGCTCCTCTACCTGAGGAAAAAGCAGCTGTAGCCTCGGGTTCAGATGTGTTCCCCCACTGATGGCAGTGCCTGCCTGCGAAGGGTTAATACCTGATCCCTGTGCCCAGGTGTGGCTTGTCGCCGTGGGGGGGCAGAGCATCTCGCGTCTCAAGATGGGCGAGAGGCCCTTTCCCTGTTTTCAGTTTCAAAACGGAACGACGGTTACTTTGGTTTATGAAAATTTAAAGCTTTCCAATTTGGAGAGTTTTAAATATTGTATGGAGACAGCTTTTTCCCACAGATCCAGCCACAATGGAAAGAAGAAGAGAAGAGGATGCTTCCTGCCAAGCGACAAAGGGGCTGTTGCCCCAGGAGAGATGGGCAGCAACGTTGCCTAAGGCGGCATCTGGCTTTTTTGCCGGACTATGGAGGCAGGCTCGGGTGAACCCGGTGTAAAAATAAAACAGCTCATGGGATGCCTGTGCATCTTGGTACAAGTGACAGCCAGGGCACGGGCTTGGCAGTGAGGTGGGAAGACTGCCAAACCCAAGGGGAGGGGACGCTGGGATTAGTTTGCTTAAGGGCAACCCAGCACAGGACAGACCCAGTCCTCCTCGGCGGTTGTGGCGAGTTGCCTGTTGCTGCAGATGGGCCAGGCGAGCAGGGCGGCATGCGGCCTGCAAGAGGACTCGGCCCGGTAGGGTGAAGAAGCTAGCACGGCACATGGGCGGAGGGTGGAGGCGCAGTATTCGTAGTCTGTCCAGGCCCTTGTTCTTGTTCCCTGGCACTGGAGTATTTAGAGAGCTGGCCAGCAAAGGGCAGACCATGCGGGTGAGTTGTTTCCTTTGGGTTACAACTATCTGTATCTGTCTTTGCAGACAGCGCATCTCAATGGCATTTTAGGAACTCTTCGGGGGGAGACGAACGAGGATTTGGGGGTGGGAGCAGCACGGAAAGGAAGTTGGATGTCGGCCTCTGTGTCAGCGTGCAGGTTCTGGCGGCTGAGCAGGGTTGGCGTTGCATTTTAATTCAGGTGGTGGAGCAGGATGGGAGTATCCAAAGCCCCAGGATGAAGAGTCTGGGTGGCAGGATACTTGCCGGTGGTAGTGCCATACAGGCTTGAATGAGTGAGCTCTGCTCAGTTGATAGAAGTTGGGACTGATTTGGCCCAAGACATGAAATTTCAAAAGAAAAAGGAAAAAAAGGGATGATCAGTATTCTATTCTCTCTGCACGGAGGAGAGAACTAGGTTATTTTGTAAAGTACTCTCAGCTGTCTTGGCTGTAGAAGGCGCTACATAAATAAAGATTTTGCATTGTACGATGATCTAACATGCGCAGAGATTTCCTGTGTCGATATAGTAACAGAGGGAAGAAGCAGCAGCATCTACTACTTGGTAGTACGGTATGATGTAAATATTTGCCTTGGTGGGTTCTCCTGAGATTTCCCACAGGTTTCCCTGAGCACCGTCGCTGCTGGCATTCGCTGAACACTTTTGTTTCTGTTAGGAGTTAGCATGCCCCCGAAATGCAGCAGTAACCGTCGCCAAGACGTGTCGGTATTGGTAGCTCTTAGGAAAGTGCCAGAAACTCCCCAAGCCCCAGAAGGCAGGATGCCCTCGTACCTATGTTGTCAGGGCTTGAGCCCTCCTCCAAAATGGCTGGGAGCGCTGTGGGTTATCCCAGTTCAAATGGGGTAACGCATCTGATGCGCACGCTTTGCTTCGCAAGGGTCTTTAGACCTCATAGGTCACGCTTTAATACGGGGCCGGAGCAGGCCGGCAGGGTACGTAGCCCTGGATACATTTGTTGCTTCACTGTAGCTCCATCAACGTCGTGCAGCCAAATTGGAAAATGGTTCTGCCTTCTTTAAAAACTCTGGGTGGTGGGGTTGAGACTGATCGTGGGGCGGGATGCAGGGGGGAGGCCCTTGTTTGACCTTCTGGCTTGGCACAGAAAGTATTTGATGTTTCCTTCTTTCTTGGCTTGCAGGAGTAAGTCTGCATCTGTAACCCTGGATGTACTGACCCCTTGTCCCTGACTCGAGAGGAATTGCTCCGCTTTGGAATATGGTGCCTAACTTCTGCGTCCCAGTATTCGTCGTGCCAGCAGTAGTTCTGTGCTGCTTGATGCCTTCGGCTGGGGCAGACAGTAAGTAACCTTCAAACCCTTTCCAAGACCTCAGAAATATTAAGAACTTGCTTTCATGTACCATTGAATGCCCTTGGCCTGCCGCATGTGCAGCAAGGGAACAGCCGGGGAAAGGGAGCCTTGTGATCTTGTGTTGCCAGGCGCTTCATACAGATAAATAGGGTGTAGCGGGGCTGAGGAAGCTGGGGGGCAAGATGAAAAAGCTGTGGTCCTGGTCCATGCTTTTGAAAAACAAACTGCTTATGAGAGCGATGCCCTCCAAGGGGAGCACGATGTTTCATGGCTACAAGATTGAAACCTTGGGCTTGACTCCATTAGCAAGACTTGGCTACACTGCATTTTTTGCTGGGGAGGGTGCTGGGATTCTTCATGGTTTTAATTTCCCTGTTCTTTCATCTGCACCAAGCCTCCGTCTCCTCGTTACTGAAGCTGCACCTCTGAGGTCAGCTGGCTTCACAAGACCTGCCAGAGGACAGCATAAGCTCCGCTTCCCTGTCATACGTTGCGTTTCCAGACTCGCATGGCAGTCGGACAGGACGAGAATATTTCAGTGCCACGTTGCCTTGTCCTGAACCTGCGTCCATCTCTGTTGTGCTGACACTCGTGTGCAGCCGCCATGTCCAGCCGTGATTAGCCCAGCCCAGGGAAGTGAGCAAGCAGTGAATGGAAAGCCCTCATGCAGTGGGGAGGAGGGCAGACGTGGCTAACAGTGGGCTACTGGAAATGCTTTAAAGCAGGAGTTCTCTAGCAAATGAATTATGCATCATGCAGAAAGCCTCACAGACTCATTATTCAGCCTTGCTTCTCATAATTCAGCCGTCCACGTTTGCTGGGGCTAGTCCAAGGTATCTGTGGGGCTGTATCTGAAGCAAGGCAGCTCCCTCTCTTCTGATGACAGGTGCCCTCCCTCCTCATCTCCTTGTATCCAGGGCATATCCCAAGTCACCTGCTGCCTGCTTGCTTACATTTTCAAACTGGGATGGCCTTCCCTTCCTCATACCTGTGCTGTGAAGTTGTACGCTGCTGGTAATCCCATCACGAAGCTGGAGCACAGGTTTTTGAGCATGGCAGGCACAGGTCATTAAGGAGTTCGGTCCCTGCTGTTCTCCGGAAGCAGCATTGGTCAGGGCAGGTGCTGGAGAGTGAGAGAGGTGCTTGGGCTGACGGATGGGCATACGTGTGCGCCATGGGGCCCTTTCATGTGCCTGCGCAGCTCAGGCTGCTGCTGATTCCTGCCAGGGGCTCTGTACACAGATCCATCTCCTGGTGAAGGCGCTGGGAGCTGCAGGTGCCCAGAGCCTGCGAGTGTCGGGGCCTGCTGACATTGTCTGCTTCCCGTTGCCATCCCCAGCTACTTTCCTGCCTCTTTTCTGGGGTTCAGGTTGTCACCAGGCTTGTAGCTAAGCTGCAGGTTTACAAACGTCACCAGGAGACTTGATGGAGCCTGGGAGGGGGCATTGCATCGTTTTGTGCCAGACGGAGATCCAGACTGGGTCGGACGTGATGGAGATCAGCTGAGGGAGAGTGGAAGGGAGCAGGAGGGGAGACAAGTCCTTTTGGTCAGCTGTCACACTTCTGCAGGGGCTGGAGGAACGTGTGTTGATGGCGGGGTCTCTCTGCCCGGGCCAGGTGGGAGTGTCGTGACTCCGGTCCTTTCTCCTGGGCACCGCTGGCTGGAGACCGTTCGCTCAGCTTGTTCTGTCCAAGGGAATCTGAGTCTTTCGGAGCCAGGCAATACAGGGGTGCAGGCTTCATCCTCTAAGCCAGGGGTGCTCAACCTCCAGCCTGCGGAGCCGTGGGATCTGGCCCCTCTTGGGTTAGGAGATTTGGCAGCAGGGGAGCAATGGCAGTACTGCCACCCTTCCCTTCCCTGCTGCCAAAATCCCAAGCCCACGGGGCAGGTCTGAGCTGGACAACAACCGCCCCTGGCACAGCCAGGTCAGTGGCCAGCCTCAACCCCTGGCTTCTGTGGGGCCTGGCCACCTCTCCTCTCTTGCACAGCTGGTTTGGGGCCAGGCCAGCCTCCCTGGCTAGGTTGGGGCTACATCATGCCCCCTTCCTCCCATGGGACGTGTTGGGGCCAAGTCACCCCTAGCCCCAGGCCCCAAATTGGGGGCTGGGTCACAGATCCGCCCTCCTCGCAGGGCCTGGATGGGGCCAGGCCACGGCCCCATCCCCACTGTATGACATGGGGCCCCACCAGATCCGGTCGCTGCGCTAAGCCTTTGAGCCTGAGTTCCCAGAGGATTATCAGCCCTGCCCTGCCAGAAAGGACAAAGAGCATTGCTCTCTGGGGTCCAAAATGTGTGCGGAGTCTCGGGCTGTTTCCAGGGCCAGGGGCATGTCACTCCTGCAGGGTTAAGTGGACCCAGGCGCGCTTGGCTTTGCAGCCCCAGTGCTAGGCCCGGGCTAGCACCCAGTCGTGCAGCACGGTCTCTTTCGAGAGGCCTCCCCTTTTCTCAGGCCCAAAACCACGGGGTTAGTTCTGGGTTTTTGGCACGTAGGTCGATAGAGCTGTGACCTGGGTGACCTTTGAAGCCTCCACAGCCAGCAGTTTTTTAACCAAGAGCTGGCTCCAACATAGAGTTGGTCACTGCAGATTGCTTCTGCCCATTGCTGCTTTCTCGGGCCCCGGGTGACGCTCTGGGAACGACCCGGTGTGGCTTGCCCGCTTTGTGGGCCGGAGGGAGTGTGCACAAAGTCGGCGGCTCCCTCGCTCCGTTGTGCCCAGCTGACCTGGCCCGGAGAAGCAGTGATGTTCCCAGCGAAGGGATGCCTAACCTGGAGGTGGAGATTGTGGCCTTTGTGTCAGACCCCGTTGTCCTAGGGTGGGAGCCGTGCAGAACAGGGTGGCCTGTGCCGTGGTGGTGTCTTGAAGGGAAACGAGAATCCCTCCCGTGGGTTTGAATCTGGGCTGGGCCGTGGTGTGGCCTCTCTGTCCTCTCCCCTCCCTGTGCAGCAGTGCCAGGCTCCGGGCTGCTGAGAGCTCCCCGCTCCTCTGATTAAAGGTGACGGAGCAGGGAAAATAGGTTTATCACGGTGTCTAGATGCTTTCCCTCAGTCTGTGCGATCAGCAGCAAGTCCTGGCGGGCAGAGGGCTGTGGCCACGTCTGACAGCCAGCTCTCGCGCGGTTTGGAGGTTGCTTTGGAGCGCTCGGATCCAGGGCTTCCCTGTCGAACGTGTCTTTGTTCCACCGTTGTTGTCGCAACAGATTTCGGTGCTGCCACCGTAGCGTCTTGACAATTAGGCAGCTGGCACATAGCTAGACATTAGCGGGCAAGATGAAGCAGATTGCATATGTATTGCACGGTGGAATTAGTGCGATACCCAGCACTGAGTTCACAGGAGATGTGCTGAGTTTGGGGGGCGTGCAGAGGTTAAGCATAAGGCATTGTTTCAGAGGAGAGGTTTCATTCGGACTCCCTTGCTATGAAAGGAATAGGGTCAACATTAACACAGCGCTGTCTGCCGAGATAGTACCAGGTACAGGTGAGCAAAAAAGGGACACGTGAGCATTATATATAGAAGTGCTAATTTGGCAGAAAGTACTTTCCAAACCTCTATTGCTTTTGCAGACTGCGGTGAAGAAATTATTAAATTTTCTCTGTGATGTGCCTGTGTTTCTGTCAGGGTGACCCTAATTCCATTAGAGCAGCTTGGAGCTGATTCAGGATGATTGTTTTACACTTTTTCCCTCAGCTTGCTCATGTTTTTCCTTTATGCACTCTCCCTGCTTCCCCTTCTGTCAGCTTTTGATTGTACAGAGGAAAAATGGCTTTGCAGATTTCATTTAATGTTCAGTTCAATTGTCAAGGAAAAAATTCTCTTTTCAGGCCTGTGGAATGCGTTGCTTACTTTAATAAAAAAAAAAAAAAGGGAGAGAGAGAAAACCTCTTTTCAATGAAAATGCGGGGCGACCAGGAAGAAAATCAATACTTTCAACAGAGGTCATCAGCAATCCTTTTTTTCAAAATCAGGCTTTGTATTTGATGTTCTGGGCATGGCTTCCATTAGCTGAGGGATGGACTTGATGACCCACCAGAAATATTTTCTAACCCAAAAGCATCTTGGTTTATCTCCAGCAGAATTTCAAAGGACTTGAGGAAGAAAACTAATTCAGAAGCGACCTTGCAGAATGGAAGACCTAAGGTAGAACCGAGGTCAGCTGCAGGGCGAAGCGTGATTCACCACTCGCTAGTTTTCTGCAGATTTCTAAAGATGAACTTCATTTTTGCTTATCGAAGAAGTGGGAGAGGGGCTAGAGCAAGTCAGCGGCCCGCAGTGAGGCAGCAGTAGTAATGGCAGTCCTGTCTGGCACTGGGCAGGGATATTACCTTGGTGTGGACGGAGGAAATAAGTGCTGACGAGCCTCTCTGTCCCGGCAGCGCTGGATAGTCACATATGCCAGGTGTGGACCTCTGCCACAAGCCTTGGTTTTTGGATACTAATTTGGGTCAGGAACAGGAGGTCAAAACCTTTTGGAAGATGTCAGAGGATTGTTGGTATTTCTAAAAACTGAGAAATATGAATGGCCCCAAGCGAGTTGTGTTCTGCCAAGGACCTTTTACGCTGGGATGTAATGTGGTGTCTGCAGGCTTTGCAGCAGGGAGGCACTGGGGAGTTTGTTACTGTATTCCCTTCAACTTCTGCTTTACCTTTGCCTGTCTGCACTCGTTGTCCTCTGTACCTGGGACCTGGCCCTGAACCTGCCTGCTCCCCGCTCGGTGATTCAGCCATGCCTTGTTTGCTTTGCAGCTTACGTGACCGGTGGTGACTCGCCAGCAATCAGCCCCAGAGATTGCACGTACCGACCGCGGCTTTGCTATCGCTCCCTCCGCTAGGAGAGGAAGGTACTTGTGGTCTGGGTCTGGGTCTAGGCCTGAGACTCTTTTGCTGCCAAAACCTGTTATCTTCTCCTGTTTTCTGCTGCTTTGTTGGTCCACGTGTCCCCAAAATGATGCACAGAACTGTGTTGTGTATGTTGGCAAGGTACAATCCAGATACTTGTGTATGTGCATCGCAAGTATTTAAATCGAAGTCCGAGCAGTCCTTTCGGCTCCGACCTGTGTGATGTGTTTGGGTAGCCTGACGACTTTCATCAGCACAGGCTTGAGGGAAACGAGTAAAGCATCCTTGACATAAATGAACCGCGTGTTGAAGTCAGTGCAGCGCAGAACGGAGCATCCGAGGCCAGGTTGGAGGGCTTGCCGCCCTCTCCCCATGCAGCTGTGCTTTTTGGTGGCTGATTCCCATCCATATCCATCGTGTGCATGGTCAGAAAATCTTCCCAGATGGATTTCTTAAAATTTCCAGTCTAGTCATTGAATTCCAGTGACCTGTGGAAATCTTGCAGGCTCCCTGAGGAGGAAGATGAGCACCAACTTCCAACCAGACAAGGGACCTTTGTCTTCTGCGCTGAAAAGCCATGCCCTATTTTGCTTGGCCACGTGCTCCATCTCCTGTGATGGCAGGTTAAGAGTAGCCCCCGCCTCTCTCATGGCACCCTGCAGCGGTTCGACTCTAATGCCGACCTCAGTTTTGTGGCAAGGCCTCCCAGCCCCCTTCCAACATCCAGGTTTTTCCTAGGAGCAGACTTTGCTAACAGTGCTCATGGGGAAGCCAAAGCAAACACTGGGGGAAAAGTCCCCCAACAAGGGATAAGTGGCTCCCTTCCCAGGTTCCCGCAGCTCCCAGCCCCGGCTTTGTGGCAGGGATGCTCCGCGCTCTTCAGGCAGAGGAGGTGCGCGCTGCACTGGGTGCCCCGTGCCGTGCCAATCACCTCCCCAGCAATCAGACGAGGGGGAGAGTGACTTCAGTGCTAATGGCAGCATGAGAGCTGAGTCTCGCCTGTACTTGCGCAGACCCAGAGGCACGGAGCTAAAGCCCCTACTAACCCCCTCCATTGTTGCCTAAACGCGCCCGTGTTCCTGCAGTAGGATGTGCTCGTTTTCTGTCGGTGTCAATTTATGATGACCGGAAAAATGGGGACTAACGTGCACAGCCAGAATTGCCTTCTGCCTTCACAAGAAAGTTGCTATACTCGAGCCTTGATATTGATTGCCCAGTGCATGGAGAGATGCTGGGAGGGAGACGGAGGACCTGTCTCTTGAGTGTCGGTAGCCCTCTCCTTGGCTGGGCTGGCGTGGAAAGAGAGATCATAAAACTGCCCTCCTAAAATGTCGTCTTCGGCATAGATCTGTAGGTTTCAAGGGCAGAAGAGCATCTATTACAGTTGTCGTCTTTGACTTCGCACGTGGCAGAGGCCATCTAACTTCAGCCACTGATTCCTGTGTCTGGCTTCACAGCCTGGGGATGAGCTGGAGCAGGCCCAGGAAAGCTGTCCGTCCTTCTTGGGGCGGAGGGCCCGGGAACTTACCATGTCTTTTGCAACCTGTGCAAGTGATGCTTTGCCCTTCCTGTAAAATTTTCATCCCATTTCCATTTGATCTTTGGTGATAGGATGCTGGTATGGGATCTCATGACTCAGTTGTCAGAGACTTCTCATAGTCAATGTGTCCTCTTTGTGGAGGGATTTAGAGACCATGGAGAAGTCATCCCTTTAACCCTTCTTTTTATAAACCCAGTAGACAGCTCCTTGCAGGTTGTTTTGCTTGTAAGGCTTGTTCTTTCAATACATCTTTCGAAGGAGGAGTCCCAGTGGTGGTCTCGCAGCTGGAGCGCACCACGTTTCTGCCCCCTTCGCTGCTCCCTGTTAGCACATCTGGGTGCGAGGGTAGCCCTCTGCCACAACAGTGCCCGGGGAGCTGGGGGTCAGCAGGTTATCCACAACGACCCTTGAGTCGTTGGTTTGCAGGACACCCATTCCCAAAGACCTGTGGCCTTTGCCCCTGCAGCCATGGCTTGGCATTTGGCCACGTTAAAGCGTGCCTTGCTTGCACCCCGCTCACCAAACAGTCTCAACCGCTTGGTTGGAGCTCTGCCCTTGTGATTTTCCAGCCCGATGATCTTTGTGTTGTCTGCTGGGTTTCTCCGCAATAGCCCCGCCGCTCCTTTCCAGAACTAGCTGTAGGCCAGTTTCTTCCCTTCATCCACACGCGATGCAGCGACAAGCGCGCTGTGTGAGTGCGCCTGTCTGGGCTGTTGAGTGTCTGAGATGGAAAGGCTGCAAGTGCTGTGGTCTGGGTGACTGGCAGTTCTTTCGCAGGAAGCTCGGGTCTGTGTTAATGACTTATGACTTGCCGTCACCAGCCTGCTGAAGTCGAGCGCAGTAGAAATAAAACCTGTCTGTGAATAGTGATGGAACGATGTGGCCTGCCGCGCTTACTGCTTCATTGTATTGACTCGGGACGCGCAAGAATTACGGGAGCCTCTCGTGTCCGGCAGAGCCGTGGCTGGAAGCCGTAAAGAAATCACGTGGACGCTCCTGTTCGGGTCTCTGATTACCCAGCTGCTCGTTACAATGGTGCTTCAGGACTCTTCTTTACTTTTAGGTGATCAAGCTTGTTTATATGAAGGACCTAGAATGCAAAATGTTTGCTCAAAATATTAGTGGAATAGGTTTTGATGGTGTGCAAGTTTGTAAAAAATAAAAATCTTCATCTGTTCGTGGACATCTTGTCTCCAATAGAAAGGGTATCTTTTTATGTCAATAACTCAGAAGCAGTGCTGTATTTGTAACAAAATCCTGCATAAATCACAGCCCCTTTGCAAACCAAATGTTTGTCTGGGTTGGATATGACCTCATTTATTTTGTGTGGGTAAAATATTTTAGATACATACAGAAATTCTCAATCCTTAGAAACTCACCTTTCCCATGCATGCTTTGTTGGCATATGGTGGTCAGATTAAACCAAAACAATACATTTTACAACGGGCAATCTCTTTGGCATCTGGAAATGAAATGTAGGCAGCATCGGCAGATTTTGCCTTGAATCTCAATTAATTTTGGGCTTCCTCTGAAGCACTGAAACTTGATATCTTTACAATAAGGGGAGTGACCAGGTGGCCTCAGATGGGATTAGTTACAAAGCATCTCTCAATTCATATTGTGCAAGCTGCAATTGCACTGGTCCATGAGCATGTTATCCTAGATTTCTAACCCCTTGGGGCTTAGCAATATGCCACTTCCATGAATGCATCCCACACAGTCGCTGGATGAGAGGTGCTGTCGGGTGGACATGCAGAGAGAAAGACAGGTCTGGAGAAGAAGGACCTGGGGCAGATTGTCTCTTCTGCCTGGGATAGTGATGGGGGACCTGGTGCTGCTTTGGGAAAAACCTCAACTGCTTTAAGCCTCTCCATAGCTGCTGTTCCACTGAAATGGGGATGGCAGCGCCTGTCACAGCCGTGCCTGGTCCTGGCGCCGGCACCGCAGAGGGTGGAAGGATGCTTGGGGTGAGGTGAGCACGCCAGTAGGGAGGGAAAGACTGCAGCAAGACCTGGATAGGTTACAGGAGTGGGCTAACAAAAACAGGATGCGTTTCAATACTGACAAGTGCAGGGTGCTGCACGTGGGCAGTAGAAACCAGCAGCACACTTATAAGATGGGAAACTCCCTTCTTGAGAGCACGGAGGCAGAAAGGGATCTTGGAATCGTTACTGACTCCAAGATGAACATGGGCCGGCAGCGTGGGGAGGCAGTCAGGAAGGCCAACTGCACCTTGTCGTGCATCCACGGGTGGATCTCGAGCAGGTCCAGGGAGGTGATCGTCCCCCCTTATGCGGCACTGGTCAGGCCACAGCTGGAAAGGAGGAGACGATGACTCTTGAGCCTGTGTACTTGTGTATCAGAGTGCAAGGCACCTACGCGCTTGGCTTGCATCTATTTTTAGAGAAGTCGTACTTAAATAAGCTGCACGTGTGGCTGTTTGTGACTGTTGTTGCTGAAGTCTGCATCAATGGCTACGTTTTCAAAAGCCCGGGAAAGATATATCTGGTTTGCTTGTGCGGCTTTTTTCTGCCCCTGAAGCTGCTTGTACAATAACTGCTCGTGAGCCTTGACTCTGGAAAAAATAGGCTTGGCAAGCAGCTCGGTCCATTTTTCCCCTCTTGATAAAACCAATGCATCACCTCCCACGATTTTAGCAAGAGGCTTGTTGCGAAGCTGTTGCCTCCATTGCAGACTTGGTGGCGTGGAGCTGTGCTTGCGGTGGAAGTGGCTGCGCCGTTGTTTTCAGCGGCCACCTTCCTCCTGCAGTTGTGGTGGGCTGGGTGGTCCAGGCCTCGCGATTGCACAGCAGAATAATTGGGGAGTCTGTTTAAAAACAAAAACCAAACAAGCAAAGGCTCTGCTCCTCTTGTTTGGCTGCTTTGAGCTCCTCAAGTGCGGGGAATGCGTTCATCTGTCAGGGAATTTTTCAGATGCTTTTGTTTTGCTTGGAGAATGGAACAGCCGAGGGAGAGGGAGAGCTGGCATGAGCTTGGCTTTCAGCGAGGAGCTCTGTTTTGGCTCTGTGTGACGTAGACACGGGAAGACTTAGCCTGGCATCCTGTCCGGGGACTCGCCTCTGACCTGAAGAAGGATGGGGGAAAGCTCAACTGGAGAAGGTGAAAGTCAGATGCTGCCAAAGATTTTGAGTCTGACCACAAGGCGTTTAACCAAGATGCTTCTCGACTCAAGCAGCTGGAGCGTGGGCTACAGCTTTGGGTGTCTCGCACCACGGAGCCGTATGCCTTTTGGCACTGCCAGGGGGAGAGGGTAAAACTTTGCTCGTGGAAGTGTGTCAAGTTGTGCTCAAAAAGCAAGTAAAACTTCTAAATTCGGGAGGTGTAAGCTAGAAAGAGCACAGGAAATATTTTAATGGCAGCACGTGAACGAGTGGGGTGCCCTCACCTGGATTCAGCTCGGGTCCTGCTGTCTGTCTTGCAGAAGCGGGAGGCTTGGGAGCGGGTGGGAGGAAGGAGCAGCTCCAGCTTGCGTGACTTGTGCTTGTGCCGCGGGGAGAGCTCGTCTGTCAGGGTAGAAGTACACGTATTTTAGTAGGAGTGGCTGCTTAATAGCTTCCATTATAACTTATCGCTTTCAGTTTCTGGTAATTTTCCTGACTTTGCACCTTTTAGCCCATCATTTTCCTAGTTTTGCCCCTGGTCGATACTAATATTGTTGGGTGGCTGTTTTTTATTTTAGCTTTTTGTAAGTTTAGGCAGAAATGGTTTTGACTGTTCTCATTTTTGAGAATGAAGTGAGAATAAAAAACATATTTTGCCTGATTTTAATACATGAATAAATACCTTGTAGTGTTAAAGATGCGCTAGTGTTGAAATAGCTGAGGATAGAAATTTGATGCTTGACATGGAAATTAGCCCTTGCTGGAAGTACATTTCCATGATTTAGTCTGAATGGGTTTTAATGTGAGCAAGGTATGACCCCTTGAGAAATATACTGTGAAGGTGCTGTACATTTAGCTAGTAAATCATCAAACGTGCCCAGCAGAAGGACTCTTTCAGCTTGCATGCGATTGATTTAGCCATATACTTGAATGTTTAGCTATAACGTTCACTGGATAAAGCAAGTGTCTCTAATAAAAGTTGCAAAGATCTTAAGTTGTACCGAGCGGTGACACAGTGCTCTAGACCTTTCATTGTGCATTGTGGAAAGCATTCAGATGTGCGTACCCAAATGGCTCCTTATTATAGAATATTTTTTGTCCTGCTTCTTTCTTATGGCACTTCTACAGATACGTCATGTTCTGTGTTGAAGTAGCATTATATATGCAGTATAGCGCCTCTGTTGAGGTTGCCTGTTTTAACCTTAACTCTGCCCTTTGGCACCTGAAGCATTAAAACACCATGTAATATGAATTACAGGAGGACATCATTTCAGCAGTGCTTTATAAAAGCATACATTGTTCTTAGAGAGAGAGAGACAGTGGTATTTATTATAACATTTTCATTCTTTGCGCTTTCAGTGTTCTCGGGGTTCAGAAAATGTCTGTTGTCTACATTTTTATGATAGAGAGAGAACCTAAGAGCTATGCTTTATTTTATTTAGTCAGCAGCCGTGTGTTATTGAATTTCTTTTCAACCAGAAACACAGTCTTCTGTCAGGGGTGAAGCAATTTACTGTGAAGTTAATTTAGTTGAAATTTGTGGTATAATACTTGATCGGTAGTGTGTTATGTAGAAAGTTTACTGTGCGTTTTTGAAGAGCTTCGGGAACTCCATGTCCCTGGTGTGCAGTACTGTCGCAGGGATGAAAACGTCCAGTTATGTTGGAGTCAGCTCCTGAGACTTGCCAGACTGGTGCGAGCCCTCATCTGCGATCCTTCAGGCCAGGTATCCTTTCTTTCAGAAATTTCCTGCATTTTAACTTCATTCAATGTCTCCTTGGTTAGTCTGAGCCCCCATCTTCCTTCCTGGGACTACTCGTTATACGATACACCTGTATCGTGACATGGCCGCTCTCCTGCACCTTCTTTCCAGAGAAACAATCCCTGAACTTGTCCAGGCTCCTGATTATTTTCATCGCCCTTCTCTGAAATCCCTCCTCCAGCAGTAAGGCTTTTGCGATGGGGAGACGAGTCCTGCAAATAGTTCAGATGAGGCAGCCCTACCAATTTTGCATAAATGCCAGTCAGCGTTCATTGTGTGGTCGCTGTCCTCGCCTTTGCGTCCTACTTCTTCATTTGCTTTTCCTGACCCCAGCCGCACACTGAGCAGCAGTCTTCATTCAGCTGTCTGCAATGACGCCGGGGTCTCTTTTCTGATGCTGTACGAATTGTTCAGCGCATTATTTGCTTGTGTGTACGTGGCCGTGCTCTTAGTGCTTGCATGGTAACACATATGCAGGTCAGGGCTAGTGACAGAGTCGTTCCTGGCTGAAGAATTGTGGATTTTAAGGTGGAGCGAACGATTATAATCATCGCAGCTGACCTGCCTGTCGCTGGACAGAGCATCCCACCCATACGCTCCTGCGCCGAGCCCAGGAGCTGGCGGGGATTGTGAAGGGCAGAGAACGGCTGACCACCGAGCCCAGAGCGCAGCGTCTCCTCGCACCTGGGCCAGGGTCCAAGCAGAGCGGTTAGCGAGGCACCCTCCTCGTTCGTAATGTGGCCGCAGCACAGAAACCAGGGCTGTCGGGGCAGACCTGCCTAATTCGCTGTTTGTCCTGGTTTACAAGATCCGGCCGGCACTTCATGGCATCGAACATCCACATGTTTCCTGCTGTTTAGCACTAGAGCCAGCTCGTGGGTGTCGAGTTGAAACGCTTGTCCCATTTATGGGACCCGATTCGCCCCACGCCACTGCACTGTGAGGCTAAAGACGCTCGAGTGGAGCGAGCGGCGTGATGCTGCTGGGAACCTGAAGCAAGCCGGTGGTGAGTTGGCCCCTCTGTCTGGAGGCTCCCTGGGGTGGAGGCCTCGCTGCCTTGCCTGTCAGTCTGGTGTCAGGCATGTCAGAGTTGCTCAATAAATAATCTAGCTCAGAGCTGCCTCAGCCTGGGCTCCAGCCCTGCGATGCCGCCAGGGGCGGCTTATCGGAGGTCTTCCGGAGGAAGCTTGCTGCCTCCTACGCCCCAGGCTGGTGTCCTGGACGAGCGCAGGGGAAGGCACCCTGTCCCATCCTCCCCTCCGGGGTACAGCAGGGAGAGGTGGCCGGTGTGGAGATGTCTTGGTGCCCAAAACTGATGAAGGTTATGAGAGGAGTGTTTCTTGTACTTCCATTACTTCTTGCCTTCGCCCAGTCGGTGAGCATGATGGGCCTGTGGAGCATCGTTCCTATCGGTAGGGTTCGTCTGTGACATTAAAAAGGCCCGATTAAGTAACAGCATGAAGCTGTACCTGCTGCGGGGGAATGGTGCTGGACCTGCCGTCCTGTTTCGGCTCTTGGGCTCTTCCTCAGAGATCAGTTCTTGCGAAGGAAAAGCCATTTCCAGGTTCTCTCTGACCATGGTGTTCAGGGCCATGCGGGCTTCCTTCCTCGTGTGTTTCCTCCAAGGAGCTGCCCGGATTTGCTGTTTAAAGTCTCCTGCAGGGAAATGCATCTCTGAAAGCTTTCTCAGGCCAGCCAGTGCCGACGAACGTGTGCTTGGCTCTTCGCCTGGGGAAGAAGCAAATCGAGCTGCAGGCCCCTGAAAACCTGGCCCTTGTCAGGGTGCTCTCTGCAGCTATTCTTTGGCTTTAAACTGTTATTTTTTTCTGCAAGTGGAAGAACGAAGTCTGTAGCCTGTTATGAATAATAGGATATGGTAATATTACTGCTGCATATACACAATCTCCAGACTGACAGCACAGCTGCTAAGTGTTAGGTTTTTAAAATATGAACAGTCCTTTGTCAACAGAATTAAAAGTAGGAGCATTACATGGTTTGTTTCTGCAGGAGGGTGTTTTGTAAAGAAATTTAATGAAAAACTGTTCTGCATTTTGACCTTTTAAAATTTCTGAGCTTTTGCATCTTCCAGTGAATTGGGGAGACTCTCAAATTAAGACATGCAGAATCTTAATGGCGACTCTGACATTTTCTAGGCCTGGCTGGATACCTGGGCTTGATTAGTTTTCTAATGTGCTTGCTCTGCCAAGCCTGAGACACTCGCATTCTGTGCAGCTTAGTTTTCTTTAAAGTGATTGCACTGTAAACCTCTTTCCAATTAAAAGGTGATGCTGTTCTGGTAATGGAAAGTTGTTTTATTGTACCTATCCCTTGATACTCATGCAAGTGGAAAGGCTGTAGGAAGGTGTTATCACTGCCTTTTTTTTTTTTTAAGCTCTCTGTTTTCTACTGTAGATCTCTACATATAGAAAAGGAAAGCTGCCCAGCTGCCTGACAATGTATGTGGATCAGAGAGACTCTTTCAGAGGTGACTGTGAGGTTACAGGAGGCGCTTTCCTACCGCTAACCACTTTGTAAGCCTGCCTGATGCATTAAGCCTCCGACCATTCATAAAACAGGTTGGGTGTAACGAAGAACCCAGGATAATGCCAGCTCGTATCCTGAGAGGGAGACTCGTTCGCACCCTCAGGCAAGGCAGATGATCTCCGCTGGCCCCTGTTCTCCTGCCGGTAGAGCACGAAAGCCAGAAGGGACCTCCGTGAAAGAGGCAGAGCCGTGCCGTCTGGAAGGAACAAACTTCAAAACCCATCGCATAATCCGACTGTCCTTCCTCAGAATGAGAAATGCCAGAGTTGGCTTAAGACTCCTGCTCTGCAGTGCTGGGAGAAGACGGCAGAGCTCACGCGGGTTGCCGGGGCTGGGATGCTGTACCTGACCTGCGCAGAGAAACATGAGCATTAGCAGTTCACCGATTGTCTCTCTCTGCTGGCAGTGGGTCTCAGGACTGATTTATAGCACTTGTTCAGCTTTCAGCAAGCAGCAAATGCATTGCTTAATTATTCATGGCAGATGTATTATTGCAGGAAATTAAGACATCAAGGAAACAAGTAAAAACTGTTACTGAATAGAGCTATAAACAAGGCGAGGCGGAAGGAGATGCAGGGTGATGTTACCAAGCTGTCAGCTTGCTCCTACTCGGGAATGTTTCATGCTTTCAGAAAGTAATTGGTTAAAATTCCCAAGTCTTCAAGCACATAACTCATTGCACATAATTAAGTGTTCTATTAGCTAACAAGTTGCATTTAATTTGTTAAATTTGTCATTTAAATTATCACATTTGTGAATGTGAGAATTCTTTATACTGGCACCTTCAGCAGATAAATTTTATATACAGAAACTTCCTTCCTGCTGCTTATTTATACTCATAGCCATTTCTGAGTCATCTGGTTCTTAGCTGGAGGGATTAGACTGGGCCAGTCTGGAGACGAATACACCAAAACCCATCAGCTCTTTCTCCAGGACATCAGCCACATCCGGGTTTAGACAAAAAAGTTTAAACGAGCTGTTACCCAGAGCCGTCGCACCAGCTGTTGATGTTCCCCGGGGCCATGTTCCCTAGTTCCCTGTTAGGTGGTGCTGGCAGCCAGGGTCAGGAGAGGGGTCTTTGCCCATAAACAACCCGTTAGTAACCGCTCATGGATGTGGCATCACACAGCTGTGAATTCACAACACCTCCGTTGCCCTTGAACACTTCTGGGAGATCAGCCTGGTGCGTGACGCCGTGCCCATCCTATGTGTCAGGTGAGGTTGCTCCGTCATTTCAAGGGTCTCTTTGCCTTCATCCCCAGCAGTTTGATGTGCATTTTCCAATGGACTTTGTGCTTCTGAATAAGTGTAAAGGGGAGGAGGTGGCTTCC
>NW_017728993.1:27662632-27664039 GCF_001723915.1 Gavialis gangeticus | reverse complement strand
TGTGAATTCACAACACCTCCGTTGCCCTTGAACACTTCTGGGAGATCAGCCTGGTGCGTGACGCCGTGCCCATCCTATGTGTCAGGTGAGGTTGCTCCGTCATTTCAAGGGTCTCTTTGCCTTCATCCCCAGCAGTTTGATGTGCATTTTCCAATGGACTTTGTGCTTCTGAATAAGTGTAAAGGGGAGGAGGTGGCTTCCTGAAGAGACTTCATGCCCTTCTCTCAGGGGGATTATTTTATTCCTTCTAACAGAGATTGTGAAGGGACATCTCCAAACTAGCTCATAACCGCTGGCCCATAGGACTTGCTGTTGACACGAGCGTGCATGAATGGCCGTTGCAGCACGCCCGGTCTGACGTTCGAGCTTTGTGCTTTGCAACCTCAGTACCATTCCTGTAAGTGTGATTTCATTCTTAGCCTTATTTCAGGAGACCAGCAGCTATGTTAAGGCACCATATGGCTCAACTCCGTGCCGTAGACACTGAGTCTGGAGCAAATATTAGGGGCTGGAACATGTCTGCTGCATGGTGCAGGTGCTTAAACTGGCAAAAGTTCAAGAAATCTTATTACTTGCAATTTTCCAATTTCAGTGACAAAATGGCCTCATTTAATTCCATCTCCATGATGAGAGGTACGGAAATTATCCATTTGAAATTTATACTACCTGATGGTTTTCCTTTGTCGGAGAGACTGTAGAATATTTTTCTTAATTTCACATCTTGGCCATTTTCCACAGTTCTTGCAGGTACGGCGTCTTCTCATGTACGATGGGAACTGTACAAAGAGTGATCTTACGATGGAAGTAGGTGCTAAGCTATAAAGCGTTCAGGAACAAACTGGTTTTGTTAAAATCTGCCACTCAACCACCAGCTCGTCTTGGTTTCACCCAGACGTAGCCACTCTCCCAGAACTTCATCAATTGGTTTTCAAGCCATTTAGCTTTTTAATTACTCTTGTCAAAATGAAGATTATATGAAAGACCCTTGCCTGTACAATTAGCAAGTAAACATTTTCTGTGACTGCAGCTGAGCGGGAAGTAATACAAGAACCCAAAATAGTAGCAGGCACAACCAGGGAAGAAACCTGCTCCAGTGACGAAAGATACTCCAGCAGGCAACCCACTCGAGAGGCATTCCCCCGATTTTCAACAACAGATATGAAAGTAGGATCAGAAAATGCTGACCAAATTACTAATGACCTGTCACATGCCATGTGCAACGCTCATTATCCAGACATCGACACCTCCTTCTGGTTTGAGGGTCTTGCGCTTTCCAAGGGAGACAAAAACCCTCCATCTTCAGAGCTGAGTACTTTATGAAAAAAGCCAGCTATTTCATCTTCATGCTAATAGGGGGCCCTGTCACCAAAGTTTCATAGATTTCATAGACATTTGGGCTGGAAGGGA
>NW_017728993.1:27654315-27661072 GCF_001723915.1 Gavialis gangeticus | reverse complement strand
GCATGGGCGTCCCATGGGACTGATGAAAGACCAACGCAATAGGCTGGCTTTTTCCTGGGCATCATTTCTCAGTTGTCCCATCTGGTTCAGCACAAAACTTGGAAAACAAGTTCATTTTCTTTGGCCCGCAGCATAGTAGCCAAGGGAAAGGATGCGGCAAGTTTCTCTGTGGGCCAGGTCGCAGCCCGCTTAGTGTTCGTTCAGCAATAGATCAGCTTCTTGGGCAAATTATATTTCTCAACCGCGTCACACTAAACTAATCTAGGCATTTAAAAAATAAATAAATGAGGCCGTGTTTGTAAGGAGCTCCCATCTTGTGAAGTGGAGCGGTTGGAATCTGATTAATGAATCACATTTAACAGCCTACTTATATGCTCACCACTCCCCTCAAGGAAGCTTTATCATCCAGGAGGGTCGTTGTCAAACTGTCGCACCAGCTCTGCTGGCTCATAAAGTCCAGTTAAGCTTGCAGTCGACCGAGGGCTGGGCGGCAGCAGCAGGGGATTTGTAGCTGGGTAGGAAGCTTGCCGTATCCTCCAGAGGTCACTGGGCTCAGGGCAGTTGGGCAGTAGTGGCCAAACACTGCGGTCACCTGCCCGATGTCCGCTCGTCTGGTTCGTGACGTGAGCCGATGCTCTCGGTTCTGTTACTTTCAGATCGGGGCATTGCTGTTGCCGTCGGACGCCTTGTCGGCAGGCGTAGCGTTGGGGCCAGGGCTGTAGTTGGCCACGAAAAGGGAAGCGTCCCCCTCCTCGGACATTAGCTCAGGTCCATGTAAATACGAATTTGCACTGCGATGCAGTGCGTGCGGTCACGGTTCTGGTCGGTGGTGTGGACCTTTAGGGCTTCGCCTGCATCATGTTTACTTGGGAATTGAAAAGTAATATTCGTACAACGTCAGAACGACAGGTCGGTGGAAACCTGCTCTGCTGTCTGCTGGTCCTGAGACATTCTCTCACCCGAAGAACGATACCGGCGTTTTCGACTAACTGCTCGACAAATTTTGCTACTCTGTTCTCCTGGATTTGGAAAGGTCTAAAGCAGAGATCCTAGGGCTCATAATTTCAGTGCAATTATTTCTTGTAACAATAGGGATTTTTGGAGTCACTTAAATCCTGATTAAGCGCAGAAGCCAGTTTTTAAAGCTGAATATAACAAGATACTTGATGATTGACTGCTGATCTATATTAGTCTGTGTTTCAGGAGATACCCCCAAGACTATTTCTTTAGTTTCCTCTTAGCACCCAGTGCATCAAATTGGATGACTGGAAAAAGAAATCACTCCGTTAGGACAGGTAAAATGACAAGTAAAATTTCTTTTAAGATAAAATGTCTTTTCCAGGGCTCAGTCCACAGCCCATATATGGCGAAGTTGTTTTTTTTTCCTTCAATAAAAAATTGGTGCCAGTCTCAATAGCACTGAGACCTCCCTTCTCCAGGGAAGTATTTTAGAGGAGTTGAAAGCACTTAGAAGACAGGGAGGCCTTTTTTTCGAATAGCTATGAAAGAGTCAGCACGCTGACTTCTGTCTTTGGGAGTTATGGATGGGGACAGCCAAACACGCTGTGAGAATAGAGATCCATTTCTGATCGCATGGAGCATGTGGCCTGAATGCCGATGCACCCCCTTCCAGTCCACAAAGTTCAGTCGGAGAAGAGATTCAGATTGATACTTCCTCCGTGAGCGTGTGCGCATCCGGGTAGCCCTTCGCTAAGGGACCAGGTGCCGGTTTCCGCACAGGCCCCAGCCTCGCCGGGCGTCCAGGAAGGATGCTCTCGGGGACTCGGTCAGCATCGTGTCCAGGGGACTTTGGAAGGTGCGCGGCCAGGGCGGAAGCAGGTTGCAGGTGGCAGTGGGCTGTCATCCAGGAGAAGTGGGTTGCACACGTCATGGAGGTACCTGCGATATTTGTGAGGTGGGAACTAATGTCGGAAGAATTTTTACAGTGGAACATGTTCAGCGTCCTAAATATAGACATCACTGCCACTCCTCCTCTCACGGCATGACAAAATTGACCACGAGGCCAAAAATATACAGGTTCTCCACTCGCCGGCAGGCTCCGGTCATTTCCTGCAAGTAACATTTTGGGAGTGTTTCGTGTTCAGGCTTCGTTGACAGCCCCCTGGTAAGAGCAGCAAGCCAAAGACTCGTTTCCTGCGCAAGACTTGGTGAAAATGCCTGGAGGTCTTGGTTGATCTCTAGGCATGAAATCATCAAGCTATGAAATCCTGAGTGGGAGAAAATAGATGAGTTTGTCCTGGGAGACTTTAAATACCTTTTCTCAAAATGCTTGCAGATGGACCCTGTTTCAGGGACGTGGGGAAACATTTCTTTAAAGCTTCGCATGATGCTTCAGATGCATTGGGCCCCTTGCTTTCTCCCCCTCTCCTGACCCCTTCCTACGTGCCCCATCCTCCCCCCACACGATTGCATCTTGATTCAGCATCGTCCGATTCTCGAGGCCGTTATGCTTTTGGTCTCCAACCCCTTTGTGAAATGCAGGGTCTGAATAAGCAGCTCTTCACAAGACTGGGGCTGTCATGCTCTGTCTTGCCCTCCTAGTAAAGGCTTTGGAGAGATCCCGAATTGGAAATGTCTTCATTGCTGATGACAGGATGTTTCTGTTGTCATTGCTGGTCTTTGAAGCATCTACAAGGCGCTCGCTGTGACGCGAGACACGCCGCTCTCTTCCAGAAGCCGGGGTGTGCTCCCAGCCCGTTTTTGTGTGGATCCTCTTCGAAGGCGCCTGCGAACAAGTTCAGCTTGCCCCCTCTGTCACGGCAGCCGTCCTGCGATGTGCTGTTGGGGCCGATTCTAATATTTGTAGCTCATTCTGTTATTTTTTTAAATAGGGATTTCTGATGCTGGATCAAAGATGAAGCTGAAATAAAAATAATATTCCAGTTGTTTTGTCTTGAGCAGGAGCACATCCAGCCCCAGCAAAGCTTGTTAACACCTTGAGAGCTACACGCAGTCCGTCAGAGCCGTGACCGTGTGGAGGGCGGGCGCGAATACCGGGCTCCGCTTTCACAAGGGCTAAAAGAGCTGCACGGCACTGGTGGGCAGTTGGAAGCGAGTCTAAATGACCCGTCGTCGATTGTTTGGAGGAAGACGGGAAAAGTTGGCATTGAAGTACTTGCGCCATCTGGGCCGAAGCAATGGTGAATTGGTACCTCTGTTGATCTGGCATAGGAGGGCCTTTGAAAGCAAAACGTGATCCGTATAAAAACAAGGCAAATGCAAACCTTTCTCAGGGGGTGGCTGCTTGCCTAAACTCCTGCTGTTCTGACACTACGCTGATGCTTTCTGTGGAAGGAGCTGCAATGACTGCGGTTTGGCAGATGGCTGCAAGGGGAACGGTACAAACAGGACGCTCCTGTCAAACAAGCGCTCCTGCATGAATGAGATTTAACTATTGGAGTGAAGTGTTTCAAAATACACATTTAAAAGTTCAGACTGAGATTCCCCGGGTACTGCGGTAGTAGGTGACCTGTAGGGTCGATCTTCTCCTTTCCAGTCGGACAAAGGGAAAGGCGTCTGTGCAGCGGTATTTGTCTGGGGCGCGAGCCGCAGCGTTTTGTGAACAGAGCGTGGGTGACGTGCGACCTCCGAGCTTGCAGAGACGAAAGGGTGAAAGATCCTGCTCTGTCTGGTTTGGCCCCATCCCTCCAGGCAGCTGCTACAGAGCAAGGGGCACTGGACGCTGTGAATCAGCCGAACGATCCCCTGGTTTCAGCAGAGCAGCTTTTGCCGCACAAGGCGCTCTCCATCATTCGGGGGGGTGGCAGGACGGGCTCTGAAAGGTTAGAGGGGCCATAAATCTGCAAGGGCGTGCTCAGGTGGATGGATGGAGGGGGAGAGGAATAATTCAGGGAGCCGTAAGCAGAAATGCTCGGGAGAGAGGACTTAAGCTGGGGAGGACGCAGGTAAATTGTTGAGTTATTGTGTCGGGGATTTAGAACCAGACTTGAAACCTGAGACATCTCAGTGAGACCCCTTCAGAGCCAACATACCATAGCCCCCCTGGGCGCCCGCAAGCATGCCTGCCGAGTCCAGGACCAGCGCAGTAAAGGATCCCACCCATTCACTGCAACCTGGACTGCGCCCAAGCACAAATGGTCTAGGGCAGTGGTCCTCAGCCTTTCCGGTGCTCGAGCTACTTGACTGGGGCACAGCTGGTCTGCAGGCTGGACCCACGTGTGGCTCCAGGGCCGTGCACAGGGTGTAGCCACGGACCATCCCTGTGCATCAGCTTAGTCCAGCATGTGGGGCCAGGTCATCTGGCCTGCAGGGCTCCTGTCGGCCCAGAAATGTAGTGGTGGGGAGCACTGAATTTGCCACGGGACTCCCAGAGCTGCAGCGATTGGCACGGCCACTGCTCCCACCCTGCCAGGATGCCAGGCCCGTGGGGAGCGTCGTGGGCCAGAGGACGTGGCTCTGCAGGCCGTGCTTTGAGCACCACTGGCCGAGGGGCTCTGAGTGCGTGTCCAGGGCTGCACGTGGACTCTTGCTGTTGGGGTGTGTGCTCAGGACCCCGAGAAGCAGCTGTGTCCTGTCCGTGGCGCTTTTTGCAGCTGCACGGGCCCGTTTCAGCCTGCGGGCTCTTCCCCGTGGCTGCCAGACCCTCTGCAGTGGTGGCGTTAGTCCACAGAGCTGCCCTGTGCAACAGCACCCCATCCCCTGCGGCAGTGATGCAGGGGCGGGCTGTGGTGCGCGGCTTGCGGGGATGAGTTGCGAAGCCCAGGCTGCAGATAGCTGGCAAATAAGCAACCTGTGTTGCTGAGAGTAGAGCTAAGCGGCTGCTCACGGCAGCGGGGAGGCAAGCTGGCGGATCGGGTCCTAGAAACCTGTGTGCCTGGTCCCGAGGAGCAGAAGTCGAGGACTGGAAGGGGAGTCGACGGGTATACAGGCTTGGCTCTAGGGCTAGACAGTTGCTGTAGGCCTGATGTAGCTAGTGCAGTGCTCCTCAACCTCCGCAGGGCCCAGCCACCCTTTGTTACACCCAAAGCAACACTTCTTAGTTTTCACCTGGCTTTTCACTGCAGAAAAATATAGAGCAATTCGTCTGTTGCAAAGGTCTTGGAGACCCCAGCAGGCCGTGGGCTCCTGGTGGAGCATCGCTGGGCCAGGGGAAGAAACTCGATGTGCGGAAAGAGGAGGTACCTGGGCAGCTGGGGGAGCCAGCTTGGAGGGGCAGGGGAGGACCTGCCCCGTGGTGCGTCTGCCCACAGGGGTTTGCTGTTTTAGCTGAGGGGTTATGCTTCGGTTTACCTATGAGGCATGGGGCTGGCCGTGGAGAGGTGCCCGAGAGAGGTCACCATTGTAGCGGCCCGATAGAGCCAGGCTGGGCTAGCCGGCTCAGGCTGAACCAGCAGCCCTGGGGAGCGATGCTGCTGCTGATCTCGGGTTGTGCAGCTTGCGGAAAGCCCCTGGTCTGGATTTGACAGCGAGGCCAGATGTGTTTAATACCCTTGTCCAAAGCCACTCTGTTTTGAGCTGATCAGGAAAATTCACAAGAGCGTTCCCACTTACTGATTTTCAAACGTTTGCAGCATCAAAATGACTGACTTGGATTTCTTCCAAATCGGCTTTTTTTTTTTTTTTAAGATCACATTGGCATTTTAAAGCCAAATGAACACTGCTGTACTTAATTTTCTGTAGGGAAAGGTGTAAAGGAAATTCTGGCATGCTTTATATTGTGTATCTTGCATTAACTGACAAATAATTTACAGTGCAAAGAGAGACCCGGTTTCACAGCCAGAGCACAAGGGAGCAGGGATTTAGTTTGAGCTTTAGACCTCTCCCCTCATTGCCTGATTTTTGAATGCTTGATTTCTCACCCTTGGCTCTGCATTCATGCTAGTTTATGCGTGAGCTCTATTTGAATATCTTCTGCGATTCAAACTGCATTTTGTTACTACATTGCCACAGTCCTAATATAGGCAAACTTGATTTTGGCTACTTGTGGCACCTCATATTTTGTCTGTTACCTCCTTAATCTAAAGTGCAGACAGGCAGAGAGACAAATCTCCCTTGTTAAAAAAGATTACGGAACAATAAAAGCTCGTTTGCCCGTGCATCAGGAAGAGGGACGTGTGTAGCAGTGTGTTAGTGACAGGCCCTAGGTACCAGATCAAGGCTCTGGATCCATAGTCCCAGAGTAGCAACGACGTCCGTCTTGACCTGGATTCCCGGCCCATTGCTGAGCTCTGTATTTCCACCATGCTTCATGGTGGTCTCCCTTACGCTGCAGAAATCAACGTAGGTCCACATGCTTCCTTGGGAAAATTTTTGCTTAAATAGATGGATTTCTTCAGTTGGTCTCCGATATTTTTTCAGTTGCCATCCTGAGCACACTGTCTGCCTTTATCCATCTGATCTCAGTGTATTTTGCAAACCAGTTTGGACTTATTTTTATCCACGTGTGATTTCCCACCCCCCTGCAATGTGAGAGCAGTGAGTGTCCTAGAAGCCAAGCCTCCCCTCCCCTCCATGTCCATCACGTGCAAAGCATTCCTCAAAATTGCCCCCAAGCTCTCATTGAGCATGAGCTAAACTTTGTGTTCAGGTTTTAAGAAGATGGGATTTCTTGCTGAACACCTGAAACTTCCTGGGGTCGAGAGCGTCAAGTTTGATTTCCCATGCGTAGATCACTACAATTTGGTCGTCACACCAGACGGCAAAGCTAACATGTTTAACGATTTCTTTGCTTCCGTCTTCCTAAGTAGGGACTAGAACAGCCACCTCCCTGCTGGGC
>NW_017728993.1:27634148-27653557 GCF_001723915.1 Gavialis gangeticus | reverse complement strand
GCTATTTCACGGTCAGGGCTGCTAGGGTCTGGAACCAACTTCCAAGAGAGGTGGTGCAGGCTCCTACCCTGGGGGTCTTTAAGAGGAGGTTAGATGAACACCTTGCTGGGGTTGTTTGACCCCAGTACTCTTTCCTGCCATGGCAGGGGGTCGGACTAGATGATCTGCTAAGGTCCCTTCCAACCCTAGAAACTATGAAACTATGAAGGGGTGAGATCTCTTTTCTGGACAAGAATTGTAGCACTGATGCTTTATACTAGCAGGGGCCAACCTTTCTGGCAAGTGTGCTATAAACTAAGCTGCCTACTCTCCTGAGTGACATTCGAGTCCCCTTCCCCTGGCCTGTCTGCTGCTCTACTTTCTGCTCCCAGCCCAATCAGCCACCGTGCTGCTTCCCCTCCCCTGTCTGTGGTGTGCTACGTGGCACGTGTGCCACAGGTTCGCAACCCCTGCTTTAAGACTTGTCTGAAACGCATGAAGTTGGTGGCTGTCAGGCAAACTGATTTCTTCTTGAGGAAGGGAGGAGAAAGCTGGAATGGGAATTCAAATGCCTCCCCCTCCTACCGAACAGCGTTCTCGCTAGTACTGACGTGGGACTACAAGGACAGAGCTAGTCATTGATTCACCATCCCATGAATGGAGCACGGTTTCGGCAGCTCTTTTTAGCTTTGCTTATGGGCTTGCCGTGTGAACCTGGCCAAATAACTTAATTTCTCTGAGCCTTTGTTTGCCCATCTGTACAGTGGGCATTACAATACGTTGGCATCTCTGGTTGGCTATCTGCTGCATAAGAATAATTAATAAAAATAAACACTGCATGTCTGACCCTTCTAAGTCCTCTCCAGTACTTACTAAGTTTGATTAATTGTTTTCTGCCTCATGCTAATTAATTGAGAAAATGCTTTGCTTTTAATAATGGAAATTACCACAAGATTTTTTTTTGGTGAATTTTGAGGTACTCCAAGGCAATATTTTACTTGCAGTTTGTTTCCTGTTTAAGAAATGCACATGATAAATGAAGACGCAACATCCATTAAGGGCTAAAAATGACCCAGTCTCACAGGCTAGTTCCAGGTGCTGTTAAAATGCAGCACAATGATACTCCCCCCTTCTCTCCTTGTTCCCCACCTCCTAGGCGAGGCACTAAAAAAGACTTCATGCTCTTCTCTCAGTTCAGTGTAATTTCACAAACTATGTTATAACAAATGTATCTGAGCTGTGAGCGAGGGAAAAAGGTCTTCATTTTCAATGTAAATGGGATAAGTCTGACTGCACAAAGAGGCTGTGTGGGAGGGTGCAGTCGCTGTACGGATTTTACATGAATATATTAATTTTTTTCAAATTACAAAAATTGTTTCAGAATGCAGCAGTTGCATCCGAGAATTTGGTAATGATACTGTGGTAGAAACTGTCATGATTCAGACTGTTGTTCACTGGCTGAAGAGCTGCTCAGAAGTGAGAGGGTTTGAGGACAGCCTCGTTTTCTTGGTCATCTCCCCGCCGCGGCGTCCGCGCTCAGGACCGTGCCGCGTAGGGATACTGGGCAGATGAGGGGAGACGTTCTGGAAACATGCATTTGAAGGATGCAAGCAGCCTGGGAAGTGCAGAGCCGATGAATGTTACTCTGTTTATCTCCCTCGAAGATGGCTGTCTTAAACCTTCCGCGTTTTAGTTTTCCTGTCTCTTTGTCTTTGCTTTCTCTTCCCACTCTGTTTCTTTCTTGTTTTCTTGGTTTTGAGAAGGTGGTAGGCCTGGCCCATAAGCATATTTCCCGGAGTCAGAAAGATGTTATAAATGAGAGCTGGTCTCACCTATTTGGGCTTTGCATTATTTATAGATGAACCTGTTTGTAATTATATTGGCTCATTAGCGACTTGCAGGAGTTTCCAAAAAAAGAGAGAGTGCATATTTAAACAAGTGAACTCTTCTGCAGTACCTGGTTTGTTCTGTCCTCGGCAGGTGCTCCTGTCTCTAGACCTTTTTGGGGCTTTGCATGGGCAGGGCATTTGGTGAAGATGGAGTCAGATTTGTATCTGGCCGCCACCTTGTGAGGTCACGGTGAGGCTGCTGTGGCACGGGCTGCAGGGGCTGTCTGGAGGCTGCAACCCCTCGAGCAGGGCTGAGTCACCAGCAGCACGCAGCTCCATTGCACTGGCTCCCAGCAGCCTTCTGGGTGCAACTCAGGCGGTGCCAGTTTCGACAGAAAAGGCCCTAAGTCCCCTGGCCCCTAAACAAGCTCCTTCTCCCTTCTGGCCCGTTGCAGTCCCCAAGGTCAGCGAGACCAGTCTCTCGCAAGTGCCATCAGTGCACCAGGTTTGCTCTGCAAAAGCACCAGAGGTCATTTTCGGCAGCTCTGGACTCTCCCTCTCCTTGATGCCTGACAGTCCGAGCCGGGACATCCTCTGGAAGCATTGCAAGACCTACGTGTTTGGGCAGGCATTTAGCAAGCCAGGCCTAGTTGGGATATCATTAGGGACTCTGTTTTTTGTCTCATTTTAATGCTTTACTTACTTTTAAGAGTTATTTTTCCTCCTCTTCTAGGTCACCCTGAGCCTGTTGGAAAGGGTGGTTTATAAATCTGATAAAGTGGCAATAGAAAATCCCAAGGGGTGTTTTTTTAAATCATTTATTTTGGGACGTATTTGCTAGGCACTTGCTCTGGTGAGAGGGGGCTACTGGACGGGGTGGTCATACTTGCGTGTTAGGATGGGTGAGGCTGATTTCGTATTCTGGAGCTGGTTACCTGCCTTAAGCGTGTTTGAGACCTGTTTAAATACCCAGGTGGGCTTCAAGGCAGGCTGGCATGCAGGCTGCTGCAGACAGGCGCTGTTTGCAAGAATTCAGCGGGAGGGGAGTAGTTCAGTCATGTGTTTGTGATCGGTGGCAGGGTGGGAGGAACCTTGGGCTGATGCCCTGTTTTATTTTTGTAAAAATGCTAAATGCAGAAAGGAAATACGGTGCTGTTGCTTGCATCTGTTACTGTGACTCCCCTCTGCTGCCGTTGGATTCAGGCAGAGAACAGCCCATTTCTGATTCGTGGGCCTTTCTTCTGGCACGTAGCATCACTCTCCGATTGCATCTGCTCACTTCCAACACCAGGCCTCTTGGTTTTGATTTTTTTTTTTTTTTTTTTTTTAACTCTCTGCCTTTTCTCCCCCTTTGAATAAACCCGACAGAAAATGTGCTCCAGGTCCTGAGAGCAGCAAGTTGTGGCTGCGGCTGAGTCTCCATGGCGGCAGCGGCTGAAAGGCAGGCGGCTGCACCAGCCACTGAGGTGCAGAAGCCAATTTTATGGTTTTGGGGGCATCAGCATTACCCCTAATTATACATGTGTTTGTTTAATCTCTTACTGTTTCCCGTTTGATGTGTGCCGCAGTACCAGGGAACGCTCTCTTCCGCTAGTCGTGCTTTGCCTGCCGGGACGTCTTGGCTGTACTTTTCTGCATCAATCCTCTCTAACTCAGATTGAGGTAAATCCATTTAAAGTAAACAGATTAACACATTTTCCCATGTCTAACGTGAGAACGGAGAGCCTGTCATTTCCCTAAAAGCATTGCATGCGACAGGTCCCAGATGCTGAGCTTCTCCGGGCAGCTGTGTTATTTACTTGACTGGATTGGTTTTGCAGCTGGTGTCCGGCTGTTCCTTGTTTATCTGCAGTCTCTGGGGCTAATCAGATTAGAAGACCGCGTTATCTTGCTAAAGATCCGATTCCCCTCTGGGCCCGGGGCGTGGGGGGTGAGCATTGCTGCTGTCTCTCATTTCGAAAGTGGGCTGTGCTTTGGGCCTTTGGTGAGATGGCGATCGCCCGAGTCCTGTGCTGGCCTTGCTGTTCCTTGCAGCCTTCTACTGCGGTTGCTGCATTTCCTCTGGGAATTAGTGCAGCCTCGTTTGAGAAGATGAGAGGATGGTGTCCAGTCAATCATCAGGAATTGGAGTTCGGGTGATGGGATCTGTTCCCCGTGCTAAAGAAATCCTCTCGTGCATGCAACTCCTTTGAGTTTGGACACTTCACCTTGCAGCAAAACATGGGACAGGTGGTGTTGCGCTGGGCCACGGAGGGGGCACTCTGCAAGGCGGAAGACAGACACCCGGTCTGAAATGAGTAGCCCCATGAAGGATGTTGGGGTGGGGGGTCCGTCTCTGGGACTGTGCCTCTTTTTGTTACTGATCCATGTTCCATGCACGGCCCTGGGAGGACCATGCACGTTCACTGGTGGCTTTTAATATTTTTGTAATAAAGGTTTAAAAAGTCCAAGTCTCTTCCCCTCTCTGTAATAATCGATGGTGGTTTCTTCCCCCCCAGTCACCCCTGTGCAGGTTGTGCAGGCTGAGCAGGTGATAGCGATGCCGCCTTTGTCAAAGAGAGACTGTGGCAGGGCCTGTTCCTGCAGATCCACTTAATTACATGGGATCAAAGGTGCTCGCTGTCCTTCAGAGAGCACCCTGGCCCGACGTGCACGTGGCTGGGGGTCACACAGTGCAGCACCCGCCGGTCATTGGTCTTGGAGATGACTAAAAGTGGGTGCAAAGGAGAGGAGGAAGTGAGGCTGGGGCCCAGCATATTTAAGGAGTAGTTTGATTCCTCCTCCTGCGTAAGCCTGGCTTTGCAGGGCACTTAGAACAGCCTGTCAAAATGTTCTCCGTGCTGAGACCAGGCATAAAATACCTCAGTTCGGAGAAGAATTACTGAATAAAGTACAAAAATCATCAGGCTGGCAGGCTTTTTAACCTGGAAGCAACTCCAGAACACTGCAGGATTAATGGTGCTGAATGCATCTTCCAAGCTCTTTTGCTGCGAGAGCTGTGGATTTTGTAAGCGGAGATGGTTCATGCTGTTAATTTTAATGGAGGCTGGGGCCTGGCCCGTCCGCAAGTTTGCAGCGAAACTCTGGTTCAAGCTTGCAGAATCGCTGCACGTCTAGGCGGCGTACCAGGTCTCCAAGTGCTGGGGGGAGGTTTTTAGCAGAGGTTTGACTGAAAAACAAAATCCTGCAGCTTCCAACTGCTCATGGTTTGTCAGCTGCGGGTGCCAAGTGGCAGGCACGAAGGGTGCAGGATTGCGGCAGTCATCGTCTTGCTCTCAGTCTCTGCAGGCAGTGGCGTGGTCGCCGTCGTAAGGCTCGCCGCGTTTGGACGCTGTGGAAGTGTCCTGGCAGAAGCCACGGCTGTTTGTGCTGCCAGAGCAAGCGAGGCGTCCAGCTGCTTTGTACCCCGCGTGCCCCGAGTGCTGTCCTCTTCAAGCAAGACCTGCTAAACGAGGGAGAGCTCGTGTGCTTGTTGGATGTCGCGGTGACAGCGTGGCCACCATGCATGTGTGGAGGAAAGGCACTGGATCCAGGGAAGCGGGTTCTGCACGCCATCAGCTTTTATTTATAAGCCTACAGTATTTTCCTCCTCTAGGCTCTGGAAACGAGCCTCAGCCGTGTTCACGTGCAGCTAACAATGCCTGTTTGAAGGCTGATTATGGTGTCCCTTCATTTTAATGGCACCTTTGAGTTCTTCAGTCTTGTTCAATGTGTGTATGGAGAGTTGGGTCAAGGATTAACTCTCCTACTCGATTTGGGGCACGAGGAGAGTAGCCATTTCCAGGAGAGCTTCAGTTTATAGCATCGCTGCATTAATTGAACAACGGTGCCCTGTCGGGGCTGAGCGAGCACGCCCCATGGCAGCCTCAGGGCTGCACGGTCTCTCTGGGCTTTACAGCGCCCCGTTCAGAGGCAGCGTGGACGAGGGGCCACGTCCTGGCTGAGAAGATGCCCGTGTCCGTGCCTGTGTCTGCAATGATACGGGCAGATCGGAGAGGGTTCAGCAGAGGGAACCAAAGTTTATTAGGGATGGTGGAAACACCTCTCGAGGAACGGTTGGAAGCACTGGGATGGTTTAGTCTGGAAAAGAGAAGGCGGAGCAGGGATTTGGTAACAGCCTTTACGTGCCTGAAGAATGGTTATAAAGAGGTGTGTGGTAGATTATCCTTTGCGGCCTCGAGGGACAGAGCAAGAAGTAACAGTTTTCAGTTACAACAGGAGATTTAGGTCGGATATTAGGACGAACTGTCTCACTCTGTGGGTGGTGTAGCAATGGCATACGCTCCAGCATCTCTGGCCTTGAAGGGTTTTGGGAGCAGGACGGACAGACACTTGTCTGGGGTGGTTCGGCAGAGCTGACCCTGCCTGCCCTGGGCATTGGACTAGCTGCAACTGTGGGCGAGCCCAGCCAGCTCTTTTTCTACGGTGGATGCCGAGCTATGTTAGGTGCAGGACTGGGATTCAGAGGCTCGCCTTGCTCTCAAACGTTTAACGTTTCTCGATGATGAAAACAGCAATTCCAGGGAGAGATCCTGGCCCTGGCTGAACCTCGGAGCAAGAGCACGCTTGTGCTCCCTGTGCCGGCTGGGCTTTATGGGGAGTGCCGGCCGCGGCCTTTCACCGGCCCCTGCAGCGCGGCCTGCGCATTCGGAGCCCGTTTGGCTACTGCAGTTATTCCCATTTTTGGCTGCCGGCAGAACACCAAAGCCGTGCTTAACACGTGTTGCATTACTGCTGTGCGTCGGCTCTTCCCAGGACCGCGTCTTCCTTCCTGGTTGCCCCTCTCGGACCCGAGTCTCTGAGCTGTAGCCTGAACGATGCATCTCTGGACTTCCGTGCATCTGGGTCACGGTGTTTCTTTCTTCAGTTGCTTGTCAGGCAGTTTTCGGTGGTGATGATATATTCTTGTGTTGGCAGCTTGCAGCAGCCTGTCCCTGATCCGGCTGTTTAAGGAGGTGCCGACGGTTCAGCAGTTGACAAACAGCGGTGTGTGGAAGAAGGGGGATCCCCGGGCTCTGCCCCGCTTGGTGCCCCCTGATAAACAGCGCTCGGTGTTGTCAAGGTTGCCGCTTCTTGGGCCCGTCCGATTGTTCCCAGTGGCTGCTGTATTTATCCGTGCTGGAATTTAGCTTTTTCATTCTCAGCATCTTTGCCTAGGGAAACACGTGCTTGCCGTACAGAAATGCTGTAGCCCACGTAGTTGCACAAACTAGCTGTGAAATATTTTCACTGGGCTCGAGCTCTGTTTCAGATGGAGATGCTCTTTGTTTCGGGGAAAAGCAGCTGAGCTGATAGGTCGGGCTGTAGATGGAAGCTAGTTTTTAAAACGCCATGCCATTTTTCTTTTGACATTTACCTGTCATCTCCATCGTTAATATGGGAGGATGAGTATTTCGCTGCTGTGGCTATGAGCTGCATGGCATATGGAAAAGTTACTATTTTTGCTCTGATTAATATGGGGGAAAGCAGCAGATTTCCCAGTAGGCTGTCCTAGCGCCTGGCGCGTGTGAGGAAAGGTGAAGGTGCAGGTGCAGAGAGATCGTGCTCTCTCGCCTCCAGCATCAGAAAGTTTTCCGTGGACCGAGACACTGGGATTTCTCCCACGCGGAGATCTGGACACGGAGCTCGCCAGGGCAGGGTTTACCTCTTTATAGGGCTCCTCCCGTTGTGCCAATAGAGGGAGGTGAGAGAGGGTTTTGTGCTTGGGCCCTGATTTCATGGGGGTCCTCTGAGACGGAGTCGCATGCCTGCATCAAGTCCTGCTCAAGTCGGTTTGTGCTGGATCTGGGCCTTGCCTTCCCGCAAGCCTGCAGTGCAGGACGAACAGCCCCTGTCCCTAGGCAAGGCAGGCGAGCAAGACCTGCTGTCACCATGGCAGCAGAGAGTACGTGCCTGCGTGCACTGGCAAGAGGTGAGGGCTGCAAAGAAACGGCTTCATTAAACCTCCTTGTCAGTATGCGTGAAAGCAGACCGTGGTTTCCCCGTGGACGCAGCCATGCCAAGTGCTGCGTGCGCGCAGCGCCAAATTTGCAGGGAGGCGAGCTGGACGTGCTGTTGTGCCCTGCACCGGGGAGGCATTGGGGTTGCTCAGTGCAGCGGTACCTGGTGGACTAGTGAGCATTCGGTCTTGGTCGGGGTGCAGGGCTGGGGGCCGGGACGTGGCGCTTCCAGGCCTGGGCCACCCCGGCAGCAGGTGCACAACGCGCTGGTTCCCAGCATGGGATTACCAGGTTTAGCTCTTGGCTAGCTTCAGAAAAGGGCTTTGAGATGGCCAGATGGGAAATCTAGAGAAGGGTGAAGTCAAGGACAGGGCGCTGGACTGGACGGATGCGTTCTCTGACCCCGGTAACACTGAAAGTCTTTTCCAGTTGATTCTGCTTTGAGCTCCTAGGTCCCTGGCAGGCATTAGTTAATCAGGTCATAAGTCGTCACCCGGCCACGCGTTTGCAATGAGTGGCGTGATAAAACAGGGACTAAGTCACAGTTATTGCACCAAATATGGGTGATGATTTTGTGGCTGGCTCCCATCGAGCTTCCATGTTGAATGTGTGGTAGTAAGTTCCTGGCGCAGGGGCCTGTGCCGAGCCTTGGGAGCCAGTTGGCCGACCCTGGGTGCTGGTGCAGGGGGAGCCCGGGGTCACAGTCACCATCCCGGGTTCCCCCTGCGCCAGCAATAGGATGCGGTTGGGATCTGATCCCTTATCCCACAGTTGTGCCTCCTGCCATGCATGTCAGCTCCCGTCCTGTTTTTTAATTGCACATCTGTCAGCAGCCCTAGTCTTTGTTGCTAGCTCTTGTGTCATCCTTTGATCATGCCAAGGTAACATTCACACTACATCTGTCTGTGGCCTGTGTTATGCTGTACAAGTATTGCCACAGGGAACGTATATGATAGTGGAGAAAAGCGCCTAACGAGGACCGCAGTCTGGGGTAACAGGTGGGCTCCCACGCCCTGTTTTTAGTAGGAGATCTCACTCCATGATCTTGTGGTCCCTTCTGGCCCTAAAACCTTTGAGTACATTTGTGCATGGCTAGTACAAATGCTGAGGATGGTGAGGCCTTGTGGGCATCCCTGAGGACCCTAGGCCTTGGTTTGGTAATGGAATAAGCCAGGCTAATGGTTGCTCCTCTGTGGGGCACCCTGACCCCTGGCTAATGAGTGGTAGCTCATAAGTCTCTGTCACGGCATTTCCTGTTCATTGCTTTTCTGTATTCAGTGTGTGCAGCCTTTGTGATCACCTGCTAACCCATCTCGGGCTGCTGCCTGAGCCCCTGTGCTGCAGGGAGGGAGAGGGACCAGCATTGCATGCTGCAGCGCAGGTGTGCATGTCACTGCTAACAGCACAACCAGGTATTTCCTGTGTCCGCTGCCTCCTGCTCCAGATACGTCCTCATGTTTCATTCACTCCTTGACCAAAGCCATGCACTGCGTGGGTGTTTCCGCTGAGCTGCTCAGGGTAATGTCCAGTCTCTTCCCCCTGTGGTCACAGTTAATTTAGAAGCCAGCAAAGTGTATGATTAGCTCCAATGATTCTTTCCAGAACGCATTACCTTGCATTAGACAGCACTGAGCGCTCTCTGCCATTGTGCCGGCCACTTAGGCAGCACCGCAGCTTCCTTTGCTGAAACCCTCGGCTTCGCGTTTCCGTCGCATCCCGGACCACTCGCAGAATCGGCCACCCCCACGGCTCACCTGCTTTTCCGGATGATATAACAAGTCCCAAGCCAGGACTCCAGGGCAAACTGCTGCTGATCTTTTCCCAGGCTAACGACTGACTGTTAACGTCAGGAGCCTTCCGTAATCCCGAGAAGAGCCGGAGTCAGCCAGGTAGAAAAGTCCTGCTGGACAGCAGGGGAAAAGGGCTGGCAGATGCACGAGAGCAGGTGCTGCTCGGCCCTGTGCTGGAGCTACACACAGCCTTGGTGTAAGGGAGGGGAAGGTAGTGCTTTCTTGTATCCGCGCTGACCTTCCCATTCTCCCTGCACACCGCGTTAGCAGCCATGGCAGAGGCTGGCAGCATCTTGCATTGCACTGCAGCCCGGGGGCGGGGGGCTGGCTCCATGGGGGTTTCACGTGCAGGCGACAGGAAGGGGTTTAAGTCTTGGCGCCCATCTGGTCTGAAACACCTACAAACACTTCAGTGACTTCTGAGTGGGCAGTCCAGACCACTTAACAAGTAGGAAGAGCCTCAAATATCTGCACAAATAAAGTGTATCCTCAGCACGTGTGATGTGCATCCGATATGCATTTGATAGGCCTGCCCGTGGCTCTGGGCTTCGCAAAAGTGCGGACCACATCCTTTCCTGCTAGTCTTCCGCAAAAATGAGCATTTGAAAATATCAGCAGTAATCTTGCGGACAGCCCGTGCTCCAGATGTGAAGGGGTTAAGCTAAGGCTGTTTTAAAACAGGATGATAAATACTTTGGAATTCAGATCGTGTCATAGGTAAAGAACTGAGCTAGCCCTCAACATTTTAAAATGTGGGTTTTAAGCTACAACATGATTTCTTGCATTGAAGATTAATTCTTTTCCTTTGGCAAAATAATCTCTTCTGCTATTCAGAATTTTACCTCCGTCGCTTACCATTTGCAGCGGGGCGATGCTACATTCATGAGCTGCTCCTAGAGGCTTGTTGTGCAAATCCGAGGTGGTTTAGCCCTCTAATCAGTTTAGCCCCTTCAACGTGCGGCGCCGTGGCCGTACTGAGAGGTGGATTTGGTTTGGGGGGGTCCGGTCCCTGCCTTCTGCCAAGTTCAGTGAAGCAGGGGCTTTGCCGACTGCTGCCTTGCAGCGATCCAGCCGTTGCCCTCACAGGTTGCGTGCTGTTCCCCTTCACCAGCTTTCAGGGCAGGTGGGATGTTTATGCATTACAAGAACATTTCAGCAAAAAGCACTTCTAAGCAAGTGTGGTTGGGCGTGCAGAGCTTCCTGAGGAGCGCGGACGGCAGCAGGCCTCGCACTCTTGTCGTCTGTCGTGCGTCGGAGGCAAGGCCGGGGCGCGCTTTGTGCAAAAGGCTCCATGTCAGGGCTCTTCCCGTGAGCAAACCCCCAGCTCTGGCTGCAGCGTGGGATGTGCGGGGCAGCTTTGGCTCCTGCCACGTGTCCCGAGCTGGACCTGCAGCTGCCCCTCGTGCTGTGGTGGCAGCTGTAGCTCTGGCCCAGGGCATGTGGCAGTGGCAAGGGGGTCGAGGAGCGGGGGCTGCAGCAGTGGGGATGGGCAGACTGGCCAGAGGGCAGCCAGGGCTGTCAGTCGTCTCTCAGCTTCCTACTGCCAGTCGCTACCTCCGCCGGACCCCGGGGCCCTGCTACCAGGCTCACCCCCAGCGTCTGGTGCCCCCTGGGAGTCCGGCGGGCTTGATTGAGAAGCTTCTTGGGTCAGATCTGGTGCACAGGCTGTTTGTCTGACACCCCGGCTGAATTCGCCCCGACCCGTGACCCATGCAGGTGTGTAGTTGTGCAATTTGCACTGTCCTGGTGGAGACCTGGCTCCCAGGTTTTGAGCTGTGATGAAACACAGCTGCTGCAGCCAGGGCACGGTCCATCTTCGCTGCAGAGTTTCAGGTGAACAACAGGTCCGGGGGTCCTGGACTGTGATGCGGGGAAGGGTCTTGGCGAAAGTCCCTGGCGGCTTCTGGGGTGTGTTTATGGGGTTTTGATTTTGTTTTTGCCCCACAGAGAAAACGTCACTGAGTTCCTCCAGTGGAGATGTCATGCTCGGGACCAAAATGCAGCTGATTAATCTGAAATTACTGGTTATTAATGTTATCCTCAGGGACGTCTGCTGAGACAGTTTAGCTTAGCTCATAAATTGACTGCTGGAGACATAAACTCCCACTTAAAAATACTAGAAGTCTCCAGACGTCTCCTTTGATGTGGTGGAGCTCGCAGCGTCACGCAAGAGCCCGGGAAGCCCAGCCAAGGTAGGGTCAGGAGCCCCCCTTGCTGTGCCCTGGGGCCAGGCCTGGACCCTCGATGTCCTGGGTCCCAACCTCCGGTGCCGTCCCTGGGAGGAGGAGCGAGTGCTGTGGAGAAGACAGCGGGGGAGCTTCTGCCCCTCACCTGTGGCCTGGTCTTGTTTTCACCTGAGCCGTGTGGGTTTGGCAAGGACTCCCGTGACCCCCTCCTGTGGACACGGGTTCCCTTCCTGACCCCTGATGGGGGGCTCAGCCCAGCTGAGGCCGGGAGACTGCAACCAGGCAGCTTTGCAGACTGAGCCGCAGAGACCCAAGCACACCGAGCATGTCGGATAGAGAGCGGGAGGCACCGGAGGCTGGGTCTCTGCTGTGGTCGTGGGAGCAAGCGCGTCCACGGGAGACTGGGCCTGCATGCACGTGCGTTGGAGCCAAGAGCTTCTTTAGGAGCTGCACACCACGGGGACAGTCCGTTTGATGCTAAAGGGAAAGGAAAGGGCCACTCGGCTGAGCCTCTTTCCCTGGCACGCTGGTCTGCGGAGGTGGGCTTTCGAGTCACGCGTGGCTGTGACGTGCCCCTCTGGGGACCACAGCCCAAGGGCCTGGCCCTGCTTTCTCCCTTGCACAGCTGCATTGCTGTCCACAGTGTGAAAGCAATCGGGAAAGAGATGGAAAGCTCTGTGACCACAAAGAGATAACGAGAGCACAGATTCTGTCAAGAGATGGTGGTCTTTTCCCTTCATTTTGCCATGTCAGAGCTGATGGCATGTGATGATTGCTGTCGTTTGATAAACTGATGCAGCCGCCTTCTGAGCATTTTACATCTCAATGTGTCAAGGCTGTCTCCTTTCTGCAGAGGAAAGGGCAATGGCAGAGCGTCGGAAGAGCCAGATAAAGCAAAATCCTTTGTGTGTGGCTTTGCATGTTCAGTGGCTTTGCTTAGCTGGAGTTGGGAATCTCTTTTTGTTAGGTAGACTTGCGGAATAAATGGGCTTAACTGGAGACAGCTCATTGAAAGGAGAGTTGGAAATCTCTTGCACCGTTTTGATGTTAGCGGTGGATCTGTGTCTGGCACTTTTCTAAATATGCCTGAGGGCTCTGGCATAATGATGTGTCCTGGCTTCCCCGTGGGAACGCTGGCCTGGCACAAGGATTGTTTTGGGGGTTTCTGTTGCTCCTCAAAGTGTGGTGGACATGTCACGAAGGGAGAAGGGCAGTGTGGGGAGGGCCTGGCACTACTGGGACAGGTGCTGTGAACTGTGGCATCCGGGCCTGGCCGCCACCCCACACGTGCATGGCCAGGGATGAAATAATCGGGACAGGGCGAGGTTAATTTGGTAGCGGCATGGCTGCTAGTGGAGCAGGGGATGCGTGTTTGCAGGATGATTCCTTGCACGATGCATGCAACCTGGGGAATGTGCAAGGAGTCAGCTGTTACTGGGAGCAGTAATACTTGGCGCTTACAGCTTTACAAACGTGGCACCTCGTCAGCTGGGAGGTAGGGACGGGAGACGGCTGAAATGCCATCACTCCTACGGTGGATCGCACGCAGCAGCTGTTTAACAGAGCACAGCAATGCAATCCGGCAGCTTAGGGAGGCAGTGAAAACTACTGTGCGCAGGGGAAATTGCAGAGTCGAATGCAATGTCACGTGCTAGCGTGTGCCCGGGGCTAAGGGGCCAGTGTCCCTACTCTCATGGGGGACCTTGATTGGCATTTATATCGGGTGAAGGTCAGCTTGCGGAGGCCAGGACATGGGAGAGATGAGATTTTGGTTCCTGCTGTCTTGCAGGCTTCCTGGGCAAGTGGGTCTGTCTGCAGGACAGCCAGGGCCCAAATGCTCTGGGGGCTGCGCCAAAGCCCGCTAAGCTGGCCCATGCCCTGATGAATTTGTGTCCGTGAAGGACAAAAGGAAAGGGCGGGGGAAAGGGGGGGTGCAGTCTGAATACGCCCCGGGTAGCCTGCGTGTGTGAACTGTTGATCCCTTTTCTTAAAGCAGAAATGTCAATTATGTTTGACTGTAGGCAGCCGTGTCGTAGCATTTTGTTCATAAACATATCAGTGCAACGATAGGCCAGATCCCAAAAATACCAGGGATGTTTTGTTAGCAGACGTGTGTGCGCAGACAGGTGTGCATGGCCTTGCCCTCCTCAGTAACCTGCGTCGTCACAGCAGATGCAGGCCTGTGCGAGGGTCTGGAGGGCAGAGGTGCAGAAAGCAGCACTGAAACTTGGCACTCGGGAGTCCTTGGGGTTGAAAGGATATTTTCCTCCGTCTCGTGCGAGGAGGAAGGTACCTTGCCACAGGGGTAGTGCCAGGCCCCAAGATGATGCACACTGCTGTAGCGCCGGCACGGGGCTCTGGAGGCATTGCTGGTTCTGCGTTCTGCGCAGTGCTGAACCTCCTCCTCCCCGAAAGCCTCCTCCTAGTTATCACTAACTAGCAGGAGGCTTTAGAGCCGCAGTAAGTTCACGCTTGCGCACAGAGCTGCAGGCTCTCCGTTTGCCTGAAGAAAGGTGTTTGTACCCAAAAGCTTGCAGAGACCAATTTTTCCAGCTGTTTACTTGGTCAAAGAAAAGATATCACATCTTCCCAAATGACCTTGTCTGCCTTCTTGGGTACAGGAAACTGGGTTTCCTCTTGAATTTCTAAAGGATATTGAGAGTTGGAGGCCTCCAAGAGCCAGCCACAAGTGTGCAAACAGCCTTTACCTATACTAATGCTTGCTGAGGAGTTAATGATATGCTTTTCTCTGATTTTGCATTTAAGGTTAATAAGAGGCGGGAGAAATGGGTTCTAGGGAGTATATGTAGCTATTACTTCTTTACTAAAGCTTCCTGCAGATAATGGCCCTTTTAAAACTCCATAATGCAGTGTTTTCCTTCTTCCCTTGGTAAATAGGTTTCTTGACATCAAAAATTAAGGACTTACACAAGTCGATGTCAACACTATTGCCAGAGGAACTTGGGCTCCGTCTTTTTTTTTAAATTCTGCCATTGTGGGTCTGGGTTGTAAATGAACTGCAAAGATCTCGTACGTATATTTAAAAAAAAAAAAATCACCAAGGATGCCTGCGTACATCCCGACCACCCACCCCTCATTTCAGCAATGAAATGATGAGCAGGGGACGTGCAGAATAAAATATGTAGCATGAAAAACTAGTTCCTCCGCTTCACTGCCAGCCCCTGCTTTCCCTGCCGCTGCAATGAGCTCGCTCACAGCTCCAGCACGGCGGGCGAAGCCTTTCCCACACTCCCTGCTCTATTTATGGCGTTTGACATGATGACCTGTTTAAGGGAACCAAAGTGTCCTGAACTCAAGGTAAGGAAGGCGGTATTTGAGTAACCGATTTTTTTCAACTGGCCTGTTAAAGAACGGTGACCCTTAGCTACACAAGAAAGACACGAGATAATCAAAAGCATGGCTGCTGCTCTGGAGTTCCTGGGTCTGTGCTGGAGAAAAGCAGTCGTCCTCTCCCCACCGTCGCGGGGAGCCCAGGAGGAGTCCATTAACTGCACTCGGTTGGAAGGCAGCCCATCCCATCAATGCCTAATGGAGTTACGTGCAGTGTGGATATACTTGGAAACCACAGTGGGCGAATTACAGACATGCTTGCCTGTTAACACAGTCTGAACAATACCGACATGGCTGTATATAATTTATTTCATGAAGTCACTTACACAGAGGTAAAGCACCAAATTAGCAAAGCAGAAGTGGCCGGTAATAGTATTAATAGCAATGGCATTGGCCTGAAAGATAAATCCCTGTCTGCTGCCACTGTGTCACTGCTGAATTTATAATACCTGGAATTTTAAACACTGTCCCCTGGAAATGGTCTGATGCAGCCTGGGGAAAACACAAATAGCTTTGAAGCCTCTGTAACTCATGGCAAAGGGCTGTCTTTCCTTGGTTCAGGGAGCTCTGTGTTTTTCAATCCTCCAGTGAGTAATGGCGTGATGGTCTCACAAAAGGCCATGCATAATGCAGGAAGAGGAGGGTTGGAAGTTTGAAATAATGTGGGATTGATTTCAGTAATGTCATATTTTCTCTGAGCTCCGACACAGGCGTCGGCCTTTGTCATCGAGAATGAATAGTGGGGAAATGCTTGGTGGAAGTCCAGCTGGGGCTGGACTGATGGTGGGGGATTTGGGGGGCTGCCAGAGCATCACAAATCACTTCCGCGGCTCCTGGCACCCAGGCCTGCAAAGTGGCTTCTTGGCTGGCAGCAAGGTCAGCTCCCCCCATTCGAACCCTGTGCTTTATTACTACCTTTGGGGTCTTTTAAAGAAGCCTATGGAAATGCATGGCAAAAGGCCACGATGCCAGCTCATGGGCGCGTGTTTGTTTGTGAGCAGCACCATGTCCTAATGTGGCTGCGCAGAGCACGTCCTCCTTGAAGGCCTCTGGCTGGTAGAAACACTCTGTGGGCACAGACCGGAGACTTGTACGTGCACGTGGCTTGGAGAGGCACAAGTGAAGGTTTTTAACACCTGCAAGAGCAGATGGGCCTCGTTACTGAACCATCCGGAGGCGATGCTGCTCCGCGCTGCCGGTCTGGTAAATCGTGAGGATATTCTAGGAAGCTGGTCATAGAAAACAACCTTGGGTTAAGTGATCACTAGTTGATTCAGTTTAAATTTTAATGGAAGGCTAAAGAGAGAGGCTGATTAATTATTGAAGCAGCTTCTCGAAAGATGTGCGAGATTCTCCACCGCTTGCAGTATTTCAATCGGGACCAGATAGCTTTCCAAAAGAGCAGCTCTCGCTCAGGCAGAAGGTGCAGGGTGGGGGAAGACGTTCTTGGGGAAAATCCTTCTGCCGTGCAGGAAGTCAGACGGGATCACTGTGTTTCCATCTGGCCTCAAACCGATGAGTCCACAGAACATATGGCTGAGAAAAGGGCCAGGCTCCAGTTTCTCAAGGCGCTCGGGAGGATCTCCGCCTCGGAGATTTCCCGTCGCAGTCGGAGCAGGAGGCAGGTCCTGGAACCGGGGAACGGTCGCTCTGCAAATTGCATTTCTGGGGTTTGAAAGGCCTGGGCTGGGTCCAAGAGCCTCCCTCAGGCTCGGTGTGTGTGCGCCGAGCCCGTTTTGGGTAGGTGCCGAATCGCATGCTGGAACTTCACACCCTGGTAACCATTTAAATATGTGAATGATTTTTTGTTTGTCTGCAGACAGCCTATTGTGGACTCTGACTGCTGAAGTAGTTCATACAAACAGGGAGAAATGGCTTGTATAATGGGAATGCCGGAGCGCACTCATTATCTTGAGGCAGGAAGCTCTCGCCGCACCAGGTAGATGAGGCAGGGATCCAATTCTCTGCTAGGGAAGGACAGAACAATGTACAGTATCATTAAAATGAAATGCGGTCTCCTCTGCAAAGGCCTTCTTGGGAGCCAAGGAATTTGTTCATTATAGTAGAGGGTATTCTGAAGAGATTGCTTACAATGGATTTTAATAGAGTTGGGAGCCAGAGTAATAGAGTGCCCTGTATTTACAAAATAAGGCTGCACTCACTTTTTAATTCGTAAAAGCAGAGGAAAAACCTGAGCCTGGCAAGGCCTTTTGAACTGCTGAATCAAGAACTAGCTGCTTGCAAAGGGGGATTAAAACCTTTTAATCCTTTTGTGCAAATGAATATGGTGTTTAATGTGGCAGGCATGCTGGCAAAATTAATTTTCATGTTTTTTCAAGCACAAGATTCCAGCCCTGCTTGTACTAGCTCTGCCTTTGTTTCCTGGATCTGCATATGTTACGGGCTCTTGCACTGTGCAGTGCACTTTAATAACTTTGAAGTTTTGAAGAAAGTTCGAATAATAACTTGCAGATTTGGAGGGGTAAAAATGTGAGTGACGGGAAGCAGCCGCGGCAATGCAGGCTGCCTGAGGCAGCGCTGTAATGACTTCGCTCCGCGGCCAGCAACCGGCACTGCTTGTCTCGTTGTCTGCTGTGCCCGCCAGATGCGATCCTCCCGACAGACGATGCTGAATTCAGACGCGGATGTAAACACTTACTAATGCTCTGTATGGCTGCGTTTGAAAACACTTGCATGAGTGTTGTGGAAGTGATAAATTGGAGCATACTCCTTGTGATCCTTCCCCCAGCTGAATGAAGGCCATGGCCAAAGGCCAAATATCTGATTATTAAATGCAGAAGCTGAATGATTTTTTAGTCTGGGTTATGTGTGAGTAGATGCAAGAACAATTTACCATCAGATAATAGGGATCTGGACTGTGCTACATTAGCTGCTCAGTGATAAGTGCCCATGTGCACGAACAAGTGATAGTTTCCCTCTATCGTTTCAACTTCTCACGGGGCCGGAGCGCGCACAGGCAGTTAGCGCTGGGGAGCTGACACCGCGGTACATGTGCAGTCTCCCAGGAATGATGGCACAGTGGCTCTGAGCAGGTTTGTGGTTCAAGGCGGTGGGTCCCCAGGCTGGAAGGGACCTCAGGGGCCCCCTTGTCCAGGCCCTGCAGGACGCACCCTTCCCAAACCGTCCCAGGCGCAGGCCAGCCCGGCCTCTTCTTGGAAGCCTCCAGTGAGGGCAATCCCGCTCTTCCAGGGACCAGGACTCTCCCAGAGCATCCAGCAATAATGTTGCTGGGCATAAATGTTGGAGCTGCTCTGCGGCCACAGCTGTGCTGGTCTGTGGGGAGGGTAACTGCAACGGACACAAGGGAAGAGGAGAAGGAAGGCGCTTCAGTGCCTAGAGCAATACGAGCCTGTCATCTTATCAAGGTCCCATTCAGCAGTTTGGCTGCCCTATTTTCCTGCTTTCTGATGTGGTTTTCCTCCTCATTCAGCCATGTGTTGCAGCTCTTCCATCTCCACTGCTGGCGGGGAGGAGCCGTGGTAAGGGCTGGCAAGGCTGGAAGGGACACGCATCGTTCCTGGCAAGCAGTTTGGAAAAATCAGAGTACGGGGGAGCCCACCCGAGCAGAGGGATTAGAGTAGCCCATCCCTTTTGCATTCGCAGTAGGGTTAGAGGCACAACCACAGAGCTGTTGTGCAGCTCAGAGGGATTGCAAGGAGTCGCATAAGAGACGCTTGCGGCTGCACCAGCCTTGCCCTGTGATGATGACGGCTTACCAGCCCGTGTGCAGGATGGGCACGCGTGCCCTTGCCACGAGGAGGAGCGTCTGCTTGCAGCCCCCTTGCAGTCAGCTTGCCCGTCAAGAGCCTTTGCGCCAGGGGAGTGGGCAGGCAAGCAGATTTTTGCAAGATTACTAACTGCACAGCGCTCTGACATGCTGATCGGCTGAGGCAGCTGTGATCCAGTGCGATGCCAGTAATTTTAGGCATTTAACCTCTTTTCAGCAGTTTCCGTGATTTATAAAGAGGCAAAGAGACCAGATTAAAAATCTGCTGAGTGCTAAAGTACGATGGCAGGTCACTCCTACAGTTCACTAACACCCAGTTGTCATGGCCTTAACACTTCAAGGGGCTAAATGCATTCAGCTGACACTTCTTGGAGCAAAAGGGAGTTTTTCCCAGTATTATCATGTAACACTAGACAGTTTGAATATTTATTCACTGTACAGTGTTGTACAAGGCCAGATCGCTGATCAGAAATGGATTTATAGCAGCTGTATCGCTGGGCCTCTAGGATGAGGGATAAATAATGAAGGAATTGTAAAAACAGAGAAAGGTGGTCTCGTTTAAAAAAAAAAAAAAAAAAAAAAAAAAA
>NW_017728993.1:27630055-27633878 GCF_001723915.1 Gavialis gangeticus | reverse complement strand
TTTAAAAAAAAAAAAAAAAAAAAAAAAAAAGCCTACTAGATTTTGTATGTTTACTATTTTTCCTGCCGCTGCTTAGGGAGAGCGGCAGTCTTCACTAAATGGCCAATTTTTGCTATTTTTCATTAAACATAATGTTGGTTTATTAATAGAGAGACACTGTTGCTTATGCTGTAGGCTTCTGAAAGTTTGAAAAATCATTAGCTGGGTTTGTTTAAAAGCTCAAATACCTGAAGAATCACAGGGGTTGAATCAGGGCAGGGTGTCATGTCCCGTACTTTTTAATAGGGTCAAACAGGTCCTAAAGGCTGTAAGAAAGATTGGGGAAATCAGTGAAGGAAGTGGTGTTTGCTGAAGCTGTGATCATTTGGGGTGGGTGTATGGGAGAAATGCTGCACCGCTTTGAGGTGGGGTGAGCCCCGCTCAGCCGTTCTGTTGTGATGGATGGAAAGATTGGAGAAGTGATAAATACATTACAGGTGGCCAGGAGACTTAGAGAAGCAATAAAGGCACAGAAATGCTCTTAAAGAATCAAAGTCCCTAGCTTACAGGGCTTATTACATCCCAGTTATTTTGTATGGTTAAGAGACTTGGGTTGTGAGAGAGGAATTTCAGCCAGTTACAAGCTGCAAAATTAATTTTCTAAGGCCAGTGTGAGAAGTTGAGCAGAGAATGAATGATTGCCTAAGAAGCGTGTTAAATTAAGAGAGTTGGAAGACACTAGCAGAAAGACAGAGACGGATGCAATCTGGGCCCGTGAAAAGACTGCACGAAGACCGACGGGATCTTGTACTGACAGCCGCGGCTGCGTGAGGAGGGCAAGAGGCCAAGGGAAACGGGGATGGATGTCGTTGGGAGCGGTGGTCCCCGGGAGGAGGCAGTTGCAGGGGGAAGGATGGCCGGGGCGGGGATGCCGAGCCGGGTGAGGGGCTGGAACCCGACTTCCGGTGGCGAGGGCGCAGGGCAGCCAGTCAAAGTCAGCAATTGATAAATACGTGGGTTGGTAAAATACTGGCGCTTGGCACTTTAAGAGAAGATGGTAGGAAGTGGCAGGCAAGAAATGCAGCTTGTTTTGAGACGGTGATTGTGGATTTGATTACCGTGGACAAATGCACTTCACACTGGAAAAACGCTACCGCCAAAATTGGATTGAAATGGAACTGCTTGCACTAGCTGTTGGGCATGCTGTAGACATTAAACCTAAGTAACAGTAAAAGTACAAATGGGGTGCTGTAATACAAAAGTAGCTTTAGGTAACCTCTTAAACTTAAATGTAAGCTGAGGAATGTGTTGCACTTGGGTGCCATGCTCGGTGTGTAAATGGGACAGGGATTCACAGCAAGAGGAGGAGCTGCGACTGTCAGGTATGGAGGAAGCGAAGTGCACGCATACACAAGCACACACTTCTGTAACAAATACTTGCTGGTAGATCGCAGCAGGGCTAAAATTCGGACACACAAGTGTCATCCGCAGAGCCACATGAACTTGAGACAGAGAAAAGTGCATGGAAAATGGACTAGGAGAACCATCACCAATGCCAACTGATGCCAATCGCCCATTCTCATAAACAGTTGCAAGCCATTATTAAATCAATTGATATTAAAAGGATGAAGCAGGATCTTTTGTACTTTTAAATGACAAATTAATCAAAACTGCAACCTTTGAATAAAATCCTTTCAGCCCAACAATATGCTAAGGACAGTGGATCAAAATATCTGGCTTATGCTAATACCTACAAAGGTGGATAATATATTAATTGAGGAGTCAGAGCATGTTTAAACAGTGCAATAAATTGGAGAGAGGAGGAAAGAAACACAATCCCCTCATACATATTATTCCTCCAAGGTCATGAGAGAGAGCGCAACAGTGATCTCTCTCCTCTATATGCAACACAACCAGCCTCCATCTCTTCGTTCAGGTTGTCGCTGTTTTAGGACTCGTGATGCACATGAGTAGGCCTGGCCTTTGTCTGTCATGGTCTCGTCTCTCTTTTCCCGTGGAGTCTGAGTGCCTGACCCTGACATGCCTTCGCAGCCTCTCTGTGACTGGGAAGAGCACGGTGCAGGTGGGGACGGAGGCAGGGGAACCTCCAGATCAGCCGTGTTTGCCGGAGCAGGGAGCTGGGTCGTGGGAGCCCGACTAGCGCGGTCACTGCTGCACCGGCCCTTCCCTGTCCTGCCAGACACCCCTTTGGCTCGACTCGGGCAGTTTGCATTCCTGAAGCCGTCTGTGTGCAGACAGGCAGGGCTTGTTTGGATCCTCTCATCCATAAAGATTACTTTTTCTTCAAAGAAGAATGGGAATTGCAGTCCAAATCCAGTGAACAAAAGTGCTGAATAGAACAGGACTCTGGACGGACCCCGGCAAGACGTGCTTCAAGTCTGACACCGAAGTGTTGGTACCGGCTCCTTACGCACACACCTGACGGCGGGTACCGCTCCGCCGCGCTTCCTGAGCACGCTTACCAGTGCCACGTGGGGTGGCATCGCAAGGCAGGTCTCATCTACTCTTTCACCCTTACACTTACCTTCCACGGCTACTTTGACATGACTTGTTCTGGGGAAATGTATTTTAGCTGCTTAGCGCTGTTATCTTCATGAGCCTCATCAGCTGATTGTCCGATGCTTTGTCCTAGTATCTTCCTGGGTGGCTTGGTCTGTAATTCCCTGGCTCCCCCTTTTCTCTTTTGAGAAAGGTAGGAGCTGTGTTAGCCTTTCTCCCGTCCCCGGTGTCTGCCCCGTCCCCCACAGCTGCTAGAAGAGGCTCCCCAGCGATTCGGAGGTTATTTTGGCCGATTCATTAAACTCTGTGGGTGAAGTCCATCAGGCCCTGCTGACCTGATCAAATCTGCCTTAGCTAAATATTCTTCAACCTGTTTTTTCCTCTTCTAGCCTGTGTGGCTACTTCCTTGTTGGAATCAGTTCTGACCTTTTTCTTTGGTGTGCGTGTGAAGACTGAAGCATAGGGTGTATGTCGCTATCTCATTGGTTACTTGCTTTTCTTTCTCATCTAGCACTGTGTGCATTTCCCCTTGGTTTCCTCTTTATCCATCAGGGTTTTTCCCCAAGAGACCGGATGGCAGGAGCTCCATGAGTTTGTTGCCATCTGCTTCCTCTACTCGGAGGCTCTCATGCTGTCCTTTTCTCGGGATAGCAAACTGTCACTTCATGATTGCTTTCACCCAAACCTCCTCCCACGTTTGGGTTCTCAAGCCCTACCTATTTGCCCAAACCAGATCTCAGGTTGCTGCTGCTTCATGCAGTCCTCCCCCTTCTGTCCCATCTTTCAAAAATGCCTCATCCACCTCCTCCTATAGCAGACATCCACCGTGGACAGTCTCCTCTGTCCTTGTCCCCTTTTACCTTTGCCGCAGTCGTAGTCACAGAATCACAGAAGTCGGTTCGAAGGGACCTTGTAGATCTTCAAGTCCGACCCCCTGCCTGGGCAGGAGAAAAAAGGCTCCCACCAGGTAGGCATCCAGCCTCCTCTTAAAGCCCCCAGGGTAGGAGCCAGCACCACTTCCCTTGGAAGTTGGTTCCAGCTCCTAGCCGCCCTGACCGTGAAGTAGTTCTTACGGATGTCTAATCTAAACCTCCTCTCCAACTTGTGGTTGTTATTCCTTGTTATGCTGGGGGGCGCTTGGGGAAACAAGGTCTCTCAAACCCTTCTGGTCCCCCCTAGTGAGTTTATAGATGGTCACCAGGTCCCCCTCAGCCTTCTCTTGTGAAGACTGAACAGGTTCAGGTCCTGCAGTCTCTCATTGTAGGGTCTGCCCTGTTGTCCCCGGATCATGCGAGTGGCCTCCTCTGGACCCTCTCCATGTTGT
>NW_017728993.1:27575667-27625055 GCF_001723915.1 Gavialis gangeticus | reverse complement strand
CCAGATCTTGCTGCAATCTTTCCCTCCCTACTAGCATGCTCACCTCACCCCAAATTTTGGTATCATCACCGAATTTAAACAGGTTGTTTTTCACCCCGTCGTCCAAATCGCTGATGAAGAAATTGAACAGCGCAGGTCCAAGGACCGAGCCCTGGGGGACTCCGCTGCCTTCTTCCCCCCAGGTTGAATATGACCCGTCCACCACCATCCTCTGAGTATGACCCTTGAGCCAATCTGCAATCCATCTGACTGTAGGCATCAATGCCACAGTTGCCTAGTTTTTTAATGAGGATGGGGTAGGAGACGGTGTCAAAGGCCTTGCTGAAGTCCAGAAAGACTACGCCCACGGCGACACCTGCATCCTGCAGCCGTAGCGATGGGTACGGGCTGCTGGTTGATGCTGCTCCTCATGCAAGATCCAGCGCAGAGTGATGGTGAGATGTAGATGTAGGCTTACCTTCGTATCCCTTCCAAAATCTGCAGGAGAGTCCTGGGGATGAAGGTGTTTCCCAGCGTGCTCATCCGCCCCCAGCCGGCTTTCTCCCTGTTTTGATATGTGACCGTGTGGGGTTGCTGCAACCTGCCCACCCTTCCTCGGCCTCCGATGTTTGGTGCGGCCCCGCTGCTCACTTCCAGCTGGCCTCCCCGACCGGCACCCGTCGGTTGGAGTTGACGCTTGCACAGCTGTGAAACCAAGTTTCGCGCAGCCTGTGTGGCAAATCCTTCCTTGGGCTTACGCGTCGCAGGCTTGGCTGGAGGTCTGTGTGCTCCGGGAGTGAATGTTTTCCTCCACACTTGCCTGAAAACAAAGTGCTTTCTTTTGGGATGGGGAGGAGCTCTGCTTTGGGGCTTTTCCAAGCAGAATGTCATCTTTCTGCCCCAAGTCATTTCCGGCAGAGCCCTGTCTCTAGTACTGCAAGAGTATTCTTATTTTTTATAGTGGAAAAATGTTATCTTTTGCGCTCTCCCCATCTCGGAAAGGCTGCACAGGTGGTTTCCCCTTGTCAGCGCACTAGAGTAATTCACTTGCAAGGAAAGATGAAGCCCGGATGGTTTGGGCCCAAGACATGAAAGTTGTTGCACAAGGCGATGAGTAAATTGAACTGTTGAGCAACATGAGCTGTGAGAGGCGCTGCACCCCCGTCCCCGGGAAAGACCGTTGCTGGAGGAGCAGAAGAGGAGTCTCTTTATGGGCGCACACCCGGCACGGTCCTGGGGTCTGCCGCTTCGAGTAATCAGCCTGCTGGAAAGACGGATAGCGATCGGGAAATGGGATCGCTCTGAAGTGGGCCCGGGCCCAGCCAGCCATGCTCTGCCCTGCCTTCAGTCGCTCAGCGCTTTCCCAGAAGCTTGTCTCTTGGACACGGGTTTCCCCGGCTCGCTCTTGTTCCAAAGGTAAATCTTTTTGAGAAACTCTGAATAAAATTGGTTCAGTTATTCCTGGGCCCAGAGCCTTGGAGAGAGCATGTGAGCAAATGTTTTAATAGAAAAACCAGAAAAAAATTATTTGCAGTTTTCTCAAATAATAAATGACTTGGTTGTAAACACTTCGGACTTGGCAGGTACATAATCCTTCACAGGGACCACGGCCACTTGAATTTGAAGGAAAAAAGGGAATCTTTCGGTTAAAAAAATTGTATGCTAAGTATTTGCAGGTTGTATCTTTTTCCTGCTGTTTCTTGCACTCCTAAGGGTTGCACATTCAAAGTGGGTTGAAATGTGCTGCTTGGACCTTTGCCTGGCTCTTCTCTGCTAGTTTTTGCCTCCCTCCAAGACTTGCCTAAATCTCCTCCCTGCAGAAACAGATCAAGTGGGTCCATTTCACAGTCCGTGTAATTCATGTCGTGTTCCTACAGACCCACTGCTTAATATCTCACTTTGCCATGCGCACAAGTGCGTTTCCATTGGCTGTCATTGCTGTATGTTTTGAGTCATCCATCAGTATGTAATAATAACTGACATACTCGGAGCCAGGACACAGGGGCTGGGGTTGGTTTGCACAATCTTAACTGATGGTTTCCTGGCTTTCAAAACTTTACTTTTCTTCCTTATTAACAAATCTACATTTCTGTTTGAGCACAATGTGCAGTCACATTCCCAAAAACAAGTCTCTGGGAATGTGTTTTACATAAAGAAATGCATCTGGGACCCTTCCTTGTGGATGTGGAGGGTTGCCAGAGGTTGGTGTTGCTCAATGAAATGTGTAGGGGGAAAGATTCATTACAACATTGTAAATGCAAGCTGATCAAGGCAGTGAGTTTTCCAGGTTTTACTACCTGAGAGAGCCCAATTTCCTTCTGTTCTTCCTTTAAAAGTATTGATTTTTTTAAACATACAAAAATAAAATAAGTCCTCGGTGCATGCTGGCTGGGGAGGAGGTGTACAATGCAATACATAATTGCACTGTACTCTTCAAGGAGAGAAGTTTTGGACTCTGCTGTATTTGCCGTTTAATAAATTTACACTAGTTTACTTGCATCACAAAGTAAATAACAGAAAATCAAAAAGAACAAATCAACTGCAGAAATCCAATACAGACAAATCAACTCAGCTCACTGCATTGCAAAACAGTCAATCACACCGCAATCACCACCGGCATGAGCAGTAAATCAAAGTGTCGCTGGGAGAGATGAGCGGGGTGAATAAATACAGATATATGTAAATATAAACTACGCGGTAATAGATGTGATTAGAGACATTTCACTATGTGAAATCAATGTAAGCTAAGCAACCACAACTGATAATTACTTGGTGTTAATGTCAGGACAGCGTCTCTGCCACTCAGTCTGCACGTCGGCCCTTGTCAAGTTTTCAGAGATTGGTTTTGCCGAATGGGTGCTCGGAGACCCGTTCAGCACATTCATTTAAGCGCTGCCGTAGGATGGCACGAGGTGCCCACACTCGGCGTGAGCTTTCTGGGGGACAGCGTGTCCTGTTTCTCGGAGAACCACGGTGGCTGAGTGATGTGCAGAGACTGGTGGGTGCTTGTATCTTCTCCTCTTCCTCGACTCTGCTCTACGTCTGTTTTCCGTGGCCAGGCTCGGCCTGCTTCTTTCCGATCGAGAGCTTGTGGAGGGACGGGGTGGAGGGACCTGTTTGTCTGAACAGCACAGGCTCCCAGGGAGGCCCTTTGGACACAGCGGCCATGCAGAAGATGACGACAGTGGCAGGCCACGCTTGCTCTGTCAATTGTGAGTCTCATGGAGCCGTGTGCGTCCCGGTCGCCCTGAGCGCTGTAGTGGAGCGGTTCCTGCCCCTCCGGCTGTTGCTGGGCCTCGCACACTGGCTGGGAAGGGGCTGGTGGGGTCGGACTCCGGGGCCCCGCTGTCCTCTCGCTCATGATCAGAGTGCCGTCTTTCCCCTCCGCTGCTGCTGTCGGGAGGCGGTTCCTGGCTCCCGAACCTCGTTCCTCCGTTACTTAGAAACCTGCAATTTCCAGCCTAAATTTATTCATGGCTAGTTTGTGCTGGTCTGTTTTTGTGCCAGCGTTCACCCTGGCGCTCCCGGAGAGCCCTCGCGTCCCCTCTCGGTGCTGGTTTGGCAAGGCCACGCAAGCCAAGCCGGCTTCGCCTCCCTCTGGGGCCAGGATCTCTGCTCCCGTGTCTGTCCTGAGCGCGGGGTAACCCGGAGTTGGATGCAGGGTTTTGGCTAAGATCTCGCCAGTGCCTCATACTTGGAGTGATGATCACGGGCTGGTTTTAATATGCATGTGCGCGCGTGTGCGCATGTGTACGTAAAGTCATAATGTTTTGAGAAATAAGAGCACGTGTGCCCCAAGCTGTCCCAGCCGAGCAAAGCAGTATGCATCTTGCACAAACCCCTACCCAGCGAAGTGCTGCAATATCCTGGAAGACAGTATCTGTCTAAAAAAAATATGGACATTATGTTCAAACCAGATAACTAATTATATCGACCTGCAGCTTAGTCATATCAGTCCAGAAAACAAAGCCATATTTCATGAAACTTCCTGTATTGATCACCAAGCCGGTACATTATTTTTCCATTTTTGCTGAGTCACTCAGGCCTGAATGTCACTTTGGTTTCTGTGCCGACTTCCAATTTTAGTTCTTGGTCTCTTCCCAAACGCGCGCCAGGCTGTGCGAGTCCTGCGATGCGTGGAGACGTGCGGAGACCCAAGCCTGACATGAAACGGGCTCATAATTGTGCGTTAACAAGAACAGCCATTAGTATGCCGGTTAAAGTCTAAAAGTTCCCGGCCTGGCAGTTCGTGCCGCTGTGCTGTCTCCTGTTTGTAGGCTTGGTTTTCTGCGCTGTTCTGTAGCATGCAATGACGTGAACACAGGATAAACTTGGAAGTGTTTCACTTACAAAATAATGCAACTTAGAGAACAAAAATCATTTTAAATTGACCTGGAGGGTAAAAATCGTTTCCACTTTGTGGCCCGTGCGAGTTGGTGCTGGGCAGGGCAGCCTGCCTTGCCCTCCCAAGCGGCTCGGTGGGGAAGAGGAAAGCCCGCGTGTTCCTGGTGCGCCTGTTCGCAGTGCATCTGACTGCTCTCGTTAATGCCGGTTGTGATAGAAACACTGTTGATCTGTGCGTTGAGAGCTTGGTGCCCGTGCTCTTACAGACCCACTGCTTCTCTGTCCTCACCTTGCACTGTGGTTGTCTTTCAGGCAAGCCAACCTTTATGAAAGCTCCCGAAGATCAGATTGGGATTTCTGGAGGCGTAGCCTCGTTTGTGTGCCAGGCAACTGGAGAGCCCAAACCTCGCATCACATGGATGAAGAAAGGGAAGAAGGTCAGCTCCCAGCGCTTTGAGGTAACTGCAGCTATCAGGAGCCTGCTCTGAAGCCGGCCGGGCTTGGCCGCATGGTGACAAGTGTTACGGTCTCGGGTGTCTTCAGTCACCGCGTGGGAGGGCAAGGGAAAGGGTTTCCTTCCTTCAGCAGCTCCAGCCTTGCAGCAAACACGGCCCTGGGTAAGCCCGTTTTTTGGCCAGATGCACCGAGTTCCCGTCCTGGGTTGGAGCGCAGTTCAGCCCTGGGCACCCCAGGGCCAGAGACGGAGCAAGTGGGGCATAACGGGTAGCACTGGTGCAGGTGGGCTGAGGTCTGCTCTGCTCCTGCCCCGGCTGAGCCCAGTGCCCTGCCACGAGATGCTCCTGCTAGCCCAGGGTCTCAATAGTTAGCAGTAGGACGGAGGCATTGTGTGGGGAGAATCGGGTTTCCCTGGAGAGCTGAACTTGGTGAGGGAGGGCAGGCAGGGTTGCCAGCTCTGAAATGCTTGCAGGGAAGGGACCGTGGTTTGAGTGGGGGGCGGTTACAACGTGCTCCATTTGGTTAATGTTTGTCATGCGACAGGGGTTTGAGTGCCTTCCCCAGCCCTGCCCCGGCTCCTGTTGTGGAGCACCAGCCCTGTCCCTCCGTCCCTGGGAACCTGACCCTTTTTCCCAACCCCTTTCCTCAAACCTTTCCTCTTCTGATGCTTTTGCTCTTCTTGCTGGATCTGGGGTGACTTCCGTGATGAGGGACTATTGATTTAATCCCTGATTTTAATCATGATTTAAATCGGCCAGCAGGAAACGGTGATTTAAATAATCAACGTCAATCTTGTTTTGCATTCCTAACCAGAGGCTGATTTGCAGCTAAAGCCACATCTGCGCCGAAGCTTTCCGGGTCCAGCCAGGGAGCCCACAAGCACATTGCGCTGTCTCCTAAGCCAGAAGCAAGGCAGACACATCTGGATGGCATTGTGACCAGGCCAGCTAATTAGCCATGTCACACAATCAGTCTTATCAGCCTGCCCAAAGAGTGGCACAGATGGGACTGCCCTGAATCTTGTTTAGGGCAGAGCCTCTTGAGCACTTCGAGCCGGAGGGCAGCAGTGTTGGGCACAGTCTGGTTCCCGCACAGATGTGTCCCAACTCTGGCCTTTACGCTGAACATGTTGCTGCTTTTGCTAACGAGGAGGGATAGGCTAGCTCTGTGTGCCTGTTGCTTTAAGGAGCTGCATAGGGCAATAGGCATTTATTCAGTCTTAATTTTTCATGTTCATTAGATTAGAATATGGTGGATAAAGCATTTTTTTGCTGTATGATTGATTGTTAATTTCTTTCTTTCCTTGTGACTTGTGTCAAGTCGGAAATTAAAATGTAATTAAAATGCACAAAAACATTTAAAAATAATAGCTAAATAAAACCACCTTATGTGCCACATCTGTAAGAAAAGATGTTTATCAAAACATGTTTTGCATTGAAAATCGATTTATTAAACAGAGGAAATAGTGAGCAAATCGAAGGGATGGTTCCTGTTTCCCACGTCGTGCAGGGCTTTGGAGCTGGTAGAACTCATCCTCTCGCACCTAGCTTTTATTCGTGGCCTGCATGAGAAGCCTTCATGTTGTTTGTCATCGCCAAGAACGTGAAACTCATTACCAGTTTTTTAACTATTCATTAACTAATACTCGACCTGAATCGACTGTGAATGGACTTGAATGAGGGGCATGTACTCTGTGTACTCGGGAGAAAGGCCGCTGCAGTCAAAAGTTGATGCATCACTGGAGCGAGCTCTGGTTTCGCTCGTGACTTCCACCCCTGCAGTGGGTCAACTTTGTTTAAAACTTTGACACCAAAAATATAGGACTTAACCTTTTAATTACACAATTTCTGTAGATTAAACTTAGACTTTAATGTATGTTGTCATCATTTTAAATTTAATTTTAAATGGATTTATTTTTGAAAAGAAAAAAATATTTCATTCAAGTTCATAGATTCATAGATGCTAGGGTTGGCAGGGATCTCAACAGATCATCAAGTCCGACCCTCTGCTCCGGGCAGGAAAGAGCGCTGGGGTCAGATGACCCCAGCCATATGAACCTGATCTTTTTTTTAAAAAAAAAAAAAACATTTTAAATAAATTTTTATTCCCTTTTCCCCATCTCATCTGCTACTCTCTGGCACCTGAATTGGCTTTTCTGGGTTGTTCACTTTGGGCATAAGAGATTGCTTGTGATACTATCTTTCAGATTTGCCCTTTTGTCTTTCCTGTTGGCCCCCACTTCTGCCTCCAGTGGTTTCTGCGAGGGCGGGTGGCAGTCGTTCCTTCCTCCCCGCGTGTGCCTAGTGCAACACGACATGCAGCGCCGCATGCAAGAGTGAGGGGAGGTCGCTCACTGCCTGGACTTGACATGGGCTTTTTGAGACCCCCAAATAATGGAGCTGCTTCCCTGTGTCTCCCAACGAGGCCATGCAGCGCGGAGGAGGCGAGGCCCAGTCCTGCTGCCCACCTTGCCTTAGTCGTTCCAGCTCTTGCTTTGCTTGGAAATCGAGCGGGATGCAGTGGGTATTGACTCTGGCCATTCGCACGTCTGCCATTAAGCTCCCTTATAGTGTGCCAGTGGTGACTAGCTTAGGTCCCTTCTCGTCCACGGGAAGGAGTTAGATTAATGCTGCCTCCACCTTAGCAGGATGGGAAGACAGTGATTTGCTGCAGGACTTTGTGTTTTACGCTGGAGGAGGCGCTGCGGTGGTGTCATTGTTGGTAGCACGGCCGTTCTGGAGGACCTGGTCCTGAAAGGTGCTAAGCACCCTCGGCTTCTGTTATCGTTAGCAGCAACAGACAGCGCTCTTAATTAGTTAATGGCTCCGTTGTAATCCACGGGCGCTTAGAGGCCTGCTCTTAAATTTGATCAAGGTGAAAGTTGGCACTAAATTGCCATCAGTGCGATTAGTAAAGCCATTAGAGCAAATATGGCTTAAGTCAGAAGATCCACATCTTTATTAGCAGGCTGATACTTCATCAAGGTTTATTGATTCATAAAGAACATCACTGGGGCTCTTCAGAGGGCAGATACGTTCCTAAGTCTGCTTTTTCTTGTTTCTCTGTGTGTGAAACCCCTGTTCTGTCAGGTGGGGTTTCACTGCCCAGGCCGGACAGGTGGGTTTTAGCCCCAGCTTGCTTTGACTTTCTGTCTCTGTTACAGTGAGTGTCAATGAAGAACTGTTTTCTTTTCCACACCAAGGTTATTGAATTTGATGATGGATCGGGATCGGTTCTCCGGATTCAGCCGCTACGTGTTCACCGAGATGAAGCCATCTACGAGTGCACGGCGACCAACAGTGTTGGGGAGATAAACACAAGTGCCAAATTAACAGTGTTAGAAGGTAGGTGGAATTGGTCTCCTGTCTGCAGAGTATGCCAGCACCGAGGGTCCCGGTTCAGCTCTGCAAGGCCGTGCTGCCTCAGTACCCTTTGCCACCATTTCTTTCAGTGACCAAACTTGCTATCCCTCCGGTGGTTTGCGGGGAGGAAGGAAGGTGCTTTACATTCTGAGCTTCACTTTGAAATGCATGTTCTGCCTTGTGTGATCAAGGTGTCACGCTAACAGCTTCAAGAGTCCAGCTAAAGAGACACCTGGGTGCCCCCTTCCTTATCTTTCTCTGATTTTATGCAGTGCACATTTCCTGGGTTATCTAGAAACTGTATCTGACAGATCAAGGAGCCTTAATCTATGTTTCTTTCTCTGCTGGATTAAATTGCCACAGTTCACACATGGGTTTGCAGGTCACACTTCAGCTTTTGCAGTCGGTATTGGAATTCAGCTGGTTTGACTTTCATTGTCATCGCAATTTCCCAGTCTCTTTCTCCTGCTTTAGGAGGACTTTGCTGGCTAGTGAAGAGCAGTGTTGGTGTTTAATCCTTGCCTGCTGTATAATGTGGCATTATCCAGGTGCTGTGCTCTTCAGCTTTTAAGAAGCTTTTACATGTATGCCATGTAAGGACTGTGTCTTAAACATGGTCTGCTTCTGTCCACTTAATTACTGAATTACTAGAATGTCATAATCATCGCCCACTTTTGTCAAAGTTAGCTATATACTTGAGTGTATAAATATATTAGTGTTTGCTTACGTACAGTCTCCAAGTGCTCTGAGAAGCTGAGAGGCAGGGCACTCACTGACGGGAATTTTCTTTGCATTTGTCTATGATAAAAAAGGAAAATCTGTTTTCAAACAAAGGCTTAAGCAGATTGCGTGGTTTGTGTAAACTGTGGGCTCAGGTACTGAATAACGAAAACCTGGAGCGAGGAGGGGTTGGCGGCAGTGAAAACTAGATCACAGAATTCATCCGGAGCTCTTGGCTTGTACCTTGTCACCAGGCTTGCGGGAGAGGGAGAGGTGTCCAGTGGCGTGAGCAGTAGCCAGGTACGAGGAGACCAGCAGAACCTGTGCAAGCCAGGTGGTCTCTTGGCCACGGTTCCCCTCTTTATACATGGGGGTGGTAGTGCTTCCCTGTCTTCCAAGAGTGAGAGGGAAGATCCCCAAACAACAATGCTGGTGCCCTGGAACGCCCACGGCCGGCTCCCTCTTCGGTGGGATGGGCATGCTTTTACTGGGGAAGGAGCTGGCAGGAGGGGCATCTGGCCTTTTCAGCACAGCGAGGTGGAAAATAGTTCGTAGCAGATGACCCTGCCTGCTCCTCCACATGAGCCCGGGATGCATAGAGCCCGGGAGTCTTTTCTCCACCCTTTGGAAGATCTGAATTTAAACTGCACAACTGGGCTTTTGCTGCTACCACTTTGCAGGGGTTGTGACTAGGGAGTTGAAGACTTGGGCAGAGCGCTCCAGCTGCGTTTGTCTGCAGTTGCCTTCAGAGTGAGACGCTCGTGGAGCTAGTGATATGGTTATTGTTCGAGGCTGTGATACAGTTCAGAGCACCGGGCACTGCAGTGTCCTGCCCACGGAGCTCGTGATGCAGGGTCAGGAGAAGACGAAGCAAGTGAAATGCCAGACAAATGGGGAGTGCTGGGCAAAGGGTAACACCCATGAGCAGAGATGGGCAGTTGGCCCTGCTCATCTATAGAAGGCAGAGGGCAGCGTAGATTTGCACCTCATAGACTAAATAAAACAGAGGGAGATAGTCAGTCTGTCTGTCTGTCTGTCTGTCTGTCTGTCTGTCTGTCTTTCTGTCTGTCTGTCTGTCTGTCTGTCTGTCTGTCTGTCTGGTGTGTGTGTGTGTGTGTGTGTGTGTGTACGTATACATATATACTCATGTATACATATGTGTATACACACACATGCATATGCATGTATACACACAATATATATAATTTTACTCGTATGCAAGTAAAAGTTGCTAGGCATATATATAAAATATAGGTCTTGGGTAATAAGTAAAAGTTGCAAGGCCTACATGCACATATGTGTGTATGTGCATATAGATATATAGGCCCAGCAACTTTTACTTATTACTCAAGACCCACAGACCTGGCAGCCTGACGCTCTGTTGTCTCTGGCGTTGGCACCATCCTGGCCAGAGTTGCTGGCTCCGTCCTATTCCCACGTGCCCCCGGAGCTGCCAATGACTTGACGCCGCCGCGCGGTTCTTAAAGGACCTGGGCTCCATTGACAAGTGTCCAGCGAACGCCATGTGCGCTACCCCGGGGTCACCTCTCTGTGCCGGCACCCCGAGGGCGGATTGCAAGCTGTGAAGAACACGACCTGTGACGAGGGCGCTGCTGCTGCCCCCACTGCGCTCTCCCGCTTTGTCTACCCATGCAGCTCTTGCAGACGAATGGCACCGTCATGGGCATGCATATGGCCCCCCAGTATGCTAATGCATTTATGATGGACCTTGAAGTCTGTTTGCTTTGCAGCTTCCCTCTCGTCCCTCGGTATACCTAAGGTACAGCTCCCACCTTGAACACCTTTGGCACATCGTGGATGACCTTAGGTCCCACAAAACCAGGCTTTTCCTTCTTGAGCTGCTATGAGAGGACATTCATAGTTATCTCTGTCACACAGCTCATGTGGCTGTCTGCAGTCTGGGCACCCACTGTGTCTTCTCCATTGCACGTGAGAATCACGGAGCCCGTAGGAGGCTCTTCTACAGAACAAAAATAATGACTGTTTGCTCTTAGCTGAGAGAAGCAGGGAAATGGCATCCCGGAAGGAAAACGTGCAGAAAGGTCTGCGAGGAGGATGGTTTGGCATGGAACGGCTCTCCTGGCCCTGTCTGCACACATGCGTGCACGTGTGTGGGCACTTGTGTGCTCACCGGCAAAGTTAGGAGCTTGCCAGCCCTGGTGGAGGAGGCCGGGGCCCTGCCCTTTGCATTGCCTGGGCCCAAGGGAGCAGGCAGGCTCTGGTCGTTGACAGCCAGTGCACAGCTCGTGGTGCCTGGGGCAAAGACTGACAGCTCTTTTTCCCTCTGAGACTTCTCTACGTCCCCATTTTCCGGCCACGTCCTTGCCCTTCTGCCCTCAGTGCCCCTCCGTTCTAGACGCCTTCCCCCACTGCACCGAGCGTGTGTTGCAGGAGCTGCGTCTGCCTGCGGGAGCTGACCTTTCCACGGGACCCACTCCTCTCTGCTCGGGTGGCGTGGAGATGGATGCCGCGGGCCGAGGCTGCGTTCCCCAGCCGTCCCGAGAGCACTGCAAGGCCCAGACTCTTCCTCCTCCTCCTCTGCTTCCTCTGCTGCTTCTTCCCCAACCAGAACTCCACCCAGCTGCTGGAAGCGGCTTGTTTTCATTAAACCCTGTTTTTTCAGGGTTATCAGTGGGGTTTAGTGTTTCTGCCTGATGGCAGGGGTTAAAGTAACTTCTGATTGCTGTCAGGTGGAAATGCTTAGTGGTGCAGACCTACCGCCTTCCCTTTCAAGGACTTGACTAATGCAAAGATCCCTGGTGCAAGCAGAGCTCTGTCTATCATAGACGCTCTCATAGTCACATGCTGCTAAATACACAGCACTTATTGATTTTACATTAAAATCCTTTGTAACGATAACTTTCAGTGCTTCTTTACAATCTGATCTTTCGAACCCAAACCTTAGCGTGGAAGCCAGAAGTTCACAAACGCGCCGTCAGGGTTTTAGCTGGCTGCTATGATGTCTGTGTAGCAGACTAATCTGGAGCTTTGTTTGATTTAGGTTTCTGCTGCGTGTTGTGGCTCAGTGGCATATTGCTCCTGATTGCTAACTTCCTCCGTTTGGCCAGAGCCTCGTCTCTTCCCCTCAGAGCCAGGGACCTCTCGGGAGCGCGCGTTCGGTAGCCGTTTGCTTCCTGTTGCATCCTTCGTTCCCTCCTTCCATATCTCTGTTTTTCTCCTCCGAACGCACAAATCCTGTTTGTGAGCAGAGCTGCGTGCACTTTGTGTAATTGAAAATTATTTCTCCTGTTGATAGGGGAAGAGGTAGACATGTGAACACCTCTCCTTCTCTTTTCTCCTGGGCAGCTGATAAGCTGAATTATGTATGAGTCATATTGAACATTTCTGTCTTTTTCAATTATGACCCGAAGCAGCGCAGAAGTACTCTCTCGCCGGCCTGGCAGAAGGGTGAGAGCAAAGCGAGCCGGGGTGGGTTGGAATCAATAAGCTGACACGCGTTCCCAGGAAGGCTTCGGGGACCGTCAGTGGCGCTCTGCGTTACAAATTAATAAATATATTATTGGGTTGTAATGCTCAGCATTACATCGAGCATTACAGGCCTTCCTAAGCAGGTGATTATGTGAAATGTAAGTAGGGAGGATGTGCCATGTGGGAAGAGTTTGGCAGCCTTTCCTGGGCAGAAGCAAGCTGCGTGCTGGAGTCTCCATGCAAATGCTCTCCAGCAAAGCCCTTGCATGCACAGCAGCGTGGCGCGGAGGTCATCGCGTCCTCCTTCTGTCTCGTGTACCCGGCAGCCTGCGTCCTGGTAGCAGTTGCTTACCAATTTCATCCCACAGTGGTAGGGGGAAAGTGAAGCAGGGTCCTTCATCAGCTAGCCATTGGTCCTGGTGGGGAAGTGAGGTGCCCTACCATCTGTCCTTGCTCCCAAGAACTTGGGACCAGGACAGTCCGTTGTAATTTGGGTTCACAGCCTTGATTGGGGTGGCAAGCCCTCTCCGGCCCCTGATTGCGCTGCAGCGCAGGGCGTGCTGTGCCGTATCAGGACAGCACTGGATGCGTGTGCTTAGGGCTCTTGTCTGTGTGGGAAGTGGCTTAAATGGAAGCCATGGTCCATTCCCAGCATGTGTTCACACACGTCTCTCGTGCTCTTCGTCTCAGACTAATCATCAAGCCTGTTCTGAACTGATGGACCTCCTTGCGTACCGCTGCGATGCTCCCGCCACCCAAAAGCAGGTCCCGCTAAGGAAGAGAAGCAAGACAGTTGTGGAGGGACTCCTCACCCCATTGCCTTTAGTACCCAGCTAACCCAGCAGGATAATTTTGCTTGATGGGATTTTGCTGCCAGGCATCCAGGGAGCTCTGGGGCTGTAATGGAGCCCTAGATCCTCGCTGCACTGCAGGGCCCGCAGCGTTAGGGTGGGAAGCACCTCCGTCTCCATGCAATTCGCTGATTAGCGAACCATGTCATGAGTTTAATTTCTCTCGCCATCTGCCAGCTCCAGCCCAGTTCCTGGAATTACCCTGTTTGAAGCACTATAAATGATAAACATTTGACTGTTACAAATGATTTCTGCAGAGAGCTGGATCTCCAAAGGCCTGAAACAATATGTCCTCATTGTAAACACTCATCTAACAGGGGTTTTGCCATTGCAATGGTAAACAAAAGTTAGCTGTGTTTAATCCTTATTTATGCTTGGGTAGTTACAAAAGGATCAGTAGGAACATTGTAGTTTGGCTCCTGCTTGTCTCGTTTGCCTTTCCATTTCCTTGCCAAGAAAAATGTCTCGGTAACTGTTATAAAATCAGAGTAATTAGGGGAGAGAAGTTGGTTCCATTTAAAAACATCTCTCGCTGTATACGTGGCTGAATATAGCAGCCCTGATGTGCGTGCTGCAACTCATTTTAAATGCAAGGAAAGTGCTTTGCTTTGATAGAAGTTCGAATTAGAAATGCTTTGCTCGTCTACCTGGCCAATGCAGCATTGCTGCCTCCTGGATGAGATCCAGGCTTGTTGCCTGGCCTAGTTTTATTTGGCCCCCTCTCATGGGAGACCACGCTGTGATCTCGTAGACTCTGCTCTTGTTCCTCACTCGAGTTCATCGTGTTGCGCTCAAGATTGACATGGTCCTTTGACTCGTTATGAGATACTGGGTTAAGGGGCCTCTGTAATCACTGCACCGCTGAGTCTTGCGGCGCGGTGAGCTGCTCAACTCCATCGCTTGGGGAAGCACGCGAAGATGACCGCAATGGGGTTAGAAACGGAGCCCCCCAGAAGCCTGGTCCTGTTTCGTGGGTGACAGCGAACCGCACATTTGTAATAAAAAGACAAATTGAGATAATTGGCAGCAGAGGGTCCAGTTCTGAGGCCAGGAGGCTTAGTTCATTGCTCAGACTTGAGACTTGTGCTGGCGAGGCGCATGCTTCGCTCCTAAGCAGTCGATTGCCTCACGGTGCTCTGGCAGGTGGAGATGGGAGCTGTGCTGATGGCCGAGTTTCTCTGGCTCCTCATCTGCTAAAATGATGTCTGCAAGGAGGGGTCTTGAAGACGAGGGAGTGCACGGTTTCTTGAAGTTCTGATCGCTGCGAATCACGCCAGTATGGGAGGGCGCTGAGACCTGGCTTTCCGTCGACAGGGCCAATTTGTGCTTAGCGTTTAAGTCATTTTTGTATTGCGTTGGTAAAAGGAGTGTGTTGTATCCCGTGTGCCTCTGAACAGCCGGACACTCCAGGCTCTCCGAGAGGGCCGCGTTTCAGTGATCCTGGTTTGGTATCTGCAAAGCACGGCTGTCTCAGTTTGGCACCTGGATTCTGAGCTCCCCATTCCTCCGTCAGATTAACTGAGAAGTATGGCGGTACTTTAATAGTGTTTTTTAATGATGATGGTTTTCCTGGCTGCAAACGAGACAATTTAGCAGTAATTTTCTCAGCTGAAGAAAGTTTAGTGTTGTCAATCTCCCCTCCAAACATGAGAGTCAGCAGATCTGTAGCATTACGAGACCCAAACGCCATCATTTCCCCCCCTGATCTCTGTTTAAATGATTAACTAATGGTACATGACTATATAATGAATCTGCAATGGCCGGTTCCATCAGAAGACTGCCACATACTGAGGTTATCAGCCGGGTTCATTCCACTAAGTTTATGAGGCAAGAAACACAGCCTTCGAGAAGTATGAAATGCAATCTCACATAATTAATACCTGCTGAATCCCTGGGGAATTTTGCCTTGCTATGCAGATCGTGAGGCCGAGAAGACGTCGACCTCTTTACTTTTAAGAACTCTTCTTTTCGGTCCTGAGCGTCTGCTCCCCGCCAGCACTCTCCTCGCTAGCCCCAGCAGTGGGATCAGCCGTGGGGCAGATAGGTTTGCAAGCGCAGTTACCTGCGGAAAAGTGACTGTTCAAGTTCACTCTCTTGCTTTCAGCAATTCACTTGTGTGAATCCTGAGCCCTATAAGGACCGACTTCAATGACAAAAAACCACTTTCAGCTTTCTCTTTTTTTTGAACTTTCATTATCTCTGCAGAGCCAATACAAAGAAGAGGGTTGCGACCTGGATTATATTCTGCCTTCAACCCGATTGCTTGCTAAATCCCGTACAGTTACAGCTGGGAGCATGTGAATCACCATCCCCAGTCAGACGTGAATCGCACAAGGGATCTTTGGTGGTGCGACTGCGCCTCCTTGCCATCTACATAAATGACAATACTTTTCAGTCTTCCTAAACTCTCGGTGTCAGATTCATCTTGTGCTGAATTCCAAGGACAAATTCCATATTACGCAGAGATAAAAATTAAATCCTTTTATTAGTTTTACATATTCTGCCTTCCAGTTTCAGGGGATATCCCCTTGTTCCTGTGCTACAGGAAAGATGAATGAGATGGTTAAAGGCACCTTCTTTGTACTATTCATTATTTTTACATACTTCTATCACACATCCATCCTATCTTAGGTTAAATAGCTCGGTCTTCTCAGTATCTCTCTCTTCCTACAGTAGCTTTTCCTTTGACTCTTGCCTTTCTCATTGGCAACTTTGATCTTCCTTTATTTCTGCAAAATCCTCTTTTGGGATATTGCAACCAAAACTGAACACATTATCCCAGGTAAGTCGCACTGTGTATTTATATAGCAGCAGCATGATATTTTCAGGTTTTCTCCTTCTCATTATGCATGGTAACATCCTTTCCTTTTTTCAACTTCTGCTGCTGCTGCACAGAGGTCTTCACTGAACTGTCTACAGTCATGCCAGTTATTTTCCCCAGGGGTTACAGTTAATTTAGAGCTCAGTAAGTTGCATCAGTCGTTCAAATTATTCCTCCCAGTGCACGTTACCTTGCACTCGTCAGTGTGGAATTTCATCTGCCGTCGTGTCGCCTGTTCAGCTAGCTTTGTCACCCCTTTGAAGTTCCTCACGCTCTTCTCTAGCCTTGACACTAAGCCAAATAATTTTGTGTCATCTGTGAATGTTGCTTTCTCACTACTTGCCCCTTTTTCCATATCATTAATAAAGATACTAAACAGCCCTGAGCCTCGGGCAGAACCTTCTGGCAACTGCTGTTAATTTTTTTGTGGCTGTGAGTTATCCCTTTGCTCGTTTCACATCTTTTCTCCAGTTCCTGATCCGTGACAGTCGCTCGCTTCTGCCCCGTGATGACTTGAAATCTCGTTAGAGGTTGGGAGGGGGCCGGCGGCAGTCGCGTCTCCGGCGGCCCCAGTCGGGGAGCATGCTTTTGTGAGCACGCTCTGCCTCTTTGTGCCCAGGTCCTTGATTAAAATGTCTTTTACAGCGCGGTGCATCCTGTGACTGGCCTTTGAGGAGCTCCTTGAGGACGGGAGCTGAGGGGCAAAGGAGTGGGAGCATCGTGGCGCCGTTAGCAAGTGCCGGCGGGCGGCCGGGGCCCAGCGTGGCGCTTGGGTCGTCAGCACCGGGAAAGAAACACTGCTGCTTGCGGCCTCGCGCCCGTTGTTCTGGAAGTCATCCTGAGAAACAGGCATCGCAGTCTGCCCAGCCAACTCGCAGTCACCCCTTTAACAGCTGAATGGAGATTTAAAAAAAAAAAATTTTAATTCTACTTAAAAGTAGCCATCTAATTAATTCCTAACTTTGGGAGACCTGAGTAATTGCATCCATAACCCTTATTCAAATGAAAACGCAGCATAATCCCATCAGATTTAAAGCCTACCGGTGTCCATCAGAAGCTGAAGAATAATAACTTCTTATTTCTCTTTGTGTGTTTCAAACTCAAAGACCTTTATTACTGCTCGGATCTCTTTCAAGACGTCCCGTTCTGAGAGCATCTATGGAGAAGCATAGCAGCCTATTATTGACCGATGCGCTTTCTGTAGCTCGTATGTCAGTCCTGCTGATATCTCCTGCTGGCTGATAAAGTTAGTAGTTATTATATGTTTGTAGAGCTTTTGAAGTCTGCCAGGCTATGGAAGAGTCTCCCAAGTCAGAAGCTCATCACTCAGATCATTGGGAGCTAATTTGGACAAAACCCTTGAAAATGCCCCAGGTTTCGTGTCTGTGTTATCCCTGGGGAAGAAGGGGGTGAGCATGGAGAAGGTGAACTTGAAGGTCTTTTCCACTGTCAGAGTTCCCTTCCACTTCAGCTCAGAGTACCGTTAATCTTTTTGTGCTTAATTTTAAAGAGGTATTTGTCACGCGTTAGTTGGCTGTGGGGTAGTTTACATGAGCACGTGTGTGGAAATACAGACATTTAGTGCGGCAACGAGTTTTAGCCACCTGGTACGGTGATGTGTGGGCAGCCCCATGCCCCGTAAATGGGACGTGAGCGTAAGGTTTTCCCTGGGAACTGAGTGGGGAGAAAACCACCCGTGGCAGACCAAGCCACTATGCCGGCAGCTACAAAAGCCCCAGTAAACTCTGCTTATGTCCACTTCTTTATCGTGCCTTCTCGGGTTTGAGCCCCACCTTCTCTCCTCTCCCGGGAAGTTCACGTCCACCGATGAACCGTTTCCAAAGTGCCAGTTTGGAGGCTCACAGTGCCAAGGACTTCGGGAGCTGTAGCAACCACAGCTGTTCAACAGCCAGACCTCTGTGTCTCTCCTTCCTGCGGTCTCTGCCGTACGTGTGGAGAAGACCGTTTCCACCAGCCCTCTGTTTTCACCTTCTCCCTTCAAGGAAAGGTAGGATGCGACCATTCTTGCTGACTGGTCATGTCTCGGGCTCAGCTTAGTACGTTGGCCGTACAGAATAAAAGGAGCTTGCATGAAAGACTTGCCCGTAGTGACTGTTGTAGCACCTCGTTTCCGTGCATCGAGCTCGGTTGCCAGTCTGGGCGCCCCGGTCTTGTTGTTTCTGTCCCTTTTGTCTTTGTTTTTAACGCTGTCAGGACTAGGAAGATCCGTATTGAAATGCAGTATCCAGATGCTGAGCAGGCAAAGTCGTTGAGCCCACCCCGAGGAAGCTGGTGCCAGTCTAGCGAGCTATAGATAAATAGCGTCACACCAAGGAATTGTGGCCCAGCTGTCGTGTTTGTACTGCTGTGTGTGTGCTCACATTCGTTATTTGTGCTCTGTTAGTGCCCAAAATGTGTAAGGCACAAAAATGTTTTAAAATACCTGCACTCTGTAGGCTCTTTTAGAAACCCCACCTGAATGTTAATCAATACATTAATCTTATATTACTAAGACAGCTTCCTCCCTGTCGTGTTTGCAAACTGCTGATTATTCTCTAGGAAATTTCAAAGCTTGGATAATAGAGCAGTTGATTTGTATTGGCACCTCTCACCTGCTCGGTTTCTTCCTGCCTGGAGTTCCAGAATAGCTATTTAAAACTCCTTTGTCACAAGGAAAACCAGTGAGCATGAGGTATTATAAGAACCCTCTTTTCAAGATCTTCTAGCTCCTTGATGAGCCAGGTGGAATGATGCCATGGGAAAACACTGCAGTGCATTCATCTGTCTTGCTAATCCTTGGCTCTGTTGCTTCAATCCCTTTATCACATGGGTCCAGCTTGGATGAAATCTCTCTCCAAGTTCTTGGTTTCTGAGTTCAGTGGAGAAATCCAAATGCCACTTTCGAGCTGTAACCTCATCGCGTCGTAGTCCTGTGAGTGCCCCGCATTGTGGTGCGGGGCCGTCTCCCGAGCTCCCGGCTGGGTATGCAGAGTGGCTCAAGTGACAAAAGCTGCACTAAGCCTTTCGCACGGTGAAGCTGGTGTAATGATCTTGCAGCCACTTCTGTGGCCAGTGGGGTTGTGCAGGATGCATTGCATATGTTGCATACTTCTTCCAAGCCCTGCTTTTTGCTTTCAGACCAGGCAGAGTCGGTGTTAACCTGTCTCTGTCCCTTTGGTTTCACTGGTACCTTTATCACTCCCAACAGAGGAGATTCCTTGGAGAGGGAAGATGGTTGGCCAGGGTGTCGATGGCCAGCTGAGCAAATGCTGGTTGTGTCAAGCACCGTGTTACAGGAAAGGGGATGTGCTAGGGGCATATGTGGCCCAGGAACGTGGAATAACCAGTGTGAAGAACAAAGGCAGAGGAGACTTTCCAGGAAAAGATAGTGAATCCATGAAAGAGCTGGAGAAAAAGCATGTACCACGTCTCCCACACTTTGTGATTCATTGTCATGAACTGGGAGCGCAGAGCACACCAGGCTGTGCCGGGACCACCTCCGTCACGCAGGAGATGCCTCCCAGATGGAGCGCCAAGCTTTCTGCTGGAAACGGTCCAGGCGAGGCAGAGGGATGGTACCGTCTCTCCCAGGAGTGCAGGAAGAGTCTGTCTGTGATCCCAGCTCTCTGGCAAGTCTCGCAGCTCATGAGAAGTTCTCACGTTGGCAACCAGCTGCTCCCTCTTGGACTGCGAGCAAGTGCCGGGGGATCCCTCGGTGACATAGAGCCGTGGTCTCGGATGCGGTGGCCTGGTCCTCGTTCTCCGGGGGCTCGGTGGGTGCAGCCCAGGACGAGGCAGAATCTGCTGCGAGCACATTTCCAATCACTGGCCCGAGGGGGCAGGTTCAAGCTCATCAAGTACTCATGAGGAAATAGCCACTTTGCTTGCATGGGTGAAGGCTGTGGGCATTATCCCAAGTGGATCCATCTGAAACCTGCTCTTCCCAGCCAGGTGATTTGGGGTCCTGAATTTGATGTGGCAAAGCCGTGTAACACTGGTGACACGGGGGGTCCAGACCTCACCTGCAGCAGCAGTATTATCCCATGGGAAAATGAAGATGGCTTTCTTTGCCAGCAGGGCAGAGAGCGCTCACCTGATCAGCACGGAGCACGCCTGCCAACATCGCTGCCTCTGTCCTTCACGTGCTTGTTGTGCCGATGAAGACGTTGTCGCTGATCAGATGACTCGCATCAAGGCTCATGTTCAGTAAAAGTGAACAAGTTCCTCTTTCCTTTACGCTGCAGCTCTCTGGAGGAAGAGAAAGGAGAAGGACACAGAAGGATTCATGTTTTTACTAATTAGACATTAAAAGTGATGGAAGTGTTAAAAAAAACTATAGCTGTTGCCCCAGGCATGAATTTACTAACTTTAGTTTGTTGTTCAGTTCGGTTCATTGATCTTGTCACAATTGATGTTTCATTAAGTTGTGACTGCTGTAGAAATTACAATGCACAGATGTATCCGAACTGCACATCTGGGTGCTCCCAATGTGTTAATTATTAAAGAAAACTGCTCTGTATCCGGCCATCCTCTGTGCTCCAAGTGCCAGCTGACAGCTTCTATTACAGGGTATGTCCCCACAGTAGGTTGGTGCCCGAGCGAGCTCACATAATGGGGTCAGGACAGCCCGGAGGAGCGGGATGCATTACCCTGGGGAGAGCCTGGCACTAACAAGGCTGTGCTGCTTCCAGTAGCCAAGGTCCCCTTCCCTCTGCGTGGCACCACATTGCCATGTAGACGTAGCCATAGGGTTATGTGGCTAGGAGCGAAGGGGTCTTGCATCAAGTTGCTTTTTCCCCTGGTTCAGACTGCTGGCTCTGGGTGTCGCAGCGACTACGTACTGGCGGACGTTAGCTTAGGGCCGCGGTTCTCAACCTCTTTGGACTGGAGGTGCCCCATCGCTTCTGCGAGCTGAGCAGCACCCGACTGCTGTCGATATTACAATGCTTTCCTGCCTGCCGAGGGGCGGGGGATTGGCCAAGCTGGGACAAGCCCGAGCCTGCACTTATCTGCGTGTCTGCTCGCACCGCAAGTCGCCCTTCCGAGGGTCTGGCAGCGCCCGAGCACCGTGGCCTCCTGATCGGGAGTCGCTGGATTAGGGCTTGCAACTGCTCCTAGGCTGCTGCATCTGCACCTCTCCCTGCTTGACCTTTGTCTGCAAGGAGAGACGGGGTTATGTCCTCGCTCAGTCATGCGAAGTGAGTCAGGTTCACAAGGGCTGCCTGAACTTTGGGCGCTGGGGTTTATGATTTAAGTCGGTGCTGCTCCTTGCGTTAATAGCTTTGATAAGGACAGGCATAGGGCAGCACCTTTTATCTCGGAGGGGTCTGGAGCCGTCAGAGCAGCTACCTTTGGGCTGAAAAGCAGCAGCACTGCTCACCACTGTTAGCGTCAAGCAGTCGCTTGACCCACCCCCCTGCCTGCTCCAAATTATTTTGGGGGCTAGTCTTTGCAGGATAATCCCACAGCCTTGACGAGACGTGAACCTGTCCCTGGCCGTGTTCGCTGACAAACATCACGTTATCTCCAGCGTGGTAGGGCCAGGCTGGCACGGCTGCAGTCATGGTCGGCGGGGTGTTAGTTAGCACCGTGCTTTGTGTTTGCGGTCTAGCTTAGAGCAGTTTTCCAGGACAGATGCCCTCTCTCCCCCAGCCCACAAGCATTCAAAGCAGGGTGCACAATGTCACCTTTTGAGTGGACATCCCCGGTTTGTCCTTCAATGCCACAGATCCAGAAACTTGGCTGGCAGATGGAGGGGCCGCGCTGTTCTTCGTCTGACCTCCTGCATGCCAGGTCTATGCCAGTCTTTTCCCAGAAGCGGGATTAAGATGCATCTCTCTGAAAGATATGCAATGTCATCGTGAGGACTCCCAGCGACGGTGCGGTCACTGCTGCTCCTGCGAGGCTGCTGCAGTGTTTAATTACCCTCACAGCCAGGAACTTGCATCTTATTTCGAGGTTGAATTTGCCTAATTTCAACTTCCAACTATTGGATCCAGTTATCTTGCTGCTGTCTGAGAGAATGAAGAGCTGCCTCTCGGTGGGAACTCTCTTCCACACATCACCAGCTCATCTTTTCAACTCTCTGCTCAGTGAGCCAAATTGATTTCGCATTGTCTGGCTTGTGTCCTGGCCCCTGGATTGTTTTTTGTGGCCCTCTCTTGAATTCTTCATAGTACTTGGATGCTCTTCTAGCACTTCTCGAACTTCCCGCGATAGTCTGGCACGATTCTGCTGTTGTGGTGTGCCGTGCAAGAGCATCCCCCACTTCTCCTGGATGGTCCCCTTGTCGTGCCAAGGATGGCACTAACTTGGCTTTGCACTGAGGGCTCGTGCTGCAGCCCGTTCAGAGTCACTGCTTTCCCTTCTCCCATCCTGCTAGGCAGTCTCCTTTCTTTGCCCCCACTGCCTGGTAACTACCGGAGGAATGAAGTCACGACGCATGCTTCTCCAGGGAGTGCCTGGTTTTCAGGTGGATCTTGGTCTGTGTACGAGTGGGACCACATGATGTGGGAGTGCTCAGAGCAGGGGTCCAGACTCAATGGACCAGGACAGCGTTCCTCTTGTCTCACTTTTGGCTGTATTCAACTGCAGCCTGTTGTGCTGTGTTGCCCCTTGATGGCACGGTTCGGTTCAGTTTTCTCTGTGACTGCAGCCCGTGCTCATCCCTCACCGCCTTTCCCGTCTTCCAGGATCCTCGGGCAGGGACCGCAGCTTCTCATATCGTGCTATACCAACTATGGGGAGTGTTGCAGTGGCCTGCATTGAAACAGACCCAAGATGTTTGAATTCCCTCCCTCTAAGGACAGTTCGCTGGGTCACTAGGGCCCGCAGGCATCGCTTACGCACCATCCAAGTGACAGGTCTCGCCTTGTCTAATATCTTGCCTGTCTGACAGAAGCACTCGTGGAAGCACGGACGGCAGCCAGGGCTGCATCCCATGGCTTGCGACATTTCCTATATGCTGAAAAAGAGCTGGGAACACACGGGGCCATGCCTCTTGGTGGCTGTCGGCAGCCCGTGAGGAGGGGAGCCTGCCACCCGCTCTACGCCCTGCAGCAGCCGACAGGAATGAAGGTCCACGCTAGGTGCAAGCTAAACTTCCAGCCTCCCTGTGCTGAGCCGAGCGATGGAGACATCAGCAATAACAGGGCTCTGAGCCAGCTGCAGGAACCTCTGGATCCTCCCTGCCGTGGCTGCCTGGAGCGTTTCTCTGCATGGCCTGCCTCTTGTCCACAAACACAGCACGTCTGTGGTCACCCAGCTGGACTTCTCTGTGGCCCTTGACACAGCTGACCAGCAAGGGCCAAATTTTATAACAGGAGGTTTGTGCCTTGTCCACTGAGATGGCCAACTCATTGGGTTAAGGGCAGAGTTTCGTATGTGTCTGCACTACCTGTAGCCCAGCGGGACTTTCCTTCCTCTTGAGGCCCTTTGACGATAACTGCAGCACAAGTATTAAAAGGCAGTAACCCAACCCACGCCCTCTCTCCAAGTCTCAGCAGGGCCAACCAGAAATGCCTGGAAATGGTTCAGGTCCTCCCTGGATGCTGCTCAGCTGTACCCTGTTGTACAGACGGCGTCCAGCTCTGCCTGACCTTTGCATCAAACATTTAGCGCTGTCCCGGAGCCAGGTTGGTTAAAGCTCGAGCGGGACAGGCCCGTAGCGATGCTTGTCCGATTGGATCACGTGCCGCCCCTCGTATCTCTCTCTGCTGGGGGCATCTGCTTTCCGCTTGCAAAGTCGGACTCTGGCCACTTCTGCTGGAGGCCACGTTAGCCCCAGTGGCAGCAAGCACCTCCTTTCATCACCGCTGCCCAGAAGGCTACACCGTGTCCCACCAGGTTGGCCACAGCGGGGCACGCATTAGCAACCTCTGGGCTTGGTTCTTGCTGTTTTTTGGTGCTGAAATCAGGCTGCAGACTGTGAAAGCACATGGCTAATGCATAGCACAACAGTCACCTTCTTGGCAACTCAGCTGCAGCCCTGGAGCCAACCAATTGCCCCTGATGCTCCGCTCTCTGCATGGCTCCCTGTTACATTTCAGCATCCAAGCAAATACACCTGGCCTAACCTTCCAGCCCCCATGGGACTGTTTTGAGCTACCTGAGATTTCTGTCCCTTGCTCTCTCCCATGCTGAGACCAGTTCAGATTGATTTCCCGTTGCTTCTTGGAGCAGCTCGTTCTGGACTGCACGGGAGACGTGCCTCTGGACTTAGCCCCAAGTAAAGCTGGAGTTGGTTCACAAAGTAATTGAAGCTGAGCCAGTGTGCATCATGCAAGCTGCGTCTTTCGCCCATCCCTAATTAACCCTTTTCAGAAGCCCTCTTTGTGTGTGCAGTCAGCTATTTAGTGACTAAAAAGTGGGGCATTAAAAAGAAAAGCAGTGAGTGTTTAACAAAACTGTCTGGAACATAAGTTAAGTCACAAAACTTGACAGCTCATCTTCTCCAGCTTCCTAACAACGATGTCACTAATACTCATTCAAGCATAGAAGTGAAATGCCTTCTCTTATCACTTAACCTTTTCTTTTATGGTGCATGTTTAAAAAAAAATGGCAAGCAGCCGTGTACGTTAGCGCTGCTATTCTGAGGCTGACAAGTGTTGTTTTTCTGGAGGTGAAGAATGAATCTGCAAAATGTGCGCATCACCTAGCAATTAGCAATCTCATGCACGTTTCAGTTTAGCCAGACGCGAAGAGCCAGATTCGTGGGAACCGGACCTCTGTGCCAAATGATGAAGGATGAACTTGTCCTCGTTGTCACGTTAATTGCTGATCTTACAGCTATCGCGGAAGAGTAGGTAACCCGGCCCAGCCAAGGATCTGTCTCCTCCTGACCCGCTGGCAGGAGTTATCCCATGCTCTGTAGCTGCGCTGGCGGAGGGTTTCTGTTGAGCAACCGGCCCATGTGATGCTTTCAGCATTTTAAAGGTTATTTTGACATTTATTGTAGTAGACCATTTTATCTTCAAGACACTGGTGACAGATGTGTCTGAAAAACTCTGATCTCTGGAGCTGAGGATGCGTGGTTAACTGCCAGCGTCTCTCCTGTTATGGCTGAACTAAACACAACAAAGTTTGGAGGTTTTAACCTGGGGGTTAGTTCTTCACCCAACGCAGAAAGGTGATGAAAGTAGCAGTAACGAGCATCGCTCCAGAGCCAGCTGCAGCTGGCTTTCCACCAAGTACCACTTCAACGTGCAGGCCTGCAGACAAGTTAGTGTTCATCCAAAATCAAGCACCAACTTCTGTCTGGTTGACAATTTTTATCTTCAGTCCACTGGTCGGCTGTCATAGCCGACTTCCCCCTGCACAAAAGGAGCAGCAGTGGTGTATGAACCGCTCACGGTTTGGGTGGTTACAGAGCCATGCTGTGTTTTAACAGTGAGCTGTCCACAGGGCTTGATGCTGATGCTTTTCGGGGAGGAAGGGCGGTGCCATGCCTGTGGCAGCTTCCATTGTTTTGGTATGTTTAGTCTCGTCGGGTGGTCGCACAAGAGCCTGCCTTTTTCAGCAGGGCTGTTTGTGTGCAGCAGTTTTCACGAGCAGGCTTTTCAAGCGTCTTTGGATTCGTGGAGCAGCGAGGAAGCACCCGCCTGTGTCTGTGACTTCCTTCCGCCCGCAGTAACAGCCCCCCTCGGGTTTGACACCACTTGCATCGCAGAAACAGAAGCCCCTTTCATGTGAACACGATGGAGACTCGAGTGTGCTGGTGCTCAGGATCCATCTGCCAGTCACCTGATACACTCATCACCGTAGTAGTGAGGTGCCATGCACATAATTAAGAATTGCATTGTATCTGTCCCGAAGATTGATGTTCCTCCTTTCCCTAATCCTCCTTTCCACATGGGACTAACTCAGCAGCTGTCTTGCAGCAGAACGTGCTGGACTGCCGGCTGCCACAGCGAGCAGGGAAGGCCTGCCGACCGAGCCAGGCTTGTGCTGTCTGAGGAGTGTCGGGATGTCTCACAGGCAGCGGCAGGACCGAGGGACCTGGGCTCCTTGCAGCTTGTCTGCATGTGTCGGGCACTCACATTGTTGTTCAAATCGCACTAGTTACCAAATGCCCCCGGGCTGGAGGCTGCTCCACACCCTGCCGGCGCTGCAGACGTGCACACGCTACAGAGCTGCGGCGCCCGCTCACGAGCCCAGCGTGAGACCAGAGCATTGGTGGAGGCAGACTGGATGCAGGCAAGGAGCACGGGGTCATGTCAAGACCAACACACTCGGGGGAAAGCAGGGGCTGCAGGCCAGCCTCCGGCTGATTTCTGCCCAGTGCTTGCAGCAGAGGGGAGGAGATGTTCATTTGGTTGTTTTCAGGGGGAGAGGGGCTGTGGGGACACTCCTCCAGACTCGAGGGGAAGCAAGCACAAGGCATGAAGCATCCATGGGAGAGCAGAGAGGAGTTGGTCTCCTCGTTGCCTGCCAGAGATGGTAGGGCAGGAAGGGAGGTGGTTCGCCTGTTGGTCTGAAGACGGGTAGAAGGCAGAGTAGATCTGCACTGTTAGACTCCCTGAATAAGATCACACAGAGAGAGCGCGCACGCGCAAGCTTTTGTAAAACCAGGTTCACTTCCTCAGGCTAGGGATAGGCCAGGAAGACCTTGCAAAGAGAAGACGCACAGTCTGTGTTTGGGGAGCTGGTGAAGAGATGCAAAGAGAGGGGGCAGATTTGAGGGGCTACGTTTGGTCCAACGAAGGGCTGATCGGGGCTGCAGAGGCAGTTCGCTGTAGTGATATGGGAGGTGACGACGGCCTGGAGCGGAGGGGTCAGCGGTCTGTAAAGGGGGCCAGGAGAAATCTTAAACACTGCCAGGATCTGAGGACCTAGAGAGAGGGAGAAATGGAGGTTGAAGCTCAGGCCTCCATCTGTGCAGCACTGAGTCGGTCTCGTCAGGAAGGAAAGCTGCTGGGTGCTTTGCACAGAAATCGAGCAAGCGAGCATCTTTCCCATCCGCTCCTGTGGGTCGCTGCTTGGCTTGGTTTGCTCGGTGCTCGTTCCTCGCAGCCTGCTAGCACATTTTAGCTGAACACGGATTGAAAAGGGATCAAGAGGCCCTGTCTTCTGGTGGCACCGAGTGCTGGATACCTGCAGCACGTGGTCAGCCAGCACGATGCCCTCCCGCAGGCTCCTTGAATGGAGATGCCTTCTGCCAGACTGTGGGGCGGCTGGTGAGTGCTCTGTTGGCCCGTGTCCCCCGTGGCGTGGGCAGCAGCCCAGGGTGCTGTTCTGGGGCCAGACAGGTCCAGCGACCGGTGGATAAAACCATCTTGCCCAACTGCTGCAGTTCTCCCTGTGCCGTGCACGCCCAGTCCGGTGCCCTCACCAGCCTACCCCCTCGTGAAGTACACGGTGCCCTGCAGACAGCCCTGCTTGTGTGATCGGGATGCTGTGGCCTAATGCCACAGCAATGGGAGCCATCACCCGGGAATGCTTCCATTTCTGTGCATCGTTGCAGCCGAAAGAGTATTTCCACGGGGCTGCTTAGCTTCTTCCCTCGTTTCTGCCGCGCTGAAGGAGTTAAACACCAGGGAAAACTTTGGAGGCACTGGCAACTTGCAGTGACGGGGACACGAGCATGGATGACAACAGCCACCCAGAAAAATGTGACGGCTCTAAATTCTTGGGCAGTAATTGAGCACGGATTAGCACAGATCTCCTGAAATGTTGTGGAGTGAATCACTGGTGACTGGCTTTACAGTTGGTGTAATCTGACATTTACTTTCCATTGTAAATACAGAAAGCGGTGCTGAAATGTGAAAAATGGGATGTGTCATAAAAGTTACAGCCTCCTCATCAAATTTAGTGCATGTTTCGGAGACACGGGCAAACCAAATGAAACTGGGGCTCGGTTGCCTCTTGGTATAGTTAAGACATTTGCAAATAAGAGGCTGAAATATAAAGCGGCCTCCTGTTGTCCGTCGATTTGCGATGGTCAAACATCAGCATAATTATCAAGTGGGCTCGTTCCGCTCGAGTGCCCGTTGCCTGCAATTGGCTCCGCATCTGTTGGCTGCACACTGCAGGTTTCCACGGAAACTGCATGTACCACTACCTGGGAATAATTGAGAGTGACAGCTGTAATGAGGGAATTTGGGGCAAATTGGGTAAATATTCGTAACCAGATTACACTGATAAAATATTTTCACAGCAGATAAAGACATAACTTCCAGGCTTAAGGAGCTCAAGCTGAAGAGGAGCAAGGGGAGGCTCCAGTGGGGTGAAATCCGGGGACGAGGATGTTAAAGCCTGTAACGAATCCCTGGTGTTTCAGAGCCATGTGTGAGAAAGTTGGATTGTGCACGCCGCCTCCGGGGCCCGGTATCCTTTGTCGTTGTGGTTCTGGGGGCAGGGGACTGAAATACATGAGCGCTGAATCTGGAACCACCGTGCAGGCCAGGAAGGAGCACCGCGGACCCTGCTGCATGAAATGCAGATGCCTCTTCCTTGCTGTATTTGGGGATTGGTCCTCACCCGCACGCACCGGGGGGCCCAGAGTTTAACAGCTATATTATAACCCCCAAATCCCGCCTCTTTACCCCTGAGAAAAAAGTTTGAGGCAGCAGCTTAATATTCAGAGCACTCCTGTGCTCCGCAACGTCATCTGCATTAGCTGAAGCAGAGCCCGTACCAGTTTCCCCTTCCTAGCGGAGAACAATTTGTGTGTGATGGAGAGGCAAAGCCAGCTGGTTGTAACAGGATTCGCTGTAATCGCTGCTCACAGGCTGTAGACTCGTATTTGCGTTGGGTTGAAGTGACCTGAAGAATTCCCATTGCCCGTCCCCGAGTAGGTTGTCTCTTGCACTGAGCTCGCAGAAGAAACGTATGCAGTCATGTCAGCAGGAGATATTTGTGCTCTGTGTTAGCCTAAGGTAAAAACCCGTGGTGGCTGCAGCTTCTGGAAAGGCTTATGCTGAGACATCGTTAGTCCTGTGCAAAATTAACTGTCCTTTAAAAACCCCCTTTTCTTTTTTCCTGGCAGCCCCTGTTCTCCCGGTCAGCGGTGTCGGTGTGCGTGCCCTGCAAAGGCCAGGGCTGGAGTGACCTGGAGGAAGGGAAGGGGCTGGGGCTGGGGCTGGCGGCCTGCTCGCTGTCAGCCCGGCACGGGTCACACCGGGCTTTGTGTTCCTGATCATCTCTGAGCAGCAGCAGGAAGCTGGGTCTGTGGCTGCATCTGTGGTTTGGAGAGGGGATGCTAATTAATGAAGCTGAGTTTTCTCCCTTGAAAACAGTGAACTTTAAAAACTCCCAAATCTCGAGTGTTGGTAGGTTAATTGGATGGATAAATTTAGCAGCGGCTTGTCTCTGCCTCTCCGAACGGGGTAATGCCACCGTCCGTTACTTAAAGGTCTCTTGTGACGCGATGCGGGGGTCGGGGTGGACGCCTGCGCTCGCAGCCAGGCAGGGATGCCGTCGTTACTCTGCCTGGGGAGTGGCGCGGGGCAGCGCAGGGCCAACACCTGCCGGCAGCCCCCGTTGCAGCAGCCGACACGCGGGGCGGAGGGCAGGGGCGCGGGCCGTGCCTGCACGAAGAGGAGGCTGTCCCGCTGTGCACTCAGCAATTCGGTAGTCACCGCCCTTGATTAAAAAGCCAGACCGCTCCGAGGGCGTTGAGCCTGGTGTGCAGAGCAGCGCCCCTTTACACTTTGCAGGCCTTTGTTTTCCATTTTCTTTTCTTCCCACAGAGCGTGCTGTGCTGCTAACTGACATGGAGTTGTCAAATTTGATAATAAAGGAGGTTTTAAACGGGAAGAAATACGCTTGTTCAAGTCCCACTCTGTTGAGGATGCCAGCGCCTTGTCAGAGTGAAATATGTAAGAGAAGCTGAATGGCTGAGCGCCTTCCATCTGCTCCCGAATCTCCCAACGATAATCAAGAATGATGAAAATTGTTTCTTCATTTTTGACCCCTAACCAACCTGTTAGCCTCGTGTCTATAGAAGGAGGGAAGTCTCCGACTGGACATAAATTGTCATGCCACTTGGGATCACAACTCTCCTATCAATATTCGAAGTGGAAGGGCTTGTGTCGTCACAGCTGAAGTCTCTAGTATTCGTAAGGAGAAATCCGTAGCCGGAAGACTTGCTAGGCAGAGCCTTTATAGCATCGTACAGATCTTACTCTGCCTTTTCTTGTAGCGAGTGACATCCTTTGGGGAGAACAACAGACGCGTTCCCCCGAGAGCGCAGCGTCAGCAGAGAAGTGCTCGTTCCCGGGAGTCTGGGCTGTCTCTGCAGGATGGCGGGGTGGCCCTGGTAGGTCCAGCTGGCATTGCAGCCAGTCGGCCACGTGGCCTCGTCCGCACCGTGAAGGCTGTGTTCGGGTCCGGCGCCGCCCCCACCTCCTCTCCCCCCGCTCTCCTTGCTCCTTTGTCCCTTCCAGGCCCCTTTGGGCTTGTTTCGCACTGTTCCTGTGTGCCCTCCTTCCACGTGCCCAGCTTTCTCCTGCACTCGTACGTATCCCCCACCCACGTCTCTCCCACCTCCAGGCCCTGTGCTTCTCAGTCGTTCTGCACAAATACTTGCACGTGGCTGGCCGTACATGGCCCACTTTTACTCATTGCAGCCCTCCTCCCTCATTTCCCTGTGCCTGCTCTTTGGGACTGTAAACTCGCGGGGGAGGGACATGCACGCGGTGTTTTTGAACTGTGCAAACCCCAGTGTAAAGTTACAGAGGTGGGCAATGCCTCACACCTACGTGGAGGAAAAGTCTGACTACAGATGAGGAGCCTGGGGCGAGGGAGCAGCCGTCACCCATGCTTTCCTCTCCTCATCTCCGCTGCAAGGAGGAACGTCCCGGGCAGTGTTGGACCCAGCTGCATCCCCCCACCGTCCTGTTGAGGGCATGGTGGGTTCTTGTTGTGCGGACGTACGACCCCGTGGACCTGCCCGGACTTTCGGTGTGGCTCAGCGGTCGTTCCCCTGGCCGCCGTTTGTCTGCCCAATTCCCTGCACGCCTGGAAGTCGCTGCAGTAACTCTCCGTGGCAGAGCTCTGCCGCAGTGAATATCCGAGGCAATAAAGAGAGGAGGGTCATGGGAGTCTGAAGCTTATCCCTGCTGGGAAGAAGTTGGAAATTAGCAACCTGCTGAGGGAGGCCATTTGCTTGGGACAGATTTACAGGACTCTGAATAGTCGGAGCAGGATTAGTTGGTGGGGGGAGCCATCAAATACCCTGGCTTGCGTGAGCTGAACGTTTCTCATGGCGGCATCACTCCTGGTGCACTGACGCAGCAGCAAGCGGGCATCGGTCGTCCCCGTGGTCCTGCGCGAGAGCCGCTCGCCTGCCCCAGCGCCGGGTGCTGCGCGGCACAGCAGGGTCCTCTGCCCTTCTGGGAGGATGGCGCACGACATCCGGTTAAGGGGAGGCTGCTGCAGAAGTGCCTGCATTTCCCGAAATCCCTTCCTCGGCCAGCTGCTGGCATTCAGGACAGGGGCGTTGCCCCTCATTTAAACCCATATGTTAACCTAAGGGCAAACTGGCCTGTTGATGTCCTCGTCTGTCAGCAATGCTGAAGGAAGTGTTGTGTGCGAGGGGCCGATGCTGGCGTCCGTGCGTGGGGCTGCGGGTCTCTGTTGCTGCGCGCCGTGGGCATGCGGGTCACGCTGCTTCTCTAAGCCTGCTCTCTCCGGCAGCGCGTCTTCCCAGGCTTGGGACGCTCGGGAGCCCGGCGGCTGGAACAGCCCGTGCCAGGTTTTGCAGGAGGTGGGGAGGCTAATATGAAGCTAGTGATTGACTTGAGGGGCCTCGTTCACCAAGGTGACCTGTGTGTGGTAATTAGTGATTGGTGATGACAGCCCAGCCTGCGTTGGCGTGTGCATTTCAAGGGCTGGACTGCAAATGGTAGAGCCCTGGCCTTGCAGCAGGGCCTGGCGTTCACACAGTGAAACCCTGTTTATAATCCTTGCCATCTCTGGTCAGCGCTGTCTCCTCACTGGTGCACAGCGTGCCTTTGGGCCTCGCCTGGATAGATCCTGTTTGAGAGCCAGGCGGACATGGGGCAGCAGGGGAGAGGCTATCAGTTTGCTGATTAATCTTCTCTCTCTGCTTCCCGTGGTGGCATGTTTCACAGCCGCCACGGCTACCTCTGCTTCTGCAAAATGGAGCGGAGCCTGGAGGGCTCTCGCTGTGCGTTAAAGCACTGGAAGTCCCCACGCGGCGCCTGTTATCGAGGTGTTGCTGGCTAGCGTAGACGGGACCTGCGAGTTCCCTGTGCCATGACATGGTGCATTCATCGTAGCGGCGTTGTCGCTGTTGCAGGCAGGCTACAAAGCATTTCCCGTCTCATTCCCCACATGTGATCTAGCGGAGGCCCCGGGAGCGCATGCTCTTTGATCTGCTGCGTCGCATCTGCCTAACAAGATAAGCAGAAGACTCCCACCTCGCCAACTTCTGGTTGTCATATACTGACACCTGTACTTTGGCAGTCGCGAGCTAAACCCATGCACTTAAAGCATTACACGAGCCTTGCTCGACACGGAGAAAGCTGTAGGCTGAGCCCTGCTTTAATTAGAGTTGGTAAAACTCCTCGATGCTCCTGCTGTGCACTGCTGTAAACACTGCCTGTGCGTGCAGCGCCACGGCCAGGAACGGCTTTGCGGGGCAGGTGCTCCTCGCCAGGCGGCCATTGAGCTGGAGATCGTTGAAAAAGTGACAGGTATTTTCGGAGCAGGCGGGCAGCCGGGCTGCTGCTCCTCTGGCCTGGAGCGCAGGGGCAGCAGGAGGGAGCGGCAGGCAGACAAGCAGCACTGGAGACCCAGCCCAGCTTCCTCCAGGGAAACATTTGATGCCTGCTGCATCCCGTCTAGTTTTAAATGTCCTGGGTGATGGGGCTCGATACCAGGGGATTTTCTGGGTGCTGACCACCCCCAGCTTTCTCCCTGAACAACTTTAGCTGTGACATGAGTTAAAGCTGCCCGGTGGCACTTATTTGCCCCTTAGGTGCAGGAACCCGGGGAAGTCTGTGTGTAAAACCCTGTTCACGTCAGTGCAAACCAGCCTCCACCCCGCAGCCCACTGCCTGCTGCCAGCCAGAGCTCGGTCACCTTGTTTCTTGCCTTGCTGCTATTTCCATTTCTGCTCTCCCCCCTGTTTTTGGGCTCCTTGGCCTCATGGGCTCTTGCTTGTTCCTCAGTTCTTTTTTCCAAAGGCACCGTCAGCCGCTGCACCGCCATATTGCCAAGCTCTAGGGCCTCCTTTAATGCTTTTGACTGGTATTGCATCCTCTTGTTGCGTGCCAGGGACTGGGTCCTTCTGGCCTGGCTTATGCAGATATTCCGGTGCTGTTTGCGAGCTCGGGGGTGCGCACGTGAACCCCCCACAATTGCTCTCCTGCAGTCTGATGCTCCTGTGCTGCTGCATCCATGAATTCATTGCTTTGAAGGTGAAGGGGGGGCCCCTTGTGACCGTCTCATCTGGTCTCCAGCTTTAAGCCAGGACAGAGGACTTCCCTGCATTAATCCCTGTTTGAAATAGTGCAGATATTTTAGGAAAGCATCCAGTCTTGATTTCAACATGGCCAGTGATGGATAGTCCCCCTGCCCCTTGGTTAGCCATTCCACTGGTTAATTATTAGCAGTGCTAAAAACATGCCGCTTGCTTTTAGTCAGAATCTGTCTGGCTTTGGACTCGACCCAGTGGGTCTCGCTGCACGTTTGCAAGCGAGACCCCGGAGGCTTTTCTCAGCACTGTGATTGCCATCCCTTGGCCCTCTGTGTCCAGTGTGCAGATTCAGCTCCTTGGCAGTCACCGGGAGGCAGGTTTTCTGATCCTGGGCTGTTCTCCTGCCTGTTCTTTGGATCCTCTCCGGGTTATTGCCAGCCTTGAATTGCGGGCACGCGTCTCTCGTAGCAGTTGTACCAGGAGCAGCAGATCATCCCCGATCCTCTGTGCCATCCCCCTGTGAACAGGATTGCATTAGCCCTTTGGCCGCGGTGTCTCTCGGGGAGCTTGCGTTCAGCTGGCTATTCACTGTGACGCCCGCATTTCTTTTCACAGCTGCTGCTTCCCGGGATCTAGTCTCGTGTCCTCCCAGCATGGCCTCCCTTCTGTGCCCCTCGGTAGGAGACTTCACGTGCTGTTTTCTGGTCTCCACCGTAGCACGTGACCCAGGTTGCGTCCCCACCTGTCGGCACTTTACCACTCGCCCCTCGTGAGGATCTCACTCCCCTACTTCGGTCCCCCCTGTGCCGCATCTGTGCAGCCAGGGCTTCCTGCGTTCAAGCTGCTCTTTTCTGTCCCAAAGACGTCAGTCCTGGGTGCCTTCCCTTTGGCCTGATTTGACTATAAAACTTTGTCGGTGGCACTTCGACAAGCATTTCCTCAGCCCGAGTCCAGACAGCTGGCATCCTCCCCGGTGCTTTTCTTTCGTTGTGGAAGTGCAGCGCATTGGCATTGCATTGCAAGCAGTCTGGGTTTCCTCCAGCCTTTCTGGCCTGGGCGCTCTCAAGATGTAGCCTTCGCCTCTGTCTTGTGGATAATCTCAAGACAAGACCAAGCCTCCACGACAAAGCTCACAATAGCTCTTCTTCTGAAAGAGCGCTGTGCTCCCGCCTTGACATTTTGAGCGAGCATTCACCCCGAGTCAATGCTAACACAGATAGACCGTCTCCTTTTAAAGCAGGAACTCAAATCGCTGGAACCATCGTGCTCGGAAAGGGCCTTTATCCCTCGGTTGGTTTTTCATTACTTTCTGTGCCTGCGATCTGATTGCTTTGTACATTTTACAGAGGGGCTCGACTCAGTGTCCTAAGAGGCCCCTTCTAGTCGCGTGTGCCTATATTAATAAAGAGGGCTGTAGGATCTCCATAATAACAGGCGCGCGGCACTTCCCTTTCTCGGTAAGACCCTCCTGCTGCACCTCCTCCCTTCGGCAGCCCGGCGTGTCCTGAGCGGCTGCTCGTTTGTGGTGGAGGGTATCATGAAGTCAGGAAGCTGATCCCGTCCCTAGTGGCCTGTGTTATCCTTGTTCCCCTGAATATGGGATGTTTTGCCGTGACCCCTCTTCATGGTTTCATTATGGCCTTTGCAGACCTGCCCCAGAGAGAGCAGGCTGCAAAAACCACTTTGGAGGTGCTGATGCTGCCAACCAGCTCCTGTAGTAATGGGCTGCTTGGCAGGCAGGTCAGAGTCCGGACGCCCTCCCGGGTTGTGCTCTTGCCTTGTGCCTGCACTGACACGAACTCCTGAAATGCCCGGGAGGCTGCTTATTTATTTATGGGGGCACAAAGAAAAGCCCTTTGTCACATCCACGCCCTTTGGGTGTAGGCAAGGCATGCCTTCACGCTTTCCTTTTGGGAATGTCAATATTGGTTTTTCAAATGGCTAGCAGAAAAGAGAAATTCAGATCACTGAAAAAAGTAGGTTTGGTTTAGGAAAAACAAATGGCTGCATCGAAAATGTGCCTGGTTTTCGCGTTTTCCAGCGCGGTTGCAGGGTGTTGAGCACTCGTGTGCCCGTGGGGAAAAGGTAATGAACCAGGTTGGTTCCTAGCAGCTCTTGTTGCAGGGGCGAGCAAGCTGAGCCGTCTCAAATTAGGATTCTGGCGTGTTGCTTCAGTGCTTGAATAGCTGGGATCACGTGGGGGCATTTGCAGAAGAGGACAAGAGAGCTCTCCTCCACTTTCTGGCAAATGATCACCGCGCATCTGAAGTGTCACATGGGCTTATTCAAATCGGAAAACAAAAACGGGGGATTCGGTAATGAGGGTTTTGCTCTGTGTCTGGAAGAAAGCCTGTGGAAATATTTCATATCGCATACTTCACAGGCCACAGTGACTGGCAATTCCTGATTTTAACCTCTCCGTGAAACTGCAAATGCCACGCCGTACAGCAGGCACAGTGGTCAGCAGGTCACTGATTGCCTGTGGAGATCTGCCTTTGCAGCCCTGTTTGTGATGCCCTGAAAATCAAAATAGGGATGCTTCACACTTGAATCAGTGTTGATTTTTCCCCTGATGCTGATAAGTGTGCAGATATTAAAGTGAAAACATCCGTGACTCCTCTGTCTAATGGGTGAGAGATGGAGCAGATGGAGTACTTTACCAGAGGCCAGGCCAGGACAGGCTTTTCATGGCAGCTGTGGATTTGAAAGGGTCTCTGCTGGCACTTTTTTCTCTTGGCAGCTTGTGTTTTTCCTCGGTGGTGGGAGGAGGACGAGGGTGCGCTCGCGGATCTCGCGCCGCAGGGAGGCCAGGGACCGGCAGGTGGGTGCTCCTTGCTCGGGTGCCCTCTTCGGTCTGCCCCACTGGCCACTTCTCTGCTCCTCGGTCCTTCCCCCTCTTGCTTGGCGGTCTGCCCACGAGCTCCCGGGGGGCCTGCGGGGTCCAGGAGAAGCCGGGCAGAAAGCAAACTCTCGCAGCAGTGGAGATCACTAGTGGGGATCGCCCCCCGCCCCAGCTGCCGTGGAGCACAAGGCCGACGCTTGGCACGCATGTTCAATCACCAGATCCGTTAAAGTAGCACCGAGGTGCGGTCTGGGATTGCAAGGCCTCCCGCAGCATCCCGTTCTGCAGAGCTGAGGTCTCGGGTAATTGGGGAGTGAAGGGAAAAGGCACGTACCCCGGCAGCCATAACTCTTCCCTCCCCTGTCCCCGTGATGGGAGAGGTGTTAGCAGGCACGGCCAGGGCAGGGGGCGGCTAGCTGCGTCTGGGGCATGGGGCGATCTCCTCTCTGCTGTGGAGATGCATCCCTGTGCCTGCCAGCCGTGTGCGGGACCCCGGGAAGGCAGCGCGCGTGCACCCGCAGAGATCACGTACACTTCACGCGGCACGGCTCTGTGCAGGCCGTGTCCATCGTGGGCCACAGGAGTCCTCTTGCCGCGAGGATTATCCTCAGCGAGGCAGGCTGAATGCAACGGCGGGGTTTCGTGGTGAGAGTACGGTGGTAGGTAGTCAGGGGGTGTCTGTAAGGCCGAGCGCGGAGGGTGTGTGCACATTACAGGTGCATTGGGGCATCGCTCCAAGGGCAGCAGGAATTGAGCCTGGTTTTCAAGACTTCCCTTAAATCTGGCTGAACTCGATGCTCTGAAACAGCACTGAAAACCCGCTTGGCAGCCTTGCTTAAGGCTGCATTAACAAAGGGTGTTTTATTCACTGACTGTCCTAGTTTTTATTATTATTTTTTAACAGAAAGAGAAGTGTTACTTTAAGGACTTGATTGCTCATTCAGGCAGCTGTCGTGGGCAATCGTGAGGGTGCCGTGGCGAGGTACAAGCGAAGGATGCCGTGCAGACCTGCCCTCGCCCTGCCCTGGGTGCATCGTTACAGTGGAACGGGGGTTGTGGCTCTGCGTGCCGGTGTTGGGGCTGCATGGCTGTTGGTGAGAGATCCCAGACGGTCTGTCCCAGAAGCTCGATAGTTTGATTACGTGGTGGTTATGGTCGTGTTAATCCTGGGGGAGAACATGGGTGCGTCTTTCCTCGCCCCCTGCTCATTGCCTGGGTTTCCAGGTCTCCGGCCCCTTCTTATCTTGGTGAACCGTTGCGTTCGAGGAGCCGTCGGCACATGGCGGCAGCTGCTGGCGCCTCTGCTGCACAAAGGCTTTGCAAAACCTCGGCCGTGTAGCCCGTGCTACAGACCGATCCCTCCCTCCCATGCCCGCTCGACCTTCGCAATTGCTTTTGGCCTGTGCTTTCTCAAGGCGGCGTCCAACCCGTGCCAGGCCCCTTCCTCGCCGCCTCTAGCCACTCGCTCTGCTGCACGCAGGGCGACGTTTGCCTTCGTTTTGCACTTCCTGGGTTTCTCAGGTTTCAATTTGGGTCGCCGTCCTGAGCCCCATCTTGTGCTGCCTGGGGGTGGCGGGGTCCGACCAACACGAGCGAGCTGGAGACGCACCAGCGAATTCCTCCACGTGCGTCGCGCAGGCTCGGCTCTCCGGCATGGCTCCGTCGATGCAGAAGCCCCTCGGTGACCCTGCCATTGTGCGGCTCCGCACAGAGATTAATCTGGAGAGCCGTAGGCAGCAGACGAGGAGCTGCTGCTTTGTTTGTTGTGTGAGCAGCAAGGATGTTAAGGGTTTTAAGTGAGGAAATAAGCTTACTAATGTTTCAGGGGGTGTTTATCTGGAGGAATTCATTTAAAACCTCATTACAGTGGTACAGAGGTCTAAAAAACTTGCTTCCTTTTTTCGGTCAAGGACCAAGCTATCAACTGGCAGTGTCAACTCCTGGCACCGCTGAAACAGAGCCTCTTACCGGTAGTGCGGTACAGGGTTTCAGCACTGGGTTTGCTGGTAAAGCCCCTTTTAGGGGAGGCAGGAGTCTGGCCCCGTTGTCCCTTGGTTTTTCAGTCTGTAAAACGGGTGATAAGATAATGTTTGCTTCTCTTTCCAAAGTGCTTCCAGGCTCTGGCTGGAAGCAGGACTGTGAAGCCCAAGATTTGCTGCCAGTGGGCAGTCAGCAATAACCCTGGGGAAATGTAGGCACCTGTAAGTCCGTGCACTGGCGCGGCTGCACAGGTGGAGTAGAAAGCAAGCCACGGGCACGTGCACAGGGCAGAGGAAGTCAGGAGAGAGCTGCACAGGTTACACCTGCAGAACAAAACCTGAGTTTTCAGCCTGGTACGGACAGTCGGGGTGTATGTGCGTATGTGTATTTGTGCATGGGTGCAGACCGGCTGTGGAAGGTATCGAATAGCCCTGTGGTCCCGTGGCTAGGCAGCCGTTGTCTGCACCACGTGGCACAGTCCCCTGCATTTCAGACCTATCTGCGTCTCGTTCCTCTGGGAGGACTTGACCTCTTTTTCGAACGGCTGTGCTTAAGAGTCCTCGGATGACCTGCCGGCCCAGGAATCACAACTCTGGGTTATACGCACCTCCTCTAATGGAATCGCATGCTAAGGGGCTGCAAAAGCACCATGTGAACCCCAGGGCTGTCCCCTTTGCAGGAGCGGCAGGAGCCGATGGCTCTGAGGACGTAGGGGCCCGTGTTGGGAGATCAGCAGAACATCATCTCGATCAGCTGGAGGCAAAGGCAGTGGGAGAAGGGGATCTTTCCACAGCAGTTGTTGAGTGGAGACCATTAGCCCGGGCATGGCAAGAGCGTTTGCCCAGCCCGCAGGAGAGCGTTGCAAGTGCTGGCATTTACCCGGAGGCGGCGTAGCCCCAGAGCAGCCCCGGGGCCAGCTTCCGTGTGTGCATTATCTCGGAGGCAGACGTGCCGACAGCTGGCTCCCTGGCTGGCTATCGCAGCGACTTCGCAGGCACCGTGCCTGGAGCTGCAGCCACAAGCAGACGAGGCCTCCGCTGGCATCGGTGTCTGGAGTTGGGATACCAGTTCCCCTCTTGGCACAGGTGTCGCTGGCATTGGAGGAGTGCCCTGTACCAAATGCCTGCAGGATGCTTGGCCACACACTGATGCAGAGATGGGCAAAGTTACTTGCAGTCCACGCAGATGAGAGGTACCAGCTCAGACTCCCAAAGCCGGGCGTGAGGAAGGTGGACTCATCCCAGGCAGAGCAGCTGCTTTGGTCGGACCAGATCCAAACCTGCTACAAGCGAGATGGATTCTCACCCTGCACAGGGCCCGCAAGGGAATTGAAACCTCTCCTGCTCTCGTGGCCCGTCCTTTCGATCCCGGTGTCACGGGAGGTGCAGCCGGCACCTTCTTCGGTCTGCAGTCCGTTGCGATCTCTAGTACCAGCTCCGCAGTTCGCGCGCGGGGTGAGCGTCTCCCGCAGCCTCCCGAGCTGCAGCCAGGAGAGGGTGGAGGGGAGGCAATTGAGATTGTGCGTCTGGCACTGGCAGTCCCTGTCTGCCTGTCTCTGGCTCGAGAAGATGGCTTCCTGTCTGATTAGGAGGACTGCGGCATTTCTGCTGTTCTGCTCTCCAGAATAATTAAGCGAGGCAGGCACTTGGCATGGCTGCCTCTCCCCTTCCTGGTCACCCGATCGGCCTCTCTCCTCCAAGCCCATCGTGCTCCGTGGCAGACGTGGAGGCAGGAGCTGCTCCCGCTCGGCAGCACTTCCTCCTGGCATCTTCCAGACCGCGGCCGAGCTGCGCCAGGTGCGTATTGGGATGCAGAGTCGCGCCTGGCCGGTCTCGCAGGAGCAGGCGCTTCGCTCGGCACGTGCTTTCTCCTGCAAGCAGGCTGGGCCTGGCACGTGCCAGCTGGCGTGCAGTCGCTGCCGGACGGGGACTGAAGCCGGCCAGAAAAGAACTGTGCCTGACGCCGCCGGATGGGCAGAGGTGGTGTGCGATGGGAGGCTGTGCCGTCCTGGCCGGACACCGGAGATTGCAGTAGTATCACTCACTGGGTCGCCGGGTGCCCAGTCCTGTTTCCTGTGGCTCTTCCCCCGCGCGAGTCTGAGCGTCACTTTACACTCGGGGTAGCTGTGGAGCAGGCGAGCCCGGCGGGTGGGAAGCGGTTTGGGAACAGAGCGACCGAGGAAGTGACGTGTCCTCCCTCCATTCCTGGCTGCTCGGTGCCTTTCCCTGGCATGCTGGAAGCAGGCGCGAGTCTGTAGGGCACGGCTCCAAGGGCGTATTTATAACACACTATGGTGCACTTCATACAGCTCTCATGTGACAAAATGCAGCGTTTCTTTTGTGCAGAGGGAGGCGAGGGGTGGACGGGGAGTGGGGCGTGGGGACCCAATATCTCAGTTACCATAAAAATTACGTTGTACTTGTTCCCATTCACGCTGCCCAGCTGTACTACAATTAAGAGATGATTCTTCTGCATGCGTCTCCCCCATTAACCCCGAGGTGCTGGCATCTCATGCCTGCCTTGGTCCTGGCAGCACGAGACAGTGGGGGGGGGCACGTGGAGTTCGTCTGCAATGCGCTGCCTAAACCGGTCGTGGCAGCTGACGTGCAGCGGGTGCTAGCGCAGACCCCTCCAAGAGCAGAGGAGCAAGCGCTCGAGGTGAGAGGCCGTGTTGGACCTCTTGCCCCAAGTGTAACACCCAGGGCACCCGAGAGCGGAGACGTCCAGGAGGATTCAGCTTTCCTCGCGGTTCCCGCAGCGGAGGCACTGTTGGAAGCGGTGTCAGCGACTGCTTGAGCACGCTGCGAGCGCCAGCACGTGGCAGTGGGCGCGCTGCAGGTTCACGCTCTGGCCCCCCGCCTTGTGCGGATGAGCCTTAGGAACGGGTCCTCCAGCAGCGTCAGGGCACCAGGCTTGGCAGCCCTGACACTTCCAAGGTAAAAAACATGGGATCCTCTTTGTAGACCACACAGCAGCAGCAGTCAGACGGCAGACCCAACCCCAGCTCCCTTTTGCAGGCCACCTTTACCATGAGATGGGCAAAACGTGGCCAGCGTGAGCCACGCAGTGGTGGTTCCACCTGGGGATTCGCAGGCTGGGGCGTTTACCCCGCGTGGATATTTCTGGCCCACCCATTGCTGCGGTGCCTGACACGCTAGGTGTACACACCGATAGCGAGTGTTCCTTGAAATCATGTTCCCGAGCCTCCTGCTCCGAGGAAATTACGGCGAGACAAACTCTAATTCTGGAGAATAATGAGAAGCCAGTTCACCCCGCGGGTTAGTTAGGAAAGGTATTGTTTGTGCCTGCGTCATCTTGGCCAATTACCGAAAGGAGCCTGGCCTTTGAGACAAAGGAGTTCAGCTACCAGGTGAAAGGAAAGGGCTGATGATTCACCCCTGAAACACCTTGTGCTTGAATAAACATACCGGGATGCTTTCGAGCATGCTGCCTGCATGCGGGGCGCGGGGCGCGTGGGGGGGAGGCCGGTCGGCCGGCCGGCGCCGGGCAGCTTGTTCTCCCCTACTCCGGAGCCGCAGCGAACCGCGCTCCGCTGAGCCCCAGCAAGCCTCCTCCGTGGACTTCGCCGGAGGAAGGGCTCGCCGGGCAGAGGCCAGCAGGCCAGGCACATTACATATGAATACATTTATTTGCCACCTTGTTCAGTTAGCTTTACTTGTTTTCAGCGTTGACACGACCGGGGTTGAACAGGAAGACGCAACATGGGAAAGCTGGCGCTAGCGCCAGTCACCAGCGCGCTGCAGCCCCTTGACTTCGCACCTGCCCCTTGCATGCAGACAGCCGCGAGCGTGCGACAGCGGGACTGCGCACACGCGCATGGGACCGTGGGCAGGTCTGTGGTAACAGCCAGGAAAGGAGGGTTCCTAGACACGTTCGGTCTGCTGATGCATCAACGAGAGCACGCTTGAATAAATCGGGAGCAGCGCATCTCCTGATTGGGTTTGTTTCTTGGGGATTGTTTGGTTCATAATCTAAGGAAAACGTTGCTTCCTGCTGAGATTTGGGGGGGAGGGTCAGGAGACTAATTTTATTTTCTTCTTTTACTGCTGGAAAAACCATGAAGGCTGCAGATTTTGTAATGTGCAGAGAATTGTTGCAGTGATGAGCACTCTGACAATTCATTTAAATTCTCCCTGTGTTGAGGGGGGCGAGGGCTTGCGCACACACAGCAGGGGATGATACTGGATTGATTTACATTTGAAACTTGGCCTTAACCCCTTTCCCGCTCTGCGGTACCAGGGGTGTCGCGAAACCTTTTAGCTCCAGCAAATAAATCAGCGCATCTCCACTGCCTGTTTCATAAATAAAATATGCACGTTGTTAACTCTGCATTATTACAGAGTAGCTGCCCTTCAATATTTATGAAACTGTCATCTGCCGTTTTGTGTTGGCCTTGTCTCCATTGCTCTAATGGTGTTTGTGTGTAATGTACACTCACAGCTCCCATTGTCTCTGGAGGTGCTCAGTGGGCTTTGTGCGCGCGCGAGAGAGAGCGTGCTAATACTTTCAGATTCACTGTGCTGAAGAGATAAATGGAATTGCTAGAGGGTTACTAATACCCTTTAAAAGAAGAAATATTCTCTCTCCCTAAAGGATGTGAAAAAAATTAGAGCAATTACATTTGTATCATGAACCTCTGTACCAAGGGGAGAGGAGCGAACAGAACAGGACAGAGCTCGCGCTCGTGTTCGGGGCCGTCTGCTCGGACGGAGTCGGGCTGGGGGAGGCCGTCGTCCCCCCCGAGCGCAGGCGCTGACGCGGCTGGGAGCGAGCCGCGTCTCTTTGCCGGTGCCACTGGGCCGCGGACGGCAGGAGCAGGCGCTGGGTCCTCCGGAGCTGCTCGGAGCAGGGCCTCCTCGGCAGCAGTGCGCAGGCTGCAGCTCCGGGGCTGGTGCCGCACGTCCAGCAGCACGTCGGGAAGCGAGAGAGAAAGTAAAGGTGGCTTTTTTCTGTTAATGCCAATTGATTTTTTTCTTCTTAAACCGAGCTCTCTGCTGCGGCCTCTGCCACTCTGTAATGGGAGATGCCCTGCTTGTTGATGTCTGTGAAGTCGGTCTATTTTCCATCTGTAAGTAATGTTTTAGTGTTTAATGCAATTTATCTTCGCTGATATTGCAGAAGATGTCAACACTAAAACATTTGCTACAGACATAATAAACTTGAGGCATTGGCAGGCGTAACCGAGGCGAGCAGAAGCAGCAGCAGACAATAAGGATTTTTAAATCATCCAGGATCACAGCTGCTATTGGATCCAAGATTGATGAGAAGGGATAGAAAAAAGGCCACCCCTGGTCGTTAGACGACCTCTGGGCAGCGCGGGGAGAAGCCGGCGCTGCGCATAAAAGCCCTTGAAATGGCATCTCCTCTCCAGGCTCCCGTTCCCGCACCTCGCGCTCCGGACTTCGGGAGCTAATAGGCTTATCTGGTAATGTTTAGACCCAGCCCCGATGAACCGGGGCCGCCGGGGCTTTACGTACCACTCCATGCTTGCTTTTCTCTCAAGCGTTGTGGGAGGTGGCACCAGGGTTTGTGGCTGCAGCGGAGAGATTCCTCTGCTGCTTTCCTAGTCTCTGCCCACCCCGGCTTCGTTCGTGCAGTGCACCCAGCCCTTTCCTGTCGCCGGAGGGCCCGGCTGTTGGGTTGATGCTCTCGCCACGGCTGTGCTTGGCGCTGCTGCTTTCAGCTACCCTGAGCTGCTGGAGGCTGTGCCGCTCGCAGGTGTGGGAAGGGGCCACGTGACCAGGTGCGTGCGAGGGGTGCGTACCCCAGGCACGCATGCCTATGGTAGACAATGGAGCCAGAGACTTCCCTCCTGTTCTGCCTTATTCCAAGTGTCCCTGGCTGGTGGGTGTGCGAGGGGACCGGTGGGTTCGCTCAGTCTGAGATAGGCGAAGAGTCGGGGGAGATGAGCCTATTTTCTTGCAAGCCCCTGGGGTCCAGAGGGGCTGCCTGAGAGCCGCCGCTGGCTCTGGGGCTTGGGGGGGACGTGCCAGGGGAGTGACCGCGACTCTCTCTCCTGCGGTCTACAACACCGAACACCCGGTAAGAAAGGTCACTTTGAGTCCTGGTGTTACTAAAAGACACCAGGAGAAAAGCCCATTGTGCAGCAGTGACGCATCCTCCTGCGATGCTCTCCTGTCTCGACACCACTCAAGAAATGGTGCGGGGAAGAGGCCGGCCAGGGAAAGCCCTCGCTCCTGTCCTGTACAGCGGGGGCAAGGAGAGGCCTGCTGAGCCGGCAGGCTCCCTTCTGCTCAGGCTTCACCAAAGTTATATCTTTGCCTTTTAAGGCCAAGACAGCAAATTAATTCCTGGATTAATGCAGATGCTTTGTGAACAAACTTAACTAGGGCGCGCTCAACCTCTGCTTTGCATGAGCGAACTCGCACATGGGTGATAGCTGGGAGAGTCGTCTGCTCCCAAACAAGCCATTAAGGCTTTGTTTTCATTAGACGGAAATGAAGAGGTTCAGTACGGATTAGCAGCTGAAGTCCCACAGTCCCCGCTCTCCAGGCATGTGCGCGGTCGCTCCAGAAGGATAACTGCAGCTTCCGGACGGCGAGGCTACTCGGAGGGACCCATGTAGGATACGTGTTCCCAGTGGAGAGGGAGGATTGCTTGATCATACGATACGTCCTCCAGCAAAGAGGGGCTAGGTGCCCAGGAGTCCTTGAGATTACAAATTGGGCATGTTTAAACAAGACTTCTCCCAGCACCTGTTCTCTTTAGAGACAGACAAATGAATTAATAGACAGGAGTCTGCTTTCCTCCTGGGCGTCTGTGCACATTTGCCCACCTGCACTCATTAGTTCCTGAGTCGTTTGTGTGTCCCCACGCCACACGTCCTGGGCAGGTGTGTCCGGGCTGTGAATCCTGCCCCTTGCACTGTCCACCAAGTAACGGAGGAAGCTCTTGCAGCAGGCACCGCAGTCGTTGGCCGTCGGCACTGCCCAGTCTCGTTCCAGAGCTACCCCTGTGCTTGAGCCACGGTCCAGCCAGGGTTGAGACTCATGTTGTACTTGTGAGCTTTACACTCTTCACAGCGCAATGTGGACCTGGCTGCCAAGCTGGGTGCAGCTGAAAATGGATGTGTGTGCTCCTGTAGCCAGTTTTAAAACCGGCCGAGGGCTGGGAAGATTGTCTGGTGACACGTCTACACGTTCATTGATGTGCTTTAGATACTGTGCGTTTAGTTTAGTACTTGCTTAATGAAGTACTAACTCAGTGTGCGGTAACTAGAGTTTCTGCCCAGTAACGCTGGCGCAGTTATTTTGTGACACTTACTGCATATTATCCTAATAACACTGCAGTAGGCTATTAGCATGGTTTTTAACCGACGTGCTGTTGCACAGTGTTATTAGGCTAATGTGCGGTAAGCATCTCATGTAGACAGGCCTTGAAAGGTTAGACTGGTTGAGTGTGTTCCTCAGTGACGCAGGTGTTAAAAAGCAAGGAAAGCATAAATTAAAGCAGCGATTGCATCTGACCCAATATCCATCTCTAAGTGCTAGCACTTTTGAACACAGCAACACCTTAATGCTTTCTCTTGTACTCTCATTTTCAGTTCAGGCACATCTCAAAAATGAATTTAACACTGCCTTACCTCCAGCCTTCCAGTGCTGTATTGTTTAATAATTTAAGGACAATTATAACCTTAGAATTGCAGTCTTAGCATCTTCATGTAGCATGCAGCAGGAGAATACAGCATTTATTACATACTCACAAATGTCTGACCTTATCCAGACATAGACCTGTATGTACTTAACATTATACCTTTCAAAAGAGCAGATGAGTTATAAAGTACACATTATGAACAAAACCATATGCAGATTGCAGCGAGATGTACAAAGACGCCCTATGCCGTAGGTGGAGTCAAAAATGTCCTGAGTGGATTGGAGGAAAGGAAGGCGGGAAGGGACCTCATCCAGGCCAGCCCTGTCCCATCAAGGCAGGGTCATGCCCGACCAAACCTTCCAGCCAGGTGTCTGTTTGGTACGCTCCCAGGGGTGGAGATCCCACGCCTTCCCAGATGCTGGTTCCACTCCTCGACCACCCTCGGAGGCAGAAAGTCCCTCCTTCCTCATCTCCAGTCTAAATGTCCCTTGATGAAGGTTGAGGCCAACACTCCTAGTCCTGTCTCCAATGGCCACAGAGTAAAGCCCATCTCCGTCGTCCCTGTCATTGTCTTTGAGATATTTGAAAGCTGTTATCAAATCCCCCCTCAATCTTCTCTTCTCCAGGCTCAATAACAGTAGTTCTTTTAGCCTTTTCTCATCGATCATGCTTTCCAAGCCCCTAATCATCTTGTTCTGCACTGGACTCTCTCTAAACTCTCCTCATCTTTCTTGAAGTGTAGGGCCTAAAACTGGACATAGTGCCCCAGGGGAGGCCTCACCAGTCAGTGATGAAGAGAGCAACAGAATGACCTCTCTGGATTTACAAGATGCAACCCAGGAGGCTGTTGGGTTCTTTTGCAACAAGAGCACACTCTTGGCTCATTCAGCGTATGATCCACGGTAACCCCCAGGTCTTCCTGTGCAGTCCTGCAGCCCAGCTGGTCATGCCCCAGTCTGGATTCATGCCTGCAGTTATCCCATCCCTCGCCCAGACGGTGCCCTTGTCCTTGCTGGATCTCATCTAACTGACTGCAGACCATTCGCTACTCCGTCAAGTCATTCTGGATCCTAGTCCCACCCTCCAGGGTGTCTGCGACTCCTCCCAGTTTCGTGTTGTCTGCAAATTCAGTAAGCATGTGGTCAATCCCCTGGTTTAAATCAGTAATGAAGATATTAAACAATACCGACCCAGGACAGGTTCCTTGCTACCTCCTCCCAACTAGGCATTGAGCCATTGATAACTGCTCATCGAGTGTGATGATCCAGCTAGTTACACATCCACCTTACAGTATTATCATCTAGTCTGTATTTCCTTCCTTAGCTTGTTAATGAAAATGCCATGGGAGACTTTGTCAAAAGCCTTGTTAAAGTCGAGGGGTATCGCATCCACTGCTTTCTCCCATCACTTTATCGTAGAAGGAAATCAGGTTGGTCAGAATAATTTGCTCCTGGTGAATCCAGGATGGCTGTTCCTGGTCAGCTTGTTCTCTTCTAGGTGCTTCACAGTAGGTCCCTTGATCACCTGTGGCATGGTTTTTGCAGACATCAAGGCAAGGCTGACTGGTCTGTAGTTCCCTGGATCCTTCTTCTTCCCTCTTGTAAAGATGGGCATTATATTTGCCATTTTCCAATAATCTGGGACCGTACCTGACTTCCATGAGTTCTCAAAGAGGCTATACGATGGCTCTGAAATTACCTCGGCCAATTCCTCCAGTGCCCTCGGGTGCATCCCATCCAGCCTTGCCTCCCAAACCTGTTCTGCCATTACTCTGGGCGGTCTGTCTTCTTCCCTATCTTTGCTGCCAGCTACACACATCATTTGGTAGCTGCCCCTCTCTATATGTGAAGACTGGAGTAAAAAAGGCATTAAATATTTTTTGCCTTCTTGGTATCACCCGTAACAGGATTGCCTTCCACATTCTGTGAGGGACCTGTGGTTTCTCCAGTCTTCCTCTTTCTTCTGAAATACTTGTACAATCCCTTTTTATTGCCTTTTGTGGCCTTTGCCAGCTTCATCTGACATTGTGCCTTGGCCTTCCTAATTTTCTCCCTGCACGCCTCTCTGGGGATCTTCTGCTCTTCCCTAGTAGTATGGCTAAAGGAAGTATCATTTTTTTTGTAGGATTTCAGTTAATTGAAGAGATTGCTTTCTAGCCCTGCTGGTCTCCTGCACTTCCCACTTTTCTGTTGCATTGAGAGAGTGCGTTCCTGCATCCTTACGGTGCAGCCAGCAATCCTGGACTCCTCTTCCCTCAGACTTGGGATCCTGCATTTGTAAAGTTGGCTTTTCTGAAATCCAGAGTCCTTACTCTGCTGCTCTCCTTCCTTCCTCCCTTGAGGATCTTCCACTCTATCAGTTTGTGGTCACCATCACCCAAGTTACTGTCCACCTTCATTTTCTCAACCAATTCCTCCCTGTCTGTGAGTGGTCAGTTGAGAAGACCTTCTCCCCTCGTTGCCCTCTACCATCTGTATCAAAAAGTTACCCCCAACACGCTCCAGGATTTGCTACGCTGCTTGTGCACTACTGTGTTTCCCTCCCAGCTGATGTCCCAGTAATTAAGATGCACACATGCGCACGCATGCACACACGTTCTCGCTCTCCTTCTTTTTCCCACACGAGCTACACCCGTGTGAACTGTCCCACCACATCTCCCTCAGCCCTATTACATCATAATTTTGTGCTTGCACTAGACCTTCCAGTTCTTCCTGCTTGTTCCCCACATTTCTCTCATTAGTATATGAACATTTCGGCTGTCCTGGTCTGTCCTGTCCTGTCCTGTGGCGTAATAGGTTAATGGGTCAGAGCAGAGATTTGCAAATGATTCTTCTGTCCGTAGTAGGAAACCCTGCTGCTTATTTCTGAAGCTAGTTTTGCAGGCCCCGTTCTGGATGACGGAGTTTTGTCCTGTAAGTCTTTGGGAGCAAACTGTGAAAGCTGTCCTCATTTTTCTGGTTTAGAGCTACTGAAATCCATGCTTTCCTGTTGCTAGGGAATAACTCGCTGGATAAGTAAGATTTGGGGAGACTTAAGAGACTAACAAGAGTTTTTGTAGGCCATGACTGACTTCATTAATTTAGACTTATGGTTACTTCTCTTATTTGCATAGCATGAAAACTGATGGAGGGCCCCGAGGTCAGGGGAGTTTCTCTGTAGCAGGATGGCTCCCAAGAGTGGGAGACAGGAATGCGAGGGATAAATTATCCCTAAAGTTATTGTTTTTCTTCATCATCTTGAGATTTCTCCTGGGTGCTTTGCCATGAAACAGTGTGAGGAAATGCGTCTGTCTGTGTGTGCGCAACCATTGCGTGGCCACACTAATGACTGCATCAGAGCAAGAAAATAATTTCAGGATTTAATAAAATCTGCTGAGAGAACTGATTTCTTGAGGAGATGACAGGGCGGGGAGTGTCGTGGGTAGGGCAGATGACAGAACAACGCCGGCGTTCTCGCTGGTAGCTTATTACTGGCCTTTTCCTGCAGAAGCTGCGGCTCGAGCACGATGAGGCTGTCTCAAGCTAGCTGTCATCCTGCAATCTCCAGCGTGGCAGGAGCCACCCGT
>NW_017728993.1:27555353-27570667 GCF_001723915.1 Gavialis gangeticus | reverse complement strand
GGTAGCTTATTACTGGCCTTTTCCTGCAGAAGCTGCGGCTCGAGCACGATGAGGCTGTCTCAAGCTAGCTGTCATCCTGCAATCTCCAGCGTGGCAGGAGCCACCCGTGTGGGGCTCCAGGACGGTCTCGGAGCATCTCGGGTCTTCTCGATCACGGTGTTTCTGCCCGACACCTTGCGCCCACCCCTCCACGAGGGGGGCCGTGCAGCCGGCTGCCTGCAGTCCACGACGATGCCCCCTTTGCGCAGCAACGGATTAGCCGTTAATGCGGGAGCTCGATGCAGCCTGGAGGTGCCAGCTTTGAACAGGCCTGGTTTTGTTTTTGAGTAAGGATTCAATCACTGCGCTCTCCCCATTTGCTGCGGCTGGCTGCTGGGACGAGCATCCTTCCTTCAAACAGGGTGGCGGGACAGCTGGCCGTTGGACAGTCCGGCACCAGGCACACGAAGCCCGCAGAGCCCTAGTTTGCTGAATTGCCACGGTATTCAGAAGTGGTATAACGTCCTTCACCCTAGGCAAGCTCATGCCAGTCCCGTGGCACCAGTCAAGTGGCACGAGCTGCAGATCAGCGACGCGTCCCCATAGGTGCCAGGAGCCGCGCTCCTTGCTCACTTTGGTACAGGACGGGACTACGTAGACACGTGGAGCGAATGCTTTGGGGAAGCCTGCAGTGTTGAAGTGCTCATGTCACGGGTCGAGTGACTTCCTGGGGTGACACATGATTAAATGTTACCAGCCACTATCCTGGCAAGGACACAATTAATTTGTTATGCATCTCAAATGCTTGCGCTGGGTTTTGCGTGTAGAGCCAGCAGACCGTTAAAAAAGTTTCCTTTTAGGTCTCAATCTGCCTCATCTGTTTTGCAATGATTCTGAGGGGACCTGACAGGGTCCCTTTATGTGAAACGGAGCTGCTGGTTGAAATCAGATGTGCTCTGCTATGTGCTCACTTTCCCTGGAGGCATTTAAAGCGATGGTCTCTTTGGAGGGCTCCAGACTCTGCCGTATCAGCCTGCTAATCAGCTCCCGGAGCCTCGTGGGTGTGCGAGCACGGCCCAGGCGAGGCAGCCGAGAGCAGAGTTGCTACTTTCAGGGGACTCTAATTAAAGGGCGGTAATGTCCCTTGTTAATGGAAAGGAGATCACAGTTCAGCCATCCAGTTCAAATTCTTCTCAGGTGTTTCTAGGGCACCAATTTCTGTAACACTGAAGTGCCTTGCACAGTAATTAAGATTTGCATACCATTGTCCGTGGTGGAAGTGTTTGCTGATTTTTTCATTAATTCATAATAAGGAAACAGTAACACACAGAGTAACAGGTTTTTAATTGCCATTCTTCCTAGCCCCCCTCCGTGTCTTCTGTTTCCTCTCCTGGTTGGGATGGCAAATGTCAGGTTTCTGTTGCTGTCAGAGCAGCAAACTTTGTAATAATTGAGCAGTGAAACAATGAGCTCTTTGTATGGGAACGTATTCATATATGGAGAGGAGAAACTCCTTAGAAAAAGAGCGGCGGGGAGGGGGGGGCACCGACTTAAATGCAGCCATTAAACCATATTATTGGGACCCTGGGTTTGTCCATAATAGAGGAAAATTAGCAATGCAAATATTTCTAGTCACCAATTATCCTTGATATAAATAGAAGAAGGTTGGAAATTTGCACTGTTGACACCAGCCGTGTTGAAACCTTTTCTCAGCAGTTCATCGGCAAAGAGATTTCATGTTTTTCCAGCCTGCATTCGTGTGGTTTGTGAGGGGCCTGGAGTGGAGGATGGGGCGGTGGAAAAGCAGGTTTAATAGGCTGCATGGAGTAAAATTCTCTTCTTCTCGTGTGACTGTAAACAAAATGATTGGCTGAAGCTCCACTTTGTTTAAAGGGGGGAAAAAGATAATAGCTGCTGCTGTCCTGCACCATTGCTTGTCTTTAGTTCTATTTATTTCCCTGCTTCACAGGTTTTCAGCTCAAATATGGGCAAATAAAAAGAAGCACCTGGATGCAGTGTGCGCTCTTGGAAATGATCGGAGGCGCTGAGCCCTGCTGTGGAAAGCAGAGACCCGATCGGTGCCGGGGCTGCTTTGAGCGAGGGTGGCCACGTGTACTGAGTTCAGGGGGCCATAGCCACGCGCAGCTAGATGTGAACGAGGTGGGTCCTTGGGCAACACCCCGGTGCTTCTCCGCTTCTCTCCCTGCCTCCTGGGTTTCAGGCATTTTGACTGAATGCCATGAGAGCGGAGCCCACCCCAGGCTCTTTGTTCCTCCGTCGTTCGATTGCCGGGTGCCATCCAGCTCTGCCGGGCAGCCCCCCGGTAGAAGACGGGCTCCTCTGTGCCCTTATTCAGGGGTCGTCAGCAGTAACCTCACATTTCTTTTTAGCTGACAGTCTATTTATTTTCAAGCCAGTCTGATGATGTGAGGAATGGGGAATGATTTCCTTCCTGTGAAGGAACTCCCCCTTCTTGTGGCCAGAGCTGCCACCGACTTCCCAGCTCAGCGGGGCGGAGCGGAGCGGGGAAGCTGTTTGTAGTGGCTCCGTTGCCATCCGTGGTCGTGGTCACAAGGACTGCACTGGCCCTGCAGCCCCAGCTTGGTCAGCGTGCCTCCGCCAGGCCCCGGGGGCTGCTGCATTCGTCACAGAGCCCGGGGTCGGCTCTTAGTGGCCGCAGGGAAGTTGGTGACTTGCCAGGCATCAGAGCTGAACTCATGGCCCCGGCCAGAAAAGGCCTAGACCACCCTTGTGAATGCAACCAGTTAAGTCCCATTCAAACCAAAATGCCAAGGAGTTATGATGACAGAGATTTCAGATAGGAATTCGTAGTTGTAAGGATACTCTGGCCTCTGTTTGCAGCAGCAGAATTGCCATGTCACTTCCCTGTAATCAAAAATGGAGTGAAAGCAAAGCCGGCATTTTCCGAGGGGTGCTTTGAGTCTAAAAAGCTTGAGAAGCCCGGACCTAGACCCTTTTAAAAGAAGGCAGAGCTCTTCCCTGACAGCACCAGGCTGTCAAAATAGGGGGGACCCTGGCTGCCAATGCTGGTCCTCGTCTGCATAATCCAGGCATAGTGACATCATCCCATTGCACGCGCGTGTTGCACTGTCATCATAATGCCTTGGCATTTTGGTTTAAATGGGACTTAACTGGTTGCATCCACGAGTGTGGGACAGTAGCCGAACCGAATGTTTCCCTTCCCGGTCCTTTGCTGGCGTCGCCCGAGCGGGGTTTCTGTGAAGACCATTTGTGCAACGCTGGATGTCCCACATGGGGTCAGCTGTGATCTGATCCGGATCGCCAGGATTTCCAGCTGGGAAGGCTGTGGCACTGGGCCTACGTCTCCTGGTAGGCATTTTAAATGGGTGGTAAGGGCACTCCTGTCACTCCAACTTACAGAGCCATGTTTCGAAGGCAGCAGCTTGTGCCAGGAGCAGCTATGCGCACAGGCCTGGGCGAGGTGTGGAGGGGGAAGACTGTTCTTCTTAAAAGCTGGGTTTGCGTCCGATTTCCTGAGACTGTCACCAAAGGTCTGGGCGTTGTTAGCGCCGGCCCTCTGGGAAGTGATTCGAGTCTGAGACCCTCCAATGCCTCGAGGGAGCCAGGCCCCGGTGCTTTTCACTTTATCCCAGAGCCCTGGGAGCGCCCCGTCAGGCAGCTCGGGTCGTGGGCAGCGCGGTCGCCCTGCCAAAACAAAGCCATCGCAGCCACGTGGCCAGGAAGGGCAGGTCTCCCCAGATGTGCCACACATCTGCCCTGAATCCCAAGCAGGACGCAGGAGATGCTGTTCTTCCAGGGGCGGTAATGACAGGCGTGCGCGGGGGCACGAGAGAAGAGCTCTGGGAGCAAGGCCCGACCTGTGGCAATGGCAGGCGAGCTGCAGAGCCAGCCACCGCGGGAGGGAGCGGGCACAGCACCTGCACCCCAGTGTCGAGGCAGAAGGAGTCTGCCCGGTGGCAAAACCCCATCCCTTGACGGGCTGACCAGTGCCCCCAGGGCATTAAGAAGGGGAGACGGACCGAGCCCCCGCAGGTGAGAGGGGAGAGAGCAGCCCTTCTGACTCCCAGTCCCATGCTGATTTCCTCCCAGGTGGATTCCCCCAGAGAGGAAGAAGATCCCCATTGCCCAGGTTATGGCTCATAACCTCTCGGTAGACTTGCAGCCGTCGGCTGGTCTAGCATGGGCTGCTTTAAATCCATGCTGGGTAGAGAAACCAGGACGCACGTGGCGAGCGGTGTCCAGCAGCTCTGCTCGCACGGCTCTGATGGCATTCCTCAAAATGCCGAGCCAGTGAAACGCTGCGTGTCTGCGACGGGGGGAGACCTGACAACGAAGCGCTCGTGGGGGCGGCGGTTCTCACAGAGCTCTGCCCCAAGGGTGTCGCGTGCCAGCCGCAGGCTCCGGTGTTACTTTGCGCTCGGTGCATTGCCCCGGCAGCACGCTTTGCTCCCAGGAAAGGCAGAAATGCGTGAAGAGGAAGGATGTGCCAGACGGAAGAGCTCAGGACGTGTGGATTAGGAGAGAGCCCGTGCGTTAGATCAGGCACGGTACGTTAATAAGATCATGCTCTCCCAGCACACCGAGCTACCTGTCACCCTGCCGCTGTCCTTGAATCTCATCCCTTCCTTGCCCTTCTCCTGGAGGCTGTTCAACCCTTTCATGCCTGTATCTCAGCTCTCCTGTCTGCCTGGCGGTGCCTACTTTGCCTTCCTTAGCGCTGCTTTCATTGCCATCTTCCACCCATGCCTCTACCTTGTTGTATTGCTGACTGGATGGCAGGCCTGGCCTATGGAGCATGGAAATACCAGCGGCGGGATAGGTCTGAAATACCAGAAACGGGGAAGCTGCTGGTAGTGGTGGAGAAGCAGCTGAAGGGTTTGATGAACTTCTCTGCCCTGCGTTTGGAGAGAAGCAGCCGCTGCGCTCGGCTCACGGGGAAGAACCTCCCAGTCCTCCAGCAAGCAAAGAGGACGTCGAGCAAAATCTGCATTAGATAAATGTTTCTAAACCCACAGGCCTGGGTAACTTGCACCCCAGAGTCCTAAAAGTGATGCCTGGGGAGCTCTTGGGCCCACTGATGATGATTTTTAATACATCCTGGAATATTTTAAAAATTTCAGAAGATGAGTAGATTCAGGATATTATCACCAAGTCAGCAAAGAGCAAGCAGGACAGACCAGGTATTTATGGACTGTTAGTCTGACAGGAGTCCTGGGTGCAATAATGGAAGAGTTGATATGGGATTGCAATATAAAGAGCTCAGTCTATTTAGCTTATCAGAGGGAAGATTGAGAGGTGACTTGATTGCAGCATACGATATCCTCACAGAGGGAAAATACCAGGTGCTAAAGGGCACGCTCTTTAATTTAGTGGTGAAAGATATAACAAGAACTCATGGCTGGAAGTTGAAACCAGGTGTCAAATTGGAAACACGGCACAATTTTCTCACAGCGAGGGTCGTCGCCTGCTGGACCAGCTACCAGAAGAAGCAGTAGGTTCTTGGTCAGATCCGGCCACGGTGCCTTTTTTGGACAATACATCAATTGAACGCAATTACCAGCCTCAGCATGGGAGTGACTGTGTGAAATCCCGCGGCTGGAGACGTGCGGAGGCTGGACGAAGGATCTGGTGGCCCCTTCCAGCCGTCCCATTTCTGAGTCTGTGCTGTCGGGCACTTCCCTTTATCTGGACACTTCCCCTTCCTCCTTCCTCTTGCACTCGGTCATTGGGCTGGAGCACTCGCCCGAGCAGGGAGCCATGCATCTGGCTTTGCCATTGCATGCGAGGGACCCACTGAGGCCAGAAGATGCGGGCTGGGGTGATCTGGTGCAGAGGCTTGCAGGGAGAGCCAGGGTCTTATGTCCGCGGGGCAGGGCCGGGGGTGTTGAGGAACCACGGGGAAGGAAGGGGCTTACTTTAACTGAACGGGGAGATGGGAACAGGCTTTGTAACAGCTGGGAGGTGCTGGAAGGAGGATCGCGGGTGACCAGATGGCCACGATGTCAGCGAGCAGGGAGCGCAGGGGGAGAAGAGGAGAGCGGGGGGCCCTGGCCGTGTCAAGGTGGTGACAGCAGGGCCCCTGGGCTGAAACCTCAGAAATACAGGCCTGGCAGGCACCCTGGCCAGGAAGCGTGGGCTCTGGTGGAGAGGGAAGCGTGCAAGACCTTTGCACGCCTGCACCCAGCCTTTGCTGGTGTTTGATGCGGCTCTCCCCGAGGGGTCCCTGGGGTTGCCGCTGCCCTAGATAAACGGGATGGTGAAATGATACAGTATAATCCACCTAATAGTGGCTGTCCATCAGCAGGGATCTCACGCCAGCGTTATGTGTTTACACCACAGCCATCAGACGCTAAATGGCCAGGGATGAAAATGCCATGCCAGTAATCTTGGCCGTCACTTCAGCTGAATGACAGACGGAGATAAATCCTGAGCCCGAAAGGGAAAGGAGAGCTAGACAAAGACCAATAATCTGTCTGTAGATTCATTTCACAGCTAATCAAAGTTGGATATAACAAGTTCGTCGCATCTGGCAGTCCATAAATGGCACGACGAAACCTTTCACACTTGGTGACAGTGCTGCAGCCATTTATGCAGCAGCATCCGAGTTGGGCGCGAGGGGATGGGGGGCGATGCCTTGAACCGCGCTAATGGAAGCTCCTTGGGACAGGGTTGTCTCCGGCTGCCTACACACGGTACCGAGCAGAGCAGAGTCCTCATCCTGGCTGGTAGTTTGCCACGGTGCAAACGATGAGAGGCCCGCACCTGAGCTGAAAGGTGGCAGCAGCGCTTGCTCCTGTCTCTGATCTCCTGTGGGGCAGAAACACCCTCTTGGAAGCAGATTATTCCTCACCAAGTGGTGCATTTGCATCCCATGATTGTTGCATCAGAAAGCTTGCTTGATATTTGAAAGCCAATTGTTTGATGTTTAATGGCCAGAAAAATCCTAGACGAAGAACGAGTTTTCCTTTTTTTTCCCCCCCCCCTTTCAAGCGAACGTCTCAGTTCCTGACGGCGCGAGGGGTGGCCGGCAGGACCTCCAGCCAGGCTACCATATGTCCTTGTCACCTTGCCTGCTGTGAGGAGACTGCCACACGTGCTACCCCCATGCTCCATGCAGCACCATGCATCCCATGTGATAACAGGCGTGCGGGCAACTGTGCTGCCTCCATAGTTTCAATGCAACAAGTAAAAATCTCTGGAGCACACTATAAAACCTGCAGCTGCTGGCGAGCGCTCGCGTAAGGCAACTGCTATTCCAGGGGCCAGGGCTTTGAACAGGGTCCAAGATCTCCGGTGCGCAGCAGACTGTAGGCAACCCCCCATCAGCCTGATTTGCAGCGCTTCAGAGGGGCACGTTGTGCTTGCGTGTGTACCCAGTCCAGTTCAGTCCTTTCTGTGCCTCTCAAGCGGTGGGTCCCAAGCCCAGACGGGGTCACCGGCCTTGCTGAGTTGCAACAGTACAAGCAAGGCTGGCCCTGGGAGCAGGCACTTTGTCTGTGTCCTACTTCAGCCCACACCGGGCAAGCGCAGAGCAGCAACTCTGCTGTGGTTCTCCGCTGGTTCATCCCTGGTCGCAGCTGGAATTAGCCCTGCCGCTGGCACGCGCGTGCCGCGCTACCTCTCCTCGGCTGCCCGGCAGGACCGGCCCGTTCTCGTTCAGTTTGTCCGTGGAGAACTCTGACCGCCGGGTGAAACGCGGCCCTTCCCCGAAACGCATCCTTTGCCCTTTTACTGGGGCTGGTTTACAGTAGACCTGACTCAGGAATGCGGGAGGAGTGTCATGGCAGAGCACGCGGGGAGACAGAGTTAATAACCATATATTTTTTAGCCATACTTCATACAATTGTTGTCTAATGGAGTTTCAGCCTTTGATCTGAAGCTAGTGAGTCTATTCATTACTTACTGTATAATGCAGTTGACTGCAGGCTCTTAAAAGTAGGCGACAGTGTTATAAATTAGCAAAAGCTGATCAAAATTGAGGCTGAAATAGCACTGTAAATATGGGCTGTGTAATCAGTTATTGGAAATAGTTTTAGCGGCAATCCTGTGTCGGTTTCCTCCAAAACAAGGCACATAATCTGGTGATAATAATGATAAGCAGCCTCAGGGACAGTATGGATCAAACTCACTGCTAGCTCTCGGAAATGTCCTCGCTGCGGTCTTGCACCGCTGCTTGTATCCTGGTTCTGCATCGAATCTTTCCAGGACCTTCTCTTTGTATGTGCTTTTTGGGAGAACATAACTTCTTCCCTCAGCAAGTTTAGGGTCTGTGGGCTGAATGGTCACTTGCGTCTTCAATCTTGGCATTTTTGTAAGGGGTTGACCAAACATCGAGCAAGCAGGTCACTAAAATGATTGAATAAATGAGCATTAATCATGATTGAATGACGATTGAATAAACATCTGAGGGGCTGGAGAGCTGGCAGAGCATCCTTGAGCTCTGAAGTCTTCTCCGTTCTTCGCGCTTCGTGGTGCAGTTTCTGGCAGGAAGGGGAGCTCCTCAGCTGGCAGAGGTGCTGCACAGCCCATGGGGACTGGTGCGTGCTCCAGTCGTAACACAATGCATGGCAGTGATCAAACATCGATGAACGTCAGGTTGAGTAATCCCTGCTAGCAGTGGCTTTTGCAATAGAGTGATTGATTCGGATGCTGCTGAGAAGACGCCCTGTTCCTGGCCTCTGTTAAAAATGGAAGATGGAGTGGATGTCATCTCGTTTGGCTGGAGGCTGGAAATCCACTCCTCCCTCCATTGCAGCCAGCTTTGAACTTCCTTCCAGTAGGAACAAAGCAGTCCTGAAGTCTCGGCAACGATGACTTGAGCCGGCTGGAGAGGAGCCAGGCCAGGGCACTTGATTTCAAGGAGATTTAATGTAAAGTTGCTCCCCAGCAGAATGTGAACTCGGTGCCAACGGCCATGATTCAGACGGCTTTCAAGCCTGTTGGACATTGTTAGATGCTTTTCCTTGTGATTTAATTAGGTCTCCAAGGGAGGGTTAGTGTTGGCTGCACAAATAAATAGCGGGAGGCATTCCCAGCTCTGCCAGCCCTACCTGGAAGTGTCGTGAGGGTCCAGCTTTCACAGTATCGTGCTCAGATGTTCAACGCAGGTCTCCAAACTCGTGGAGTAACCGTGGTGGAATTAGCCCTCGCCTGGCTGCCGGGAGCCGCCTCCATTAATTAGCGCAGCGCTTACTGGGAGCTGCAGTGCCCGGACCAGCGCTGAATGGAGGGCTGACCGGTGGGCCTGGGAGAAATGAATCGGGAGAGGCAGCTCCCCCCACCCAGCCGTGTGTGTGGGCTCCAATGCAGGAGCCACGTATTCACGGGGTAAAGGTGGTCTTCTCACCCGTTCTCTCATCTCCATCGTACCCAGTAACACCCAACAGGGTTGTACAGTGCTGCAGCCTCTGTTCCGGCTGGGTGGGTTGCGTTAAAGCCACAAACTTTTAAAATCCAAAGACCCCACAGTCTGAGCCGGTTCCCTGCAAAAGCCTGCCCTTCTCCTGCCCTGTGGCCTTGTTGCTTGGACCCTGGGACACGGGAGGCTCGTAAGGCTGGGATGTGACCTGGCAGGTGACGGTGACACGTGTTGGGGAGCGTGGAGGTGTCCTGCCTGCTTCCACTGCGTCGAGGGCAGCGCTAGGGGTGCAGGCAGCGGCGTGGCAGGTGTCTGCTGAGGAAGTGCTTGGGGCATTTTGCACGACGGTGCCACCTTGCCCGGCTGCTTTCTGGCTCTCCCGATGCTGGTGGGTGGATCCAAGACATGCACGTTCCAGCTGGGGAGACTATTTAACACGAACGGCAGGAGAAAACGCTGGCGAACGAGCTCCCAGCCCTGCGCTGTTGGCAGTCTTTAAAGGTGACAGGGTGACCTCACGCCCAAAGGCTGGTCGAAGATGTCTCCCAGCAATACAGTCAGCCCAATACACCTCGTCGCTTCCCTAGCACAGCCTCTGCTGAAACCCACCACCCGAGTGATTCCCAGCTGCTTTGTGCAGCTTCCTGCACTCCCAGCAGGCCCGGTCCCCGTCTTGCTGGGAGCTACCCCCGGTTGTTGAGTTTGTAGGCCCACGGGGTAGCTGTCAGGCGGTGATGGTGTGTTGTGTACAGCACTCAGCGTGCTGTAGCTGGAGCCATAAAAGGGCCCCGCTGCGTACCGGAGGATAACGTGGGTGGGCTGAAGTCGTAGCCCTTCTCGCCGGCTCCGGTGCTGCAGGGGATTTTCCCAGGCACCTCCTCTCCCTGCACGACTGCAGAGCAGCTCCTAGAGCAAGCGGCAAGATTTGGGAATCCTTCTTGGAGTAATCCTTTTCAAATCCAAAACAGCCGTTTTGCATCTGAGCCGTGCCAGACCTCCTACACGAAGGGGCTGAAGTCTTTTAGCATCATCTTGCAAGCATCATTGGGTGTTCAGTTATTTGTCATTTAAAATGTGCTGGTTTCAAGGGTGACAGCCTGGCTTTGAGCAAGCAGTATGTAGGCTCTGTCAGTGCCTGTGTGTGTGCACACGTGCATGTATATGCATTAAAAAAAAAATCTGTCGTGGGTCATGACACGCTATGTATAATACTGTAAGTGCTTTACGCTTTATGGGCACATCGGTGTAGAGGGGTACTTAGTATTAAATCAAATGCTAGCCCGTATGTCAAACTTCATCCTGTTCAAATTGAACTGTGTAAAACCTCTGGAAAAACGGTTATTCTAATAGAAAGAGCAGCTGTAATTGTGAGTGCTGCAAAATTACATTTTTAATGATGGATTTCGGAGCTTGCATTAGAATTGGGGAGTGTTTGAATGATGACTGCCTCTCTCCGCACGGCTCTGCCCCTTGTTTAGCTACATCTCATCTCGCCTGCGACAGAGAAATTCCGCTGGGCAGTTTTGCTTGTGATATAAACGTGTAATTAGACGTGTGCTAAATCGGTGTGCGGCCCTGTATCATCGTGGGATGGAGGTCAGCAAGCACTGAACCTGCGTGTCAGTCCACACATCTGTGCTGGAGTTATGTCATTTGCTGTTTATGCAAATATGCACCGTGCTGCTTAACCTCTTTGTTAGGCTTTATTGTCTTTTTCCTTTAAAGCTGACTGTGTGAGTAACAGCTGACTTTGCCCATTTCCTGCACAATTCTGGAGGACTACATCTCCGGGTTCCAGTAATCACCTCTGTGTCTCCTTTTTGCTTCTCAGTACACGCAGAAATGTTACCCGACATTAAACGTTATGAAGCTGAGGTCACGGGTGAAAACAAAAAGACAATTTGCGTGCAATGGGAGCTGTTTTCTTTGCTGATGAATAAGCTATGACTCTGATATACTTACAGTTCACTCAATTAAAAGGTTGTTGGCAGATCAAAACGAGAGCTAAATACCTTGACAAAACTGCCTGCCGACCATGGCTCGGTGTTTGACTTGGCCTGCGAGCTCTGCTGTAGGAAGGCATTTTAGTGATGGCCAGTGATGTTGCTGCTGTGAGACAGCATCCATTTTCCAGGCTGCAGAAATTAGCTCTCTGCTCAAATCTCCTGCAGAAGGTAAGACCCTGGTCTGTCTTTGCGGTGTAAAAAAAGGAAGCGCAGACATTTGGTGGATTGCTCTGAAGCTATTTTTATACAGCTGCATCTCACAAACAATTGTGTTGTAAAATAAGAGTGGTGTGTAGTCCGTGCAATTGCTGCTTCTGGTGTTCTGTAAATAAAATATTTTGACACAGTTGTGATATGGGATGTTGAAAGCTGTCTGTTTCCTATGTGCGCTGTGTAATTACCCATCCTAATCGCAATTATGTAATCTAGTATGCTCTTACAAGATTAGGGTATCTATTTATATAGTGAAATTCCTGAAATGCTCAAAGCACCGAAAATTACTGAGGGGAGAAGAGGCAAATGCAAACGTTTGAAGACTACATTTCAAAGAGGCCACCAGGGCTAGAAGACGCGCTGCCAAAATCAAGGATATTCACAATCAAGCTAAAACAGCAAGCCTAGGCACAACGAGTGCCTGTTGTGCCAGTGCTGTTACTGGAAGGTGCGTGGGGGGCGGTGGGGGAGGCAGACTGGTCGTGGCACATCTGTCTCCGCTCACTGACGGCACGCACGCCTTTTGGTAGGGATGGAAAGTGAGTTGTCCTGCGCCGAGGATGCTTCCATCAGCTGGTTTCGTTGCCATTGGGTACCAGGAGCGGTAGAAGCCGTAGTGTAGACAGCGCCCAGGTGCTCTTCTGACCATGCGCTCTCACCCTCTGTTAATTAGACGACATGGTGCCCGCGGTGCCCGAGGCTGGCCTCCACCATTGCTACGATTGCTGGAGCCGCCCCAGACGTGACGTTGAGGTTCGGCGTTTGCGGGTACTTCTGTCATCCTTTGCTAGGGAAGCTGCCGAAGCCCTGCCAGATGTTGGTGCATTTTCAAATGGAAGCTCATTGTGAAAGGCTCGAGTGCGAGTGCTGTACTTCTGTGACAGCTTTTCAGCTGGAAGCACGGTGAACTATTCTTTTCCTTCTTCCATTGCTCTCTGGAAAGTGAATAGGTTACCTGGGGTGCAGCCCATCTGGTGAGACTATAGACTTTTGCTCAGAAGAAGAGTGATCAGTGTGAAACTTAAACTAACCCATCGTGCGTCTCGCCATTTCACTGTGAGCCAGAGAGAAATATTGAGAGATTTCAGCAAGGAAGAACGGTTTGTGCTTCAGGGAGGAGTCTCTGTAACAGGCAAGGGGGAAAAAAGAAAAATTTAGCGCTTTCAACTGGAAAGGTCTCGGCAGAATAAAGCTCTTCGACTCGAGGCTTTCCACTACAAACTCGGCTTTGAAAGTGAGACCAGCTTTCTGACCTAACTTAAACAGCGTCTCCAGGAAAGAGCCCCTGGCAGGAGTGGCTGATGCAGAGGGGAGACGATGAAGTGGGACGAGCCCAGCAGAAGGGACGTTGATCGAGGCCGCAAGCGGAGGGAATGCGCTGGCTCAGGAGGTTGGCAGTGGGATTTACGTGGCCTTTCTGTCTGGGTCTCGGGCTCCCATTTGTCTTAATTCACTTGTGATTGAGAGTTACCAGCGGACGGCTGTGCAGTTGAGCCGCTTGAAATGAATGTCACCTCCATGTCATTTCCAGTGGATGGATGCTTGCAGCAAAAGAGCCACTGTCACAGTTCTCCTGCTGGTTAGTCTCGGCAGCCAGATGAAGGATGGAAAGACTTAACCCGCCCCTCATCCTGGGTGGCCGCATTCGGGAGGTATTCCTTCTGTTCTCAGCCTCTGCCACAGACTTACTGGGAGACTTGGACAAATCACTTCCCCTCTCTGCCTCAGTTCCCTACCTGTGAAATGGGAATACGATTTTGCAAGCTACTGCTGCATCATGCTACCACTGGAGTCAAGAGAGTTATTATTGGGAGTCTTAAGATGCAAGGCTGGAAGGCACTTGGGGGAAGTTTGGCCCAACCCGCTGTACGAGTGCAGGGTTCGTTGTTCCTAACCCCTCCAGACAGATGTCACGGCACCGACACTAGAGCATCCGTCCGCAGCATAGGCAGGGGGACGTGGCGCAAGCACCTGCACCTTCTCCACCTGCTTCGTGGTAGAGCCACCAAGGTAGGATAAAAATGCTCCCACGAGGAGGCTCCTAGTGAAAACTTGAGGAAAAGGAAGAAGCAACTTCATCCGTAGCCAGGAGGAGCTCAGCTGGGAACGTGGGGAGTGAAGATAGACAGGGAAGAGAGGAGCGTTGCCTAAAACAAGGTCCTGTGGTCTTGCCGCTCACAGATGAGCCCTTACCTATGAAATATACCACTTTTCAAACCAATTCAAGTCCTCAGTGGCACCAGCCAACATTTGCTGTGAGGTTTTTTAGATGATGTTATTCTGCTGAGACAAATACATAGCCGGGCTCATCCATCTCCTGTCATTGCATTGCCTAGAATAGAGATCTTTTAAAAGCAGAAGCCGAGCGTCCCTCCTGCCTCTTCCTTCTGGGTAAGTCTGTACCTTCGTGCTATAACACCACCCTTTTGCACTGGTGAGGGCTGACCTCTTGCCCCGCGTGCCACAAATTAGCCCCGCACCCTACCCAAGTGCCGCTCCCACCCCATTCCCTGTCTGATCTCCTGCTCTGCTTCGTGCCCTATCTGCTGCTGCGCTGCTTATCCCCTCCTCGATCTGCCGCGGGCCACGTACACCAGCTGCCTGTGCCGCTCACGGCATCTGTTCCCCAGGTCAGGCACCTTTACCTTATGCCACAGCTCATCTTGTTTGCCGAGCCGAACAGCTCTTGTCCTCGGCGAGAGTCTTGTTGGAATATCACGACATCGCATAAAATCCGACGTCGGCCAGCGTGCATTTTGCTCCTGGATCTCAAGGGCTGCGTGGCAGTAAGGAGCAAAGCCGCTTCCATGTTGAGCTTCTCAAGATTTGGGGAATCAATTAAGGTGAGAGACGCGCAGCGAAAGTGAGATAATTGGGCTTGGCTTTGCCGTTCGCAGCCAGCTTCGGTTGTGCGGCTGGGTGTCCACGAGCGGCGGTAGCCCGCGCTGTGCTCCGCACCAGGCCTCCCGCCGCCCAGTCCATTTGTCTGTTAATTGGACCCGCAGAAACGCCTGCGCTCGTTTGCTGCCCTTGCTTGCTTGCCTCCCCGGCGTGCCCGTCAGCGCTCGCATCTGGACATCACGGCGCAGGGATTTCCGGGATCGCCCTTCTTGCCTTTCCTGTGGTAGGTTCACCTGCTTCTCCCGGTCCTCTCCTGGCCTGGCTCTCCGCTGCCTCGTAGAAATAATTGCCATCAGCTTAGTACATTTGTTAACTAATTCCCCTAACGCCCTGGGATTAAACTACCCAGCTCTACCTTTCCCCTTATTTTTCTTTGTAAAAATGCTCATCTGTTCAGGCACTTCAGATCCTGAATTTCATCCCCCCTCCTCATTATTAACAGACCTACTTTTCCCTGATTTAGTTCTAAACTCTCCTCTTATTTCCTATAACCCCAATGGCAGCATTAACTCATTCGGCTTTTCCGCCGCTTTTATCTCTCGTCTGCAGCCTTCGTCCGCTCTGCCCTCCATCCCCCTCCCTGCTCACGTGCACGCCGTGTTTCTCCCTTTCTACATTTCCAGGCTAGATTTTTTTAAGCCGTAGCTGCTTTAGAAGCTGCACTCGCCTCCCCTTGTTCCTTGTAACTTCCCTTTCCAGCAGAGCTGACCTGTTGCATCTTCACCCAAAAGGCAAGTTATTTGTCCTTAGATCTCTCCAGCAGAAGAAAGAGCCAAGAAAATTCAACTGCTCTCTCCCTTGCATCCCTCCCCGTCTCCCCCCTTCCTTCCCGCGTGCCAGCAGCCCTGCCGCTC
>NW_017728993.1:27547956-27555342 GCF_001723915.1 Gavialis gangeticus | reverse complement strand
TCCCCCCTTCCTTCCCGCGTGCCAGCAGCCCTGCCGCTCTTCACTAACTGGAACGAAGGCCTTCCTGCTTCTCCACTTCTCCGACCCTCCTCTGCTGTTATTGGGAGTGGGCACCCTTCCTGGGCAGCGAGACTCTGGCTCCTCATCCCTCTCCAGCCTGCCTCCTGCAGCTCTGGGCTGTGCAGAGGATAAGACCCTCTGGGTAAAGAGGAAGAGCTGGAGTCCACGTGTCGGTGACGCACCAGGACATTCCTCGCCCTTCTCCCGTACAGCTCTGCTTGCTGGGATGCATGGAAACCCTTTGCCCTTTTCCTTCTGTGGCCCTGGGCTCGTGGCTGTGCTCCTTTAAACTAGCTCGTGGCCGCTGCCATCGCACTTCACGCTGTTTCTTGGGTGTCCAGTGAAAGGCGTGCGGGCCTGGGGAGCGGGTAGCGCCGAGGCTGCAGGGTGGGGGCAGGAGCTCCGCTAGCGGAGGGAAGCGCTGCTTGCAAACCGTGCGTGCTGGTGTTGGGCGCTCCGACGCTTCTGGAGTTGAAACGCAGTAGGGGTGTGGCCGTGCCTCCCCTTGCGCTGCCGAGACATTGCTGATCATCTTACACCGGGTCTGTGGAAGATCGCGGCAACGTTAGCTCGCCCGGGGATGCAGGCCTTGTGCTTTCGGATTCACCTTTTGTAGCAAATGCCGGGAGGATCAGATTTGCAACAGCCAAGATGTGAACCCTGGGGAATGGGAATAAAAGGAGTTCTGGCATCACCTGAACAAAGGTAATCAAGGACCTGTCCTGACATTGATAAGTCAAGCAACGGAGCAGCTGACAGGAGTCAACGGGACAGCACAAGGATTAGCTGGTGACATTCTGATCTGTGCAATTAGGAGGATGCGATTTACTTTTAAGAAGTTTAAAAATCATCTCCCAGAAATGCAAAATTGTGTGCTTGAACTGTGAAAATGCTGTCACTCTACCTGACTCAGTGATAATTGCCTAATAAGTGCTAAATATAGTGAAAATGCAGCAGAGCCCTGAAATGCAGGCTCGAAACCAGTGATGGGAATGAAAGCAACATTCATCTTGAAACAAATTCAAAACAGCACTTGGATTAAAAAACACAAAACAAGCTTTTAAAATGCCAAGTTTGATGAAACCGAAGTAGAGAGTAAGTGGTGGTGGTTTGCAGCTGAAGAAATCAAGGATAAAAGCTTCGGTGTTAGAGTAACCCTCTCCATCTCTTCCTTTCTCACACGCATGTGTGTAATGTGTGCACATGCCCAGTCCATCTCAGCCAGTGCCTCTTCCCGGGTTTTCTCCCGGTGCCGTTGAGCCCCCCTTCGCCCAGAGCAGCTCCCCGACAGTGCACAGCACCGGGCACCCTCGCAGGGAGGCAATGCTGTCGCATCCCTGTCTGCAGATGCCGGTTGCCTCACCGTGGAGATGGAGCAGTCCCATGGCCCCCTCTGCACGGAGGAAACAGGGCCGTGCAGGAGATGCTGACTGCTCCGGATAACCCGAAGGGAGGTGGCTACAGGGTCCGGGTCCACTAGTTAGGTTCACAGCAGGACTCTCCGCTTAGGCAAGTAAGCAGGGCGTCACGAGTGCGCTCGGTCCTTCGGAGCCATGCATCTCCGCGTGTCCACATCAGCATGCAGCAGGTTCAGCTAATAAAGCAGGGCCTCGTGGAGAGCCGTGTGGAAGGCAACATATGTTCGCTTCCAGTAAATCATGTCAGGATCCGTACGGCACTGCCCTTCAACGCCTGCCGGGACGTGGGCGTTTGGAAGGACGCTGTTTCAAAGAAACCGTCTTGTCCGTCCCGCTCGCAGGAGGGCATCCGGGACCTCGGATTCATCTTCCAGATTCCTCAGCAGACCCTTCGCGGGCATTATTTAAAGCCTGTACCTTGAGGACATCACCGGAGAATTGGAAATACAGGCTTTTTTATCAAGACAGGCACCTTGTTTGGTGCGTGCTCATTGTTCCCTGCCCTCGCTGGTTCCAGATGAGAGGACGGTAGTTCAACACCGAAAGGAGAAGCTTTGCCACCTCCTGCCATTTCCACCACAAATCTGAGTAATGCGCTCCAAGGAGGAGACAGCGGAGGCCTCTTGGGTGTTAATTCAGCAATATAGTGATTCAGAACTTTACTTGCGATCCCATTAATGATACATGAGCTGAAAGAGGCTCCAGCTCGCGCTCTGCAAGAGCTGCTTTATTTTGAGAGGCAACAAGATAAAGATGCAGTTAGCATTACTCCCGTTAGTCCAATGGGCGGACGTGACGGGTGGCACACAGGGACTAGGCCTGTTAAGTAAAAATATACCATTTTTATGCAGCCGGGTTTGTTTTGTTTTTTTGCTCGTAGTCGCATTTTAACCACACAAAGGATAAATTGTAGGTCGCTAAGAAATATTAAATGCATTCATTGAATATTCTGTTAGTATTCAGAGAGGAGAAAACAAAAGATACAGACGTAAGAATTCTTTCTCATCAGGATATCAAAGTGAAATAATGTTAAAAAATCTCCCATGTTTGCAGAATGAGAGGCTTGCTCAGGAGGGAGAAAAGACAATTTAAGGGGAAGCAGAAGTATTTTCGGCTGCTACGGAAAGTGATGGGGAAGTGTTGTTCTCTGCAGGCTGCAAAGCAGAAGCAGCAGACTGTGAGCAACAAGGGGGAAAATTTAAATGAAAACAGCCTGGGTGAGGGGACCCCTCCCAAGAGAACTTGGAGGGTCGATCTGCAGTGGAGCTGGGCTCAGGCCGTCCAGACTTCCCCGCAGTCCCGCCTGGACAGGACAGCCCACGGCCCTGTCCCAGTCAGTACGTATGGGATAACAAACTGTGCCAGCCGCTTCACCAAGAGGTTTTCTAGCAATTAGTGTTGCAGCAGCTCGGAGGCAGTGACTGGGATTGCTTATAGGATCTCCTGACGCACACATCTGAATTAATTTCCTTCCCAATCAGTTTTAAAGGTGGGTAATCAAGCGAAACGTGGACCACTGACAGCACAGTGTTAATTCTTGCCAGTCGCTCAACAGGCAGTTGGCGTAGCAAGAGCCAGCGCTGGTTCCTGCGATCCCCTTCTTCCAGTAGATTTGCTGCCGTTGCCGTTTCATTAGTTGTCCCACCTCTACTTCCAGGACTGAAATGTGATCAGCCTCTTGCTCGCTCTTTTGTATTCTTGCCACGCTCCTGTGCCACTGCAGAGGAGGGCTGGTTCGGGTTGCGTTGTACAGCTCCGGGTACGTCTGCACTACGCGGTGCAGCACAGCGGTCTCACGGGAGCCCTGGGTGAGAAGCGGTCTAGCCATGGTGGCAGGAAGCTCCAGGCAGGCTAATTGATCCCGCTTCTCATTAATTTGGGTACCTCTGCTCCGGACGTGGTGGTTCAGTGGAGACGTGCCCCAGGTCTGTGAGCTCCTCAGGCCAGGGGCTTAGCCTGATCCAGAATGGGAGATCTCTGGGTGCGATACAGGGCGGTGCTGTCATCCTTTTTACCGGCAGCAAGGGCAGCTTGACATTTCCATCAGGCGAGTAAGTCTGGGGATTTTTCCCACTTAATGGGAAGTGCAGGCTCAAGGTGCTGTTGTAACTAAAGGGCTCCCATGCTGCTCCGCTGAGCTTGTCAGACCGCACGCCTAGATTTTCAGGTTTTTTCCAGGCAGCGCGCTCCCCGTGTTTTCCATCACTGCTTTGCCTACTATTCTAAGTCTTGACGGCACCTTGACCTTACTGGCGTGTCCGCTCTCCGGAGGATTGTCTTGTACCTGTCAACATTTAGCATGAAGCACCTAGCCACAGAAGAGGAAGTGCTGCTAGTGAACCCATTCAGAAGTGTTACTAGCAGGGAAAGTGAAACGACTGCCCATCATTTTAACGCACCGGCTGGTGGCTGTGGTTGTTGAAAAGCTGTTTGCATCGCTTGCAGGGGGTGGAGGTAACTCCAGTGAAGCCGAGCAGGCGGGGAGGGCACTTGGACCCCCTCGCTGTGCCACGCCGGGGGGTTTCGGTGCCGTCTGTGCCTAGGTGAAGAGCGGAGCGAGAGGTGCGTTAGGCAGGTGGAGCTGATCTCAGTGAATCTTCTCTTGAAATATGTTGATCATCAGGATTGTAAGAGGGCTCAATTAGAAGTTCAAATGTATTACACCACGCGGCTAATAACAGCCATGGTGTGAAATACAATAGCACTCTGGTGACACCGTTATGGCATCCTGGCTAATGACCAAAATATTAAAGAACTTATTGAAGTTCAATCATCAATCAAGGTAAATTGATTCTTGTGGCAAAGAATGCAAATGTGTTCCTTTGATACTGCCTGCATACAAACTACCCGAGCTCGCTCGCACTTGTTTCTATGGTTATCAATTTGCGAACAGCTGGGTGAGGCGTGGGGTGGGGGAAGCAGCAATAATTAACTTTCCATTTACTAATTACTGCCTGAAATTATCATGATAATCCTGATTGCTGGATTACATCTCAGATTGGTCTTCCTTCCCCCACGCATGTTGCAGCACCTTGTGTACTGCCCATGATGCAGCTGTAATAGGGACATCCCTCAATACCCCTGGGTTTCTCACAGTACAGCAAGGTGTTGGCCATGCACATTTTTCTCTTAGTATCCCTGCAATCAAAGCTTCCCTGAACACGCGTGAGAGGGTCTCAGTGAGTCGGAGCAAAGTTTTTATTGTGAAGAAATCAGCAGTGCCGCCCTGGACTGTATCGGCAGTCCATCCAGCCCATATCCAACGGTGGAAGTAGCAGATGCTTTAGAGGAGAGCATGTGAATGAGGTATGTCTAGAGGGATCCACACCCTTGTCGTACCCTCTCGGACACCCCCCGCCACTGGTTTCAAGGATGCATCCCTGACTGTGCTAGCTGATCCCTCTCAACGGCTCTCTATGAACCTGGTTAATAGTTTTCTTCTTGAAGTTGGTTATTCACCGATCAGGATGTGGTTGGAGCAGAGTCTTGCCCACTTGCCATTTGGACCAGATCGGCGCCCTCCGGATTCCTCTCTCGGCTCGCTCTTGCCTTCCACGTGTGTATCCCCCTGGCCAGGACCTCTGCGCTCGTCTCCTCCTTCATCCTTCAGCTCTCCCGGTGAAGCTGGCCTCGGCCCTGGCTGCGTCCTGTTCTGCTTAGGGAGGGCGTAGCCGGCAGGGTGCTGCACCTTGCAGAGATGCTTGCGCTAGCGCTGATCCAGCGGCCAAATGACATCAGCGGATGTGGGGGTGGGGGGCTGCGGGTTAGGAGTGAGGGTCTCCCGGCAGCCCGTGGTCACCCGTGTAGTGGGGAAAGCCCTGGGGCAAGGCGGGGGCCTGCCACTGCACGCTGCCTAGCACAGCGAGCAACATTGGAGCAAAGGGAGTCGTCACCTCGTGTCACGTTCAGAGGCTGCAGTTGGTTTCTGGTCATGTAATGCGGCGCGGGGTTCAGACGTAGAGTTTGCTGGAGCTCCCCTCGAACAACTTTGTGAATAGCAGGGTGGAGGATCTCTGTGGTGGGCAAGGGCCTGCAGCTCGGACGGCGTTGTCTCCCCGTCCTCCCCTCCGCCGGGACGACCTTTGCAGAACTTGGCCACTCGTCTCGTCCCACTCAGGATTTCGCCGTCGTGCTCATCGTTTTCTTCCAGCATGTGCAGCATCACCGTGCGTGGAGACAGGCAGGCTGTTCCCTCACCTGATTCATCTCGCTCTGCCCGAGGAGTGATCCTGTCTGTGTGCGGGAGCAGTGGAGGCCTAATGGGCACTGATGACAAACACTGATCTCTTCTCATGCTGCTTATACAAATGTCACATTATGCTCTTATAATGAAAAGCGAGAACGAGCTATTTCTTACCTCAAGGACAAAAACCTGGCACCACGACTGTAGCTAGCTACTCCTGAAACCTTGCCAGCACTGATAATACACATATTAAAATTGCTGTAGTACGAATTACATTTGTTACATTTCATAAAAATATCCTCATTAAACATTTTCTTTAAAAGACTAAACTGTCAGAAATAGGGACTCAAATTCATAATTGATTTTCCTGTCACATGCTGCTCTCTCCATCCTAGCGTTCAGTCTAGATGGATGCCTACACAGTGCTAGCATCTTCCCTCAGATGGGAACAGGAGGGGACGTCGCTCCTCTGGCCAGGCCTCGTGCCAGACAGTCCGCGTGGGTGCCGGACAGAGATGGATCAGCCTGGACGTGGACGTGACCGTTGTCCTGGGCCGCACTGCTGCAGCTGAACAGGAGCTTCAGAGGCCCTGGACGGGTCCCGCACTTGGAGGTAAAGGGTGAGCGGTGCACCAGGCGTCTCGCAGGGCGGCTGAGGAGGAGTGGACCTGAGCAGGCCAGGTGTGCGTGGTCTGTGCCCCAGAGGACCACTGGGCTTGAACCCTGAGGTCGCAACGCAGTGTGCGAAGCCTCTGGGCGTTGGTCCGTGCCGTGCCAGGCAGCTCCACTCCGTTGCCCAAGCTAGCTCTGCACCCACTGCCTTCGAGCTGGAAGCGGGTAGCTGTGTTTCCGATTCAGGGGTCCGCGTGCACAGAGTTGGCTCAGCGTCTCGGCGTAATGCGGTCGTGTGCCATGTAGATGTTCCCCAGGTGTCTAGCCCGCTCTGTCTGCAAGGGGAAGGAGCTTAACCTGCATCTTCCCCAACGAGGCTGCAGGGACTGAGCATCGTACCTGAGCCATCTCTACACAACCGAGCTCGGACACGCTGGCAGCAACTTGGCACAAGCTAGCTGCCCAAGCTATTAATTGGGCTTCTCAGCAGTTTTTGCAGTTGACACCAGGCTCTGTGCTGAGAGTTACGCTGCTAGCAGTGCCCAGCTCGCTTCCACCTAGCTCGCGTGCGTACAAGTCGTGGTCGCGGCAGCGCCTCCGCCCAGAAGCACCCATGGTGTCCTGCGCTGGGCGAACGCCGGTCGGGGACCAGTGCAGCTAGCAGCTGTCTGAGGAGACAGTGGCTCCTTCGATTTGGGTTTGGCTCCTTGCCGGGTAGGGATGGCGAGGGGGGCGGCGCTACAACTTCCTTAGGTAGGCTGCGTTGTCTGTTTGGCCAAAGGCCAGAGGAGATTTCTGGTGTGTGAAGTAGGGCTGGGACGCTAGAGGAGAAAATGAGCGTTTTGGTAACACCGGTGTCAACGCTGTAGCGCACCCAAGGACATGAAGACTTCTTTGGAGGCTGCATTTGGAGTCTGTGGCCCCAAAGGGGAAAGGTCCATGATACGGGAACTGCAGGGAAATAACCACCAAGAAAGCAGAAGGGCACCATACAAGAGAGAAACACGGGTGAGAGAAGCAGGAGGCAGTCGACCCAGCGAGGAGCCTGTGTGCTTAGCAAACCACCTCTGCGGAGTCTGAATCTGGAGGAAAGCTAGAGAGCGACAAGGGGGC
>NW_017728993.1:27540436-27547945 GCF_001723915.1 Gavialis gangeticus | reverse complement strand
GTCTGAATCTGGAGGAAAGCTAGAGAGCGACAAGGGGGCACGCTTGGTGGATACTCCTGCAGCGAGCAGATGGAGAGAGAGCTTCTTCAGCCACCCAGAGAAGGCCAGGAGCGGTTGCAGATAACTCTGTATTGAGAAGAAGAGGCAGAGCTCAAGGTCGACGGGACAGGGTGCTGCTTCCCTGGAGCAAACGTACAAATTGTAGTGGTGAGGCGGGCTGGGATGTCGCAGGGGGTGACGGGCATCGTGTGGGACTGCGCAGGTTATGAAACGCTTCGGGGACCTTGGAGGAGCATAGACGGGGTGAGTCCGTGTGAGCTCTTAGGTGAATCCTTCAGGTCCCAGGAGCTTGGTAAGGAGGAAAGCTGAAAATACGGCATGTGAGCCTTTGGCAGCATGATGGGCAAGGCCTGTGCTGGGAGAAGGAGCTGAATTAATGGTGCCAATTCTCCGCGGGCTGAGAGGCTGATCCTGCCCGCGGCTGGCTGCGCCCACGCGAGGAGTGCTGCTGAGCAGCAAGTGCAGACGGACTCGGAGGGTCAAGAACCGATTGAACTGATGCGGCAAAGAATGCAGAAGGGAAGGATTATTTTTTCAGCTGCTGGCACACCGATGCTGAGAGTCGATCAGCCTAACAAGCATGAAGATTTGGAAATTCTCATTGATGAGAAGAAATTTGAAATAACTGGCGTGCCTGAAACCCAGTAGGACAGTTCCTGCGATTGGTGCATGAAAATTGCTGGTGGTGACCTGCTTAGGAAGATTAGGGTGGATAAAAGGGGTGGCAGCGGTTTGACGCCATCAAAGACGCTTCCCTGTTTTAGACTGATTGATTAATAACTCAGGTGGGCAGGATCTCTAATGCATGTGAACCAGAGTGCTCTCTAATGAAGGCAGAAGCGGTGGGGTCTTTCACCGGCCCACCTAACAGACTAGAAACCAGACCGAGTTGAGCACCTGCTGGAAACGTGTAGGAAAGAGACGGTGCTGTTCTGCGGGAGGGACGCCTGGGAAGACCTCGACACGGTGAAACACAATTACTTGGGAAGCATTGGGTAGATGATGCCTTGCTAACACAAAAGGTGTTGCACTCACCTTGGCCGTTCCTCCTCCTGGATAAAGCTGAATTAATTACTGACTTGGACGCTAGTCATTCAGTGATTCAGAAAGTTTATGGTTGTGTTCATTCAATTCAATTCGGTTCAGATCAGTTCATTCATTCATAATGGGCAAACAGAGGAAGGTTCCAGCCACAAAAACTTGCATTTGGTGTTTCAAAAGGGCTAATTTCCTTAAGCCTGGGAGATAAAAATAGAAAGAAAAATGTGAATGAAAATTAAGAGATATTAAGACTAATTCATCTGATGAAAAGCCAGGTTTTCAAAATCAAGAAACAGGTCAGCTCTGGCTAAAAACCCAGCCTGACCCCATAGAGGAAGTAGTTGGTGAGAAATGAAAGAGCAGTATATAACCAATGAGAAAAAAGGGGAAATAGCCGACAATCGCTATAAATTAAAAGTTGTGAAATGTTATAAAAATGGGTAAGTGAAGCTAAAAATATTGGGGAGAAAATCCATGGCTGGTGCAGAGCTAAGGAAAATAAGTTTCCTAAATACATATCAGAAACGAAATAAATTCCCAACCACTAGTGGGATTCTTTTGTAAAGAGGATAAAATTGTTCATGAAGGCACAGAGAAGGTAAAAGTGTTTAATAAATATTTCTGCTGTGTGTTCAGAAAGAGGCGAACTGATGTGCTGCAGCACACCTGAGGATAAAGTATTCTGCGGTCTTCCAGTGAGCAAAGATGATGCTCAACAACATCTATTAGAATATAAGCCTATTTAGAAACAGCAGGCTTGCGATAGGACTTCTTAAAGAACGCTGGTCCCTGCTGATCTCTGACCTGCTAATATGAATTTTAATACATCTTGGAATAATGGGAAAATACCAGAAGATAAATTGAGTGCTGACTTTGTGCTGTTATTCAAACAGGGCAAGTGAGATGACCTGAGTAATTATATGTTGATTAGCCTGGCATTAAACTTGGACAAGCTAAGAAAACATTTGATATAGGATTCAGTTAATAAAGGGTGGGAATATAATTCATGCCAATCACCATGGAGAATAGGTCTTGTCCAACAAGCTTGATTTCACACTTTGAGAATATTACACACTCCGGTCCTGGAATCACAGACAACAAGGGCTGAAGGGACGTCCAGTCCAACCCCTGCTCCGAGCAGGACCAGCCCCAACTACATCATCCCAGCCAGGGATTTGTCTGCCTGGGTCTTAAACACCTCCAAGGATGGAGACTTCACAACCGGTTTGGGAGCCTGTTCCAGTGCTTCACCACCCTCCTAGTAAAATGGATTTTCCTAATATCTAACCTCAGCCTCCCTGAAATGTGTTTGATTAAGCTGGATGCAGAGAGTTTAATAGGCTTTTCCAAGGTTGTTTGGGTTTTTGCAGATTCAATGAAAGCTCCAGTTTACTGGATTAGGAACGGACTGACTGCTCGATCTCATAGTTGCTGGTGCTGGGTAATGGGCTCACCACTGAATGGGGTCTTGTAGAGGGGCTGCACGTGGGTCAGGCCTAGGCCCAGTGCTAGTCAACAATTTCATCAGCCATTCGGAAGTAAATGTACCATCGCTACACCTTCATGGTTAGAAAGTGGTGGACAGCGAAACCCTGTATAACCTGAGGGACATGAGGGCTCCCAGAGGCAGGGGTAGGTCTCCATCTCGGTCGTCTCATCAGGACTGGGCACCTTTGTGGCAGACGTGTTTGAATGCAGCACGAGTTATTGGGCTTGGTGCAGGGGTGCTTGAGCGAAGTGTAACCGCCTGTTGCTCGCAGGAACCTGAGTGAGGCCTTAAATTCTGTGAATCTTGAACTCTGTGAATATAACACATTATTTATGGCTTAATTCAGCCCCTGCTCCCGGTTCAGGGACGTTGCATTTTGAAAACCGCAGAGGCGTGATCTTCCACTTGTTCCCTTTGTAGCGTTGACAGGAGAAACTCCTGCCTGCTACTAAACATCAGTCTGCATCAGCAAGCAAAGTCCCACGGGCCAACGTGGAATGACCAACTGGAGGTAGCAAAATCCTCGTCTCGGCCTCGCCGAGCAAACCACTTCCATCACTGAGTTCGCTGGATCCTAAGCTGGTCTTTGCTTCTGCGTAGTAGGGTGCCAGACAGGAACGCGCAGGGCTCTTCTCGTCGGTTCCAGGAAGGCTCGGGGCGCGTTGCGATTCGGGTGGTGTGGTCAGCCCTAGCGGGGCGTGCGTGTTTCTCCCTGCAGCAAAGGAAGCTGGACGCAGCCCAGCGGCCAAGCTGGGAGAAGCCTGGAGGAGCCTGACTGGGATTTCTGCGGTGGGTTGCTCTGAAACAACCAGCAGAGCCAAGGCGCGCGGACGGGGGCAGCCACGGTGAGACTGTGCTCTCTCTCTTGGTGACGCAGTGCTGATGTAAACACCGTGGCTGAGCCCAGCGGCACAGGGCACGAGTGAAACCGGATGGGGAAGGATGCAGGTGTCGCACGCAGATGGGGCTGGCCTGTCATCGCTTTCCCAAAATATCCCGTTCCTCCAAGTGGCCAGAGAGAAATTAGCAGGCTCGACCAGCAAAGGACAGGCTGAAACCCAGCCGCTGACAAAGTGCTGTCAGATTTCCACAGGCATCGGGTAGGAGGAGACGAAAATCCACACGAAACTGCCAGCACATCTGGCACGACACTAAAGGTAAGCAGCTGTCCTCCAGCTTGGCTACGAACGCACCAGCCAGGCACAAGCTCCATGGAGCTGCTGACGGGGAACAGATGGTGCAAGCACGCGGCGAGGTGATGCTGCTCGCCACTGCCAGCCGGATCCTGTCTGCGGCAGCGCCGCCCTCACCTGCAGCGCAATGCCCGCATGAATCTGGCCGTGGGCGCTGGACGCTGCGGCAATGGGCCTGGGAGCATCTGACTGGAGCGCTTCCCCCGTCTCTGCCGTGCGGTGCCATCGCCAGGGGGGCCGCTGTTCCCCCCGCGGTTAAAAGCCAGCGGCAGGCTGTCTGTCCTGTTGGATTATTGCCCTGAGATGCTTTGGTGCAGTGCGATGCACAACACGTACAACTAGACCGCGGCCCCCGCAGCGCGAGAGCTGATGGGGACGGCAGGCCGCACGGTGCCCGGGGCAGGCTGTGCCCCAGGGAGGAGCCGTGTCTGCTGCGGTGGCAGAGGGGGAAGCACAGAGATTCGTCCTCTTTCACCGCCATCTGCCTCTCTCCCATTGAGGCACTCCTGTCGGATGCCAGCGCGTCCAGGGGGGACTTTGGATGCAGTTGCCCGAAGTCTTTTCTTTTGCTGCTACCATCCCACTCATCTTTGCCTCCTCATCACCCTCTGACCATCTATCCTGGTGAAATGACCTGATGCCTTTTACTTCCTTCCTCCATTTCTCTGTCTCCCCATTGATTTTATGCTTCCCTGTGCCCTCACTCACAGTGCGTAATTGTTCGTCTCCAACTTCGGTGTTGAAACCTCTTCTCCAGGTCCCTCCGTTGCCGTACTCGTGCCCATAGCATCGTTGGGATGATCCGTGGTCTCATCTCAGTCTCGTGCCTTGTCGGTCTCTTCCTCTCCGGAGAGCTGCTTTTAAGACCTGCCCAGCTGGTGCAGTCATTGCCTTCCTGTCCGCCCCAATCCGCGTATAAAAGGCTCCTCGGAGCAAGGTGATGGCTTTGTCTGTCATCTCCTCTCCAAGATGAAGTGCGTCTTTAAGACTCCTTGCAGGCTTTTTGGTTCTGGGCTGCCCAGACTTGTAGCCAGTGAGACCCTCCTGGGCTTCGCCCTGCCGCTTGCCCTCGCAGCCGCTGAGGTCCAAAATGAGACCATTTGTTTTCCTTTCTGCCCAGCTCCCGCTTTGTTGGATTCAGTGTTGGAAATATTAAAAGCCTGCAGACACCAGGAAATTGAGCAGAGCGATGTCGAAAGAGCCGTTGGCAGCTCCTGGGAAAATGGTAAAGAAAACCGTTTGCAAGGGATGTTACCCACTTCACAAGTGAGACGCCCCTCGTAACGCATGGGAATATTGTATTGCACAAGGAAATAGGCATGTTCCGCTTGTAGAAAAGCTACTGAAGAGGGACATGATAGCAGCCTTCAAACACCTGAAGGGCTGCCGTAAAGAAGAGGGAAAGCACCTCTTCTCTTGCTGCGGAGCGCAGGACACCTGCCAAAGGCTCGAAGCTGCAGCAAAGCAGGTTTAGGCTGGATCTCAGGGAACACTTTGCTGCTGGGGCGGGGAGGCCGCGGAGCAGCCGCCCGGGGAAGGGGCAGACTCTCCGTCGCTGGAGGTGTTCGCGCAGAGGTTGCTGTGTCTGGCCCGGCAGAGATCAGTAAGATGCTGGACTGCCTGGGCCGTGGGCCCTGCCCTGCTCCCATGGTGCTCTGCTCCTCGTGCAGTTTCTTTCCCCTGCGCGCCTGGGGCCTTCTGGGCCTGGCAGAATATTTATAAACCCCACCGGCCTTTTCATGAGTTTGGCTGGTAAATGGAGCAACTAGTCCAAGCGCTCGAGACCTGACGATCCAGGAAAGTTAGAAGTGTTTAAAAGCGGTCTTTCAAAGAGCTGAGTGCCCCTCCCAGACACCTGGTTTAGTTAGCTACAGACTCCCCCCCAGCCCCGATTTCTCCTTCGCAAGGAATCCGTATGTGAAACATCCTCCACTGGAAACCCGGGGAGCTAATTGCAGTCACATGTCTGCAGTCACGGCCGAGGCACTCGTATGGATAGGTGTGTAACAGAGCCTGTACGTGCTTCATATTTCTTCAGGCTGTTGCAAGCATCGGGATAAGCGCCCTCAAAAGGATTATGCAGGAGCCGCTCGCACTGAAGTGTGCGTCCCCTTGGCATCTAGGGCTGGCAGAGACGTACACCTTGGAACGCAATCAGAGGTTTGCTAATGAGCAGTCGCTGTGCTAACGCACGCAAGATTCGTGGCCGGAGGGCTGCTACCGCACGCCATTTTTTCTCGGCTACGTCGCTCTGCAGAAGGAATCGTGGCAGCGCGGCATAACGTGTACGGAGGAACTTGTAGTGCCGTTGTTAAAAACTCCTATTTAAAAAGACTTTGGATGATTACAAAGCAAATTGGACTACTTACCTGCTAGTGTGCAAAGTGCCTCTATAGTGCCATAAATGGAACTGCGCGAGCGGCGAAGCCTTCAGATGATGGTTTTGTATAAAGGCATAGCATGCCTTCCTCTGCATTATGTATTCCCCCCTTGAGTGCATCCCTGTAGCAGGGTTTCGGGGATAGAAAAGATGTGCAGTTACATTAGCAGAGATCATTGCCTGCAATCAGGTATCATTCCACGGAGCTAAGTCTTCATAATTAGAAAAGGGAGCGGAGCACTGGCTGGTTTACTGTAATAGAAAGCCGGTATTAAAAGCAGTCAAAATGAAGTGGCGTTGCCTGCTTTTCAGTGTGTACATCGGGGATGATTGCAGCTAGCATCTTAGTCAGACACGGCTGTCATAACTGACTCGTTTCACTTCGCCAGTGGCCAGTCTTGTGCTCCTGCGGTGCCGCTTTCTCGGGCTGTGAGATTTGTGCTGGTGATGGTTTCTCCGTGCATGGAGGGCAGCCGAGCATTAGCGCTGCATCCTCGCAGCTCCTGCCGTTGCACCTCTGGAGCGTGGGTGAGGTCCAGCTATCCGCCAGCCCGAGCTGAGCCGGGCTCTGCCTGTCTCTGACCAGGCACGTGGCGCCACCGGCTCTTGCTGCGCTGCCGGGCTGTTGTTTTGAAGATGCTAACTTTTAATCAAAGGCCCGCATCAGCCCCCGGGGGAGCTGGGCAGAGGAGTTTGGTTAAATGCAATCTCTGTCAAAGGCATATTCCAGTTGAAATGTCCCATCCCCCCCATTGCGAGAGTGCATCTCTTCCCCCTTCCAGGATGGTTTAATTCAGAGATGGCTTCCTGCAGGGAGTGGATCATCCGAGCGAGATAGCAGATGACTGTCAGGATCTCCATCTTCATGCATCCCAATGACGATGCCATACAGGGCGCCGCAGGCTGGAGGCCCGGGCCGGCTGCCACCTCTGCCCAGCGGCTACCGCAGCTGCGTTGCCAGGGCTCTGGGCACGCGACTGCTCTGAAGGCATCATGTGTCTTTGTGACCGAGGCTGAGAGACCTGCCTCTCCTGCCGGTCACGGCTTTTGGGAGTGTGGGGTTACGCTGGGCTAACACAGGTCAGACGAATGCAGGTGGGAGCATCGCAGAGCTGACCGGCTGTACACGGGCACGGTTCCTCCCTGCCGACCCCTGCTAGGACTGCCTATAGCTGGGCGCAAGGTTTTTTGCCTTTGTGCAAAGCTGCAGGTGCCACGAGGGCATGGAGGAGGTGGGGGGTGAATGCAAGGACTCGGTAGATGCAGATTGCCATCTGATTTTAATGGGCAGCACCATACATGCTGAAAGCACCCATCTTTCCTAGCATACCGGACGGCTTCCCCTC
>NW_017728993.1:27512205-27535436 GCF_001723915.1 Gavialis gangeticus | reverse complement strand
GCTGGGCTAACACAGGTCAGACGAATGCAGGTGGGAGCATCGCAGAGCTGACCGGCTGTACACGGGCACGGTTCCTCCCTGCCGACCCCTGCTAGGACTGCCTATAGCTGGGCGCAAGGTTTTTTGCCTTTGTGCAAAGCTGCAGGTGCCACGAGGGCATGGAGGAGGTGGGGGGTGAATGCAAGGACTCGGTAGATGCAGATTGCCATCTGATTTTAATGGGCAGCACCATACATGCTGAAAGCACCCATCTTTCCTAGCATACCGGACGGCTTCCCCTCCACTCCTCTGTTGCATTGCGCTTGCTTACTCAGCAAGCCCCTGTTTTATTTCTGGATTAAGGACAGGAAATTTCCTTCACTTTAGGATTTCTCTGAAATCCCAGTCACTAAAGAGCTGCAGTACAGAGACCGAGTCCTCTGGAAAGTGCAATATTTAAAGCTAATCTTGACGGAGTTTGTAAACTGCTTATTATCTGTGGTGCTTAGGACTGGAATTGCTTCTGCTGGCCAGGACGCCTGCAGCTCCGGGGGAGGAAGAGGAGCGTGAAAGGTGCAGCTGAGTTTAACTAACATGCTCGTTTTGAAATGTTTCCTGTGGCAATAGGAATTTTTCTCCCTAAAACAAGTGTTTGGGTTCAGGCTGGCTGGAGACGCAGACTCTCGTAAGAAGAAGGCTGTCTGCCAAGTCATTCTTTCTGTTACTTGGAAGTCATCTTGTCTATAATTTAGATGGGTCTTAACGAGGCATAAAGTCACTTCCAGGAAATTGATGACTCTTTGCTGGCTTCTCGGTGAAACGAGGGCCTGGAGCCTCCCCTTGTTCCTCCTGCGGCCCCGGCCGATCTGGCTGTGCTCGCCCGAGGCAGGCCCATGGCCCCGGCCTTGTCCCCGCCGTCGATCCTCCTTCTGCTCCACGTCTCCGTTTCGGCCGTTGCGCTTGGCACTTTGCCACCAGCCAGCATGGGCCCCTTTGGGGTTTCGAACCCTTGTTTTCCAGCAGGGCTTTGCATGCGGAGGTGATGAGACCACGGGGGCACAGGCGCACCGGTTTCACCAGCGTCGGCTGACGTTTGCCACTGATGGGCCAGGCGGGTGCAGGAAATCGGCAGACCGGGCTCCTGATCCCTGACCTGGGCCTTGGATTCGCCTCTGCTGCTGCGGAGCATTCGCTCGTCTCAGCACCGGCGCTCCCAAGCTCACCTGCGAAGACTTCAGTGATGAGCTGGAGAGCATCCCTCCTTCCCCTTCCCCTCTGTCTCTCTCCCTCCGATCTCTCGAGACCCCGGTCTTCGGCGTGCTCGGGGGTGGCTGCTCGGGTCGCCCCTGCGAGCAGGCTGCTGGGTTTGGACGTGCCCTGCAGTGCAGATGTGCCCTCCTTGCCTTGGTTTCCCTAGCCCCAAGGTCCGGGCAGTGGCCTGCAGGAAAAGGGCTTTGCGGTGACTGGGGAGAGATGCTCCGCCAGTGCCCATGGCGGGAGCGTTCGCTGTTGGCACCAAGGGCCCTTGGCGGACCCGAGCAAGGGGCTGCTGGAGCCGGCGGAGGGGCGTTGTTCGTCGCTGTCTCTTGCCGTTGTGGGCACGGCAGGTCAGCGGCAGCTTGCTGACTTGCACTGCGCGGCAGCTGGAAAGGTCAGGAGCCTCGGACCCAAGGTGAGCAGAGGACTGGGGGAATGCGGGGCAGCCGTCCGGGCGGCTGATTCTCTCTGACATTAGCGCGCTAATGAATGCTCTGTCGTGGTCCTGTGAATATTTCAGGAAGGCTTCGCTCCTCTCCTGCCGCCACCGCCGCCGCGGCGGAGTTACCAAGGTTACCTGACGTGACTTTGCTGCGAGCGGTGGTGGCAGGTCGGCGGTGCCAGGAGCGTGCCGCCCGTGCTGGCTTCACTTTCCTCTGCCTTGTCCAGCTGCTCCCTCCCCGCGGCGGCTGGAGGTGTCATTGATTTCTTTTTATTCCGTCTTTTTGGAGGAAGGATCGTATTAATTTTGTTTTGCTTGCGTAACCCGGACTGTTATCATCTGACTAATTACTCACACATTTTCCTTCAGACAGCAAATGGGAGAGATAAAGCTGCAGCAGGTTTATATGATTTCTGCTTATCAAATTACTGTAATTATTTGAAGAATGGCTTAAAATTGTATGGAGTAATGAATTTAATTATGAGTTTGCAGTCAAGCCTTGTGCTGCATTCGGCTTGCAAATCGGTAAGTTTATCAGAGGCTCTTTGCAGACTGACGGCAGGCAGGGATGAAGGCAAGCTCCCGGACGGCACCAGAGCGATGGAGGGGATGCAGGCGTGCTCGGCGGGTGGCTTGACAAACCCTCCTCGCTGTCCAGCCTGCCTGTTCGCTCAGATCAGTTCAGGATGGGTGAGTGGGAGGAAAAAGGCATCCTTCAGGTTTTCCTCACATGCTGCCAGCTGCAGGTAGCTGGCTTTCCTTGGGTGTCCTGCCGCTGCCTGGCCCCCACGCCCATAGAGGAGCAGCCTCCTTGTCCAGACATTGGTGGCTTCCTCTCCCATCCATTTATTCCAGAATAAAACTCTTGTGGGGGGTCGTCCTGGGTGTAGCCGCCTGCCCAAGCCAGCCCAGCTGCGAGGGTGCTGCCAGGTGTGCACCGTGGGTGCCCTGCTCCTGGGGACCGGCTCAGGGCCCCTTGTGCGACATTGCCGTGGGCTCAGGGGCACGAGCTGCTGCAGGGACATGAGACTTGAGCCCCTTGGGGAATCGAGATGTGGCCCTGTGGTCACGTGGCGCCTCCTCGTCCTGCCTTCATGGGCGTCAGGGTCGCTGCAAACTGGCCTGGCACCTGAGCAAGGCAGCCCAGGAAAGGGGGTCACGCGGTGACCCTCTGCCCCATTTCATGGCTCTGGAGGGGGCTCGCACCTCCAAAGCAGCCCCGTTGCAGCCGGAGCAGCTTTGTCCAGCTTTCCCACAGAGCGACGGTAATGTATAAAAGGAATCCAATCCTGCCGTTCCGCTGACTGGGATCTATGTTTTAATGAGATTCAAATAGGCAGCTAATTTCAGGGATATTGAGTTGCAAAAACAGATGGCTGGCACTGGCCGGCGTTTTTCTGACACCGCAGACTGCTGCTATCTTTCACGGTGGCAGCAACGTCGATGCACGAGGCAGTGTGGAAGCAGGGACGTGTGCCAGGAACGCAGGCCTGGGCAGAGGGGTGGGTGTCCTTTGTAGCGGAGGCTGCACCGAGTGCGAGGGTTTTCGGCAGAGGGTGGCCGCTGGGGAGTGCTGGGGACAGTCCCAGCAAGGCCCGGGGGGAGATGCGGGTTGGGATGAGACAGCGCAGAGCAGCAGGGCTGCAAGGTGGAGCTGCGACTTGCAGCCCAAGGAGCGCGGGGAAGCTGTTGAGAGCTTCAGACCTCCTTTACTGTGACGCTTTCAGGCTTTGGTGGTGTCGAAGGTGAGGCAGGACCCTCCCCTGCGCTCCCGTACATCACAGGCCATTAAGCTGCCCTTAGTTACCCCTGCGCTGTGCCCAGCGACTCGGGTTAGACAACAACAGCGTTTTAGTCCTGGCTGATTTATCATGTGCAGAACAGGCAGAGAGAAGCAGAGGCCAAGTGCCCCAGGCTCCTGCCGCAGCAGGGAGACGTGCCGGGAGGAGCCCAGCAGGCGCCGTGCACCCCGCGCTGCAGAGGAAGGTGGGAAATCCCCAGGTCTCTGCCCGTCGGAGCTGGGGTGATTCCTTTTGGACCCCGTATCTGACCATTTGGCTTTTCCTCCTGTGTGCAAAACAGAGCAACTTCGAGAGGCTGATGCGTTCCCCTCCGCGCACGGGCCTGCCCTGTGCAGAGGCCCATCGGCAGCCAAGGCTAATCCCTAATATTTCAGAGGAAGGTTAAAAAATACGTGATGTGTAACATCCCTGCCCGAGCCAGAGGAAGCAAAGTCCCTTCCTGGCCCCTGCATGTGACTGACCGAAGCCCTGGTTTTCATCTGGGTCTTGTCGCTGTCTTAATGCAGCGCGTCCGGTGCTACGAGCCCGTTGAGGCCAGTGCAGAGCTGCGGCCTCCAGTTTGGTTTCTTACACTGCCGTAGTGCGGTTCTCCCGTTCCAGGACGCTCCCAGGCCATGCCTGCGACTTAGGGAAATGGGCTGAGCAGAGAATTCATGATCAAACCCCAATTCAATATTTAAATGTTTTAATGTTTAAACGTTACAAGCCCTTGTTGCAAAGGCGGCTAACGTCATCCTGGGCTGCATCGGCAGGAGCGGTGCCAGCAGATCGAGGCAGCGATTCTTCCCCTCTGTTCAGCGCCGGGGAGGCCACATCTGGAGTCCGGTGTCCACTTGTGGGCCCCCACTACAGAAAGGATGTGGGCACGTTGGAGAGAGTGGAGGGCAACGAAAATGGTTGGGGGCTGGGGGACAGGACTGGTGAGGAGAGACTGAGGGAACTGGGGTGATTGAGTCTGGAGAAGAGAAGACCGAGGGGGATTGAACAGCAGCCTTCACCTCCCTGCAGGGGGGCTGCAAAGAGGATGGAGCTGGGCTGGTCTCAGTGGGGGCAGACGACAGGACAAGGAGCAATGGGGTCAAGCTGCAGCAGGGGAAGTTGAGGCTGGATATTAGGAAAAACTTCCTCACTAGGAGGGTGGTGAAGCACTGGACCAGGCTCCCCAGAGAGGTGGTGCAGTCTCCATCCTTGGAGGTTTTGAAGCCCCAGGTAGACACAGGCTTGGCTGGGATGATGTAGTTTAGTCTGGTTCTGCTTGGAGCAGGGGGTTGGACTGGATGTGACCTCCTGACGTCCCTTCCAGCCCTTGTTATCTACAGGCACCTGTTGGACCTCTGCTCCGATGCATGCTAATCAGCACACAGAGCAGACTCAGTTAACCGAGTCTGCTGGAGCATGCTAATATGCGTGCTCCAGCAGCCTTTGCATCATGTGTATCAGCATCCCCGTGTTTCAGAACGGTAGCAGGGACACTTTAACTAAAGCTCGTCAGATGAGCTTTAGTTAAATTGCCCCTGCCACTATTTTGAAGCGCGGGACGTTGAATACACGTGATGCTGCGGGCCAGTCTCAGAGCCACTCTAATTAAAGTGCCTCCCCCCTCCGCCCCGGACCACGTGTAAAGATGCCCTGTGAGTATGATTATGGCTGGAGTAAGTGCCCAGCGGCCAGACTGGTCAGTCTGTGCCCCCTCTGACTTCTGGCTTAAAGGAGGCCTGGTCTGATGCAGACACAGGGATGCTGCCAAAGCAAGCAAACCCGTTGTTGTGCCCGGGGCAAACAGCAGGAACGAGTCAGGGGACTTGTTTGCATGAGGGAGTCATTTCTGCTTAAGTGAAAGGTCAAAAAAGATTACAGATGGAGCGGACTCCTGGAAGAGCTGCCGTAACGCCGGCACGCCTTCTGCGTAATTCCCACTGCTCTCTGTAATGGAGGAGAGGCACCGTCGTGTACGAGCACAGCGGGAGGCAGCGAACCTTGAAACGATAAGATAGCCGAGATAAGAGGCAATCATTTCCCCAGCCCGGCTGCGCCTGGCCTGCTCCACCTGGAAGGTTTGCAGAGTTCACGTGCGGGTGGAGGTCAGGAGCGGCACCGCGTATGCAGGGACTTGTGAAATGTGGGTGCCGGCTCCCTGAGACTGCCCGGACCACCATTAAATAACATCAGATCGTCCCATCCTTTTAAGTCCCGCCACAGCCTGTGTCCCCAGTCTGCGAGGGCCTGAAGAAAGAAGCAAAGGCCATCTCTGGAATGAAGGAGGGGACGGGGTGGACAGCAAAGTCCTCGTACATTTTTAAATTCCTCTGAAAACGGGGAATAACTCAGCGATAATGTTTTGAGCGTGGCACTGCCTGTGGGGGAGATCTGTACGGGAGGAAATAACAGTAGCGTGTGGCTTCCTCTTTCCATCATTTCTAAAGGTCACTTCATGATCAAAATGTGCTTGCTAATTTAATTTCTGCCCTCCATGTAAATTCAAGATGATGCTGTTTATTCTGTTCGTAGCTGACTCTCCGGTGACTCGGCCTCGCGCGCCTTTTCCTGGAGCGAGCGTGACAAGGGCTGAGCCTGGAGCCGCGAGCGGGGGCGGCCCAGCCGTCAGTGCATCCATAGCAGCAGCCTGCGGGTGCCTCATGATCATTAAGGGGGTTTTCTCTCTTCATGCCCCGTGCTAAATTTTTCAGAGCAGGATCTAGGGCACAGGGGTGGCATCGCCGGCTTGCCCAGGGTCGTCGCACAGGGAGGCTGGGGCAAAGCCGCCGGGCCAGGACCCCTGCCCTCTAAATTGCTCGTCCCTCACCCCTGGGACTTCCCTTCCCCGAGGCTTGTCCCTGCACCCACACCCTCTGCCTCTTGCCTGAGCCCCACGCTCCACCGCTGCGAGGGAAGCAATGCCCTTGGCAAAGGCGCGGGAGATGGGGAGGCAGAGAGGGCATCCCACCGCCCGGTATTGGGGACCCAGCAGGCAGCCTCAGACGCTTTGATGGCAACCAGCTGGGCAATCTGTTGCTCTCAGCATGGGAAATGTTCAGGATTTGCCTGCCCAGCCCTGTTGTTCACGTCTGAAGGAAGGGTGGTCACTGCACCGTGTCCTGGATGCGATGGGCAGGAGGTGTCCCTCCATGCCGGCGGGTGCGTTGCACTTGGAAACCCACATGCTCTACAGCCCCGTGGCTCTAGGGCCCTTATCCACGCTGCAGATCCTTAAGCACTGGGCTGGTGGATTGGGTGGATTTATTGCTAACAAAACTCTTTCCAGTCATCTCCCTGCTTTCTAAAGATGCGCCGCACGAGACCTCAGCCTTGCTGCTGCGATGCTGGAGGTCATGCTGGGGTGTGCCCGTTGTCCGGAGACAGCACGGCTCTGCCTGGGCTGGGGGCGTGGGAGCGCCACTTCCCGAGACGCGTGCTCCATGCCCGGAGACCGCGGTGGCTTCACTGGGACTGTCTTGCCTGCCTTCTGCCAGGAAACACCCCGAGGATGAATGGCATGTTGTATCTAGCAGTCGTGCTCTGTGCGAGGCCACGGTGGGGAGTTTGAGTATTGGAGACCCGTTGCACGCGTGTCCATCACTAAAGTGCGTGGCTAGGGGAGTTAGCCGCACGTCTCCGACCAATTTCTGTGGGAGTTGCGTGGCTGAATCCCCTTGCCACCTGGGACAGTGATCGCCCGTGTCCTGGGCTTCTCCGCAGGGTGGAGCCCCGTTTCACGGATGAGATGCTGCGGAGTTGCCTGTAGTAGCTCAGTCGGTCCCACTTCTTGTGTTGCAGCACACCGACAAAGACGGCATTAGCTGCCGTTCTCTCTCATGCTTAAGCCAGAGCATGCGCCTTTCCTTCAGTTGACTTGGACCCCACGTTTAACTGGGCTGGGGACCTAAAAATGTGCGGGGGTTTCAGCTGCCAGAGGTAGATGTCTCCTCCGCTCTCCAGAAATAGACTTTAATCAGCATCTGCTTAGTAGAAGTGTCTCTCTCCTGCTGATTGTTACAGCTGGGAGAGCCTTCCCCAGTGCCTGGTTCCTAATTACATCAGGGATGTATCCTGGGAGTAGGTTAAATAGTCTTTTGTATATCAAATAAAGCCAGTGAACTTCACTCAAATCACTTAATGAAAACAATCCTGATGATATCTGTATGTACGGCCATGCTGTATATTAAAAGAGCATCTTAAAGGGAAACGTGGAATTGTTCTAACGTCTCTAAAGCCTGCGAGCAGAAGCTCTGCGGCAAACGCCTCCTAATCTCAGATCTGAAGTAGACCTGGAATCCAATTGCTTTTCCGTGTTGTAAAACGCGAGAGGTTTTGATACGGTGACTCCAGTTTGATTCAGAACTTTCCTATTAACTGTTCTTCACGCACATCGAATTTTAGAGACTGAGCTAAAGAGCTGCGCGCACGAAGGATGAGACTGACTCAAGGACAGAGCTATTAAGGTGTGTAATAATCGAGAGAGGAAAATTAATTGTCTTTAATTTGGCATAAATCCCAAGGACCATAACTTTGGTTATTAGGAATTCAGGGCCTCTTTCTAATTAGCTCTGGCCAAGGATGCTCACATCTCCAGGTCCAGGAGCTCTTTGCAGGGACCGGTGTTAGTGTAGCTGATTGGCGACGTGTTAATAAAGGGCAGCGCTGCCTGACCTCCCATTGAATGGTCACTGCCAAGTGGCCGCGGAGCCGATGGTAAATCACATCACAACATCACTTCTGCTCATTGTCGCTGACATCCCGTAGCAGGCAGCTCTGCATGCTGCGACCTGCACGGACGGGCCGTGAAAGCTAGCTCGTCTGGATCACGTTGGGCCTGGCCCGGTCAGGCGGAGGTGACTGCTGTGGCCTTTACATGCTGTTCAGCTGCAAGGGCCTCCACTGATACCATCTGCTGTCGAAAGCAGAAGCCCTTTGCTGCCGGTTGTCTGCAGCCAGCCGAAGTGTGAGCGTCACAGCTCTGCAGTGGGGGTAGGAAGGTGGGACGCTTTGCAGCCCTTTTGGCTGTCCCACACGCATGCAGGGCAATGGGCTGTCGTTTCTTGCTCAACAGCACTGCAGACCCATTAATAAGCATGAGAAGATGGAAAAGAGATGGGAGTCTTTCGAAGCTGGGAGCGCAACCACTTGCATCTTTCAGGGGTAAAGAGTGCTTTGTGCACTTCTCCAGCTTTGTTTAGGGAAATTTGCTGCTCTCATCCTGCTCTGTGGTCTTAGCTAAGTAAAAAAAAGAAAAACCTTCAAAACGCCGCTGTCACCGGTGCAACATCCCATGTCCACACACTAATGCCTCAGCTGTTTGAATCATAGAAAATCTGAAAAAATTAGGGTAGGAAGGGATCTTGGGAGTCGCATCTAGTCCAACCCCCTCAAAGCAGGACCAGCCCCAACTACATCATCCTAGCCAGGGCTTTGCCCACCTGGGTCTTACACACCTCCAAGGATGGAGACTTCACCACCTCTCTGGGGAGCCTGCTCCAGTGCTGCACCACCCTCCTCCTGAGACAGTTTTTCCTAATATCCAGCCTCAACTTCCCTTGCTGCAGCTTGAGCCCATTGCTCCTTGTTCTGTATCTGCCCCCACTGAGACCAGTCCAGCTCCGTCCTCTTTGCAGCCCCGCTGCAGGGAGGTGAAGGTGCTGTTCAATCCTGCCTTGGTGTCCTCTTCTCCAGACTAAATCAGCCCAGGTCCCTCAGCCTGTCCTCACCAGTCCTGTCCCCCAGCCCCCAAACATTTTCGTTGCCCTCCACTGGACTCTCTCCAACGTGTCCACATCCTTTCTGTAGTGGGGGGCCACAGCTGGACACGACTCCACATGTGGCCTCCCCAGTGCTGAACAGAGGGGAAGGATCACGTCCCTCCATCTGCGGGCACCGCTCCTACCAACGCAGCCCAGGATGCCGGTTACCTTGTTAGCACCAAGGGTGCACTGCTGGATCCTGCTCAGCTGCTTGTCCCCTGTCCCCCCAGGTCCTTGTCTGCAGAGCTGCTGCCCAGCCCGTCCCCCCAGCCTGCCCCGGTGCAGGGGATCACTCCCTCAGTGCAGGACTTTGCACTTGTCCTTGCTGAACCCCATGAGATATTTTTTGGCCCAGTCCTCCCATGTGTTGAGATTTATCTGGATCCTAGCCCAACCCTCCAGCATATCTACTACTCCCCCAGCTCGGTGTCATCTGCAGACTTGTGACCAGATCCAGTCAGTACAGAGACCGTCTTCGTGCCACCTGGAGCTGAGCTGCGGTGGCAAGTGGCAAACTGTCTTTAAATTTTTGGGGTTGAGCACTGTCTCTTCAAGGGAAAGAGATCGTCTTAAGCCTCCCACTGGAGTGAAACGCTGCACCCGACGAGTCCAAAGCCCGCACGCTTATGCTTACGAATGAGCTCAAGGAGCCGTTCCTTGCTCTCGCCCCTTATCCAGTGCATGTAAGCGAGGGAGGGAGTGGGGAAGGTGGAGGTTGTGGGCGCCGAGTCCTGCCTGTGCCCCTCTGTCGCTCCATGCAGCCCGCCTTCCCCACCCAGAACGGCCGCCGAGGACCAGGAGCCAGATTGCTTTCCCTGCCCGGCGTTTCAGAAAGGGAGACAGAGGAGCGTGCAAATGAGCAGTAACGTCAGGAAATAAATTCCCCCGTGGGACAAAGAGGATTTTATTTGATCAGTTTTGAAATGAACACAGAAGAGGGAGAGCGGTGCCCTTTGTTTTTCCATATGGCCGTGGTCTGCTTCCACCGCCAACTTGCCATTTATCTGTAATGCACTCTTTAATTCATGAGGGCTCACACGGGGGATTTGTGCAGAGCCTGGGCTGAAATCATCAGCCCCTCCTGTTCCTGTACATCTTCCTGAAGAGATGGGTGTTGCTGCGGAGCAGTAAATAGAGGATTGAGCTTCTGCAGCCCTTGCTGTCTGTGTAAAAAATGTGATGTCCTCCCATTAAACCCCAATCAATTGCATCAGTCCGGCATTAAAAACCATCACTTGTCAAAAGACAATGTTTTATTTATGTTCGCATCCAGATGATTGACTTGCTGCTGGCCTCGCCCGGTGGGCCTCTCTGCTTCCACTTTGTACGGTCTCTAAAAGACGGCTAATGCAACCCGATTCCTGTGTCCAAATGGCTCCGGGAGCCAGTGCAATTAGTGGTTCCTCTACAGAGCGCGGTCTAATGGGTGCGGCGTGGGATAGGTCAGACGCATTTCCATGGCGCACTCTGCCGGAGACTTGCCATGCTCCTGCCTCTCCATAAGGAGCCCTTCCCCACGGCAGACAGGGTGCCCGAGGCACCCGCGGGTCTCACGAGGCTTCATGTGTTAATGTTGGTAAAATGTTCCAGCCCTCCCGGGTGGAAGGCACAGGGGCGCGAAGGTGCTGGTCTCCCCCGGGCGAGCAGAAGCATGCCTCACATTTTAAGCATGGTTTTTGCTAGCGCAGCCCCCTACCACATATGCCCCCTTGCGCCCTAACTAAACCAACCCACGGGAAACTCCACGTCTGTCTCATGCCGGGGTAGAGTTCCTCTGCAACAGGGGAGAGAAACTCAGGGATGGATGAGCAGCCTGAGCTGGTCTGCAGGCCAGGCCAGGGCTAACCCCGTGCAGAGGACACGTGGCGCCGGGGGCATGCTCCGTGCGGGGCCCTGCATGCTGGCTGCAGCTCTGGCGAGCTTCACCTGGAGCATGTGCCAGCCTGAGGCTTGCTGGGCACGTGCCGTCCACGGCGCATGGGCTGCATCTGGCACTACACGCAGCACGGGGGGCCGTGGTCCCATGATGACGCGCCGCTCCAGGTGCAGTCCACGCCACTTCCAGCATGTGGGGCCAGGGCTGGTCCAGTGACCCCGGGCTGGATCCGACCCCCCGGGCTGTGTGTTTGACTCCCCTGCTCTGAGAGAGGGATGGGGGAAGTACAGGGGTCACAGAAGTACCTGGTCTCGCTGCCGGAGGTTTGTTACAGGTTCTTTATTTTGTTTGCTGCTCGTTGTGAGCCCGAAGGAGCTCTGCCCTGGGCTCCCGCACTTGTTGCAGTCTGTTGGACATGTCCCGAGTGGCAATTTGGCTAACTCGGGTGGGTACTGAGACCCCAAGAGCTGTCTGGCTCTCTGGTGCTGCGGGTCTGGAGCTGGGAGCAGGAGCCGTCGGGGAGGTGAGGAGAAGCCAGCGATTCCTTCCCACCGTGTCCTCTGCAGAGGAGCTCTCCTCCACAGCCATCCTGGCGCTTTGCTGATGGCTCGGGGCAAAACCCTTCATTCAAGCTCGAGCACAGAGGGCTGTTTCCCCTTGGGTCTCAAGCCCATTTTTAAGGGGTGGATTTTGGACCCCTGGACTTCCAGGGGGCTTGTCCGGAGAGCTGCCACACTTCAGAAGAGCTGGAGCTGGCTTCTCGTCCCACTTGTGAAGTGCCGCTGTAGCGTGTAGCTCAAGGCTTTCAGGCACTGGTGTCTTTGGAGCCGGTTTGCAATATTCTTGGGGGGAATTGGTGGTGGGGGAGGTTTTTCTTCCTCCCTTTTACAGAACTGGTGCAGCGGTGCCATTAAAAAGTCAGCCTTTCCCAGTCACGGGCACGCCAGTGGCGTCTGCGATGCTGCCGTTGTTAGCTAGCTTAACAGCAAGGAGAGGTGGTGATATCAGGCAGGTGCTGCGATGCTCACAGCCTGCTTCCCATCTCAATGCAGGGCCTTCTGGCCCAGCTCTGCTACCTGGGTCACGTGGCTATTGCCTCTGATGGGCTTGGCTTTTTCCCAGAGGAAAAGCCAGTGGGTTGGGTGGCAGGAGCACTAAAGAAACCAGATATTAGCAGGATCTGGAGCTCGCAGTAGGACGCCTGTTCCCAAAGCTCTCGCAGCCTGGGCTGCGAAGTGGAAGCGAGCGGACCTTGGTGTATTCCAGCTGAGCGATAGCAGGGATGCCTCGCATTAGTCTGAGACTGAACGTTAGGAAGCATGGGAGATTTTCGCTGTCACATTAACTCGGTTCTTGTGCATTTTTTCCTGCCTTGAACTGCAACCAGACTCAGATGGATCAAAAGTCAAATGCTCCATTAATTTTAACAGCAGGTTACATTTAATGATATATGGAAATGCTTTATTGATTGTGTAGCTAAAAAATGAAAATCTCGGTGCTAATAGCACATCGCATCAATGCAGGTGAAGAAGTAGGGGGAAACGGAATAGATGAATAGATGATCTAAAATTGGAGGAAGACCCAGTTGTGCGCTTTCCTTTGAAAAGCATGAAGTATTTTCCCCTTTGGTAGGAGCGTGTTTTATGTACTTGGTCACGTTAATACAGTCCAAGTAACATGAAATATGCTCGCATTGTTGAGCTATGTGTTTTTTAACCAAAGGATCACAGGTAATTCCTGGGACAGCCTCGTTCAACAGTTGACACCGGCAAATGGCACAGCTTGCATTGCTTCGACTGTTCATTTACGGTGGAGGCTAACCGCCAGCTGCAGCCGCCGTCCAAGTACAGCTATCTTTGTATTGCACTTAAAAGAAATTAAAAGAAGAAGAAGAAAAAATGCAAACTCCCAGGGGTTACATTCCTTCTCTAAGCAATATTCAGTGAAATAGCCTAGCTTTATTTATCACCTGCTGGATACAACTGGCAAAAACTGTATCTTCACCTTCCTGATAATGAGCTGTAAAATTCTTGGAAAATGTCAGCGGGGGAAGAAAAATCTCCCTTCTCTGGCTGCTTCCCCCCGAATTAGAGATAAGAAGACCAGGCCCATCTCAATCAGGGAATCGCACAGGAGTATCTGGTTTGCTTGCCTTTAAGCTCCTCCTCATCTACGCTCAGTAATTCCCTCTGTACTTATTCTTGCGCTGCCCTCTTCACCACCCGCCCGAGCCCTTGCAGCGCTGCCGCGGCGCAGCGATGCCGTCGGGCGAGCGGTTTTGTGCTCTCCCCGTTGCGTCCCCAGGGAGGGAGGGTGCGTGCAGCGCAGGCGTTGCTGGCGGGGCTCTGCCTTCAAGGCGCACGCTGCGCTGTGCTCCTGGTAGACGAGGGGGGACTGTGCAGATCCGACCTGGGATCTGGCTGGGCGCCGAGCGCACAGGGCTGGGTGAACGCGCTTGCAATGGTCTGTGCTGCTGAGGAGCCGCGCTGCAGCCCTCTCGAGGCTTGGTGCTTTCCCAGGGCCGAGGGCTTTACGTCCAGGCCTCCAAACTGCCGTGGTCCGGGCGAGATGGGAAGGAGGCTGGCCGGATCAGCCTCCTGCAGGAGGGGAAGGACCCCTCGCCAGCCAGGGCTGGGGGAAGGCTTTGCTGGTGGCCGCGGCCGCCACGAAGAAGCCAAGAGCGCCACTCGCCGCCGGCTGACGTGGTCCGTGGAGGCGCGAACCTTCCTCCGGAGGACAGCGGCTCCGGGTGCTGGGCTCCTCTCCGGCCCTCGGGCTGGCAGAGCAGTTGTTCCCCCGTCTGGCTCCTGGGGTGGGGGTGCTGATGGGGAAGGTCCCTCGGCCCGTCGCAGAGCCGCATGGGCGGCGTTTCAGCCTTTTTTTCTGCCATCAGTGCCTGCATTTCTGCTCTCCCCCTGCCCTTTCCATCTGATGCGGGAAGTTAGAAAGCGAAGGACGCCTTTGCGGGCAGGGGAAGGAAGGGGCGGGGGGTCAGTAATAGAGGTCAGCGTGCTCTTGTGTTTATGGGACGTGCCCCTGGTGCTGTGCTTTGCAGTGCTCAGGCAGCATTGTGCCTTTGCAGAGAGCTGCACACGCACGCTCACCACAGCAGCCTGTCGCTAGGCCGGGGAGCTAGGGTAGGGAAACTGAGGCGCGGAGCAGTGCCGTGACCTGCCGATGCATTGCAGGTGGGCGTGCCGCCTGCTGAGCCTGGCAGCTGCTCTGGCAGGACACCCAGTCGTGCTGCGGGGAAGGGGTCCGTGGCCTGTAAGTTTAGAGTCGCCGTCCTGTGTGGAAGGGGCAAGGTTAACAGCAGCCTCCTGGCACTTCCAGGGGAGCTCCCTTCCTCGCACCTGGGCCCGCACCGGCTCCTGCAGGGAGCACCCGGGCGTGAGCCTGCACCGCCACGGGAACAGGACACGCTTCATTGCATTTACCACCGGGTACGAGCATGTGCATGGGCTGGCATGTTGCAGGGTCACACCCTTGTGCAGTGCCCGTGCCCACGGTCATCACCTCCGGCCCCGTGAACTCCGCCCAGGCAGCTCCAGGGCAGGTCCTCCCGATGCCATCGCCCCCGCTGCCGCATCCCATGTTGATTCCCCTTGAACGTCTTTGTTTTGCTTTGCACCGACTCGGCCCAGTGCGCTGGGCCTTGCTGCAGCGCAGCGCTTGCTCAGAGATGCCCTGGGCTCTGTTTACCCTTGGGGATCGCGCAGCGATTTCTCTGGCGGCGGAGGCTCTGGGGAGCATCCCTCCTACGCTCCCCTGGTGAAGAGAAAAGGTTTGAAACCGGAGCCTCAGCTTGTCGTTCGGAGGTGGCCAGGGGCTTCAGCAAGGCCTTGTCACCCGCAGACGCAGACTGGCACGTGCATTGCTCTCGGGAACCCGGGTTCCTTGGCCCGCTCTCCCCGCGGGCCGTTATCCAGGTGGTGCCAGCGCTGTCGGGCATCCCCTGTGCCGCGGGGGGCTCGGCTGCAGCAATGAACCTACTCGGGGGTCTGGTTCCTTGCAGCCACTCCCCGCACGCTCTCGAATTCGAGGCATCGGGAGAACTTGGCCTTACCGGGCGCTTTTCAGCTGAGTGGTGAGAGCAGCGTCTGCAAAAATAGAAACCCATAAAGAAAAGAGTCTCCCCTCCAAGCTGCTCACATAAAGCTCTTTGGGCGCGTCTTTGGGTAAGCTTGAGCAGAGCTGCCTCAGCACAGCCTTTTGTCACGTAAAACGATGCTGTTCTTCTGGGCCTCTAAATTGCTCTGCTGCTTTTGATTGTCTTGCATTAATTGAGCAGCAGCACGGTGTAACCTGCACTGAAGGAGGAATGAGAGCTGTTTATTCAGCCAGCAGATGTGCTGGATTGCGTGGTGCGGCGCAGCCTTATTAGCCTGCATCTTCCATTAGTTGATATTGCCTGCTACTCACGATTTTATAAATGCCTGTCTTACTATCACTGATATTTTTCATTTGCTAATGCATTTTAATGTCTCTGAGGGAGTTTTGGAAGCTGGTGAAACTTGTAAAGGAATCCTGTTCAGCCGTCAAACCCGAAGTCCATCAAGGCTCGTGTTGGCTCCCGCACCCCTCCCCTCCCCGTGCACCTGGGAGCGCGCAGAGAGAGCAGAGCAAGGCCGTAGCCGCAGCTGCTGCGGCGCAGAATCGCTTTAGCCTTAAATAGCTTGAATTTGCCGAAGCCGTGAAATAGCTTCGCCGGTGACCCTGATCTTGCCTAACCAGGGGCCTCGACCACAGACCTCGCTTTGTCCACCCGCGTGGTTTCTTAACTCCGCGCCACTGAACTGCTGCAACCGGCTGCCGGATTTGAGCTGCAAAGGGTGGCACAACCCGGGGCTCTTGCTGAGCCCCTGGAGCCTGCGCTGGTCCAAGACACAAAGGTGATGGGCACTAGTGAAAGTCTGCAGACGGCGGGTCTTTCTAGCCCCGCAACAGCGTAGGGCCAGCGCCTCGGTAGCAGTGAGCAGAGGGCCCCTCTCCTGGGGTCGAAGGCTTTTGAAAGACGATGAGAGATTTAACCTCCCCATTACAGTGCAATGTTCAGAAAAGCCACTTTCTGTTATTTCCAGACTATATTGGGAATCGTTTTTCCCCTCTCCCTCTGCAGCCGGAGCAATTGGACTCCTGGCAGCAGCAGGCCTGGCTCTACAGGCTGAGGAATATGACAAACAGCGCCCATAAAAATGTTCACGGTTTTTACTGTTGTTTCTGAAACGGCCTTTCCCAGAAATATGTCGAAAGAAACAAGCCGGGCCGAGGGGGGTTAGCGGCCGTACGGGGATTGGCAGCACGGTGTCTCGTGGGCGCGCTGCCCGGGGCTGGCCCCAGCCTGTGACGGCTGGGCACAGCCCCAGCGCATCCGTCTGCCCCCACGCTGGCGCCAGCACAGCTACCGATCGCCATTTCCCTGCCGTATCGCTCAGTCCCGGGCATGGACGTCTCGTGGGAATGGCTGCAAAGCGCCGGGTCTCTGCATGCGAGCTGACCCGACGGGGACCCTGGGCTTGACCACTCCTAGGGATTCTTCCCCTGGCAGCTGTGTTTGCCGCGGGCTCTTCTGTGCGGGCCGCAGGTACGTGCGCATTCACCCGTGCGTGCTGGAGCTGCTCCACGCTGTCCCGTCCCACTTGGCTTGCCCTCGCTGCGGCGGGTGTCGGGAGTGATGCAGGACGGGAGGATGCTTGGCCGCTTTACGGCCTGCGCCAGGGTCTTCGGGCGAGGCGGCGGTTCTCCGAGCCGGTGAATCGCAGCTGCAGCAAGGAAGGACTTGGCCCCTGCCGGGGGAAGAGTGGAAGGCTTCCCTGCCTGAGACTTTCCCGTTGAAATGGGGGCGCGTGGGGAAAGATGCTCAGCACTGGAGAAGCAGCGTCTCAGCCTGCGCTTCCAGCTTCCAGTTGGAAAACCGCCTGGCTGTGATTCCCCCTGCCCGCCACCTTTTCTGGACTTACTCTTCTGCTTGGAGGGTGTTACGCTCGCTGCAGCCCCTCACCCTGAGTCCCAGCCTGGCTGCTGCCAGCCCCCTGCCCAAGGCCACATCTTCACAGCCAACTTACCAGCCCGGCTGTGGCACCCCAGCCCTCCCGCACGGTTCTGCACAGGCTCCCTGCAAAACTTGGAGCCATGTAGATAGGTCCATGCAGCGCTTGGGCAGTGCCAATTAACCTGCCTCGTGCTAATTGGCCTGCCCGTTGTGGTCTCTGGCTGAATGCAGAGCCATGTGGCGCGTGGTTTACCATTCGGAGCTTGCCTAAATCCCAAGGAAGAGAGGAGCTCAAGTGGGGCATGCTCCAGGGGACGAGGGCGTTTGCACTTTTTCCCTGTCTGGATAAAAACACAACAGCTGCTCTGGACTAGCCCCATGCTTGGGGTGCAGGGGGCATATGTAGCCCCATGTGCAGGCAAGTCCGTGCAGCTGGTGAGAGTTCAGAGGAGCACAGTCCCAGCTCAGCTCCTTAATTAAAGCCAGACAAGTGCAAGGTGCTGCACCTGGGGAGGAAGAGCCAGCACCATACCTACAGGCTGGGGAACTCCCTTCTCGTCAGGGCAGAGGCAGAAAAGGATCTTGGAGTCATCATTGATGCCAAGATGAACATGGGCCAGCAGTGTGGGGACGCGGTCAGGAAGGCCAACTGCACCTTGTTGTGCATCCACAGATGCATCTCGAGCAGGTCCAGGGCGGTGATCCTCCCCCTCTATGCGGCACTGGTCAGGCCGCAGCTGGAGTACTGCGTCCAGGTCTGGGTGCCGCACTTCAAGAGGGATGTGGACAACATGGAGAGGGTCCAGAGGAGGCCACTCGCATGGTCAGGGGGCAGCAGGGCAGACCCTACAAGGAGAGGCGACGGGACCTGAACCTGTTCAGCCTCCACAAGAGAAGGCCGAGGGGGATCTAGTGGCCTGTTACAAACTGGTCAGGGGGGACCGGCAGGCACTGGGGAGGCTCTGTTCCCTGGGCACCACCCGAGGTTACTAGGAATAACAGCCACAAATTGTTAGAGAGCAGGCGCAGGCTGGACATCGGGAGGCGTTGCTTTACCGTTAGGGCTGCCAGGCTCTGGACTGGGCTCCCGAGGGAGGTGGTGCTCTCCCCTGCCCTGGGTGGTCTTCAAGAGGTGGCTGGACAGATATTTGGCTGGGTTGATATGATCCCAGCACCTGTTCCTGCCTGGGGCAGGGGGTCAGACCTGATGATCTGTTTATGTCCCTTCTGACCCCAAGTACTATGAGACCACGATACCCAGAGAGGTTCAAATTGACTCTCGGCATCTCTGTCCGTGCTTCGTTGCAGCCCTTTCCCAGTCTTTGGTCCAGTCATTTAGCACAGATTCTCCAGGCCAGCGCCCCAGGTAACTCAGATCAGCATCAGACCTATGTGGACACTTCCTTTGGTCCCTACGGGTGGGGATCCATGCAGAAAGCAAGGATGTTTTGGGCTTGCTGAGCGTAAACCTCAGTGCATAGGTTGGATCCCGTTAATTAGGTGAGACTTTGCTCAGCGTGTCCTGTGCAAACTCCTGCACAAGCCAGCAAAGAGTGCAGATATTCAGCAGGGTCATTAAATTGGATGGCTCGGGGGCTTCGGCCTCCCCAAATGGAGCATCTGCTTTCCTATCGCGAGTAGCATGGGGCTGCACTTTACTCGCGTGTGGCCTCGTTCCAAGAGACTTTAATTGTTTACCACTGCTTATATGTATCTTCCTTTGCAGCCCAATCTTGACGGCGCTACGCTGCCGTGTATCGCCTGCTTTTGTTTCCTTTTGAACCACGTAGGAGGATGTGTTGTGGCTGTGTCGATGCTGCTGTTGCTTGTTATTGAATGCTGGCTCTGGTGTCTTTCCAGTTAAGCTCTGTACGCCTTTTGTCTTTGAAAATCAATGGAGAGCAAATAAAAAGAACTAGTTTTCAGTGGTACCTTTCACAGAAAAAGCCCTTTATGTTTGCTGGAGAAGAGGAGGTTTCTCAGGAGGCCAGACTGGGAGACAAAATGTGGCTTATGCTCTTAATAAGCTTCAGTAGCATGGTTTTTTTGCTTTCAAAAACCTTGGATGCCCTGTAGCTGCTCGCATCCAAACGCAGAAGCAATATTGCAGCGTGTTGTGTTGTTTACAGCAGATGTTGCCTTGTGCTGTCGAACTTCATGTGCAAACGAGCCGAGGGGCCTGGGAGTCTCCCAAGATCTGAGCAGAGGATGTTGAAGATTAGTCACCAAATGGCCGGCGTTTGTGCTGCAGGTGTGTGGCGTTGGGCACGAGGTTCCCAAACGTCCCCGTGGCTGGAGTGCGCTTGCCGGCAGTGTCAGGGGGAAAGAAAGCTGCAGCGAGCTCCCGATCGGCTGGGGTTTTCGGGGGAGCAAGGGGAAGGCCTTGTCGAGTGGATTCGCTGGCCAGGGAAGGTTTCTTTAGTTCTCTTCAACAAGTAAAGGGGGGAAAGGCCAAGAACATGCTGCAAATAATTGAATTTCCAGGCCCGTGAAAGCTCCTTAATGGTGCTTGGGCACTCCTCCTGCGGAGGCACGTCCATCTGATTGTAGCTCCGGCCTCGCAGAGCGCAGCCCATCCTTGCTCAGGAGACAGAAAGCGAGCTCTCTTCTGCGGTCCCCAGCTGAACGACCGTGCCGGCATGGTCCTCTACTTCTTGGGGCTGTCGGGCGGCTTCGGCCGGGACAACCACAGCCTGCGGACACGGGGCAGCGGTGGGCCGCGTTAACCTCCCTCGCTGCCTGCTGGGTCCGGGTGTTAACGGCCCATCATGGCCGTACTTTGCTCTCCGTTATGGCCATTAGCCATGCTGGGGCACACATCAGTTGTCTGCCACGTGCCGCCGGCGCTTCCCGCTGCAGCATCTGGGAGCGCTCCTCGGTGAGGAGAGTGGGCTTCGTTAATGTTGCACTCGTTTATTTGTAACGGTCACCTCGCCGTCGGGTTTCCAAGCGTGTCCTTCCTCTACGGGAAACCCCGAGTGGGGAAAAAAGAAAGCAGGCTGGTCGCTCTTTATTGGTTTCAGGATTTTTATGCAATGTTTATTTCAGCAGTATTTATGATGAAGGCTGTGTATTAATACTGATTTGGGAATGTATCGATCAAGTTGGGGGGTTTTTAAATGTACACCAGACTCTGCCCCGCCACGTCTGGGGCTGTGTGTTTGGCCGGCATTCAGGACCACCCCAGACCCCTGCAGAAAACCGAACGCCCTCGTTCACCGGGTTTATTAACAGCAATGCCTGGTGCCTGCGTATCGGGGAGAATTATGGACGTTCCCCAAGGCAATTGATTTTAAGCAGAGTTAAATTTAGCCGAGGCCCTGTTGGTATAATGAGTGCTCATTACTGAGTCTGATGTGCTGAAAGGCCTTCAAAAGTTTCTCGGCGGGGGGGTCGGGCTGCTGTTCGCCAGCACAAGCACCGCTGCTGTCATGTGTCGCGGGGCCGGTGTCCTGTGGCTGCGCGGCCGGGTCCTCACGTGTGTTGTTTCCCGTTGCAGAGGATCACATCCCCGCTGGCTTCCCCATCATCGACATGGGCCCACAGCTGAAGGTGGTGGAGAAGGCCCGCACGGCCACGATGCTCTGCGCCGCCAGCGGCAACCCAGACCCTGAGATTTCCTGGTTCAAGGATTTCCTCCCGGTGGATACCGCCGTGAGCAATGGGCGCATCAAACAGCTCCGCTCAGGTAAGGCAGCCAAGCGGGTGTCCCCGGCTCTCCAGCCCTCCCGTGCCACCACTCTGGGGGAGGGGGTGCAGCCCTGTAGCGCGATGCCGAACCCAGACATTTCACGTGATCTGACTTGGTTTCCATTATGATACAGATGTGGCTTGGGGGAAACCTGTTCTCTCTGGCAGGATATCCCGGGAGAGATTGACACAGGGGAGGCAAGGGGGAGAACATGCCCTGGGAATACCGCGGACTCCTCCAGCGGTACCATCAGCAGGGGAGGTGGGAGCGGAGGCCTAAAGACGGTGCCCAAATTCAGGGCAGAGCCAGACACCTGCCCTCCAGGCCTCGGTTCCCGGGGTGAGGAGCTCAGCACAAGAGAAAACAGAGCACCTGAGATGTTAAGTCGGGGGTCGCGTGCCCCTCTGAGCCCGGGGCCTCTGGGACACGGCTCTGCTTTGCATTATGTCCTCGCCAGTTCGACGGAGCAAGAACAAAGATGAGCCAAGAAGCGCAGTAGCAAATAACTGACTGATGTGTAGAGTTCAAGGACAGACGGACCCAGTTTCCACAAGCATAGGCCCTGGCTGGTGGCTGGAAAGGTGGGCCAGTCTCTCGATAATGCTCTCTCACGCTCCTCGGGTGCTTTTCCATCACGATCCCGTAGAGAATTGAGCAGTGTGAAGGGTTCCTGGTGCGAAGCAGTCGAGCCTGGGACTTTCCCCCTGCACGGCAGGAAGCAGGACTGCCCTGTGTTGGTGCTTCCCAGCCAGATGTCGATCCAAGCCCCATGCCACAGCTACCTGGGGAGCAGCACGCGTGCAGCTCCCTGTCGCTGGGACTAGCATCTAGGGCCACTCGCACAGGTTTTGCTGGTTGCCACATGGGGCTGGGAGGGAATTTGTCGGATCTCTCGCGTGTATTTTAACAACCCCGGCAGCAGCAGGACGTTGGCGGCCGCGGCCCCTCTGCTTTCCCAGGGGCAGAGGCAGGGGTGATGCCTGGGGCTGTGTCAGGGGTGACTGTCGTGTTGCTCAGAGGTTGGACACGGGGTTTGTCTGGGCTGGTTTGGACAGGGCTGATCCTGCCTCAGGTGGGGGTCGAACTAGATGCAACCTCCGCAGCTCCCCGCCAGCCCCACGGCTCTGTGATCCCGTCGTCTGAGGTCCTGCTGCTTTCAGCCCTTCCCAGGAAGGTGCCAGTCTCTGTGCAAATCGCAGAGAAATGAGAAGAGCGGTGGTCCTCCCACCTTGGCCCACTAGCCAAGGAGTTCGGTCCTTGCCCGGGCATCAGAGTCCCCAGCTCCGTGCTCCTCGCCCGAAGAGGATGTGCGCCTCCATCGTCCACTTCCCAGCAAAGTGCCCGAGCCCCTCAGCGCTCCCCTCAGCCCTCCTGTTGAACCAGCCAGGAAAGAAGATCTGTGGGGCCAAAAGGTGATCTCTGTGGCACAGGGAGACAAAGGGGGCCCTGCCCCCTGCTCCCTTGTTGGATAAATCAGGTGGGCAGCAGAATCCAGGGCCCTGGACCCCTTCCCTTTCAGGGCAGCGTCCATCCCACTGAGCTGGAGTGAGGTACCAGGTGCAGCAGGATCAATCGCAGCAGCATCAGAGGCAGGAGCAGGGTTTTGGGCATGTGTCGAAGGGCAAGGCAGGTGGCCTGGGGCAGAGCTGGATCCGCGATCTGCGAAAGCAGCACAGAGCGCGAGGCGCCAGCCGTGTTGGTGCAGCTCCCCTGCCTGCAGCATTGGGCTTGGGCCCATCTGGTGCTGGAAGCAGCGATGCAGCCGGTCCTGCCAGGCCATAGGAGCCATCAGCCCTGCAACGGCAGTGCCCTGGGGGCCCATTCGGGGTCCTCGCCGAGGAAGCCTCTGCAGTGCCCTGGCTCCTGTGCTGGCAAAGCCGCCCGCAGCTGGGAGTGTGAGCAATTAGCCATCCCTGACACCTACATCAAAGCTCAGCCCAGCACTCTTGATTCCACCTAGATACACCAATGAGCACTAATTACATTAATGCATTTACAGCGTATGAAATTTCCCAGCGACCTTTAGCTTATCTCTCCCACAAACACGGCTTAATCTTGATGTGTGTGTGCTGGAAGAAAATATCACTCTCGTTAATTATTCTGAGAGGCGTTGGGAGGCAGCAATAGGCAAGTGCGTGTGGATGCGTTGCTCTTTCTAACTGACTCAGTCGACGTCAGCAGCTGAAGCCCTAAATGAGCAAGGCAGGTCCGCTGCGCTGGCTCTGCACTCTGCAGCCCTTTGGCTGTCCCCTGGCTGCTGTGCAGGTTCGGTGAGAGAGAGCGGGGATTCAAAGGGATTTTAGGAGGGCGAACTTCAACGAGCTAAGGAGGACAGTTGGAGAAGCGCTGAAGACTCGGAGGGGAGGGGAGCCGGGTGTCCAAGGGGAGTGGTCGCTCCTTAAGGAGACGATCCTCCAAGCCCAGAGGAAGGTAATCCCCAGGAGGGTCAAAGGGGGC